>NC_136060.1:148101140-148850783 GCF_964261635.1 Lissotriton helveticus | reverse complement strand
AGGGTGAAGGCTTGGTCCCTGTGGAGTGCAACCCCCAAGTGTGGTCTGCCATTTATGACATCTGGTGTGCGGTTGTGGAGCAGAGCTTACCAGGTCAGGAGCACCAAGACTAGGCCCCAAGGCAGATCCAAGACACTTATGGACAAAGACTGTTGCCATCAGGAAATTGCAGTGGCACAGAGGCTGTGATGGGCTGAAGAAGACCACTGAATTGTAGACCTGGGGATCATAGTGCTTGTCCAGGCTGTGGTAACCATTCTATGAGAGGCCTAAACTGCTCTGTTGAAGTAAAGCACTCTAAACCCAATACAAAATAGCCCAGAGTCTAAGAACTATCCAAGTTTCAAGTTGTCACTTGTAAAACTTGCAATTGTGGGCATTAGATGCCATCAGAAACCTGCAAAAAGAACAGAATGCAAAACAATGTCATACATTCACCCCAGTACAGATATCTGGACCTAAATGCACCGTTTTTTTGCTCACCGTGCCATTCCAGTTTGAACCAGCCATATGCAAATCAGTCTTGACCCTGTGCCCCATGGGAACAGTCCAGCCAGAACTGCCAGTCCAGGTCCTCCCTGGACTGGAAACAAGCATCCTGGGACCAGTTTCGGAGTTTCACCCATCATCAGCCAGGATAGCTTGACTCCAGTTGCATGGAGAACCCTGCCAGCGCCCATGCTCAGAGAAGTTGAAGCCCTTAGACAACGCAGCACTGAAAGCATCTTGACAGTGATCACAGTTTCCATAGTTTCAGATGTCAGACGATGATAGTTGCACAGCCCTACACTCTCTCGGATCAGCCCCTTCATTCTTAAGAGTCCCTAGCCCACTTCTGTATCCCCCGGTTCTGCACATTTGTGAAATTGCTAAGTGAGGAGATGAAAACACCCTTGCTTCGGGTCAGCAATACTTGAGATGCCTGTGGGTTAGCATGCACGGAGCGCCAGGCAAGGCACATGACTGTGTTAAGTGGCTGCAGGCATAAAGGGTAGCGTTTGGAGAGCGGCAGGAGAAAGGGACTGCACGGCAAGCATAACGTCTCACAGGCACAGTTGTGCAGTAATGTATAAGCACTAACATTAACTCTAAAAACACCAGTGCAGCCTTATTAAAATTATTAGCCGCACTTCAGTAAAAAAAAAAAAACAACAACAAAAACCAAGCATTGTTTATTGCAAGGTCACCACCTATTAAAGGTTGTAAGTTCGGAGTCTTTGCGGTTCCTTTAAGAAAACATTAAGTCTGACCATAGCATTATTGGGCTGTTATAGAGAGACCCTATGTTGAGATAGGTTGGTAGTTATGGCTATCTATGGGACTAAGGACAAGTTTCTTTAGAAGGGGCAATATCAAAGGCACTTTCCATTTAACATTTTGGAAGTACCTTCAATTAAGTCAAATTTACATATAATTTGATTTTAAAATCAGCCTACAAAACAGGGCTACCTTTAAAATGACAGTAGGCAACACATCAGTGTACACATAAGTGCATTAAATCTGCTGGGACTCTAAACCTTCATGCACTACCATATACTAGAGGCTTACAGGTAGGTTGTCATACTAATTGCAATTACACTTAATTGCCATATACCTTGTACACAGAGCTATGGCCCTGGGTCTGGTTAGGAGAGCCCAGGGCACAAACAGAGTCAGTTACCACCAGTATCAGTCAAACAATGGGAGTGAACAGGGCAAAAAGAATGACTTCCTCACAGAGTCCATCAAAGCTGTGATGGCCATATTTTAAAGATCTTAGGAAACAATGATTTATTCTAAGGTTTTGGCAGTTCCATGCCAAATCAGTTAGTAGGGGAGTGACCTTGTCACAAAAAAACAGATTTATGATTACATATGCTGTGACAAAATCATTACAGTCTTCAACATTTTGTATTATAAAGAGCCCAGATTCTATTTGCATTTTCTGTGTGAAGTTAAAGGAACTTAGGACGTGATTTACAGTTTAGTGAAGAAGGTACTCGAAAGGTCTGCCCACCCTAAACAGAGTCATGCGTAACTTCAATATGTAAATGACGGAAACTACTCCGTCTCTTCTGCAGACATACAAATGGAAAAACCTTTGATGGCCCTTACTCCATTGGGCCGTCTGTGATTTTGCCATTTGTCTGCCAGACCAATTAAGAACAGGCAAACAATGGAAGGTTTTTACTGTTCATCAACGTCAGGTGGTAAGGGGCAGTTATATCTCTCAAAATGACCCCCATGAAACAATCATTGATTTTTTTTATTTCCAAAAATCAAATCCAGGTTTGGGGTTTTGTTTTTACCAGATATCTATGGATGCTGCAGTGTAGAAAAATTAAACATTCTCTACCAGAGCTTGCCAAATGTTTTGCTCCATATGTCCTCTTGTCTCACACCAGACAGCATCCACTCTGCATTACATTCAAAAGTCCCCAGTTTCCCTCCCTAAAGAGAGTGCTCTGTCTACCTCCCATTAGGGAGGGCAGGCTCAGCATGCTCTGCCTCTCATTTATAAGTACTTGTTTGACTTGCACATCAGTTTCAGTCCAAAAGCACCTCACTACGGGCTACACAGCCTTTTATAGTATCTCTTTTGTAGTGAGACCAGCAAAAATCGAAATGAAAAAAAGTAACTATATGGCTCCTTTACATCTTCTACATGTTTGTTTACAACCAAGAATGTGACTTGCACTATACCATAAGTCAAACTGCTTCACTTTCACTGCTGAACAAAATGCTGTTTATTGCATAAAAAATCATTTAAAACAACTTTTTCACATAGCCTCCACAGAACCATGGATAACCTCTGATAGTGTTTAGAAAGTAATTGGAAAGGATCCCTGTAAGTATCTGCACTGAGGAATTAGGCCCTCATTATCATTTGGCCAGATTTACCATCCACCAATATTTCCATGGGACAAAATCACCATTCTATTCCAATTAAATGAAGTAAACTTCATGGAATAACAGCTAGACACCTTGACAAGCTAATAGATGCATGTGGGAAAATATGATCTGCTTTCATGCTTATACCCACATTTTGCCTACTGTCAGTGTGTTTTGATTGTACTTTACTTGGATCCTGCTAACCAGTACCACAGCATCTGTGCCCTCTCCCCCTAAATGGCTTCGGTAAGAACTTTTGTACCTCCACAATTGGCTACTGGTGTACCCTAATAAGTCCCTATTATATGGTACTAAAGTACTCAGGGCATAGGTACACCAGGGATTCCCAGAGGCTGCAGCATGTATTGTGCCATCCATGGACTCCAATTAAACTCAGAATACAGGCCTGCCATTGCAGCAGCCTGTGGGAGGTGGTGGTTTCCTTACATCAGAGGTCACTACTCTTAAAATCTATAAGTCATTGTAGACTCTCTAGTCCTGAGTGCAGGGTGCTTGGTTATAAGTGTGAGGGTGCCCTTGCATGAGCAGGATACCCCTACAGACTCTGGAGTGGATTCACCTGACTTTGTAAGTGTGGGCAGCCATTTTAAAACATATAGCAGACATCAGTCATTACAAGATGTCTAACTATATAATGGGTGCACCGAACCACGTCATGTTTGGTATCAAACAGGTTGGAATCATACCCCAACACCGATTCCAGTGTTGGAGTTATGATCCCATGTGCTGGGAGTCCCTTAGGGGAGCCACATGTACTCCTGGTTACAGCCTTTTAGGGTCTTCCAGTAAGCTAATGCTGCTGCCAACAACAGACATGATTCTGCTCTCCTGCTGCTGAGCTCAGCTTGAGCAGGGGAAGGTAGAACAATAGGTTTCCTGTCACAGGGAAGTGTGACCACCTCCCAGCCATTTAGTGTATTGTGCTGGGGTGGCGCTGCGTTCCAGTGTCACCAGACTGAATTGAAGGGCACCATTTGGTGCCTTCCCTGCATACTCTGGTTTGAGCCAGTTCAGGAACCCTTGGTTCCCACTCTGGTGCTAAACTGGACAAAGGACAGGAGAGTATCATCTCCTCTGTGCAGCCCCTCCTCTGAGAGGGACCCCTAAGTCATTCCAACCCTTCTCTTGACAATTTAAAGGCTCCCCCATAGGTGGATCCTCATATTTGTCATGGAACAAGACTCACCTCTGGAACCAAGACACTCTTCGACTGTCTGGCCCCCTAGACTTCGTTGGACTTTGACTGGAACCAAGACTGCATCAAGGAAGACTCCTGCAGCTCCTGGTCTCTCTGTTTTCCAAGCATTCTGCCTTGTCTGTGTCTGTGCTTCACTCAAGTTCTCCAGAAGACCTGTGGGCATCAAGGACATCTAGTAAAAACTCCTTTAGAGTTAAGGAGTCACTCCCTTGCATCTGCAGGCATAGCAATGAAGCTGGCCAGTTTGCTGCTCCTGTCGTCCTAGGGACTTTCAAAGGCCCAGAAACACAGGTGGTGTTCTGCATCTCTCAGATGCCTGACCTTTTTTCCCTGCAATTTGGAGGCCAGTACCCCTCCTCTGAGCCTCTGGGACCAAACCCCTGTGCACCACATCAACTTGCCATTACCAAGGCTTGTTGGCTCTGCACTCCAGAGATCTTTGGGCTACTAGAAACCCCAGCCTCCAGCACCCCATTCCTTGAAGATCAGCATCCCCACTGTATCCCTTGCATCATAGGCCTTCAATCTGTTGTGAGCTGCCTGAGGTCCTCTTGCGACTCCTGTGCCTTCGGCTTAGGGGTTCTCCTGAGGGTCTTCTTCTGCTTTGGTGGGCTTCTCTGAATACTCGGGCCTGCTCTGACTTTCCTGCGTTTGGTGAGTCATGTGGACCTTGCTGGTCCCATTGATTGCATCTTGTCATCTTCCACACCAGTTGTGGCTACCAAGGCTTGTTCTTGCTCCCACCGGGCACCGACCACTTAGACACTGACATCTGACATGGGACAGCTTATGTACAGCTCCTAAAGTTTCTCAGAATTGCCTGGTTCCCAAAGATGCAGCAACATTTCCTCGTCAACTCACATGAGCTCCCTGCAAAGGGAGAGTGAGCATTGGGCTTTCGTGCCTCCTGTCCATCTCCGTGTGGCACTGACTCTGTCCCTCTGCTTACAGGTTCTCCTCTTCAAGAATCCACCCTTGGATTCTACCGGATATCTTCAGAGACTGATATATGGCCGTTAGGGTCTTTGTCGACATTGCTAAGTTAGCGTGAGCTTTGATGCCATGAAGCTGTTATTGCGCACGTTACTAAATTACTTTATTTTGCAAGACTCTTTTTGTGCCTTTCACATGAGAACTGTCTGCTTTCCGCGTTCTCTGCCTGTTCTTGGAGTTTAGACTGAACACGATGTGCAAGGTCGATAAACAATGCCCCTTGTTATTCTGTTCTGGTCAGTCCCTAGCACCTAGACAAAACATGCTAACACAGCTGCACAGCTGGAAACCTGTGCTTTGATATTACGGGGATGCATGTTGTTCAAACACACACTTGGAGGAGGACCTTTCCAGGGAGAAAAGCTATGCTGTTCCTATGATGTAAGGCTTCCATTTAGGCACTAGGGTATGGGGTTTGCTGACAAAGCCCAGAGATCCTCCTTTACATAATAAACTTCAACTTACCAAGGGGAGGGTGGTTAGGCCTTCTAGCCCTTTTTTAAATGTCTATATATGATGACATCCCCCTTTATATTCTGTGGAATTGTAACACTGATAACTGTTTTAGGTTTATGCATTTTGCTGCTGGTAGTGGCTCCTATACTGCAATATAGAGCACGATAGTTAAAATAAACATTTTTGAACTATAACCATGACTTTGACAATTCTTTTTGTGGACAAGTATGAGTGAGAGAGCAAAAGGGTATGTCTTGCTACCGCGATTCCTGAGAGAGTCGGGAGTGCTGTGTTCTGGGTTGTCTAATCGTTTGTAGCTTCGTGATTATGTAGGAGAACGAATGAGACACTATAGCTGGTCGATTTTGGGTACTAAGGTGGTAGGAAGAATCAACCCCTATACATAGAGGTCCTGTTTTCCTGCACATAGTTCTGTGTATGTGCAGAATACCCGCAACAAGACTTCTTCCGAGGCCATTCATCCCAAGTCTTCCATCGATGTCTACGGTACTGACAAGCCAGTGGTAAGTCAGGTAGAACTACAAAGGCGCCTTTAATCCTACTACCTGTGGTTGGGATTTCCTTTGAGAAGGTTGACATAGACATTTTAGGTCCCTTAAACTCTCCAACAGCATCTGGACATAGTTTTATCCTAGTGGTGGTGGACCATGCTACTAGATATCTAAAGGCCATTCCCATTAGGGCCACTACACCTCCTGCAGTAGCTAGGATCCTCCTGGGAATATTTTCCAGAGTTGGGGTCCTGTCAGTCAGAGGCACTAACTTCATGTCTGGCTACATCAGAGCTGTGTGGAAAGAGTGTGGTAACTACAAGTTTACCACACCCTACCATCCACAGGGTAATGGGCTTGTTGAAAGGTTCAACAAGACCCACAAAGGTATGATCATGGGACTCCCAAAGAAAACTGAGAAGAAAATGGGATGTCTTACTACCTTGCCTTTTCATTGCTTACATAGAGGTTCCTCAGAAGGGGTGGGCTAAAGCCCATTTGAACTTCTCTTTGGACATCCAATTAGGGGTCAGTTATGTCTAGTTAAAAAAGGATAGGGGAATCCTCTAAAGCCTCCTAAACAGGACATAGTATTCTATGTACTGGGCCTGCGTTCTCGCACAGCTGAGTACATGAAGAAGGTCAGAAAGCTTAGAATGACCAAAACGCTGTACTGACTGTCAGGAAAGAAAGTGTGGGTGTTGGAGCCTGTGGTCACAGCAGCTCTCCAGAACAAGTGGCACCCACACAATACTTGATAACAAAGGTGAGGTCACTTACTTAGTTGGTCTAGGAACTCCTAGAAGTCCCCACAGGGTACTTTATGTAAACCATCTGAAACCTATTGCTTACAGGGCTGATATGAGCTTGCTCGTGGCTACTGATGAGGGATAGGAGGATGAGATTAACCCTCTTCCTGATATCCTCTCACACAACACCGTTGATGGATCAGTTAAATGAGTAGTCTTCACAGACAGCCTCACTGATCAACAGCAAGTTGATTGCAGACATGTTCTCAGTCAGTTTCCTGATCTCTTTTTTTCTTTGACATCCAGTCATACCATCTCGTGTACCCATGAAATGTACACAGATGACAATCTGCCTGTGAAGAGTAACATTTACTGACAGTCTGACCATGTCGGAGATTGCTTTGGAGATCCAAAGGATTCTGGAGTTTGGGGTTGTTGAGCCTTGAGCTAGTCCTTCAGCGAGAGATTAGGTTTTGTGTTGACTACAGTGGCCTCAATACAGTCACTTGGACTGATGCCATTCCAATTCCAAGGGCAGGTGAATTGATTGATACTTTGGCCTTTGTCAAGAATCACAGTACATGGGTCGGCTATGGAGGACCACACCTCCGGATAGCCGTGAGTGACCGCTGACCACTGCCCCACCCCCTCCAACATGGCAATTGGAAAATCACTGCGAATTTGCTAGCTGGTGCCCAGTGTTCAGCACAACGTTTCTGAAGAGCCCAGGAGTCTGGGGATCTTGCGTCACAGCTTTTTTTTGCCGATCATCGTGAGTTAGGTGAGGCCATATCCACGGACCCCGGCGTTAAGACTGAAGCCGTCAGAGCTTCACCCTCGGGGGGGTCTGCGGCCGAGAAGTTTGCTTGGGACTGGCTTCCTGCACCTGCGCACCCGCACTCAGAAGGAGAAGGTGCATTTTTTGGCAGTTAAGTACAGCGAGGGCAGCGCATATTGAGGTGAGGAGGGGGTGTGCCTTCCAACGACCACCAGGATAACTGTTAAGGGTGCAGGAAGGAAGGATAAATGTGAGTCTGATTGTGAAGCGCTAAGGAGGCATCTTTTGGTTATTTTCAAAGAAGATAAAAGAAAGAAAAGGGGGGTTTAACAGGACTTTTACCGGGACTTGTAATACCAGTGGTCTAAGGGGAGTAGATGAAGTAAAGGAAAACAGAAAGGAAAAAAAAACGGGAAAGCAACAAGCAAAGGAGAAAGAAGCGAGAAGGCAGAGAAGGAGAAAAAAAAGGAGTAAAAAAGGGAAGGGGCAACAATGGGTAAACCCCAGAAGGATGCAACTATCGCAAATAAATCTAGTAAAATACGCGTTGTGGATGCAGCTCGCCTCAAGGCCAAAACACGCCAGGCCTGGGCGAAAAAAGCAGCGCTTCGGGCCAATATGGATAAAGATAAGGGAAATAATTCTAGTTCCCTTAATCTTATTAGCAACCCTGAGATATCTGAAGACGAGTCCCCTTCCATTACTGCTTCTCCACAACGCGAGGGGCTGCCTGAATTAACGGCTGAACAGGTTTGCGCCACACCGGAGCAGACAGAGGCTGCTGTTGCAATGTCTTCACAAGGCAGCCCGACGCAGGATGGTTCAAGAAAAAGTGCAAAAGGAGTGAAGGATTTTCCGCTGTTTATAAAGAAATCCACCTTAGAAATGTCACAATCCCCTTCACCAACTGCAACCTCAGTCTCGAAACCATTGAGTACTCTGCTACCGGGGTCAGGAATGGCTTTAATGACATAACAAAAAGAACTGTCTCCCAAGGATCAGGATGTATCTACAACTCGGGGAACTTCGGAATTGGTTGTCATGGGAGTCCAGCATCTACAGCAAGACTTAACTTCAGCACAATTAGTGGCAGTGTCCTCAATATCTTTAAGCTCCACGAATACAGTGGGAAAAACAATGTTGAGGTTAAATTCCTCCCAGGTTCAAGATGGGGGAGACAAAGGCGGAAGGAACAAGATCAATACCCCACTGAGTTCAAGGTCATCTCAGTCCCAGCTACAATCACTGCCCCAATTCTAACCTCAATCTCAACCTCAACTTCAATCGAGATCTCAGGGACAATGATTATCAGAAGCTGGGCCAGTTCTATTGAATTTAAAGGTAGGAGATATGAGCATTGGAGCAGATGACCCACTGAGTAATCCCTGTCCAAATATGGAGACTGGGGTATCTTCCAGTAAGATATTAAAGATATGCTGAATTTAATTTTGGAAGAGGTATGCGAAATGAAAAAGGCTCAACAAATGGAAATCGCTGCTCTGCATCAGAGACATGGGAAAATTGAAGAAGTGACTATAGAATTTACCGTCAGACTGTAGGAAGCAGAACCCAAAATATCGATATTGGAGGATCAAATGAACATGGCCATGGGAAGGGTAAAGGAGGCAGCCAGAAAGAAGAACTACCTCGAGAATAAACTGGAGGACCTTGAAAATCACTTGCGGAGGTCCAACCTCCGGATCGTTGGAGTTCCAGAGGGGCTAGAAGGCTCCCAACCCCTCCCATGGGTAAATTCATTCATTAAACAGCATGTCCTCCCTGAGTTAGAGGGCGTCCTCACTATTACAAGAGCTCACTGAGTCCCAGCGCAACCTCTTCCAAATTCAATGATACCAAAAACTTTCTTACTGAACTTTGTGGATTTCTGAATAAAGGAGAAGATCTTGTCAAAAGCTATCCAGCAAAGACATTTTTTTGTGAACGAGACTAACAAATACCATATATTCTCAGGCATGACTGCCGCGGCTGCACGCAGGAGAAAAGAATTTGTAAAAATTCTTGCACTTGTTCAAAGCTCACGGTTCGCAAGCATCAATCGCTCAGCAGTCAAAACTTAGACTTTTAGTCAAGGGAAAGTTCTTTATGTTTTCAGATCTTGAAGAGGCTCAGGCTCTGTTAAAAGAGATTTCAGCAGTGTCTAGTGCTTGAATAGTGAAATATAGGAGGAATCCTCAGTAGTATTAATAATATTTAGGGTGTCCTTGTAAATGTAAATGTTAATGTAAATGTACAGGAATTTATATAGCGCAAATCACCAAGCGGTTTCTAAGCGCTTGCTTAGGGAACCCGTCCTGGTATTCCCCTGTGAGATAACCCTGGCAGGGTATCCGCAAGGTGAAAGCCAGGCATCCCGCCGCGAGGGGCCGTTGTGGAGATTAAGCAAGCTATTGCCCAAAGTCGCAGAGTGTGAACCCGTGAATCGAGTAGGCACCGGAGCGAGAATTGTCGAGTCCATGGACATTTTAGGACTCAAGACCCCGCCGAGCCGGGAATTGAACCCTGGTCCCGGGCTGACCTCTGCTTCCAGGTCTGCCTCCTCTAACCAGTGAGCCACACTTCTCCAAAGATACAAGCCGGGCTGGTTAGGGGAGAAAAAATATAACTGATAGGTGACTATCAATCGAAATGAAGAAAATGTTTTGTCATTAGTCTGTATAAAGATCATTTTTTTTGTGTAAACTATAAAAAAGGGGTGCCCCATATCTTGCATATAGACCCAGGAAGTCAGATTGGATAAAGTATTGTGGGGGGGGGTCCTGGGGTCAGCGGTTGTCATTTAGGGTTTAATTCCATGACTCCCATGAGAGTAGTTGGGAGGGTTGAAATATGGCTAGCGTGGTTGGAAAGGGTTCTTCCACATTTTGGGGCGGGATTCGTTCTTTCTAGGGCGGGTAGAGTTGAGGGGGCAGGGTTTAGTGCAGAAAAAAAAGAGTAAGAGCAGAAGATACCTAGAATTTGCAATCGTAAATGTTGTTAGAAAAATTTAATAATGGAAACCAGTAAATGTAAGATCTTATCAGTGAACATAAACTGAATTTTAAACAAAAAGAAGTATGGTGCTTTGATAAGATGGTTGACATCCTTTAATCCCCAAAATCAGTTTTTGCAGGAGACTCATTTAAAATCTAATTCTCCTAAATTATTTGTTCCCTGGGTTTTCTCTAAAGTCTTTTTTGCATCTGCAGGTCATGCCGTGAAAGGAGTCGCTTTTTATTTCTCTAAATACCTCCCCTGGGAATTCTTACAAATACATAGGGACATTCGTGGCAGATGGATTTGGGCAGTAGTAATGCTGCAAGAAAAATGTGTAAATTTTATAAACTACTATGGTCCTATATCAGACGATATCTCAGCATGGGTCGAGATAAAAGAGCTTATGTTAGGGGCCCCCGGGCAGTTTATTTTTGGAGGGGATTTTAACTTCATACAGGACCTGAGAAAGGACACTTCTAATAAAAATAAAAGACAATTGAAACCCAATACCAAAAAGATAGTGGAAGCCATTAGAACAGAATATCAATTGATAGATCCATGGCGGGAAATTAATTTCGATAAAGAATATTTTTGTTATTCACATCATTTTCAAACAGCGTCACAGATTGATTATTTTCTTATGTCTAGATCTTTTGAAGTTCAAGTTCTTAAGGCAGATATTGGGTGCAATCCTTTTTCAGATCACGCGTATGTTGGTTTGGAAATGGTGTTTAAGGGAGAACATAGGGAGCGGCCTAGGTGGCAGCTAAACCGACTCCTTTTGCAGGATCAGGACTGGGTGAAAGAATTCATAAAGTGGATATCTGAATATTTCGATATCAATGAGAACACAGCAGAGCCCTTTGCAGTTTGGGGTGGGGTCAAGGCGGCTGCCGCGGTCAAATAATTGCTTTTACAGCCGCCCCAGGAAATACCCAGAGGTTAAAAATAGCCGAACTACAATTAAAGAGGGAAAAGGAATATGTTCTCCAATTTCAGTCGCTTCCTAATCATATAGAACCGACAAGAACAGAACTGAGGGATTGTTTTGTTTTAGTGGAGATTTGTAGATCACAAATGTTCCAACAAAGGGTGTATGAGGAAAGCAAACTAATAGGTAAATTCCTGGCTAACTCAACCAGAAAAAAACAAGAAGCCGCCATAATATGAAAAGTGCTCAATCCCCTGACAGGTCTGAATGTGGCCAATAGTAGCCAGATTCCCCAGATTTCCTGGAATACTTTCACCGTCTACTCTACTGAATATCTGGTGGAGGAGGAGACGATCCAGGAGTATTTTTTGAATATGGATATTTCTAAATTATCAGAGAATAGGAGCAGATTTGTAGGATCAGATGTTGAATCAGATAAGATTTCGGCAGCCATCAAAGTAACAGCTGGGGCTAAAGCATGTGGATAGGACGGATTCCCTATCGAATTCTATAAGGTTTTCTCGGGGGAACTGATCACTCCTTTAAAGGAATTATTTAACTATGTAAAAGGAGGCGGCCTAGTTCCAACAAGTTTAAAGATTATCCTTTGTAAAAAAAGATAAAAATCCGGCGGATGTTAATTCACATAGGCCCATTAGTCTTCTGAATTCAGATTATAAAATACTAATGAAGGTGTGGGCCAAGCGCTTTTCATTTACAGCTCAGGAGACTATTGATAGTGATCTGACCGGGTTTATAGCGGGCAGATTATTGACGACGAATACCCAGTTTTTAATACATGCTTTGGATTTTTTTAATTCAAACTCAATCCTGGCCAGTATTGTTATGGTCGACGCAGAGAAAGCGTTCCAACTTGTAAACTGGAGAACCTTGTTTTTTGCCCTTGAGTGATTTGGTTTTCCAGTTCAGGTGGTCAATATGCTTCGAAATATATATCAGGGAGCCACGGCCAGGTAGTCATTAATTCGAAACAAGTGGGGACCATACAAATAAATCGTGGGACTAGGCAGGGTTGCCAGCTTTTGCCTCTGCTTTTTACTTTTTTTGTCGAGCCACTTGCAATTAAAATATGTAATAATACGTCAATTAAACCTCCTATTTCTGATATGGCAAAGCTGAAACTCCTCACAGACGATATAAATTTATATTTGGCCCCAGATACAGGGAATTTTAAAATGGTTTCTAGGGAATTTAAAAGGTTTGAGCTAATTGGATGCTATAAAATAAACACACATAAAACAGAAGTTCATGCCCTCAGTGTAGACTTAAATTCTTTTCCACATTGCCTGAGGATGCAAGCAGTTAAACTTGACCCAATTAGATATCTTGGGATATATGTATCTAGCCAATATCATCAGCTATTTAAGCTGAACTATTTAAGGATGAAGGAGAAAATTAAGAAACTCTTGGTACAATGGTTTTTACTCCCCTTATCGATAGTAGGAAGAGTTTCGTTAATTAAAATGTCTATACTCCCGTTACTTATATTCCTTTTTACCAATGTCCCAATAAGGATAAATATGTCCTTTTTTAAAGAACTAGAAAGTTTATTCAGAGAATTTATCCAGCGAAAGAAAGTACCAAGGGTCAAAATGACAGTGGTTCAACCATCCATCGCACAAGGGGGCTTAGCCTTGCCTCATCTAAGAACGTACTACGAGGCAGCCTTTATAGATTTCATTTTGGGACTGATGGGATCTAAACCTATTAAAGATAGCTTTTTTTTTAGATAAAATGATTCAAGAAAGTGATTCGCAAACCCTAGTGTTTTTAAAAACTTCCCAAATAAACTAGGACGTGGCTTTTAGACTTCAGTCATTTTTTTTAAAAAAAACTGGTTCCTTGGGCCTCCAATACTTAAATTTTAGACAGATTTCCATCTGTGGTCTCCAACTTCGATCTAGATACACTAGGAACTAGGAAAGCTGTGGACTACTTGAGTTAAGACATTTTATAATTCAAAATAGGGTGATTTCTTGGCAAGAGGTAATGGCCCGGGCAGAAAGCCATTGGAAACCCCCTTTTTTGAATATTTACAAACTGTCCACTTTTTAAAAAAAATTAACGGTATTTTGGACACCCCAGATCAATTGATGGTAGCTCTATATGGGGCCAGAGTGAGCGGTGTGAGGAACTGGTACCGGTTAATATACAAACAGGGCCAAATGTCTGTGTTGGAGAATCATCTAGTTAAAATAGATTGTGAGACAATGTGTACCCTTTCTCCGAATGACTGGGAGGCTATATGCCATCTAGGAAGCAAATCTTTGCGTGCAGCGAATTTGAAAACGATGGCCTTTCTTTCTCAATGGCTTTCCTATTTAACCCCGGCCGCTTTAGAAAAAAGATTTCCGGGAGCCAAGAATAAGTGCTTCCGCTGCCAGGCAGACGGGGAAGGTGGTTGGCATCATATTTTTTTGGGTGCCTTCGGCTGAGACCCTTTTGGGAGGTAATTTTTACTGATATTGGTCAACAATCGGTAAGCACGCTCCACTCGAGGCAGAGGCCGCGTTATTCGGATTCTGTCGAGATGGAGCGAGGCTGAGAGAACTTTTTTATTTATTTTTTGTACTGTAGCTCGTTCATTAATTCTCCAGAATTGGAAATCGAGGGGTATATTATCAAGGGGTTTATCTCCGCTTTTTTGGCTTTAAAAGCCAAGAAAGCGGAGATAAAATTATCTCCCTATTACCAAGCTGTCGCTAACACCAGTTAGTGACAGCTAATAGGAGATAGCGACCATCTTGGGCCCCGCTTTGCATGTCAGTGATATTTATCACTAATGACATGCAAAGTGGGCGTGCCAAGATGTTAGCGACTGGAAACAGTCGCTAACATCGCTATCTCCTATTACCAACTTTTGGAGATATTCGCGCTAAGCGCGAATATCTCCAAAAGCTAACACCTGCCCTGAGCAGTTCTTCACCATGTTATCCAATGGGAGGTGGATAACATGGCTAAGAGCATTTGCTTGATAATGCATGAATATCGCTGACTTTTCAGCGATATTCATGCATTGCGGACGTTTTTTATCGCATTTGCGATAAACCTTGCTAATAGCAAGGTTTATCTGCGATAAAAATCGCCGATGTGCGGCGATAATTTTTGTCTCTAAACAAGTTAGAGGCAAAAATTATCGCTAGTTGTTGGTAATATACCCCCTAGTGAAGTCCCCTCGCATTTGAAATGGTTTAACAAAATGAAACAGACCCGAGAATTTGAAAATTTTTACACCAGACGGGTCGGGGCATCCAGGAACTTTGAAAAGAATTGGAAGTTTTTCATTGATTTAGAAAAGTCGAAGGAGGGATTGTAGTATTCACTCTATATATTATTTATTTATTTATTTATTTATTTTTGTCCTCATCTTACCTTGGCACCTACAAATGAACACTCGCAACCCCATTCCATCCTGGGCGCCCAGGGTTGAAGTTCTTGCTGTACTCGGAGCCGACCCGGCTAACCCTTTATTCTAGGGCCAGGTGTAATCATTGGACAAATTCAGGATTTGTTACCAACCTCATTTCTATAGCCCACTCAATAAAAGGTCGCCATACCAAGCTATTCCTATTGTGTTCTCAGAACAGATTGAAGCCAATTTTCATGCAAGGGAGGGGTAGCATCCTTCCATACCTTCCATATTTCTCTACGTGCAATAAGAATTAGGGTGAAAAATAATGCCACCTGTGTCCGCCTTAACCCACCAATAAGATCAGTGTCCAGACCAAAAGAAACCCTTACAACATTCAGACTAAGCTTCATCTTAAAAACACTCTCCAATGTCCTCTCCACATTGGCCCAGAAGGGGCCAATTATAGGGCAGTCATAAAAGACATGGATATCATCAGCCTCTGGCATATCACATCTGTGGCACAAAGGAGGTGGACTGACAAATTTTGCGATTTTTTGGGGAGTGTAATAAAGCCTATTTATGACGTAGTAGTGGTTCTTCTTGAGGGAAGCAGTTTTGACAAATCTATACAGATATTGAAGAGATATATTGTATAGGTCAGCCGAGGGGCCTCCAGGACAGAGAGTCTCCAAACAAGATATAACGGGGGAGCTAGAATTTCGTCTGCCTCAATCAGTTCCCTATACAGAAATCCAGGGCCGCCCCCCTCATGATCTAACATCGTATTCAAAATCTGCCCCAGTGAGAATTTTCCGGGCTAGTTAGAAGGGTTCGAACATTTTTTAACTGAAAGGCAAAGGCATACCACACAACATTCGGAAGCGCCAGACTCCCTTTTATCAGTCTTCTTTTCAGTTTTTTCCAAGATATCCGGGCGTTCTTCTTTGCCCAGATAAAACTGCCAATCTTCCCCTGAATCTTTCCCAAGATTTTAATATGGAATGTTAAGGGTATTGTATTAAATAAATAGCTCAGTTTGTGCAAGATGACCATTTTGACCAAATTGACACGGCCATATATTGTTAACGATCCAGGAGTATTTTTTGAATATGGATATTTCTAAATTATCAGAGAATAGGAGCAGATTTGTAGGATCAGATGTTGAATCAGATAAGATTTCGGCAGCCATCAAAGTAACAGCTGGGGCTAAAGCATGTGGATAGGACGGATTCCCTATCGAATTCTATAAGGTTTTCTCGGGGGAACTGATCACTCCTTTAAAGGAATTATTTAACTATGTAAAAGGAGGCGGCCTAGTTCCAACAAGTTTAAAGATTATCCTTTGTAAAAAAAGATAAAAATCCGGCGGATGTTAATTCACATAGGCCCATTAGTCTTCTGAATTCAGATTATAAAATACTAATGAAGGTGTGGGCCAAGCGCTTTTCATTTACAGCTCAGGAGACTATTGATAGTGATCAGACCGGGTTTATAGCGGGCAGATTATTGACGACGAATACCCAGTTTTTAATACATGCTTTGGATTTTTTTAATTCAAACTCAATCCTGGCCAGTATTGTTATGGTCGACGCAGAGAAAGCGTTCCAACTTGTAAACTGGAGAACCTTGTTTTTTGCCCTTGAGTGATTTGGTTTTCCAGTTCAGGTGGTCAATATGCTTCGAAATATATATCAGGGAGCCACGGCCAGGTAGTCATTAATTCGAAACAAGTGGGGACCATACAAATAAATCGTGGGACTAGGCAGGGTTGCCAGCTTTTGCCTCTGCTTTTTACTTTTTTTGTCGAGCCACTTGCAATTAAAATATGTAATAATACGTCAATTAAACCTCCTATTTCTGATATGGCAAAGCTGAAACTCCTCACAGACGATATAAATTTATATTTGGCCCCAGATACAGGGAATTTTAAAATGGTTTCTAGGGAATTTAAAAGGTTTGAGCTAATTGGATGCTATAAAATAAACACACATAAAACAGAAGTTCATGCCCTCAGTGTAGACTTAAATTCTTTTCCACATTGCCTGAGGATGCAAGCAGTTAAACTTGACCCAATTAGATATCTTGGGATATATGTATCTAGCCAATATCATCAGCTATTTAAGCTGAACTATTTAAGGATGAAGGAGAAAATTAAGAAACTCTTGGTACAATGGTTTTTACTCCCCTTATCGATAGTAGGAAGAGTTTCGTTAATTAAAATGTCTATACTCCCGTTACTTATATTCCTTTTTACCAATGTCCCAATAAGGATAAATATGTCCTTTTTTAAAGAACTAGAAAGTTTATTCAGAGAATTTATCCAGCGAAAGAAAGTACCAAGGGTCAAAATGACAGTGGTTCAACCATCCATCGCACAAGGGGGCTTAGCCTTGCCTCATCTAAGAACGTACTACGAGGCAGCCTTTATAGATTTCATTTTGGGACTGATGGGATCTAAACCTATTAAAGATAGCTTTTTTTTTAGATAAAATGATTCAAGAAAGTGATTCGCAAACCCTAGTGTTGGTAATATACCCCCTAGTGAAGTCCCCTCGCATTTGAAATGGTTTAACAAAATGAAACAGACCCGAGAATTTGAAAATTTTTACACCAGACGGGTCGGGGCATCCAGGAACTTTGAAAAGAATTGGAAGTTTTTCATTGATTTAGAAAAGTCGAAGGAGGGATTGTAGTATTCACTCTATATATTATTTATTTATTTATTTATTTATTTTTGTCCTCATCTTACCTTGGCACCTACAAATGAACACTCGCAACCCCATTCCATCCTGGGCGCCCAGGGTTGAAGTTCTTGCTGTACTCGGAGCCGACCCGGCTAACCCTTTATTCTAGGGCCAGGTGTAATCATTGGACAAATTCAGGATTTGTTACCAACCTCATTTCTATAGCCCACTCAATAAAAGGTCGCCATACCAAGCTATTCCTATTGTGTTCTCAGAACAGATTGAAGCCAATTTTCATGCAAGGGAGGGGTAGCATCCTTCCATACCTTCCATATTTCTCTACGTGCAATAAGAATTAGGGTGAAAAATAATGCCACCTGTGTCCGCCTTAACCCACCAATAAGATCAGTGTCCAGACCAAAAGAAACCCTTACAACATTCAGACTAAGCTTCATCTTAAAAACACTCTCCAATGTCCTCTCCACATTGGCCCAGAAGGGGCCAATTATAGGGCAGTCATAAAAGACATGGATATCATCAGCCTCTGGCATATCACATCTGTGGCACAAAGGAGGTGGACTGACAAATTTTGCGATTTTTTGGGGAGTGTAATAAAGCCTATTTATGACGTAGTAGTGGTTCTTCTTGAGGGAAGCAGTTTTGACAAATCTATACAGATATTGAAGAGATATATTGTATAGGTCAGCCGAGGGGCCTCCAGGACAGAGAGTCTCCAAACAAGATATAACGGGGGAGCTAGAATTTCGTCTGCCTCAATCAGTTCCCTATACAGAAATCCAGGGCCGCCCCCCTCATGATCTAACATCGTATTCAAAATCTGCCCCAGTGAGAATTTTCCGGGCTAGTTAGAAGGGTTCGAACATTTTTTAACTGAAAGGCAAAGGCATACCACACAACATTCGGAAGCGCCAGACTCCCTTTTATCAGTCTTCTTTTCAGTTTTTTCCAAGATATCCGGGCGTTCTTCTTTGCCCAGATAAAACTGCCAATCTTCCCCTGAATCTTTCCCAAGATTTTAATATGGAATGTTAAGGGTATTGTATTAAATAAATAGCTCAGTTTGTGCAAGATGACCATTTTGACCAAATTGACACGGCCATATATTGTTAACGGAAGATTTTGCCATCTTGAAAATAAGTCATCAATATCTTTAGCCACCTTTTTCAAATTTACCTTCACTATGTTATTAAGGTCAGATGTAATTAATACACCTAAGTACCTAAACTGGCTGCTTAAGGCTCCCTCCCAATGGTCAACTCCCCAGCACATTATTTCTGTGTTTGTGCTGTTTATCAAATAACCAGAATATCGACCATAATTTACCATAATCTCCACAAATCTGGGGCAGACCTCTGCCGGGTTGCTGGTGTAAACCAATAAATCGTCTGCATATAAAGTCAGTTGGCAACAATTGTCCTTTATTCTGAAGGGCGTAATTTGGTCATCCAACCTCAATGCTTGTGCCAGAGGCTCAATTTAGAGATCGAACAAGAGGGGCGAAATAGGACACCCCTGCCTTGTTCCCCTCCTGATATTAAAACGAGGTGACAGAAAGCAGTTCAATAGGATCGCCGCCAAAACACCCTCAGAGCATCCTCTTAAGGTTTGAATAAAAGTTGCTCCAAACCCCATAATGGTAAGAACATCCCAGAGAAATCCCAGAGAAATCCCCAGTTCACACGGTCGAAAGCTTTCGCGGCGTCATATGCTGCCACCGCTAATGGCTCCGACCATGCCACCGCAAGGTCGATACTACCGATCAGCTGTAAGGTTAGCTCATGAATATACCTCCCTGGGATGAAACCCTTCTGGTCTGGGTTAATCAAGAGCGGGACCAACTTGGCCAATCTCCCTGCCAAAACACTAGTAAAGATCTTATAGTCTGCGTTTAGCAGGGAGATTGTTCTATAAGAGTCTGCCTTGAGGGGATTCTTCCCCGGTTTTAATATTAACACAATAGTAGACTCTTTACAAGACTGCGGAATTCTGCCTTGAGGGCTGTAGATGTAATTGAATAGTTTACATAGTCTTGGTACCAGGAAATCCTGGAGCGCTTTATAGACTTCGCCTGGAAGAGCATCAGGCCCTGCTGCTTTATTATTTTTGATTTTTTTTATATGTAGTTTAATTTCTTCTTCTGTAAAGAGGCTATTAAGCATATTGCGACCATCCTCTGCCAGGCCTGGGAGAGCCTTACTGTCCAGCCACCGCAGAGTGTTAAGGGAACCTGGAGAAGCCTCTTCTTGATATAATTCCGAGAAGAGGGAGAAAAAACATTTTTCCATATCCTCCTGATGGCAAGATATAGTTCCCTGCTCATCGATAATTAGCCTATTAACATTGTTCCTGACCCGATCTGCTCTAATCTTACCTGCCAATACTGCCCCAGCCCTTTCGCCAAGCTCATAGTTTTCCATTGAATATGCAGCCCACTGAGCCTTAACTTTCTGGTCCAGTAGACCTCGATATTCTAGGCTTAGGCGTTCTATTTCAGCCAGGACCTGTGACAAAGCATCCCCTTGAGCACCTAATCTCAGGGCTTCCAAGGATGAGATTTTATCTTTCATCATCCTGAATTTAGCCGCCTCCTTCCTATTGCTGGAGCTAGTTAAGCTAAGGAACTGACCTCGGATGTGAGCCTTATAGGCGTCCCAAACAAATTCAAGCGGGGCTGAACCTGTATTATCAGAAAAAAAATTAGTGGAAGAGACACCAACCGCTGTGACAGTGGCCTGATCATTCAAAACTGCCCTTTTTAAGGTCCATCTGCGGGTTATTGTGGTCCTAGCCCTACCTGTGTTGATTGTGAAAAAAATGGGGGCATGATCAGACAGAATACTAGGTAAGATTTTAATATCCAGCAAAGCCTCTAGACAGACTCTATCCATCAAGATGTAATCCAATCTTGAGGCATGTCCGTGTTTTTTACTAAAATATGTAAAACCTGGCGCCGAGTCACTCTTAACTCTCCAGGTGTCAATTAAGCCAAGTTCATGTATCATATTCACCATGGCACGGCGGGATCTCGGAGTGGTGACTGCCTGGCGATAGTTAGAACGGTCTTGCCGAGGATCGAGAAGTATATTGAAATCACCACCGATAATCATCGGGGAGCGCACTTCGGCCAGGTTAGACTGTACCTTCTGCAGGCAGGCTGGATCATCTATATTTGTCCAATAATAAGACACGACAGTCATGACGTTTCCACTAAAATTGGCCTGTGCTTGAACCCATCTACCGGACTGGTCTGATGTAAATGACCTTATAGAGCCTCCAATGTCAGCCTTAATTAAAATTGCTACTCCCTTTTTTGCCGTCGACTGTTCAGAACAGCAGAAGGCTCCGATCCATCTAAGTTTCCCGAAAACCTCTTTACTCTCGCAGGAGCTCAAGTGGGTTTCCTGAAGTAAATTTACTTTAGCAGCAGATTGCTCTAAATATTTAAAGATCAACCTACGTCTCCTAGTACATCGGAGGCCATTGACATTCCAGGATATAAAATCCAAACTATTGTGGGTCATATAGTATTTTCCAACCCCTCCTTCTTGCCCCAATGTCCATGCGGCATTCTACACAATACTGTTTAATTTGGGGATCTTGTGAGTGCCTATAAGATGAGAACATGGTTTTTTTCTTTTTTCCCCCTGCACCCTTCCCACCACACTCCCCCCCCCTTTGCAGCCCCAAACCCTCTCCACCTCCCTGGGGAACCCTCCTTTCCTTCCTGAGCATTACGCTCTTAGACGGATCCCCCCATCCCGTGTATGATTATGAAATAATGTGTAGAAAAATAAATAAATAAGTAAATAATATATGTCAACTATCTGTAGCGGTTGTTACCTAGAGCCAGTATATAGTACCCTCTATATCTAACTGTTAGTTACCCTACTAATTTCTCCACATGATTATGTAGCTATATCTCCCACCCCTTCCCTGCGGCCCCAGCTGCTTGCATCCCTTCTGCACTCGCCCCTTTATTGCCTGCTCTTATTTATTCAATCAAGCTGTCTGCTTCCTCCACATGCCGGATGTTGTACATGTGGTTGCTCCACATTACCCGGAGTGAAGCAGGCAATTTCAACTGAGCACGTGCCCCCAGAGTATTGAAAATTGCCAGTCTCTTGCCCATTTCCCATTGCCTTAATGCTGTGATATGTGAGACATCGGAACGGATTGTGAAGGAAAATGGTGTGGAAAAAGACACTGATTTTATAGAGCCTGCTTTTAGTGCCAGCGACAAGATCCTTTCCTTAATGGCATATGTGAGAAAGTTGACCAAGATTGTTCTTTCCCTAAATTCCGCCTATAAGGATCACGATGGACTCTCTGAATATCGGCTAGTAGATCTTGGTCTGTATCGGGAGAGTCCTTTAAGATCGTCATTTTAAGCCCTGCGACAATAAATGCCTTAATGTCATTCCCTTCAAAGTCCTCAGGGACATTCAAAGGTTTTAAGTTATTTTTCCTCGAATGGTTTTCGAGTCTTTCAAGATCATCTCTCATCTCCCGGTTCTGCTGGACCAGCTTATCGATGTTGACTGCGGATGTAGTAAGGGCTTCTTTGATCTTAGGTATTTCTACTTCTAGGGCATCCGTCCTTCATGAAACTTCTTCCACTTTTCGGGCCAGTGTCTCACAAGAGGCCTGAATGGCTGTCTGATTGGCCTCTGATGTAGTGAACCGTCTCCCTATGTCATTCCTTCGTCCCAACAGGATATCTGCCAGGGTTGCCCGAATAGACGATGTAGATATTGTAGTGTCCAGGGAGGCACTAATAGGGACTGCCTCTTTATGTCTAGATATTTCCTCCACCTGCCCTGTATCTTGGATATCTAAAGCCGAAAAACTATTAGAAAGTTCCGCTGCCATATGCACCATTTCAAGCATATTAATTGTAGGGGGTGGAGACGACTGTGGAGATGGGCAAGACTGAGTCGGTGTAGATTAAGAATTTACATTCACTGACTCCTCTATAGGAGCCCCATCCCAGACAGCTTCTGTAGTTTCAATTATTGGACTCGTTGAGGCCCTCGCCACAGCCATCTCTTTTGTTCTACTTAAGGCACTGGCAGAGAGAACCTTATAGTAAGATTTCAGTGATGGAGTGACTCTTAATACGGCTGGTGGCCCGCCTTTTGCCTTTTTCTTGCCCTTTCCTTTCCCTGGCGGGGTGTCTGATCCACTGTGGTCTCCCTTCCCCTTCGCTTTCCTTTTCTGTGTTATTGCTTTGATGAGTGTCACCGGAGGGGAAATTGAAGTTTTTGGGAGACCTGGCACTATATTGGAGGCCCGATTATGGAGAGTATACCTGCTGACCGGGGGGAGAGAGACTTAGACACCAAGGGCCCTGGCTTATCTGGATTGTCTGGGAGGGAGCCAGGATATGGACAAGCGGTATCCTGGTTATTTGTCTCCATACAATGCTCCCACACCCCACCACTGTTGAAAATCACTGAGTGATTAGTCAACACTGTGGGGGTGTAGGACGCGATATCCAAATCGCCACTGCAAACGTCTCCTACTCCGCCCTTCTGGCCAAGACTTGTCCCGCTAAGCAGTGCAGAGATCTCCAAAATAAAGGTAACAGAATCATGGTAACAGCCCCCGCTTCACATGCGCTTTGCCAGGGAGCGGGCTTACTGTGGCCAATGAATAAGTTATCTTCCGGACTATTTTTTGAATATGTCTCCCAGGATTACTCCTCCAGGGCTTAACAGTGCCCAGCTCCCGGAACCAGGCAGGTTCTCAGGGCGTGCTACCCCCTCTAGTCACCATCCGCCTGTGTTATTTCCACTGCCCAGTGTCCAGTATCGATCTGTTTCACCTTACACGAGCCCTCTGCCCGTCAATACTATGTCTAAAAAGTTGCTATAAGAAAATTGCTGCTTACATTCAGAAATGTTGCAAGAGGCTCCACACTCCCCCAGGGCCCCTGACTATGAAGTTAGACGCTGCTGATAATCAATGCGGACTGCTACCAGCTGGAGTCAGTCAGCAAACTGTAAGACGGACCGGGCCCAGGGTCTAGGAGGAAAAAGGAAGGGAAGAAAAGCCCCCGCACACGCCCCCCTCCCTCCTCCGGTGCCGAGCGTACCTTTAAAAGTGTCCAAATGTCTCGGGCAGGTGCACCCACCCAAAGCTCGACTCCCTCGAACGAAGGGTTAATATACCGCCGCTGCAGCCTCAACTGCGCTTGCTACCTCTAGGCGCCTATCAACATCGGAGAGGAGAATTACCCTCTCCTAGTGTGTGTGTCCATGTATTCATGTATCCAGCTCCAGATTCCAAGTTACTATACAGCCGATAGAAAATCTCCGCTACGGGAAAACCACCAGACCCCGCTAACCCGCAAGTGAGCTGGCGGAGTGAAACGCCATACACAGAATGGGAGGAGCTCCGTCACGGCCGTTAACTTCCGGCCGTCATGCCCCCTGTCTCCAGTATTTACTCTATATATTGATGCTGTAACTGAATTGTATTGCACTTTAGAGGCATTTGCACTTTATATTATTGCACTTCATTGGTATTTCAGGAACATTTGCAAGTTCATTGGTTATCCTACTCCAGAAAATCTAAAGAGGGACTGCATTATTTACTTTTCATATTAATGTTTTAAGCCGTTTTATATTGCATTTTAGAAATATTTTGCACTTTATACTGTTGCACTTTATTTAAACTTGTAACCGCAATGGTTATTGCACTTTAGTTTTAAATGACTTGCAGAAGATCAATACTGGACGATGATGATAATTGCTGATACAGTTTATTGGCTATTGCACTCTAGAAAAGTTTAAAGAGGGACTGCAGTATTCACTTCTCATATCAGTGCTCAGGCCATATTATATTGCACTTTAGTAGCATTTTCACTTTATATTGTTGCACTTTAGTGGTACTTCAGGAACTTTGGTAAGTTCACTGGCTATTGTACTCTAGAAAAATTTAAAGAGGGACTGCAGTATTTACTTTTCATATCAATGTCCTAAGCCGTTTCATATTGTAGTTTAGAAATATGTTGCGCTTTACACTGTTGCACTTTATTTAAACTTGTAACCACATTGGTTATTGCACTTTATTTTAAATGATTTGCACAAGATCAATACTGGACGATGATGATATTTGCTGCTACAGTTGAATAGTTCTCTTTCTTGTTTTATCAGTTTTTACTCTGAAAATGGAAGCTACCAAATTGATTATGTATTACTGGGTTTTCTATCTTTTTCATCGATGTCTCTTAAACAGATCATGTATCTATGAACTTATGTATCCAATGCTCTGCTCAATAATTTTTTTTTTTTAAAAGAAGAATCACAGTACATTTGATCTGACTGCTGAAGACTATCTGAGGATGCCAAGCCAAAGACAACATTTTCAACCCCCAGTGGGGGTTATCAATTTTCGTGAAGCCTTTTGGTTTGAATAATGCACCTGCCACATTTCAGATGCTGGTCAATAAAGTCCTAACAGGTCTGGAAGCCTATATTGCAGCATATTAAGATGATATAGCTGTCTTTAGCTCCACCTGGGAGGATCACCTGGTCCACCTCAGAAATGTACTTGAGGCCCTGCAAAGGAGGGCTACACTATCAAGGCAAGTAAGTGCCAGATAGGGCAGAGCAAGGTTATCTACTTGGTCCACCTTGTGGGTGGAGGCCAAGTTCAACCACTGTAGAGCAAAATTGAGACCATCATCGACTACCCAGATTAGGGTCAGAACTTTCTTGGGCCTGACTGAGTACTACAGAAGATTTGTTAAGGGTTAAAGATCCATTGTGACACTCCTTAATGATCTTACCTCCATGAAAAACACTAAGAAGGTTCAGTGGACAGTTATCTGTCAGTAGGCATTTGATGACCTGAAGCAAGCCATGTGCTCTGAACCAATTCTGCAAGGTCCTGACTTCTCCAAACCAATCATTGTCCAGACAGATTCTTCTGAAATGGCGATAGGTGCAGTATTGTCTCAACTTAATGCAGAGGGCCAGGATCAACCAGCTGCTTTTATCAGCAGAAGGTTGAACCCTAGGAAGAGGTGTTGGTCAGCTATTAAGAGTGAGACCTTTGCTGTGGTCTGGGCCCTGAAGAAGTTGAGGCCATACTATTTTGGCACTCACTTCATTGTTCAGACAGACCACAGGCCCCTATTATGGCTTAAACAGATGAAGGGTGAAACCCCCAAACGTTTGAGGTGGTCCATTTCCCTACAGGGAATGGACTTTTTGGTGGAATATAGACCTGCAAGTTACCATGCCAACACAGATGGACTTTCCAGATATTCCAACTTAGAAAATGAAGACTCAACTGGGCAAGGTTAGTCTCATGTCCTTACGTTGGGGGGCGGGGGCTTTGTGTTGGAAAATAAGATCGGCCTTCATGGTTACCCCCACTGTCTGCCTGGTGTCAGTATGTTTTGACTGCAGTTTGCTGAGGTCCTGCTAACCATGACCCCAGCATCTGTGCTCTTTCTCCCAAAATGTGTTTGGCAAGTACTTTTGTACCTCCACAATTGGCTACTAGTGTACCCCTTTAAGGCCCTTGTATATGGTACAGTTGACTCACACGCACAGCCCGCATTCAGGCACACATGCAAGTGTTCATGTATAGCCAGCCAAGATCCTAGTACTGTGCTCCAGTAGCCTTATCCTAAAAGGCAGGCAGTAGCAGTTAGCACTCTCAGTCCATTTACAATTAATTTACTGTGAGTGAAGCTCACTCACAGTAAAATGCCCACTAAATGGGTAACTAACAACAAACAATCTGGTGGAAGTAAATGGCTGGAACCCATTTGTTCCAAAACTCATATTTTGGATTATCAAATTTTGAATTTATAAATGTTAATGTGTTTGCCCACACATATAGCATAATATAATGCATCATGGAGCATAGTGTCTTGGCTTTTTAGATTTCGAGTACCGTAGTAAGTAGTTGAAAATTCAATTTTCCATGTAAAAATTGTTCTCATTGATAAACAATACAAGAAGTTAGCAAGGGCAAATGTACATGGACAGCATATTTACACCCATGTACACTTGCAACATTTATGAAGGTGAAAACTATTTTGCATGTGAGCAATTTATATTTCACAAAAAAGTTCCAAAACTTTTCCTAGAAATATGCATCAGTCACAAATACCTAGAATTACTCTTTTAATCATCTATACATTTCAAAAAGTAAGAAATGAATCAGTGGGAAGGAGCGGGGGTATCCTACCGCAGTCTACTTTGGAGTTTTAAACAAAGAATACCATTGTTTTTAAACAAGTACATTTTGTAGATAGAAGAGGTATGGGAGATATTAATTTGCCTGTACATCAGTATTTGTATTTCATGCCGTGTCATTTTACAAATGATTTCATGATGTTACTACAGTTTTAAGTTAGTGCCATTGATATACTAATAATATTATACATTTGTTTGAAAATGGGTTCCACCCATTTAATACACCACAATTTTTTGCTTTTTGGATCACCGGGGTTTAGACTTTTTAAAGTGGGTGCACCTCACTACCTGATTCTCACCCACAGTAATCATGTGGCAAATTGACTGTGTGTGTTTACCACCAGTGTCCACATTTTAAGATAAGATTGCAGTGACACAGCTAGGGTAAGGGGCACTTTGCTGGTTGAACATGAACACAAGTGCACATGAGAGCGGGCTGCACATTTGAGACTGCCATTGTGCGCAGCCCGGTAACTGTGTACAGGAAGCCTGGTGCAGAGGGGACTCTGCAGGGTTAGATATTGAACTGGGATAGGCATTAAAATATTAGGGGACACTCAGAGGTAAAGTCAGTGTGTACACCTACTGGGAAATCTGCCTCAGAGTGCAGTTGTTCTTCCCTTAGGCTTACAAAGTCCTGTGTGGTATGAAATGAGCAAGAGGCTTTTGGACAATTCTTTGTTGATAGCCTCTTTGCTGCACCTGAGTTTCTGATTGACCAACAGTTGCGTTAGTCTATCTAAGGGGTGATTCCACTGTTAAAATGATCATGCACTGCAAAGCAGACCCTTTTTTAGCAGACCTCTCTGTTTCACATAAAAGGTCACTTCATTGGTTTCCAGAGAGGATGGCCTTTGTGTTCTACTACGTCTCACAGAAAGAGACAGTCGTATGTGCTGATCTCCAGGGTAGCTATTTTCCGAGCTCTCTCAGTCTGGTGCAAAGAGTCAGTCTAGCCACATGTGCAGATTTCAGAAGTAGTAGTTCCATAGCATTCTCTGCTTGACATGAAAAGTCAGGCAAGCTATGTGCATTGATCCGAAGAGGAACAGGCTTTTGTGGTCTCCTCGGTCTTATAAAAAGACTCACTCTATCCACACGCACTAGTTAGCAGAGGTACCTGCTACCTCCTCCATGCTGATCAAAGGGGTAGTCTAGACTCCAATACTCATTATGTCTCACACAAAGGGACATCCTAGGGACATGCACTGGTCTGCAGAAGGGCTGGCCTAGTAGTCTCTTTTGTTTCACACAAAGGGTCAGTCTCCATGCATGCAGGTCTGCAGAAAGGTCAGCTCCAGAGCTTTCTTAATCTAGCACAAATGATCGTTTGAGTTACATGTATTAGTCTGCAGAGAGCCAGGTTCCTGCAGTATTCTTTGTCTCAGAAGGAGCTAGTCTAGCAATTTTCTGTTCTGCTGAAGGATTGACTCTAGCGCTCTCTGTCAGCACAAAGGCTCACTCTAGCTATTGGATTGGTCTGCAGGGAAGCTGGGTCCTCCAGATTTCTCAGTCAAAAATAAAGGATTGGTATAGTCATTTTTACTTGTCTGCAGAGGGGCAAGATTCCGAGCTCCCTAACAAATAAAAAATCAATCTAGTCATGAGCACTGGACTGAACAGACATTCATTCTTACAGTCTGTGTCTCACAAAAAGGATCAGCTTAGCCATGGGTGCTGGTCTGCATAGGTGTTTGGTCCAATGCTCTATGGACCTCATACAAATTGTCAGATCAGTCATGGAGAGGTAAATCAGGCAGTCTTAATAATATCACAAAACAAATGGTGAATATAGCCACCTGTGCTGGCCTTGAGAGGGGATTATTCAAGGTCTATTTCAGTTTTGTGCAAAGAGTTGATATAGGCATGAGTATCCACCAGCAGAGGGGCTTGTTTGTGCAGACTTCTCAATTTCATAAAAAGGTTGTACACTGATCTGCAACAGTGGGTGGTTTCTGTGGTCTCCTGCATCTTGCTAAAAGGATAGTTTAGTATAGAGATCTCTCTCTCCCACATATAAAGGGCAAGTTTAGGGTCCTGGCACTTCTGGTTTTCTTCTCACAAGAAGAGTCACTCATTCCTCTGTGCAGGCCTAAGGAATGGATTTTATCTGACCAAGAGTGTCACTTTAGCAAGTGCACATGTCTGTGGAGCATCCACAAGTAGCGCTTTCACCATGAAACACAAATGGTATACATAGTCATTAGTAGTGGTCTGAATATGGGCTGGCTTATGCTTTGCAGGGGGGAAACAACCATAACAACGCAACATTGCACAACGCAATACCATCACAAAGCAACTTTTACAGCGCTAGATCCTCTACAACGCATGCTTTTACAACGCATGCCATTACAACGCAGATGCTATCACAACGCATTCCATTACAACGTAAGTATGGGTAAGTATTTAATTTAAATACTATTAATTTAAATTTATAGTAATTAAATTTAATTTTAATTTAATTTAAATTCAATTTACTTAAATACATTTTATTATTTCAATAAAATGTAATTTTAATTTAAGTTTAATTTAATTAAAACACAAAACTATCCAACACTAACCCTACTATTACACCCCCTGGAGTTAGAATAGTAATTCGATGGAACTGACAGATAACCCAATTCGTAAGGCCACCAAGAGGGGTTCCAAAAGGAAGTATCATTCCCAAATAGGATTCTCTCCATTTTCGCAGAATTCAACCTGAGGCAATACACATCCATCCAAGCACCAACCTCTTGCATGCACATTTGGAATGACTTGTTTGTATCAGGACCATTCCTGGAAAGAGAAACAAAAATGTCAGTGTTGTCCATGTATGAAACAATCGATAGACCAAAAGTTGTATGGAGAGGAGCTGCCACTTGTGGCCTCTCTGTTTTACATCAAGGGTTAGTCAATTCTTGTTCGCTGGAGAGGGGCTGGTTCCAGTGGTCACTTTAATCTCAAAGAAATATCAGTTAAGCTATGTTTGGAAGCCTGAAGAAGAACTGGCACAGTGCTCAGTTTTGCACAAAGGGTCAGTCTATTCACGTTCACAGGTCTTAAAGGGACTGGCTCCAGAGCCTCCTCTATCTCACACAATTAGTCAGCATAGCCATATCTACAGGTCTGCAAGGGTGCTAGATGGTGTGGCCTCGTCTGTCTCACTTAATTAATCAATCTAGGCTATACAAAGGCTAAATTCAGAGCTCATTCTATGTGATATTGTAGAGTGAGTTATCTCATTTCTTTCACTCAATTAATCAATCTGAACTACAGAAAGGCTAGCCACACAGCTTTCTCCATGTTTTGTAATTAGTCTAGAAACTGTCTCACACAAATGGTCAGGCCTGACATATGCACTGGTGTTCAGGTGGGGAGGGTAGCTTTATCCCACACAAAGACTCAGTCTGGTCACGTGCACAGGAATGCTGAAGTTTTGGCCTCTGTACTCTTACTCCTCTCCAAAAAAACTGTCAGTCCAGCAATGTGTGCTGGTCTGCATGGAGGATGACTCAAGATATCTTTCTGTCTCACCCAAAAGATTAGTCTTTCCATGCCCACTGTTTTCCAGAAGGGCTTGCTCCCACGGATTCCTTTGCCTCACATAAACGTTAGGTTTAGCCATGTTCACTAGTTCGCAGCAGGGCTAGCCCCTTTGAGCTCCTTCACCTTTCAAAAGGGTCAACCTAGACATGTGTGCTGGTCTGCTAGAGCTCTCTCAGAATGCCACAAGGAACCAGTTTAGTCATGCACACTGGTCTGCAGAGGGGATGACTCTTAAGGGGCCGTATGTAGGTAACTATATTTTACAGATTCCTAAATACCGAATTTTACCGATTCGATATTCAGGATTCGGTAAATGAGATGTAGGAAAAAATTTGGTAACATTTACCGAATCGGAAAAATTCGGAAAATGTGTACCGAATCGGTATTTACCGAATCGGTATTTACCAAATCGGAAAATACCAAATCGGTAAATACCGAATCGGAGATTAAAAAAACAAGCAATTGAGGATTCAACAAATCCTGTGCATTCACCCCACCCCACAACCAGGAAGTGGCCACACCCATGCAGGTGCAGACAATCAGAACCTTCTGGAGAGCTGGGAGCAACAGAGCCACTGGCTGAACATTGCTGAGGAGAACTGCAGGATGGCATCCAAGGAATCAGAGAGGGAAGGAGCAGAAAGGAAAAGGAAAATGAAGTTCAGTGCAAGTGAGCTTCAGGTCCTTGTGGAGGAGGTGGTGAAACACCACACACAGCTTTTTGGCAAGCAGTCCTTGCAGGTAGCAGGCCCTGTGAAAAGGAAGATCTGACTGGCAATCCAGGCAGAGGTTAATTCCATTGAGGTGAGCCCACGGAACCTAGATGACCTCAAGAAAAGGTGGTATGACCTTTGGATCATCACCAAGAAGAAGCTGGCCACACAGAGGAAAGAGGCCAGTGTCACAGGGGGAGGAAGGAGCAGGGCACCTGCCCTCACTGAACTGGAGCAGCTGCTTGAGTCAACCCTGGAGCCCAAGAGTGTGTCTGGAATCGGGGATGCAGACAGCTCAGCCAGAGCTGCCACAAAACAAAGTAAGAAGCATGCACAGCAATCCTCCCCCTTCCCTATCCCCATTCCCCAATGTGGCTGTGTGACTCACACTCCAGTACAGGTTTTAGTATACACCCGCAATGCATTATGGGAGATGCAGTCAGTCAAACACCCATCATGACAATCATCATGCTAAACAACAATGCATGTCACACACATTAGTCAGAAGCAGCAGAGGACATTGAGATAGTGTGACAGGATTGTAATTTAATATTGAAATGCAGGGCTGCAGGACCACTGAGCTAATGTCCATATCTGCCACAGGAGAGTCATCACACAGGACTGCGCAGGAGAAGGATGGAAGGGCACCCCGTAAGGGAAGAACCGAGGATGCCAGCACAAGTGCAGGTCACAGCACTCCACCACCACCGGCACCAACACCACAGGCAGCTGCACAACCAGAGCCAGCCGCAACAGCAGAGCCAGCATCGACACTGCTGATTGACTCACCACCACAGCAAGCCTCACAAGAACTCTCAGCCTCACCAGCAGCAACACCACCTGTAGTGGTAAGGCCCAGGAGGCATACTGTTGCCACTCTCCATGTCATGGAGTTGTCCTCTGAGGACACAAGGGGGTATGACACACCAACTGCTCCACTGGAGGAAACAAATGCTGGGCTGCCGTCCACCTCTGAGGGTGCGCACACAGGGGCGAGACGCCGCAGGGCCCAGGAGCACAGCACAACTTGGCAGGGTGATGGGGTCTTCGGAGGGCTGGAGGCCAGAATGGTCAAGGTGCAGTGTCTGCAGGGGAAGGCAATACAGTCAGTTCAAAGACAAATGTGGCACCTAAACCAGAACATGGTTAATAAAGACAGGGGCATCAGCTCTATGGTGGAGGGCATCAAGGAGATGGCTGAGGGCATGCGGGGCATGTCCCAGTCTTTGTTGGTGCTTTGTGACAAACTGGACGAGGACAGTGCAAGAAGGCACAGGGAGAAGCAGTACATGGAGCAGCACACCAGGGCAGTGAACCGCCTGGCAACTGCCACTTCCCTGCTCTGCAGGCGCTCCGTGGCAATAAAGGAGGGGCTTGTGCACTGCTGCACTGATGTCACCAGGGGGATGGGGAATGTGACAACCGCACTGGAAGTGCTGCTGACCACCCAGTCAGCCAACGCTGGTGCACTAGGTGTGGGGGAGAGTGATGAGACCACCGGTAAACAACGTTTACAACAAAACATTATCTCCGCGGGGAATCACAACACGGTCGTTATCACGACCGAGTTGTGATTCCGCATACCATTACTCCACAAGTCATAACAACGACTTGCGGATGGGGGGACGTGTTGGATTTAAAATCCAACACCTTCCCTAGTGTCCGCACAGACTGGAGTTGGAATAGTAAATTATACTATTCCAACTTCCAGCGCCCCCACTCCGCAAGTCGTTGTTACGACTTGCGGAGTAATGGTATGCGGAATCACAATGTGGTCGTTATATCAACCGCATTGTGAGTCCCCGCGGAGATAAAGAATGTGGGATTTGATCATATATTCGAGACCACCAGCAGGAGCAGCATTACCCCCCCTGTCCCAGACTCTAGGAGGAGCAACAAGCGGGGTGCTGCGGGCCCTGGCTTAGCAGACAGTGAGGAAGGCCAGCTGCAGGCATACAGCACTGTTGTGCGTGGGCGCAGACATTAACACTGCCCACACATTTATGAACATATTTAGGGTGAAGTAACCCATGACTACCTATTAAGGTTGTCACGATTTGGACTGGCATGATGTGCCATTTGTTCATTGTCGTAGTGCCCAGTTATTAAACTATGTCATGTACATGCAACGCCTGGCTGTGTCTCCTTACTTACTTAGAAATAGTTGTGTGTGATCAATCAATCAATCAATCAATCAAACATTTATAGAGCGCGCTACTCACCCATGAGGGTCTCAAGGCGCTGAAGGGGGGTGCTGCTACTGCTCGAAAAGCCAGGTTTTGAGGTGTTTCCTGAAGGGGAGATGGTCCTGGGTCATTAGTAGGTGTGCGGGGAGGGAGTTCCATGTTTTCGCTGCCAGGTAGGAGAACGATCTTCCTCTGGTGGTGGTTCTGCAAATTTGTGGGACGGTGGCGAGGGCGAGGCTGGCAGGTCGGAGCTGGCGGGTGGGAGTGTAGAACGAGAGGCGGTTGTTGAGGTATTCGGGACCTATGTCGTGGAGCGCTTTGTGTGTGTGGGTGAGGAGCCTGAATGTGATCCTCTTGTTGACGGGGAGCCAGTGCAGGATTCTCAGGTGGGCGGATATGTGGCTGTGGTGAGGGATGTCGAGGATTAGTCGTGCGGAGGCATTTTGTATGCGTTGTAGTCGTTTCTGAAGTTTGGCAGTGGTCCCTGCGTATAGGGCGTTTCCGTAGTCCAGTCGGCTGGTGACAAGGGCTGGGTGACCGTCCTTCTGGTTTCGGTGGGGATCCACCTGAAGATCTTTCGGAGCATGCGCAGGGTGTTGAAACATGATGACGAGACGGCGTTGACTTGTTTGGTCATCGTGAGGGAGGAGTCCAGGATGAATCCCAGGTTGCGTGCGTGGTCCGATGGTGTCGGTGCGGAGCCCAGTGCTAAGGGCCACCAGGAGTCGTCCCAGGCAGATGGAGATTGTCCGAGGATGAGGACCTCCGTCTTCTCTGAGTTCAGATTCAGGTGGCGGAGCCTCATCCATTCTGCTACCTCTTTCATTCCTTCCTGTAGGTTGGTTTTGGCGGTGGCTGGGCCTTTGGTGAGGGAGAGTATCAGTTGGGTGTCGTCGGCGTAGGATATGATGTTGATGTTGTGTTTGCGTGCGATGGTGACGAGGGGGCTCATGTAGATATTGAAGAGGGTAGGGCTGAGTGAGGAGCCATGATTGTGTCCTTTACATGTATTAACAACTTTGGTCAATAGACAGAGCACGTAGGTGTTTAAGCTCTCAGTTCAATACTTGAAAGAACGCATTATATTGAAATAGATGCTACATATTATTGTTGCTAGATTCACTACAGACATAAATAAGATGTACTAATGTCTTCCAGAATCTAGTCTCTTTACATAAAAAAAAACAATTTTGGTTATTATATAGAGTACTTAAATAACTACATCAGCAGTCTCCGATGAAACTTTTGGATCTTACAATCATCAAATATAAGTTATATAACATCATGCTAATTTGCCAGCCGAATGATCAGCCGTGGTGTAGAGCGCCATGTTTTAATTTTGTTGTTTCAGGTTTCTTTTGATTTTTTGAAATTACATAGACTAAACATTTGTCACAAGGAGGATGAGACACTCACCTCCGGTTTATGTTTTGTCCACGAATAGAGCGGGGCCTCCATCGCCGAGCAGTTGCCGGTTGAGGTGAGACACACTCCCACAGAAATCTGGGTGAGTACTAACGTAATGTTAAAAATTCATTTAGATGCCAGAATAAGTTACAATAATGGACTGGTATAGTCGATTATAAACCTATAATCTACTTTTCTTGACTAGTTTGATTCTGTAAACTCCTAGTTGTCTTTTACTTGATGCAATTTCATCCTGGCACTTATAATAGATTTTTTTGTGTTTCAGGAAAGAGGGAAACGGTCTTACCTACACATACATGAGGATCATGTCGGGTAGAGTGGTAATACACCACTGACTTTTTTCTTATCTTGTACAAATCACTGTGTATATTTTCACATTCTGATTGCTTTCCTTGCAGTAGCATTTTTTCAACTATTTTTTAGGTCCTGAAAAAAGCCGGGCATAGTCGCCTTACGGCTGAAACATGTCGACCTCACTACTCGCCAGGAGATAGTAGATTTGTTTTACACTATCAGGCGATCTTTTTATCCTATGACATGCGGACTATACCTAATAAACTTTATTTTTTGTCCCCATAGCCATTTTTAACTTCACTTATATTTCACGAGCACTGCACTCCATCAATCGTATCCTGCCTGCCATAACTGCTTTGGCTCAGAATAGTGAGAGCATTTGGCCAAGCGCAGACCTACATTAGCCGCAAACGCGGCACAAGGTTGTGCCTGACCTTTTTCTCTCTTCGTCTTCCAGATGACGATGCTCCGCTAAGTGGGTGGGCTGATGGAGACCTTTCTCTAGCCTAGCAGTCGGCGGGCTGAATACATTTGGTAAAAGTTTGCTGGGAGCCTTTCAGACTCTTTGTCATGAAAACAGACTGACTTACTCTTGTTTTTAGGTTACGAGCCTTGGGGTACGCCGCAGAGGATCTTGATGGCTTCTGAGCGGAAGGGAGGGAGACGGACTCTCTGGGATCTGTCGGAGAGGAACGAGGTGATCCAGTCCAGGGCCTTTCCTTGGATCCCAGTGTTGAAGAGGCGGGTTATTAGGGTGCGATGGCATACGGTATTGAAGGCTGCTGAGAGGTCCAGGAGGATGAGAGCGGTTGTTTCTCCGTTGTCCATCAGGGTCCTGATGTCGTCGTTGGCCGCGATGAGGGCAGTCTCGGTGCTGTGGTTGGCTCGAAATCCGGACTGGGATGGGTCCAGCAAGTTGTTTGTCTCAAGGAAAGCAGTCAGTCAGATCTCTGCCGGTCTCTGTCTCCCATCTGTTGCTGGCGCCACTCCAGCTGTGTTGGGCTCAGGCTGTGCATCTTCATCATCATTATCCTCAATACCTGTTAATTCTACTGCTGTTCCTTTCCTAGTGGCAAGGTTGTGCCGCATTGAGCAAGTTGCAATTATTTTACAGCAGATGGGGGGTGAGGACTGACGTGCGCCTCCGCTTTTGTGGAGGCAGCGGAACTCGCTTTTTAAAAGCCCAAAGTTGCGCTCCACAACATTGCGTGTAGATTTGTGTGCCACATTGTAACGTCTCTCACTCAGGGTTGATGGATTCAGGTAGGGAGTGAGGATGAATGAGCAGACAGCATATTCGCTTTCGCCTATGTGGAAAAGAGAGAGCCATTACTCACATGCACAACAACACCTACATCTGCAATATCTATCTGGGTGTGTCACAGTTTTTCACCTAGCAGGTAACCTTCTCAGAATTACCCCGCTATCAGGCGAGTGTAGATTCCACTGTTCTGGAAGATGTAGGAGTCATGGGTGCTTCCTGGGAATTTGGCCACGATGGCTGTGATTATGTTGGCGGCATCACAGATTACCTGCACTTTTATTGATTGTGTGGACTTTCTGTTCCTGTAGATGTACTCAGTGGCTGCAGGTGGGCAGATTGGGATGTGTGTGCCATCAATGCATCCGATCATACATGGGAACTGTCCCATTTGGTAAAAGTCAGTCTTGGTCTTCAGCAGTTCCGCATGTGTGTCAGGGAAGCTGATGTAATGATGCATTCTCTGCATCATGGCCTCCGGGAACTTCCTGAAAAAACGGGGCAGGCAGCTCTAGGACACCCCACCTATCGCAGCTATCACACCCTGGTAACTGCCAGATGCAAGCAGGTGTAGGCTAAAGAGCACCTGCACATGTGGTGGTATGGCGTGCACCCTTGGTGTTGGGTGCTCCAGGAGTGGGTGCAGGTCCCTTTGTGGGGGTGTAGCCTGTACCTTTCATAGATCTCTTCCTCAGTAAGTTGGAAGAGTGTGATCCGCTGTCTGTAGACTTGCTCCTCCCGTCTCCTGTTTCTCTCTCCTGCTGCCTGTAGCCATAGCCACCTTGCTATCACATAGAAAGCCGCCATTCTTGTCACACTGTTGCATTTTGGGGCCTGTTTTATGGGCTGCACCTGGTTACCACCTGCTTTCACTCCATGGTAATTACCGACTCTTAAATACCGAATTTCATGAAATTCAGTATTTTCGAAGTTACCTACATCTCCATTCTAATTTTTACCGTTTCTTATATACCGATTTGGTAAATAGGGATTCAGTAAATACCGATTTGGTAATTTAGAATTCGGTAATGATGAATCGGTATTTACCAATTCATATTTACCAAATCCTTACTTTTGGCCTCCTACATCTCAAATGCCTAAATATCGGTCAGTAACCGACTGGTATTTAGCTACCTACATATGGCCCATAGTCTTCTATGTCCAAACACAGGGTCAGTTTATCAATGGCCACTCTTCCGCAGAGGGACTGCTGCCTGCAATTTTCTTCATCTCACACAAGAGATCAGTCTGAAAGTATCTAAACTGACTAGTACCAGAACTGTCCTTGTCTCAAACAATGGGTTAGTGTAACAAACTGCTCTGATCCGCAGAGGGACTGGTTCCTACATTCTCTATGTACACTAGTTTGCAGAGAGATAGGCACTTGTGGTGTCTCTTTCTAAAAACAGAGGCAGTTTATACATGGTCATTAGTGTGCAAAGGTGCTGCTTCCTGCAGTTTCCTTCGTCTCACACAAGAATTCAGTCTAAAAGTATCTAGACGTACACCATTCTTCAATGGGGCTAGGACAAGAGCTATCCCAAACAATGGGTGAATGTAACAATGTGCTGTGGTCAGCAGAGGTACCGGTTCCTCTGGCCTCCTCCATATAAAATAAAGGTTTAGACTAGCCAGACGGCCTGGTCCGCACTCAGACTTTATCCTGCGCATCCTTTTTTTGTACACAGTATCAGTATAGTAATTTATTTAATTTATTTAATGCATTCCTAAAGCGCATGGTTACCCACAGAAAAGTAAACCTGTAGCATTGGTCTAGTAGGAACTTAGCCTTACAATGAAAGTTGGCCAAAGAGGTAAGCTTTCAGAAGTTTTAAAACCTCAGGAGATTGTTGTTGGCACATAGCCAGTGAGAGCAAATCTCATTCTTTGGCTGTGAGCACTGTAGAGATCTACTTCCCTTACAAGCTCAGTGAAAGTATAGGATCATCATTTTGTTAGCCTCTGTAGAATATAAGGACCTTAAGGGAGAGCAATGGGGAAAGGCCTTGTGCAGAAAGATAAAGCACCTTGTGGTTGATACTTTGCGTTTTGAATAAACATCTTTTGCAGAGGGGTGGCCATTGCTAAGAAGACATGTCGGGTAAGATGCTGGTTGTTCAAGGCAGACATGCTCTGTAGTCTGTTGGCAAGATACGCTGGAAGCATGAGCTAGAGAGAGAGAGAGAGAGAGAGAGAGAGAGAGTTTAAGTGGTCCAGTTTAGTGATGATGAGAGCCTCACTGTCTTTGGGAAAGCGACTGGGAGCAAAAAATAAATGTTCTAATTATGTGATACATAGATAAACAGGTGGTGGAGGGCATATCAGTTTGAGGAATGAATATGAACTGTTAATGAAAGGTAATCCCAAATTTTCAGGTTGTAGAGAAAGGATCAGAGGAAATGTATTTTTCCATCAGCCAGCAGTCTTGTGAGCAGACCGATTGGTTCCCAAAAATAACAACTTTTTTCTTGTCCATGTATAATTTAAGCTTCTTGGAAATCCCACAGTTGGCCATCGCATGTGTGTACACTTTAAAGTTACTTTGCAGAACACTGCCATTGCTATCCATGCCCAGTATGAGTTGATGTCCTCTGCTTCTCAATAGGAATTCATCCCAAGAGAACGAATTAATGCAACAAAGGGATCATCATAGATTTAAATAGAGGAGGGCTCAGAGCAGAGCCATGAGGCAAAAGGCATGCCCAAAATCACAACAAAACAAAAGACAAAGGCAACAGCTTGTGTGCAATTTTCCCAAAATGTTGTCTGTGGATAACATCTCTCACCCTGATAAAATTAGATGGTCTAGCAAATGGGTGAGACACAGTACAAAATGCTATAGTGAGGTCTGGAAGAATCATTGCTGCTTGACCTTCTTTGTCTAGGATCATCTTAATATCTTTAACAGTAGAGTCTAAAACTGTTTCAGTGCTGAAAGATGAATGTGGACCAGACTGATAGTCTTGGAAGTTACCATCTTTTGCATCGTCTACTGCCAGATTTTTGACTTAACTGTTTTTGCTGGCTATAGAACTCTGGGCATTTTACTCCTGCTTACCAGTGATAAAAAGCGTGTGCTCCCACTTTACAAAATGATGAGATTAGCATACTCTTGCTTTAGCATCCATTGTGCCACCCACCACATGACAATGCAGACAAGACAGCAGGCCTAGCCTAGCTGTGCAGGTATAAACTACAAGTTGAACCCATCAAAATATCCCCTTTTTGACAGGCCTAAACCTTCCTTTAACTATTAATAAGTAATCCCTAAGTAGGCCTTACTGCCAAAGGGCACTGGCCATTGTATTTAAATGTAGGACATGTAAATGGTTAATGTTAAACATGCCCTTATTTTGACTGTAACAGATTTGTCGGTACCATAGGAAAGTACCGGATACAATATTCAACTTAATAATGTTATCTCTGGCATGGAAACAATTACAAACTTCATTCTTGGACTGTTAGAAATATTTATTACAAGCCCAATTAACGGGTGGAGTCTATTTGCAATGAATAGTTTTGCAAAGGTGCTTTTAGAAAGTTATCTGTACCCTGACTATACCTTTCAGAGGCCTATTTTCATGAGCTTTAACAATCACCCAGGTGCTTAATAGCTACCCTTATGAGGGTTGAACTTGCTCCCAGAGCTGAGACAAAGAATTTTGGGTATGGGGAGGTGTTCTGTACCTCCGGGCGGATGACCATTTTGGCTGTGTCTTCTGACGATCTACATAAACGCCAATACTAGTCTAATCTGTACAACCATACTGAAAGACCAAACAACATGTACTAAAGACTGGTAGTTCTGTCTGAATCAATCTCTTTTTAATTATTTTTTATGTCAAAAGAAGAAATTTTTTAGCGATTTTGCAAAACAATATCATCATGATTGCAACACAAATATCGCATTAAAACATTCACCTATACATGTTTCTAGTTTCCCCATACAATCTCTCAATCAAGTAAGCAAGTTGTTAATATGCCGCGGTGTGTCTAGCCGTGAGTATCTTAAGTACTACACAACGCAGAGACCATTGCGCCGGGACAAATAATGACACAAGACAAAGTGTAAACTTTTGGCAATTCTTTTATTCGCAGGCTCCAGAAAATGTTACAAGTATGGTTCTTTTTAAATATAAGAATATGGACATACAATATAGGGCAATTGATAACCTGCCGCAGTAATTGTAGCTGCGAGCATGCGTGGGGTTACATTCCCTAGAGTTCCCGGAACCAGTAAGTCAATACAAGTAACTGACGCAGCACCTTCGAATGATTGCGACAATGAAGTGTGCCGTAACAGACCGCCGGGGCTAATTCATAGCATTCTCAGGTAGCCCATGCCCAGACGATTTATTGATATGTACTACAACCTCGTATGACTCCAGAAAGAATGATCAGCTGAATGGAGCTGTTTGTCCCAACACAGGTTTCCCTTGAGTGCCCAACTGCCAATATATAATAGAAGAAAGGAGTAAGATCTGCTTAGAATGCAGTGTACGACAACGAGTAAGTGTAAGACACTCTCTGTTAACATACATGCACTCTGAGAATAGCGAAAATGCTCATTAGTGTTGGTATGCCATTTAAGTTCCGCAGGCGAAGGTGATGAGTCTGAAGAAGACATGGGTGTAAAAGACTAAAGTAAGTGCTGTTTGCAAATGCAGTGGATGAGAAAGCATATTAGACAGACCTCCCCTCATTGGCTATTGTTGTGGCTTGTTTTTAATACAGTTCCCAACGTCGGTTTGATGAAAGCTTGTGTAAGAGAAGGTAAGAGTTGACTAAGAGACAAAAGGTGGTGAGCAAGTAGTTTTTAAGACCAAGTGTTAGAAAAAATCTTTTTTGTTTTTTCTTGCAGCTATTGGGTCCTGAAGAGAACGCTACGCGTAGACCAGTGTTTTCTAGCCATAAGAATACCTAAAACAAAGTTTGCATAAAAAGATAAAGTTCTGGTATTGTTTCTCTATGGCATTGTTCTAAAGTGAAAAGATTGAACAACAACTGAATAGTAAATAGATAATGATAGTTGTGAATGCAGTGTATGAGTGTTTGAGTGTTGAAAAAGGTGAATGAGAGATTGTATGGGGAAACTAGAAACATATATAGGTGAATGTTTTAATGTGATATTCATGTTGTAATCATGATGATGAAAATGTAATTGTTTTGCAAAATCGATAAAAAAAATCTTCTTTTGATATAAAAAATAATTAAAAAGAGATTGATTCCGACAGAACAAGCAGTCTTTAGCACATGTTGTTTGGTCTTTCAATATAGTTGCACTGATTAGACTATAAAGCAAAAGAACTTTATTGGCGTTTGTTTCGTTAAATACAGGTCAGTGGCTTGGCCTTACTGTCGGAGCCCAAACCCAGTGGTGGTATTAATTTTGACAATCTACTCCTTAAGTTTTTCAACATGGAGATTGGAGTTTATTTTTCTTTCTCTTAGCGCAAAAGTAGACGATTTTGTAAAGTGAACTGCCTGACAATCTTCCTGGGGTACAGGGCGTGTGAAAAGAAAGGCTATAGGATGTCAGATTTGTTCCAACACACAAAGTTTAAATACCTGTAAATGAACTGTATACATAGTTCAGACTATATCAGCAGTTAGCAAAGGAGTAATGAAGCAATTTGTTTTGGATTTCTGAATTGTAATGGAAACAAAGATTTTAACATGATCAAAAAATATCAAGACTCTTACTTGGTGATATGCAAATGATAAATATTTGCAGCGTGCCAATTTCCACATTTTAGTTTGTGTGCTATATAATGTTATCAGTAAAAGTACATTTCAGTGCAATTTTTTAGCCACTTCAATTGAAAATATGCTGTCTGTAAATGACAGCATGCTACCACAACATGTTTCAGTAATGTATTTGCAACAGTGCACTCAATATTGCACCATCAGGTACATATAAACCTTTGTCAATCTAATGCTGATTATGCGTGGCTCACTGGCTACACTTGCTTTTTGTGAAAAACTTGGATTTATCCACAGTTCCTATGACTTCAATATTATAACATTGGGGGGTGTGGCCAAGATGGCGACTGAGTAGGAAGTGGAACTCAGTCTCTCTGTCCTGGGGCTGCCCTGCATCCCCATCAGCATCGATAGAGGTGGCGAGGACCTACAGCAGAGTTCCTCGGGGACAAGAAGTCAGCAGATACCCTTTTAAAACCTAGCTGTTCCAGGGAGGCAGTTTACTGCCCCCGATAAGACAATGGAGTAGGCCTGCGGAGGTGGGCCTGGTGAAGCTGAGCCTGGAGCAACGGCCCTTGGCCTGCACGGCAGGAGAGAGAAGGGTCTGACTATGCAACACACGGCCGGAGTCAGCAGGAGAGGAGTGGCGCTGGCCCCGGCAGGACGAGAGAGCTTTGAGGCGATAGCCTGCAGTACAGACACATCGGCTGGCTGGGAGGGACAGACAGGGAGTGTTGAGCGGCTGCTCACTGATCCACAACAGAGGTGGTAGCAGCGAGGGCTGAGGTGGAGAACAGCAGACGACCAGCAACCGGGCTCTGTGATGCCAAGGAGCAATGAGGCAGCAAGGAGCCCGAGGCAAGACACGGAAGCGATCAGCAGAGCCCGGGGGAACGAGAGAAAACAACACCTGGGCCCCATGACATGAAGGGACAGAGGGAAAGCAGGATCATGGAGGGGAGACGAAGCCTTGACCCGGGGAGTTGTCAGAAGGAGTAGAGGGGTCTGGGGGCCCAGAAGATACTTGAAGGGGGTGCCGATAGCTATTGTGCTGCCAAGCAGCAGCAGACCCAGCAGCAGCCTTGGAGAGAAGGCATGGAGCAGAGTGGTGCACAAGGCCAGATTGTAAGGCCTTGAGGAAAGTCCTACTGGGTGAGGGGAAGCAAAAGCCACCGGGAGGAAAGAGTGCCCCCCCTGAAGTATGTGACAGAGACAAGATCGACTCGCAGAAGGTAGGGCAGTAGGATGGCCTGGGAACTCCCACCAGGTCAGAGAGGGGCTCAGGAGTGAATCAGAACACTGGAGTGAGTCACGGTCAGAGGTGAAGGCACTGAGACACGGATACCTGGGCGACATTTGCGAGCTGGGGAGGACAGGGCACACACAATTTTAGCAAAACCATTTCAGATAGACAGCAGGGAGACCTAGAGCAACCGGCCGGATTTGAGAAAGCTCTAAGTAAAGAAGGGACATTACCACAAGAGGTTGAAGTACAGCCCTATGGTAGAGTGTATCTGTTATGTTGCTGTATCTTTAAGAGTGTCATAGTCAGTGACATCACTAATAGAATGATTACATTCCAATTGTAGAAAATACAGTTTGCTGTAACTTCTACTTGTTGATGGTTGTATCAATAAAGCTCCTACTTCATTTTACCAGTTTCCTGAGCTTTTATCACTGGCGACCAGGACCAAGGCTTGATTGGGGACAAGCATCCACAACCATCAATTCCCCTACCATTGGATATCAGTTTGGATTTAGGATTTACTTAAATCTTCCTTTTTGGAATATCAGACTACTTTGGACATAAGATACCCAACTGGATTTTGCTCTTATTCCCTTGGATTTACTTCTATGGTATATTGGAATGGATTACCTCCCTTCCTGACTCAATTTACATATTTTGACTGACTGTTTTGGGCTACATTGGAAGTCGTGCTGTTTGGACCACATTGGGAACTTTGAGGAGAATATAACTGAACCTCTCTTCTGGACACCGCCCCCGAGTGGAGAACGAGCCAAATTGCCAGGTATTTAATTGCCAAAAAAGGTATCATTATAGCCTCTTCGGCGCTCACCGTTGTCTCCTGTTTGGATTTGAATTCCGGTGAAAGCATCTCGCGTGCCATTGCACCTCCACACGCATCAGTGCGCGAGTGCTACAGTGCTTCAGCGTTCGCCTTGCTGCTCGCTCCTCTCAGCGAATCTTGGTCTCGCCTCGCCTTCCTGCTCGCTCCTCTCGGCAAACCGTGACCTCGCGTACAACGTCAACACGTTGTCACGCATTTCACGTAACTTTGGCGGCCATCTGTTACCTCAGTTACCTTGGTTACGCCGATGCGCACGGCAGCGCATTTTACCGAATTTTCAAACGCTGATACACACAGCAGTGTATCTTTTGCGCAGAATTTAATCAAAATCAAATAACAAACTGAAATTTACAACGCTGACACACACAGCAGTGTGTTAATCCTACAACATCGATGCACTCAATAGCACACTAAGATACTGGTAATATTCAGCTGCACATTATACTATTCGAAGGTTTAGACTAACAATTCTACACTAATGTGCACAATTGTTGTGGAATTGTTTGTGGAATTCATTGATTATTGGTATTTTTACTCACTTTAGTTTACTATATTGGAGAATTAGCCTGTTACCATTGTTATAGTGTTTTGCTATTATTTATTCCTTACTTCATTATGGCCACTACTTCTAGCATGTCGCAACCTCCACCTTTTCTTTCAGAGGAGGGTGAACCCATTCTTCCTTGGAAAAGGTGGAGAAACCTATTTGACTCATACTTAATTGCTATTGGTGGAGAAAAGTTTTCGGCTGTCAGAAAACAAGCCATCTTGTTGCACAATTTGGGAGTTGAAGGTAGACATACCTATGACAGTATGGACAGTATACCTGTGGGGGGAGCTGATGGGGAACCTGCAGATATTTTCGAGATGTCTATGACTATGTTAGAACAGTATTTTGGTCCTAGAATTAATGTTGTCTTAGAGCGACATAGATTCTTTACTCGTGTCCAAGGTTCCCGTGAGCGTGTAGGTACATATGTTGCAGCTCTAAAAACTCTTTCTCGAACTTGAGATTTTGGTGAATTGTCTGAATCTCTAGTTAGAGATCAACTCGTTCGATGCACGAACAGTTCTAGAGTTCAAGAGAAGTTATTATCCAAAAATCCCACATTGAAAGAAGCTTTAGATATTGTAGAGGGTATGGAAAACACCTCTACATGGGTTAAAGAAATAAGAAAGAATAAAGAAGATGATAGTCACACTGTCGGTGATGGTAAAAAGAAAGTCTCTGATTCTGTACATATGTTAGAAGAGGACGAACTGTTTGGTGAATATCACGAAGATGTGGCTAAAGTCAGTGTAAGTTCTAAGAGCAAACCTATTCAAAAGACGTTTGCCCAGAAAAACATTCTTGATAATCGTCCTTCTTCGACCAAAGAGTCTACTTTCTCTAAAGAACGTGATCCTCGCCAACAACGTCCTATTAGTATCCAAAAAATGCGTTGTTTCAGGTGTGGGAGTTTCTCTCACACTTCCAATTTTCCCCATTGTTTCGCAAGCGATAGCATCTGCAATAACTGTGGTATTAAAGGACACTATGCACGTGTATGTAAATCTGGAAAAAAGAGAGAAATTAGTGAGCCAACCTCTGATATTGTACGTACACTTGTGGTTTCCAATGTCAATGATACAATGGTTGACACAGAACATATTTTTATGCCATTCTGTGATGTAAGAATTGACAAATTTGTATTTAAACTTATGGCAGACTCTGGGTCTCCTTTTACTTTAATTGGTAATAAGATTTGGGATGAAGTGGTTGGATTAGAAAATGTTCAACTATTACCCCCTGATATTTCTCCTCTTAGCTACAATAAGTCAAGAATAGAGATTTTAGGATATATTGTGGCCAACATATCCTTCAGTGGTAAGAGCATATCTGGGAAAGTTTATGTAGCCGTCAGAGATGACAATCTACTGGGATGGCGACATCAGCATGACTTAGGGATTATTCTTAATCCGGGAGCAGAAGATCCAAAAAATCAAGTCATGCTGATGGAAGATTTTCTTTCCAGTTCTCTTCAACCCCAGATAGATTTTGTGTGTGAGTCAAGTAAATATTTTGATGATTATCCTAATGTCTTTTCTGACAAATTAGGGTGTCTGAAGGGATTTGAACATAAAATCATCCTTAAAAAATCTGCCAAACCATGTGTACACAAGGTCAGGAAAGTACCTAACATGATGCTAGAGCCACTTAGGCTTGAAATTGAAAAATTGTTAAACTTAGGAGTGATTGAAGAGATTGAATCATCAGAGTGGTTAAATCCAGTGGTTCTAGCACCCAAGGATGGTGGGAAATCGATTAGGATGTGTGTGGATCTTCGCGGTTTGAATGAATGGATCTGGGTAGACCGTCAGCCTTTGCCTAACATAGCTGAGAGTATCAGCATTCTAAAGGGAGCAAAGATATTTAGTGTTCCTGATCTCTCTTCTGCTTACCACCAAGTTATGCTACATAAAGATTGCAGGCACTTAACATCGTTTGTTACACCTTTGGGTGCTTACCGTTTTTTAAGAATGCCGTTTGGCTTAGCTTCAGCAGCCGCATGTTTCCAAAGGGTGATGAAAATAGTTTTGGGCAGTCTCTCCAATGTAATGTTCTTTCAGGACGATATTTTGATTTATGGTGTAGACATATGTGAGCATGACAAAGTGTTAAGATCTGTCTTAGATAAGTTAAACGAAAGTGGACTTACAGTAAAAAAGGAAAAGTGTCGCATTGGCTTAGAGTCTGTCACGTATTTGGGACACGTTATTTCGGGGAACGGAATTCAACCCAAATTAGAACTAGCTGAGAGTATTGTTAAGGCACCTACTCCAGTAGATAAGGATCAAGTCAAATCATTTTTAGGGATGGCGGAATTTTATTCCAAGTTCGTTAAGGGTTTTGCCAGTCTCGTTGAGCCCATTAGGTCTCTTTTGAAAAAAGGTGTACATTTTTCCTGGTCTAATGATTGTGAGAAAGCTTTTGTTTTGGTTAAGAAAGAGATTGGTGAGATGCCAACTTTAGGTCATTTTGACTCCAAACTCAAAACTATATTGACCACTGATGCCAGCCTTAAAGGATTAGGTGCTGTGCTTTCCCAAGTTGTAAATGGTGAAGAAGTTGTTGTTGCTTTCGCTTCAAGAGCTCTAAAGGAAGCTGAGCATAATTATTCTTGCATCGAAAGAGAAGCGTTGGCAGTATATTGGTCTATATGTCACTTCAAATTTTACTTATGGGGGATACCATTTGTGGTTAAATCTGATCACCGCCCCCTAGTTCAAATTTGTTCATGTCATCAAAGTGATCATGTGACACCAAGGTTGAAAAGATGGAGTGAAGGTTTACAAGAATTCAACTTTTCTGTGCAATATATTCCAGGGTTGAACAATAAACCTGCTGATTGCTTATCACGTCTTCCCATAGATAAAGATTGTGTCACAGATGTTGCTACATGTATAAACTGGGTTTTGGAGTCCAGCATTTCCGAGGAGGAATGGTCACACAAAGTTGATGATGATGTTGTATTTATATTGCTGAAAAATGTTATCAGGAGTGGTTGGCCAGATTATGATACTCTTGAGAGTGTATTGAAGCCTTTTTGGTCAGTGAGAGATGATTTAACTTTTTTCCAAGGCAATTTAATGAGGGGTGATAGAGTGGTACCTCCAAGTGAATTGAGAGAGAGGGTTATGAACCTAGCTCATGAGGGGCATTTGGGAAGAAATTTGACGAAGGCTCGCATTAGGGAAAGATATTGGTGGGCTGGAATGGATCGCATGGTGGAAACCGTAGTTAAAGATTGTCATTTGTGTGCAGTCAATGACAAGTCACGTACCACCAGTCACTCTCCATTGTCACCTGTGGAAGTTCCTGTTGCTGTTTGGACAAAATTAGGGTTAGACATCGCTGGTCCTTTTGAGCTTATGCCCTCACATGAGAGATATGTTGTTTTATTAGTTGACTACACTTCAAAGTGGGTAGTGTCCAAATGTATGAGTGTGGTTAACTCAAGAGCTGTGATTGAATTCTTAAAAGATGTGTTTGGGTCGGAGGGTGCTCCCAAGTTTTTACTCACTGATAATGGGGTACAATTCACTTCCAGTGAGATGGACAGTTTCTTGAAAAGTCTGGGCATTATTCATCAAAAAACAGCTCTTTACTCTCCTCAAGCAAATGGTCTCACGGAGAGGATGAATAGGGTTGTAAAAAGTTGTGCACAGAGGGCTTTAGAGTCCAAGATTTCATTCAACAGTGTTTTAAGGGAGACATGGGGGGCACATCGCACGATTCCCAATGCTGTTATGCAAAGGTCTCCTTTTGAGGCTTTGAGAAGTAGATTAGCTTGTTCAAAACTAAATCCAACTTGGCTTCCGGAGAAGGTAGTTGAGAACAATGTGGAAAAGGAAGTGAGAAGGAGGGCTGTGTTGACAAATTATCAGCAGAAATACAAACAACGCTATGATGCTAGAATGGTTGTCAAACACAGGAAATGGAACGTGGGTGACAGTGTTCTCGTAAAAAAAACGAAATTAGGTCACAAGGGTGTTTCGAACTTCATTGGTCCTTTCACCATTGTTTCCATAAAAAAAATGTTGTCACCTTAGACAATGGTTGCACTTGGAACATGTCTAAATTGTCCAAATGCAATGATGTCAGAAATCATTACAATGATGGTCCCAAACTCTCCTGTAATCCCAATGTTTCTCCTTCCACCAGTTACCAGAGAAATACTCCTAGGAAGTCTTTACAGCTTCCCAAAAAGTTCAATGATTATGTGATGCATTAATGTTCTCTGTTACACTTTGATCTTCTTCTTTTATGTTATTTTGTGTCTTCATCAATATTCATTTTATTCTTTAATTATGTATAGGGGATGTGTTATGTTGCTGTATCTTCAAGAGTGTCATAGTCAGTGACATCACTAATAGAATGATTACATTCCAATTGTAGAAAATACAGTTTGCTGTAACTTCTACCTGTTGATGGTTGTATCAATAAAGCTCCTACTTCATTTTACCAGTTTCCTGAGCTTTTATCAGTATCCTCATTGTGAATCGCAAGCAACGAGAGGCAAATGGAGTGGGGCCCCTCGTAGGGGAGGAGATGTAGCCCTGATGGCGTTTGGCCGAGCAAAAAAAAGGGGCACACTCAAGAAGATGTTTATGAAACAAGCAATATTGCAGGATGGAGGGGTGCAGAAAACGGCGAGCGGGGCACCCTTGGGAGAGGTCGCATGGGCTCCAGTCACCGCCCTTACCTGGAGTCTCTGTTCTCTTCCCTGAGAGACAACTTGAAGCATGTGACGAGGGACCTCACTTGTGAGCTGCAGTCTATCAGGAAGGTGAATGATATTGGGAATCAAGTGGAGAACCTGGAAACCCAGGGGAGCACCCAAGGCGAAGGAATCGAACAGTTACAACAGTAATCAATTCCACTCACTGACGAACAGCTGGACTTGCAGGCTCACACAGAGGACCTTGAGAACTGCTTGAGAAGAAACAACATCTGGATCAGAGGAGCCCCATTAGAGGCAGAAAAATAAGACGTGGAAGCATATGTTCTGAGCTCTTTGTTCAGATCTTGGGAGGCACTCCAGCAAATGAAATCCACCTGGGTAGGACACATACAGTAATCCGTGGTGACCCAGGGCAACCGCAGCCATCAGACATTTTAACTTGTGTGCACAGCTTTCGTTTGAAAGAAAGGATTCTACGAGAATAACCTTCCAAGGTCATCCAATACAGCTGTTCCAGGACCTGGCTACTTCCACACTCCAGAAACGGAGGGAGTTCCTACCAGTCATGTCCTTTCTGCAAGATCAAAAGATCCCCTACTCTTGGGGCCACACCTTCTGGCTAGCCTTTCATTGGCAGGATCGCCTCCACCACCTACGATCCATGAAGAAGGCATGTGCTCTGCTGCAGATTGACACCCAAAATGAAGAAAAGGCAGGAACAGAGAGGCGGAGGGGATGAACGGATGGACATCCGAGGTGGAGACGGGTGGCTCCCGGTTGGGGAGTCTACAGGCCGGACTCAGAGAGAATCGCATCAGAGAGGTGGGCAATGCTGGAAAAGCTCTCAGAAGACTCAGGTTCACAGGGCCTCACATAAAGGCATGATTCTAATGGAGGGGGGTCAGGGGGTTGGGGCGGGGGAGCTGAGTAGAGAGACCGATGGTCACGTCTCCTGGCTCAATCCTGGATAAATCTTTCTACTGGACTGGGTTCAGAGCTGTTGGCCCTTCCCACATTCTGGGGACATTTGTTATTCTTTGTTCTTTATTGGGGAGGGTTTCCTGGTACTCATCTTTTCATTACTTTCCAGCAGCAACACACATAGGGTCAAGGGGAGGTTAAACAGGGATAGGACAGGGAGGAACGAGGTACGCAGGAGGGGGGAAATGGACGGTATGGAAAGCTTATTCAAAGTTCCTCATGGTAGGAGGTTTAAAAATGTTAACTCAATGTCAAGGGGCTCAACAACCCAGTTAAGAGAAGGGCCATTATCTCATACCCAGAACAATCACAAGCAGGCATTTGCCTACTCCAGGAAACCGACCTGCACTCTAGAGATTGGCATATGTTACGAACCAGGGAATTTTCCCAACAGTTCTTCTCTTCCTTGCCTCCTAAGGCAGCAGGGGTGGCACTGCATTTTTCACGCATGTTCAAAGGCAAAGTAGGGATGAAAATCGCAGAAATAAAGGGCAGCCTTTTGGGAAACCAGGTCCATTTGGGTACACAGGTGCTGTTGGTAGGTTCCATCTATACCCCAAATGAGGGACAGGAAAAATTGCTACAGGGCACTGTGGCAGGCATCATGTCCACAAAGGACCAGTGGGTATTTCTAGGGGGAATCTCAATTAAGTGCTACACAACAATTTAGATTGTTTGGTGCAGAGACAAGGGACCACAGGAGCATTATCACACGAGGGGACCCATGGTTGTAGGAGCTAGGGTTGAGAGACTTAAGGAGGAAAAAACACCTAGACACGCAGCACTATACATTTTACTCCAATGCACACAAGTCCCATGCGAGACTAGACTATTTTCTGGGGTCCAGGGCAGTACTAGATGCCCGGGAGGCAATAGAGATAGAACCACATGCCTTATAAGATCACTCAGCGGTTTCCAGGGAACTGTCTCTACAGAGAGTAGGAGACAGGTCGCACTCATGGAGACACCAGGAGGCTTTGCCTAGTAGACAGGAAGTAGTGGAGCAGATTAAGGTAACCATGAAGAATTACCTACAAATAACTAACACCCCAGAGGTGAAAATCTCAACAGTATGGGAGGCAATGAAGGCCGTGTTAAGGGGAGAGTTCATTGCTATTTAGGCAAGGGACAACAGGATAAGAAAGGACAAATGCTCTCAGCTTCAACAAAAGAGAGAGCTGGAACATATCCATCACCATACAGGTGAGCTTTGAATATGGTGACAGTTAGAGGCAGTCAGGAAACAAATAGCAGGAATTGAGCTGGATACTGCTAATAGGCTCTCCTACGCCTTAAGCACTCTATTTACGTCGATCCTATTATGTAACCCTGTACGACTTAAGAGTGCCCCGCTTTAGACATTCAGAGCTACCTAAAGGGAGCCAAAGTCACGCACCTAACGGCAGAACAGCCTGCTGCTTTAGATGCACTGATTGGGGTAGAGGAGATAATCTCAGCAATCACTGGACTAAAAATACGTAAGTCACCGGGTCCAGACAGCTTTCCAGCAGCCAATTACAAGATTTTCTGCAGTGAATTAGCCTCGATCCTTACTAGCACCACTGTGGGTCCTACACACCCATCTCCCTTCGTTCAGGGTGAATAGGCTCAGTTCAGAATGCTTACCGATTATTCGAGGTTCTCCCCAGGGATGCCTCCTGTCTCCCCTCCTCTTCACACTTTACATGAAGCCATTTGTGCAGAAGGTGCAGGATAATCCAGGGGTAAAGGGAGTTAACTTCGGGGGAAAGGAGCACCTTATCACACTGTATGCTGATGACGTTCTGGTTGCATAGAGGACCCTGGAAGGTCGCTTCCGAGATTCCTAGAGGAGGCACAGCTCACACAGCATTTCCAAGGATGCAGGTAAATTGACATTGACAAAGATTGAGTTTGCAAATCATTTTTCAAAGGTATGATACTTTGATTAACCAGTAGTTGTGCTTGCTAAAATTTGGAGCTGGAGAAAATAGATAATGGAGGGGTCAAGGGAAAGTGCGTGTGATGTAGACAGACTGAGATGAGGATGATAAATGCTTAAAGGGTTTTTTTAACAAGCCATACTGCTGGTTTTATAATGCAGCAGTCTGGCAACAATGGTAGGCTTGGAGCCATGTTTTCCTGTGTCACACTAGTGACTGGCACAATAAGTGCTGCAGTCCACAGATGATATTTAACTTTTCTTGTCTTAAGTGTATTTCCACACCATGTACCAGGGCCGTACAGAAAATTAAATAATCTAAACAGGGATTAGCCAATTTCTATGTGTTAGAGGTCAGTGAACACACTCTGGACAGCTGTGCTTCAGTGTTCAGAGTCTAAAAAACAGCAAAACAATTAGGAAAAAATGGGAGTAATCACACAAAAAAGGGTACATTCCCTAGCCATATATGAAAATAATTTTTCGTTCCTGTCTATCTTCCAAATGGTGGGGCCAATTCACAAAGGCATTTATGAGTTTGTAGACTGTTACTTCAGGCATATTACTTCAAATACTCATGAATGCCTTCGTGAACGAGCCCCGGAATAGTTTTGCTTTCAGAAAGAACCTGCATTGTATGAAATTAGGGTGCTACCTCAGTGTCATCCAACCCGGATAAGACTTTTCAGAATAGACGCAGCAACCATTATTTACCCAAGCATGGGTGAAAATAAGTCTTAATGTTATACTGCAGGTAAGAGCTTTCCTGCAGTACGCCGATTTATGCATCGAAGATGAAAATGTTGCACTACTTGGAGATGTGAGTGTGGGCTAGAATCGAAATTTGCCTAGCATAGTAACGGTAAGTTTAAATTCTATTAAGGACACGGAGGCGAGGATTATGCTTTTCTCTCTCCGCTGTTTATTAACAGAAAACACATAGCAGCCAGAAAAGCAAAACTTTGTAAAGGATATGCCATACCACTCAACACTGGGATAAACATATCTCAAAAAACATCAAACACATGGGATAAACTACAACTCCCATCAGTCCATAAACATAGTCCTTCCATAGTGTCCACTGCGCTAAGGTAGGGCATCCATCTTGTGATCCCCTCCTCTTTCTTCGCGCGAGTCACGCCAAATCAACCACGATCCTGTTTAGATTCGTTACCTGGAAGGAAAAAAGCAACAGCGTCAGCGCCGCAAACGTTCATAAGTGACTTGAACAAGGCAAGAAACAATAAATATGCCGACACGTTAGAAGCAAGCACTTTCAAGTGTTGTTACTACACCAATACGTTAGAAGCAAGTACTTTCAAGAATCTTTACTTACACCAATACGGGGAGGGATCTCCGCCGGAGAGTGGGTGGGATAATCCTCGCCTCCGTGTCCTTAATAGAATTGAAACTTACCGTTACTATGCTAGGCAAATTTCGATTCTATGTCAGGACCGGAGGCTTCAGATTATGCTTGTTTAAAGCTGACCGACCACCAAACTCGCAATATCCACCACTGGCTTGAAATAGAACCGTTTGAAAGTGGAATCCGAGGACCAATCTGCAGCACGCATTAAGTCCTCCAAACGCGCTCCCAAGGAGAAAGCTTTCGAGGCCATAGCACCTCTGGCCGAATGAGCTCCAAACTGCTTGGTATCAATGCCAGCCTCTTGCAATATCCACCGTACCCAACGGGCTATGGTGGGAGAGGATACCGCCTTATGCGGTTTTCGCAGTGCGATCAGGAGCTGCTGTTCGCCCGGAGGACGAAGTTCTAAAGTCATATCTTCGTATGCTTTTAGGCACTGGACCACACATAGTTTGGGAACGTCCACGAAGGCCGGGTAAGATATAGATCTCGTTGCGGACTTCGTTCGACGACCCACCGTGAAGGTAACTCCATCCGGAGAGAACACTCTCGCTGAGATATCCAAAGCACGTACATCGGACACCCTCTGACACGACACCAGGCACAATAGCATGGCCAATTTTGCCGATAGTTCTTTCAGAGAAAGATATCTATTCTGTTGCCAAGAAAGGAAAAGGTTCAGGACCAAATTAACGTCCCAAAGGACAGAATACCTTGGCTCCGGGGGCAAATCAAGACGTACCCCCCGAAGGAGCCTGCACACCAGGGGATGTTCCCCAACCGGGGCACCGTCTATCTGTTCATGTGCCGCCGAAATCGCCGAGCGAACGGCATTAATCGTTCGATAGGCCAAACCACTAGTCGCTAGTTCCGCCAGGAAATTCAGTACGTGAACGATTCCTGCGACCAGGGGATCCAGGTCCCGTCGAAGACACCAACGCACCCACCTGGACCACGCTGATCTATATCTCTTCGTGGTACTGCTGGCCCATGCTTTAGACAAAAAGGAGTCAGCTGCTCCCGAAAGGCCAGGGAGCGACCAGCGTCTCCGGAAAGCCTCCATGCCATGAGGCGGAGAGAACCCTGCACTATCAGGTGATGCGGGTCCCCGTCTGGATTGAGGAGAAGATGAGGGAGCCGGGGGAGTAGGATTGGAAAATCCCAAGAAAGTTCCAGAAGAACCGGAAACCAAACTTGCGACCTCCACCACGGCGTCACCATCACCACCTCCGCCTGCTGGCGGTGAAGAAGGGCCGCCGACCTCATTATCATTGAAAAAGGTGGAAAAGCATACGGGCGCTCCTGACTCCAGTCTTGAAGGAACGCATCCGTGGCCTCCGCTAGAGGATCCGGCCTCCAGCTGAAAAACCTTGGTAACTGGAAGACGAGACGGACGCAAACAGGTCCACCGAGAACGGGCCCCAAATGGTCTGTAGCCAATGGAACACCTGTGTGCCCAACTTCCAGAGACTCGAGTCCCGCAGGTACCTCGAGTGCCAGTCCGCCACCTGGTTTGCTCGACCCGGTAGGTACTCTGCTGTCACCGAGACCTGGTGGGCTAGGCAGTAGTCCCAAAAATCCTTTGCTAAATTCGCCAAGGCTTTGGACCGAGGGCCGCCCAGGTGATTGACATAGCGCACCGCTGAGATGTTGTCCATCCGTAGAAGGACGCACGATGACGCTGAATCCTTGGTCCAGCAACGGACCGCGAAAGAACCTGCGAGGAGCTCCAGACAATTGATATGGAGACGCTGCTCCTCTGACGACCAGCCTCCGCCTGTGGAGAAATCGCCGCAACGGGCGCCCCAGCCAGATCTGCTGGCGTCCGACTCTATTACTAGATCCGGAACCGACCCGAAAATCGCCCGGCCGTTCCAGGCCTCCATGTGGGAGAGCCACCAGGACATCTCCTCCTTTACCTCTTCGGACAATGGGACCAACTGTTCGTAAGATAGACCTTTCCGAAGGTGGTACGCCTTGAGGCGCTGAAGGGCCCGATAATGAAGCGGACCCGGAAAAATCGCCTGGATGGAGGATGAGAGGAGGCCCACCACCCTGGCGATCTGACGCAGGGACGTGCGCTCCTTGGCGATCGTCTGCCGGAGTTCGTGCCTGATCTTGGCCATCTTCCGTGATGGCAGACTGAGGGAGGCCTGCACCGAGTCCACTAGGAACCCCAGGAACACCATTCTCTGGGAAGGCGTCAAGACAGACTTGTCCTTGTTGACGATGAAACCCAGACCCTGCAATAACGTTATCGTTTGGTTGAGCTGAAGAATCAGCTTGCTGGGACATTGCGCCATTAAAAGGATGTCGTCTAGATAGACGATCATTCGGATGCCCTGACTCCGAAGGACCTCCACCGCTGGATGTAACAATTTGGTGAAACACCACGGGGCCGAGGAGAGCCCGAAAGGAAGGGCTGTGAACTCGTAAACCTGGTCCCGCCAGAGGAACTGCAGGAACCGACGGTGAGGCGGGTGGATGGGCACTACCAAGTAAGCGTCCTTCAGGTCCAAACGGACCATCCAGTCGTTCGCCCGTAGGACGTCCCTGAGAAGATGGATCCCCTCCATCTTGAAATGGTTGTAAACCAACCAACCGTTGAACTCTCGGAGATTTATCACCGGTCTCTTGCCGCCATCCGTCTTTTCCACCAGGAAGATGTTGCTGCGGAAACCTGAAGGATGCCGTGTTGAACGACAGATGGCGCCTTTCTGGCACAGCGCCAAGACCTCCTCGTCGATCAACCGGGCATCCCCTTGGGAAAAAAGAATGGGCCGTGGATCCCTTAATTGAATCGGGTGATCGTAAAATTCTATGTGAAACCCACGCACTGTCTGAAGAACCCACGCGTCCTTCGTAAGTGCTGACCAGGCCTCCCGGAAGCAGGCCAGTCTCCCCCCAATCTGGACCTGGTCCGCCGGGATTACACTCACCGTCAGGATTGTTGTTGTTTGCGTCATTCCTGAAGCCGCCGCGGCCTCCTCTGAAGCGTTGACCCCTGGAGGGGTAGAAGTTAGTGTAATTAGCTGAGGAGTTGTATTGACCTCTGCCGGAGCCTTGACCCTTATTCGGTTGGTTCTGTCCACCACGGCCGGACGTGAGGCCCCTTCCACGGCCGGCCCCCCGGGAAAAACGCTGGTTAAACACCCTTTTTATGGTGGACTGTGCTCTGTCTAGGGATGAAAAGGTGGAGACAAATTTCCCCAGTTCTTTTATGAATGGATCTCCAAATAGGCCGCCCTGCGCTACTGCTCCTGCCTCTGACGAGGCTAGGTCTCCCAATTTAGGATCTAACTTAATGAGCAGTGAGCGTCTACGCTCTGTTGAAAGGGCGCAATTAGCGTTGCCCAAAAATATCACTGCCCTCTGAGCCCAATTAGAGAGAACTTCTGGTGAAATGGTGGAACCGGCAACTTTGGCCTCCTCCGCCATGTCTAGGATCTTCGTTAAGGGGCCTATTGTATCTAAAAGCTTGTCTTGGCATGACCGCCAGGAACGGTCAATGCCTTTTCGCGGGTCTTTAACAAACTTTGCCATAAAAGTAGCCATTTTCCCGTCTAACTCAGGGGTCAGGGCCACTTTTCCCTCCAGTGTAGGCCGCGGACACTCTCCCCTGAGGCAACTACGTGCCTCCTTCTCCAGTGGCCTGCGCAGACGTCCCGCCACGAACTTCGCGACTTTGTCGCCCGGTGCCCAGGCTGCCGACCTCGGATGGATAATATCGTCCGGGTCAAGCATACCTGAGGCGTCATGAGGCAACTCCGCCGCTGATCCGGACGGGCGCCACGAGCGCACTGAATCTTCGTCTTCATCCGTGTCCGCCGGGGAGAGCCCTCCCGGGGAGGAAGGGGCTGTCGCGGTCGACCCCGAAGGGCCCGGGGCTGGGAGCGACGCAGGGGTGTCAGGCTCCGTTGCCTTAGCCAGGAACGCATCCCGGAGGCGTTCAAAGGCGTCCTTATCCACCCCTTGCGACCCCCCGGAGCCACTATCCCTGCATACCTTCTTGGGGCAGGTGGTTTAATCTCAGAAGTGGCAGGGGCAGAACCCTGGGTACCCAGTGCCGTAGAGGCCAATTTAGTGCACTCCTCCACAATGCGGGCCGAGAGTCTATCCTCCATAGGCCCCACGATCTCCTGCACACACCTATAGATGGACTGATCTACAGCTTCATAAAATTCGTCATCCCCCAAGTATTGGTGGGTTTCCTCCTCCACATAATATCCCTCTGCCATGACTAAGTCCTTTAGGGCGGGGGAAGGAGGGTTAGACTGGCCCAGGCACCAGCAATGTGGGCTAACCAGAGGTTAGCAAAGGCTTTGAATATCTGGCACACCAGACAGCAAGAGGCAGCACTCCTCGTAACGCGCTGACCCTCTTAATCAAGACCGGGTCTCAAGCCGCCCCCCAGCGCGCTCACAGAACAATATGCAAATCACGCCGAGTAAAATCGGCAAGTGCTGAACTAAATACCGCCCGTAGGCGTCAGCGCGGTAAACCGCAAGTACAGACCCACAAACGGGCGTCAAGATACTGGGGTAGTACAACCCTGGCCGGGCGTCACGGTGGGGCAGCAGTCGAAGGCTCTGGCGCGATCGCTCTCCTCAGCGCGGCTCCCGATGAAGGGAAAGACGCGCTGAGGAGAACGAGACGCGGCAGCGCCCTCTAGCGGCAAGCGAAACGAGCCGCAATTCCGGGGACAGTCGCGTCAGGGGCGAAACGTCCCCGCGACAAAGGCAATAAACACGGGCTCTGTAAGGGAAAACAAAACGTTTTAAAACCCCCACAACAAGAGCCCACACAATCGTATTAACACACGCAGTACCAAAACCCCCAAACGCTCTCACCACACCCAAAAACGAGGGAGAGAACAGGGAAGGCACTTAACTGGCTGCGCAGCAGCGAAGAAAGAGGAGGGGATCACAAGATGGATGCCCTACCTTAGCGCAGTGGACACTATGGAAGGACTATGTTTATGGACTGATGGGAGTTGTAGTTTATCCCATGTGTTTGATGTTTTTTGAGATATGTTTATCCCAGTGTTGAGTGGTATGGCATATCCTTTACAAAGTTTTGCTTTTCTGGCTGCTATGTGTTTTCTGTTAATAAACAGCGGAGAGAGAAAAGCATAATCTGAAGCCTCCGGTCCTGACATAGAATTAGAATGCATTTGCCATGGATCAGGGATAGATTTAGTGTTGTCTAATTACTTACTTGTATTCTTTACTGAACTATTCTTCCTTTCTAAGTTTCCTCCCTCAAATATTTAAGAGTGATAAATCTCTTTGACAGTGTGTTTTTGCTTCGGTATCACGAATAGGACCACTGAGTAAAATTGTATAAATGTCTTCATATTAAGCTCAGGACAGCAAGTTGAAAGATCCAGTGTGATCGTGTATTCCAAAAGTGGGCTCGTCGTTATAGTGACAGGACATTTGAGGAAGGGCATGACTCAGCATGATGTAAATTAACTGTAAGTCATCAGATACAAGCCCTACCTGTAATCTAAGGAACATAAGTTTATTTTCAAGAATTTTTTAGATGCACTACGTTTCCTTTTCTACACAAACAGATGCAGCTGCTTTCTTCATAATAGCAAGGAATGCATTGCATTTAGCTTGATTCTTTAATTCTGTAATGTATTGGATGCTCATAATGAATTTGATTTTTGAAGGTGCTGCAATAAGCTTGAATTCACTTTTAACCTGGCAAGACGACAACATTACAAATAAACTCACAGTTTACAAAGCTGCTAACAGCGCCAACAACCTGGAAAGGTCGGGTAACTTCCAGAATGACAGATGCATCCGCAATTTAGATGCAAAATGTTGCATTATTTAAGGACAGACATGAATTAGTAAAATACGCGTGATATTTAAACTAACTTTAATGAAGAATGGTAAGTACTTAAAATGTTACACAAATAATTACTGACGGCCCCCGACTCGAACTGCTCACAATGTACACATTTAACATGCAATATAACCTATTTGCCATGGTGCTGCCGACAAATCTTAGGTAGATCTTCCTAAAGAATGTTGGATAAGATCGAGAAGGCTAGCAGAAAAATGTTTTCATTCACGGAAGTGGGTCTCCTACAAAAACTTTCAGGCTGACAGAGACTACCAAAATATCAGCAGCGATAGTTAGTCAGTCGCCTCAGCTAAAACAAAGTGCATAGCAAGTTGAAGGAAACACATGCACTCAGCTTTTGTGGGCTGCTTGGAAGACATTTATGTGGCAGCCACCTATTTGTGACTCATAAGCAGGCTAAACAATAAGATGGCTTAGCTTTAGGTTTCTATCGCTTAGCTTTAGATTTCTTTTGGTCCAGCTTAAAGCCTTATCACATCGAATACAAACCCCTGGTGCAAGTTAGCTTACAGGGTAGATAGCAATTTCACAGGTTCAGAACTCACTGTGTGCCCAATTTGCACTTCAGCTGAACCCCAGAATGTGGAGTAATAAGCAATCTGTATGCATTTTTAAGCAATAAGATGTACAAATATTTGTTTGTGCTACTTGTCGCAATTTTGTCTCCAGGTTTTACTGAGTAAAAATCATGAAAACAAAGTGACAGGGTTGTGCAATGTGTGCCTGGTTTGCCATCCTATTTTGAGAGCACACAGAACGGTTTTGAGCCTGATTTGTAATCAGATCTTTAGGGCCTGTTTCAGAAAGCTAAACTCACACATTTGTGTAAGTTTAAGATTGTTTGCTAGTCATAAAAGGGATTTCTGAAGAGCATCTTTACAGTGCAGAGTCTCTACACATAAAAAAACGATCTTTTTATGTGCGGAGACAAAAGTGTAAGTTTACCTTGTTGAATTAGGCCCTTACTGTTTGCATCAGGAGAGGAAAAAAGATAGCACAAACTAGTGATTGCTAAACCTTAACCAGGAGCATGATATCACAAATACTTCAAGTTGCAACTCCTGTACTAGATTAGGATTACATATATGTAGAAAAGTTGGCTGAATTGTCATTTTTTCTTTCATCTATTTTCTTGCTCCTTTCTCTCATTACTCTTTTCTCAAAATGCTCTTTCCTTTACGTTATTCTGTAGCATAAAAACACCAAGAAACATGCAAATAAAGATTATCAAATAAAGAAACATGTTGGTAACAAATGCTGTTGAAACTTTGCTTTGCCTGCCTCCTCCCACTACCTTCATGATTTATGTGGGTTAGGGACAAAAGTCAAGGAAGTCGAAATGGAAGCATTAGATACGAAACCTTGTGTTGTAATAAACGTTAATTAGAATGCATATATCTATAAATATATGTTTAATCTTTGCACAACTTGTCCCCCGCGAGGGTATCCAGGCGATGGCAGGCTCCGGGGTCTCAGTTGAAGATCCAAGTTTTCTTTTTTTTTTTTTTGTAATATCTTTATTGTACATGATCTCATCCTTACTAAGAAATAGAATTTCATGTGTTAGCAATTGTAAGTGAACAAACGTTTAGCAGTGTAATTTGAACAGTTTAAGGTTTGACAGTTGTGCACATTTTCATGTCCTAAAAAAGCACTTTCTTTTTTTTTAAGTTTGCACATTATTACTGCATTTTATTCTTTTTTTTTTATTGTACAGCTTGACAAACTCCTTTGTTCAATATCGTACAGAAAAAGAAAAAAAACTTTAAACGCAATATTCGGACAGTATCATTTGACATGAGAAATGAGAAGAAACCTACCCAAAGAATAAAGAACAAACCATAATCATAACGTTCAATTCTGTATCCATTGTGTAAATGGAGCCCAAATTTTCAACCCCCTCTCTCGCCTCCTCTTTCCCCCCCCTTTGAAGGACAGCTGATTCTAATTTATGGAGAGCGAGAATCCTAGCTCTCCAATTGACAAACGTTGGGGGGATAGGATTGATCCATTCAGAAGTTATAGTTAAACGAATTACAGACATCGCAATACAAAGAAGAGCAGTTTCATGGGTTATTCTAGAAAACATACAATCATTTTCAGATCCTGTTATGACTAGCTCGGCTGAAATAGACATGGGAATCTTAAGAGCACTAGTAATAAAACCTTGAACAGCTTGAAAAAAAAGAGCCAATTTCGGGCAAAAAAAAACATATGAACATCATTAGCAGCCAATTGGCCACATCTTGGACACCCATGACCCCTAGTCCCTCCCCATTTAGAGATCTTAGCTGGAGTAAAATAAAGATCAAAAAGGGACATATAGCTTTGCGATCGTAAACTCCCGGAGATTAGAACTGAATCAACTAATTCCAATAGTGCTGAGATATTGATGCCACTCCTGCCAAGTTTACAATCCAATCTAGTATTTTGGGACAAAAGATCGTCTGGTAAACCTGACAATAACTTCTGATACAAAGCACCAATTCGCCCCTTTCTCAAAATAAGTTCCATAAGTGGGTTTTTAACAAGGGCAGTAGGTGAAGTTAGCAAAAGCCTATCCATATAACTACGTATCTGTAGAAATTAAAAAAATTCATGTGTACCTAGCCCATATTTTCCTTTTAAAAGTAAAAAAGAAGCCATATTGCCGTTATCGGATAGGTCACCCAAAGTACAGATACCATGTGCCCTCCACCTGATAGTAACAAATTCTTGAAAGATAGGCGGTAACAATCTGGCAGCAGCCAAAGGTGTGTAAAAATTATAGTTGGGGATTGCCCACTTCCTTCGTATTTTCCTCCAGACTGAAAACATTGTTTGAATTACCTTGAACTAAGGGGTCGATCAGGATGGCGGACGGAAGAGCCACCGCGGCCCTGGAGTAGGCGGAAAAAGCCTTTTCCGTGTCCGCCTGCCGCGGATACTCCGTCCGCCATATCAGGATAGGAAAACGTGTCAAATTTCCGTCCGCGACGGAAAAACACGCTCCGCCGGCCAACTACACACGACCACGCGGCGGACGGAACACATCCGGACGCTCCGCCGTACGCACTGACGTCGAAGACCGTCCCCCAAATCAAGATGGCGGAAAACACACATAAAACCGCTGCGGAAATACAACCTGTCTTAACACGGCGGAATCCCCACAGCGAACATAGGTGACACAGCCGAGATACCCACCGCAAGCTGACCACCACCATGGACCCGGCGCTACACGCTTTCCCGATGCTCTTCGCGATCCACCACGTCCTAGTCATGGCCTACTATGGACGACGACGCAGGTAAGGTACAAACCATTGGCTGTCTGGAGGGGAATACCAGCAAGGGACGTGACGTAGGGAGGGGGAGTGTCATGTTACCGAAACCACTGATGAGAAGCATATACGAATACACATTAGCAGTACGCAAGCAGGAATGACAACGACAGACCACGAGACTTGATAGACTACCTTTATTGTCAAATAATAGGGGTCAAATCACAGTGTATGCGTGAACATGGGCAAAGTGGGCACCAGAGCAGGTACAACATAGCAGGTAACGAGAGGGCAGCATGCAGTATCAGAGCATCAACAGGGCATTGTGCATTACAGAGCAGGTACATCAGAGGCAGGTAACGAGAGGGCAGCATGCAGTATCAGAGCATCAACAGGGCATTGTGCATTACAGAGCAGGTACATCAGAGGCAGGTAACGAGAGGGCAGCATGCAGTATCAGAGCATCAACAGGGCATTGTGCATTACAGAGCAGGTACATCAGAGGCAGGTAACGAGAGGGCAGTATGCAGTATCAGAGCATCAACAGGGCATTGTAGAGTACAGAGCAGGTACATCATAGGCAGCACGTGAGAGGGGCAAAGTGCATCAACAGTCCATTGCACAGAACAGGCCCATCAGAGGCAGCACGTGAGAGGGGCAAAGTGCATCAACAGTCCATTGCACAGAACAGGCCCATCAGAGGCAGCACGTGAGAGGGGCAAAGTGCATCAACAGTCCATTGCACAGAACAGGCCCATCAGAGTCAGCACGTGAGAGGGGCAAAGTGCATCAACAGTCCATTGCACAGAACAGGCCCATCAGAGGCAGCACGTGAGAGGGGCAAAGTGCATCAACAGTCCATTGCACAGAACAGGCCCATCAGAGGCAGCACGTGAGAGGGGCAAAGTGCATCAACAGTCCATTGCACAGAACAGGCCCATCAGAGGCAGCACGTGAGAGGGGCAGTATGCAGTATCAGAGCATCAACAGGGCATTGTGCATTACAGAGCAGGTACATCAGAGGCAGGTAACGAGAGGGCAGCATGCAGTATCAGAGCATCAACAGGGCATTGTGCATTACAGAGCAGGTACATCAGAGGCAGGTAACGAGAGGGCAGCATGCAGTATCAGAGCATCAACAGGGCATTGTGCATTACAGAGCAGGTACATCAGAGGCAGGTAACGAGAGGGCAGTATGCAGTATCAGAGCATCAACAGGGCATTGTAGAGTACAGAGCAGGTACATCATAGGCAGCACGTGAGAGGGGCAAAGTGCATCAACAGTCCATTGCACAGAACAGGCCCATCAGAGGCAGCACGTGAGAGGGGCAAAGTGCATCAACAGTCCATTGCACAGAACAGGCCCATCAGAGGCAGCATGTGAGAGGGGCAAAGTGCATCAACAGTCCATTGCACAGAACAGGCCCATCAGAGTCAGCACGTGAGAGGGGCAAAGTGCATCAACAGTCCATTGCACAGAACAGGCCCATCAGAGGCAGCACGTGAGAGGGGCAAAGTGCATCAACAGTCCATTGCACAGAACAGGCCCATCAGAGGCAGCACGTGAGAGGGGCAAAGTGCATCAACAGTCCATTGCACAGAACAGGCCCATCAGAGGCAGCACGTGAGAGGGGCAGTATGCAGTATCAGAGCATCAACAGGGCATTGTGCATTACAGAGCAGGTACATCAGAGGCAGGTAACGAGAGGGCAGTATGCAGTATCAGAGCATCAACAGGGCATTGTGCATTACAGAGCAGGTACATCAGAGGCAGGTAACGAGAGGGCAGTATGCAGTATCAGAGCATCAACAGGGCATTGTGCATCACAGAGCAGGTACATCAGAGGCAGGTAACGAGAGGGCAGCATGCAGTATCAGAGCATCAACAGGGCATTGTGCATTACAGAGCAGGTACATCAGAGGCAGGAAACGAGAGGGCAGCATGCAGTATCAGAGCATCAACAGGGCATTGTGCATTACAGAGCAGGTACATCAGAGGCAGGTAACGAGAGGGCAGTATGCAGTATCAGAGCATCAACAGGGCATTGTGCATTACAGAGCAGGTACATCAGAGGCAGGTAACGAGAGGGCAGGTTGCAGTATCAGAGCATCAACAGGGCATTGTAGAGTACAGAGCAGGTACATCAGAGGCAGCACAACTACGTGTCCCTACCAACCCGTCACAGGGACCACAAGAGTGCCACGCAGTTCTCAATGGACACACCATGTGAATTAACATTTGAGTGAAGTGTACAGCACGTCACATCACAGAATCAGGGGGGACTGCGTGAACTACCTGCCTCGGACACACTGGCAGCACCAGCAACAGGAGTGTGAGACACAGCCACAGCCCGAGTGACACACACATGGGCCACGGACCCAGACACACTGGCAGCACCAGCAACAGGAGTGTGAGACACAGCCACAGCCCGAGTGACACACACATGGGCCACGGACCCAGACACACTGGCAGCACCAGCAACAGGAGTGTGAGACACAGCCACAGCCCGAGTGACACACACATGGGCCACGGACCCAGACACACTGGCAGCACCAGCAACAGGAGTGTGAGACACAGCCACAGCCCGAGTGACACACACATGGGCCACGGACCCAGACACACTGGCAGCACCAGCAACAGGAGTGTGAGACACAGCCACAGATGTAGTCACTGACACGTGAGCCACTGACCCAGACAGACTGCCAGCACCAGAAACAGGAGTGTGCAACACAGCCACAGATCTTCTAACTGACACGTGAGCCATAGACCCAGATACACTGCCAGGACCTGCAACAGGAGAGGGCACAACTGACACTGTGCTACCATCTGATACATGAGAGTCAACTGCACCGGCGCCACTGGGACAACTGAAATGATGAGCCACAGGGCTGTATGGGCCAGGAGGCAGGGTGGGCCTGGGAGCTGGGGATAGCTCACCTAGAGCCAAATCGGGGTTTGCAGGTGTCAATGGTGTGTGTCTGCGTTTCTTAGGGAGGTGTGAGTGCACCCTGGACAGGACAGGACTGCCAAGTGGTGGGGACTCCAAAGAATCACCACCCAGCATAGGTGGAGCAACTGCTGCCGGGGATCTGGTTTCGGGGGACGTGCTGGAGCCTGCTTGTCGTTTGCTCTGTGCCTGCCGCCTGGACTCGGAATGATGTGTAATGGGGGATGCAACAACAGGGGACACCCTCCTCTGCTTCTGACTGGCCTGGATGGGAGTGGAGGTATGGGGGGACTCCGCCGCGGAGACATCAGTTTGCCGTTTATTAGAAAACATCAGCCTCAGTGCAGCCAGGGGTGAAGTATGCCTGTCCTTGATTGCGCCATTGTCCATGCTAGATGCCTTGTCCGTAGGATGTGCCTTATCCTTAGGTGGAGTGTTGTCTCTGGATGTAGCCTGTGCCCTGCTCGCCGCCCTGTTCCTGCCAGCAGACTTGTCGTCTGTGGTGCACCTGCCTCCAGCAGACACCTGCTCCTTGTGTGTGTCGCTGCCCTTGGGAGTGTTCCTATCCACTGCTGTGGGCCTGCTCTTGGGAGTCTCCCTGCTCTTAGTAGGTGCCTTAGTCTTCTCACTGTCCTTGGGAGTGTTCCTATCCACTGCTGTGGGCCTGCTCTTGGGGGTCTCCCTGCTCTCAGTAGGTGCCTTAGTCTTCTCACTGTCCTTGGGAGTGTTCCTATCCACTGCTGTGGGCCTGCTCTTGGGGGTCTCCCTGCTCTCAGTAGGTGCCTTAGTCTTCTCACTGTCCTTGGGAGTGTTCCTATCCACTGATGTGGGCCTGCTCTTGGGAGTCTCCCTGCTCTTAGTAGGTGCCTTAGTCTTCTCACTGTCCTTGGGAGTGTTCCTATCCACTGATGTGGGCCTGCTCTTGGGAGTCTCCCTGCTCTCAGTAGGTGCCTTAGTCTTCTCACTGTCCTTGGGAGTGTTCCTATCCACTGCTGTGGGCCTGCTCTTGGGGGTCTCCCTGCTCTCAGTAGGTGCCTTAGTCTTCTCACTGTCCTTGGGAGTGTTCCTATCCACTGCTGTGGGCCTGCTCTTGGGGGTCTCCCTGCTCTCAGTAGGTGCCTTAGTCTTCTCACTGTCCTTGGGAGTGTTCCTATCCACTGCTGTGGGCCTGCTCTTGGGGGTCTCCCTGCTCTCAGTAGGTGCCTTAGTCTTCTCACTGTCCTTGGGAGTGTTCCTATCCACTGCTGTGGGCCTGCTCTTGGGGGTCTCCCTGCTCTCAGTAGGTGCCTTAGTCTTCTGACTGGCCTTGTCCAAGGAACAGTCCATGGACATGTGAGTATCCCTTGCCTTCGGAGTACCTTTCGTGTTGAATGCCTGTGTAGCTCCGGAAGGCATGTCCCCCAACAACACTTGTGGATCCTGTGTGTGTACTCCAGTGCATCTGACGTCGTCTACGTGAACAGATTTAGCTGATCTAGGGGATGGGGTCTGTGCCCTGCGTGCCCTGACGTGCTGTCTGACGCTGCTTCTAGTGCAATAACCTGTATTTGAGTCCTGCTCTGAATAATCACTACCCCCTGAGACATCCAGCGGTGTAGATGGGGAAACAGAAGTAGCACCCTGTTCATTCGACTGTACTATTGCAGACGACACACTGCTTGCCAATGACTGCACTGTCCTGTGTAGACCTGCAAGATCGCCATGCATCCCTTCCATGAATGCCACCACCTGCCCCAACTTCCTATCATGATCCTGGAAAGCATTTGTCATATTGGTCTGACCCACACACAGCTGTCGCAGCAGATCAACGGCCTCAGCACACAGTGCATTTTGGCTCACCGTGGCAGGGGCAGCGGTGCCTGCACCGAACGCCACTCTGCTCCCCCTACTCCTCCGGCCACGAACAGTACATGGTGCAGTTGGCGGAAGTGTGGGCCCTGTGTGCTGTCTTCCGACAGAAGGTGATGAGTGCCCACTCCCAGTCTGTGACAACAGTGCAGGCTCACCAAGAGTGTCCGACGAGGAGGACGATGGTGTCTCCACATGCGAGTCCTCAGGGACGGTCCTGTCCCCCTCTCCGGCGCTGGCCTCCTCCGTGTCAGTCTGCGTGTGTGCGAAGTCTGAGCCGGACTCATTTCCTCGGCTACTCTCCACCGTCTGTGGCTGAGTGTCCTCTGTCAAAGCTGAAATGCACAGAAAAGATGTGTGAGTCATGGGCACACTCACGTACAGAAGGAACAGGATAGCCAAATCACATAGCAGACAAAGGTTCATGAGCCCTCATCCTGCACATGGCCCACCCCTACCAGTCATCCTCACATTTTCTGCCATGGGGACATGGACCACTAGGGGATGTGCTTTAACACTCAACTACTAAGCAAGTGGCGTGTCAACATGGCGGACCTGGATGTCAAATGAGTACCACCCAATGGGACCAAAATGCCATCACAGGCATACATACGCAACACGGAACTCAATAGTGTGTCTGTGCACCAATACATGCATAGCACTCACAAGTTTCCTACACAGACAGTATGCTCACCGCTAGTTTGCTGTTGATCGGCACTCAGACGTACGGCCAGTTCAGGATGCGTCACTGCAATGATACGGTGCATGAGAGGGGTCATGGAGCGTCGGGCCAGACGGGGCGTCCTTGGAATCAGGCCCAGTGTTACTTCCGCTACATTCTTGCTCAGCCTGGAAATGTCGTCCCAGCGTTTGTGGCAGTGTGTATGTCGTCTGTTGCACACCCCCAATGCCCGTACTTCCCGTGCTATGGTCCTCCACAGGTCCTTGCGAAGGTGCAGCTTGACCTACCATGATGGGAGACAAAAGGGTTTAAGTCAGTGGACAGGTGGCCTGTCACACACATAGGGGCAAGACGTTACTGTCAGCAGCCATGCACAATCAGGAACATATGTCTAGCCCACACTACACAGCTAAGATATAAATAGGCCTGATCATTTGGCCCCCTCATGCACACCAACATGTCCCACACTGCACTTACCACCCGTCCCGGTGCGCCGTAGAGGCGTCCATAGTTGCGGAGTACACCGTCCACGAGGACATCAAGCTCCGCGGCGGTGAAGGGTCGAGACCGGATCTCTTTGCCTCTCGACATGGCAAGATCACGGAGTATGGCACTAGAGCAGCAGTCGGTGGTCAGCTCAGCAGCAGCAGCAGCAGGTCGAGGTGATGGTCACAGGCAGCAGTCGGTGGTCAGCTCAGCAGCAGCAGCAGCAGGTCGAGGTGATGGTCACAGGCAGCACTGGTCCCCAGGGTAGGAAGTTTCATGTTGGCCAAGACACATATATAGGGCCCTCAGCACGTGTCAGTGGCATACGTCGCCAGCAATTGGTCAGCCCTGGAAGCGTGATCGTGAAATGGGCCAATGACTGGCCCTGTTGTTGCGGTGCACAGCTTCCGCTACTTGCGATTGGCCGTATGCGGCCAGCGTCCCTCTTCCCATTGGCTGCATGTGCAGGGACCGTCACGGGCACACATCGGCAACCGCACGTGCAAGCTTCAGGCACGGATGCTTCAGTTGCAACAATGTACTATCACTGGCGCCTCCATGGCGGTGCACGTACACAGCGGGGGAGGTGCAGGCCTATACACCCTGCAGATGTACTCAATGGACATGGCAGTTCATGACCCCCCTTACAGTCACCTTGCATCATCCACCGTACACCGGCCGGAGCGGCCGGCCCATGAACATCCGCCGTGCCCGGCCATGAACACAACCGCCATGGCCGTGCCCGGTCATGAACAACCGCCGTGCCCGGCCATGAACACAACCGCCATGGCCGTGCCCGGCCATGAACATCCGCCGTGCCCGGCCATGAACACAACCGCCATGGCCGGGCACGGCCATGGCGGTTGTGTTCATGGCCGGGCACGGCGGTTGTTCATGGCCGGGCACGGCCATGGCGGTTGTGTTCATGGCCGGGCACGGCGGTTGTTCATGGCCGGGCACGGCCATGGCGGTTGTGTTCATGGCCGGGCACGGCGGTTGTTCATGGCCGGGCACGGCCATGGCGGTTGTGTTCATGGCCGGGCACGGCGGTTGTTCATGGCCGGGCACGGCCATGGCGGTTGTGTTCATGGCCGGGCACGGCGGTTGTTCATGGGCCGGCCGCTCCGGCCGGTGTACGGTGGATGATGCAAGGTGACTGTAAGGGGGGTCATGAACTGGCATGTCCATTGAGTACATCTGCAGGGTGTATAGGCCTGCACCTCCCCCGCTGTGTACGTGCCCCGCCATGGAGGCGCCAGTGATAGTACATTGTTGCAACTGAAGCATCCGTGCCTGAAGCTTGCACGTGCGGTTGCCGATGTGTGCCCGTGACGGTCCCTGCACATGCAGCCAATGGGAAGAGGGACGCAGGCCGCATTCGGCCTTTGGGAAGTAGCGGAAGTTGAGCACCGCCATGGCGGCGCCAAATATGTGATCTTGTCAGACGCTGCACCGTGATGTGTTGTGTGCAGTTGCGTCATGAGGGATGTGAGGGTGATTGTGAAAGGTCATATGTCATACAATATAGCATGTGTGTCCATACAATGGACATCGGTCGGCACACAATGGCCAACAGATGTGCATTCGTACGTGTTGACGTCGGGTTTGACCCTACAGACGTTGTTACATCTTCACAACTACACAGTACATCACGGCTGTGTGGCCAATTCATGCATCTGTTGTCGGTTTATTGTTGTGTCGAGGTGACTACAGTGGTGGTGGTACACATGCATTCCGTGTATGTGATTTATACGTTCTGTCACCATGCATGTCATTACCGTATGCACATCATCATTGGTGGTGGCATTTGTGCTTGATGACATGGCGTGTGTAAACTTATCGTTTGTGTGCATGCAGTTGCATGAGTGTCTGTGATGTGTCTACGATACATTAGGGTGACGACTGGAGTTATGTCAGTAAGGTACACATGTGATGGAGTTGTACACGTATGCGTCGTTTGTACGTTGACCTAAGTTACATCTCTCTCCCACACAGGAGGGCTCCAAATGTGCATCGCCCATACACTCAGCTGGAGGATATGGTAGACGAGGAGGTGATTCGGAAATTCAGGCTGGATCGACGTCGGTTGCTGGAGCTTGTGGCTCAATTGGCTCCTCATCTGCAGCCACGTAGAACGTATCCTGGCTCGTTTACACCCACTGCAAAGGTCATGGCGGTACTACATTTCTTCGCTACTGGCACATTTCAGTATACAGTTGGAGGTGCCGGGGGTATGTCACAGGCAATGTTCAGCACGGTTCTTCGGGATGTGTTAACAGCTATGATGCTGTACAAGGATGAGTACATACATTTCCCACGTCCGGAAGAGTTGCCAGCTGTCAAAGCTGGTTTCTATGCACTGGGCCACATACCTCACGTTGTGGGCTCAATTGATGGCACGCACATCGCGCTCATTCCACCACGGGCACGCGAACAAGTGTTCAGGAATCGCAAACACTTTCATTCGCTGAACGTGCAGGTGGTGTGCCTGGCGAGCAACATCATCTCCCATGTGTGTGCAAGATTTCCTGGATCCGCACATGACGCCCACATCATGCGAACCAGCAATGTCCCACGACTCATGGCAAATCTGCCACCCGGTCAAGCGTGGCTTGTTGGTGAGTGTGCAGTGGGGACTCTTGTGATCTCTGTGTTGCATGGGGTACCCACCATATCTTGTTCTGATGTTTGTCTCTGTCATCCCCCTACATAGGCGACTCGGCTTACCCAAACCGGCCCTGGCTCCTCAGTCCCCTACGTAATCCGAGGACGGCGGGTGAAATGCGGTACAATGAGGCACATGGAAGGACACGGAGAGTCATCGAACGTACCTTTGGACTGCTGAAGTCTAGGTTTCGGTGCCTCGATAAGACCGGAGGGGCACTGCCTTACTCACCAGGAAAAGTATGCAAGATCGTGATTGCCTGCTGCATGCTCCACAACCTGGCAGTACGCAATGACATTGAACTGCTGTTGGACCCTGAAGACGAAGGAGTTCCTCGGCCTCCCATCCCACCCATGTCGACTGATGAGGATAGTGGTGAGGAGGAAGGTGTGGACCAGAGGCGCCAGCTCATTGATCGCTACTTCCCTTGAATGTGAGTATCTACCTCTAGTGGCGGTTGACAATGCCTCATGTATGTTTTCTGGTGTTGTGTGGATATGGGGTTATTCAGCTGGGTGTGGTTTGTGATGGTTGCACATGTGTGTCTTCATGTCTTTGGACATAGGAGTGTCCATGATGTGTGTGCTCCCATCCCATGCTTGTGTGATGGTTGTCGTTTGTGTAATGTTGCTGTGCATTGTGTTGTGATGTGTGTGAATCTCTTTACTGACGTGTGTTTGCTGTCTCTGGTTTTCTCTAGGTCACTCCCGCAGCGCCATGATCATGTGCGACTATGATCCCTGTACCTGTTTAGGTCTGTATCTGATGGCAATCATGTGAATAAACATGGAGGCAAAACATCATTGTGTGAGTAAATGCAATTTATTGACAGGTTGTGCTTTTGTGCTGGTGAATATTTACAAGTAAGTGGGAGGGAGGGAGTTGGAGTTGTAGGTAATGGCAGATGAAATGTCCGTGCTGACACCACATTGGGGGGTGTCAGGCTAGTCCAGCAGACCAGTGGCAATGATTGTCTATGTGGGACAGGATGGTTTGCAGGGTGAATGTCTGGCACAGGCAGTGGCATTGTCAAGGTCGTCCCCTCTTGGAGCGTGTGCCTGGCGCTCCAACACTGCTCTCAGCAACTTCCTGCCTCGGACGCCCCCTCCGTCTCGGAGGTGGTACAGAGGCAGCTGGGAGGGCAGGTTGGTGATGGGCCACATCCGTCGCCAGGGGCTCAGGTGGTGGTGGCGGCGGTGGAGGCGGAGGCGGAGGTGACGGGGGAGGCGGAGGTGACGGTGGCGGTGGCGCTGACACACATGGTGGAGGGGGGGGGGGTTGTTCCGGGCAACCCATTCCCTCCACATCGTTGCCTGCTGGCCCATGATCACCAACATCTGGCCAAGGATGCCAGAGATCTCGCGCAGGCTGTTGGTGTTGTCCACTGAGTCCTGGTGAACACGATCGGCGTTTGCCTGGGACCGGTCGTATGAGGCCTGGCACCTGGCAAGAGCTTGTAGGGACTGTGCCACTGGCTCGGGTAGCTGTCCCTCCTCTGACCGGCGGTGTGTGGGTCGCCTGATTGGCAGTTGTCCCGTTGCCTGTGGCCCACTCACCCTGCTTGTGTGTGGGGCCGTTGGACCAGCGTTGCGCGCTGGGTCATGCTGGGTGGCACCGGCAGGAGTGGTGGTGCTGGTGGTGCTGGTGGTACTGGTGGTACTGGTGGTACTGGTGGTACTGGTGGTGGTGGGGACTGTGCAGATCACAGAGACAGGTGTCGCTGGTGTGACACTTGCGACGTTGGTCGGTCCTGGGAGTCCCTGTGAGCCAGATGGCCCTGGCTGCGTGCTTGGTCCCGCTCCATCCTCCGCCCCGGAGCTGCCTGTGTCGTCGTCGGCAGAGAGTCCTGTAGGTGTGGGAGGCGAGGCTGGCGGCCGGGTACTGCTTTCCCCAGTCAGTTGACGATCACCTGAGGGACAAGATCGAGCAGGTCAGTAATGTGGACAGTACATGGTTACATTGATTTGTAGACATTTCTGTTTCCTGTCGCACACACCCCACCCTCCACCACCACCGCCACCCTCCCCGTGCACATGGGGGCCTGTTGGGAGTTGTAGTTTGGGCCTCTCACACACCCCACCCTCCACCACCACCGCCACCCTCCCCGTGCACATGGGGGCCTGTTGGGAGTTGTAGTTTGGGCCTCTCACACACCCCACCCTCCACCACCGCCACCACCACCACCACCCTCCCCGTGCACATGGGGGCCTGTTGGGAGTTGTAGTTTGGGCCTCTCACACACCCCACCCTCCGCCACCGCCACCACCACCACCACCCTCCCCGTGCACATGGGGGCCTGTTGGGAGTTGTAGTTTGGGCCTCTCACACACCCCACCCTCCACCACCACCGCCACCCTCCCCGTGCACATGGGGGCCTGTTGGGAGTTGTAGTTTGGGCCTCTCACACACCCCACCCTCCACCACCGCCACCACCACCACCACCCTCCCCGTGCACATGGGGGCCTGTTGGGAGTTGTAGTTTGGGCCTCTCACACACCCCACCCTCCACCACCACCGCCACCCTCCCCGTGCACATGGGGGCCTGTTGGGAGTTGTAGTTTGGGCCTCTCACACACCCCACCCTCCACCACCGCCACCACCACCACCACCCTCCCCGTGCACATGGGGGCCTGTTGGGAGTTGTAGTTTGGGCCTCTCACACACCCCACCCTCCACCACCACCGCCACCCTCCCCGTGCACATGGGGGCCTGTTGGGAGTTGTAGTTTGGGCCTCTCACACACCCCACCCTCCACCACCACCGCCACCCTCCCCGTGCACATGGGGGCCTGTTGGGAGTTGTAGTTTGGGCCTCTCACACACCCCACCCTCCACCACCGCCACCACCACCACCACCCTCCCCGTGCACATGGGGGCCTGTTGGGAGTTGTAGTTTGGGCCTCTCACACACCCCACCCTCCACCACCGCCACCACCACCACCACCCTCCCCGTGCACATGGGGGCCTGTTGGGAGTTGTAGTTTGGGCCTCTCACACACCCCACCCTCCACCACCGCCACCACCACCACCACCCTCCCCGTGCACATGGGGGCCTGTTGGGAGTAGTAGTTTGGGCCTCTCACACACCCCACCCTCCACCACCACCGCCACCCTCCCCGTGCACATGGGGGCCTGTTGGGAGTTGTAGTTTGGGCCTCTCACACACCCCACCCTCCACCACCACCGCCACCCTCCCCGTGCACATGGGGGCCTGTTGGGAGTTGTAGTTTGGGCCTCTCACACACCCCACCCTCCACCACCGCCACCACCACCACCACCCTCCCCGTGCACATGGGGGCCTGTTGGGAGCCATGGACATGTTAGTGTGTTGGTGTCCAACGTGCATGGGTTGGGGCGTGGGGGATGTTTATTCTCAGTTGTGTGAGCCTGACCATGTCGTGCTGATCGTGGTGCTTGGTTTGTACTCACCAGTCTCTTCTCCTTCGTCAAGGCCGTCTAGGCTCTCTGGGTGTAGTATCACCAGCACCTTCTCCTCCCAATCGGTGTAGGGTATGGGCTCCGGGGGTGTGCCACCGCCAGTAAGATTGGCTCTGGCGTGGTTTTTCGCTCGGATGCCCTTGACCCTGGTCTTAAGGTCATGCCACCGCCTCTGAATGTCGTGCTTGGTCCTCGGCACAGTCCCCGACGCATTCACACGAGTGACGATCCTGTCCCACATGTGGTTCTTTTGCGCCACGGTCGTCTGCTGGACTTGGGCCCCGAAGATGTTGGGCTCCACACGGATAATTTCATCTACCATTACCCGCAACTCTGTCTCCGTGAATTTGGGGTTTTTTTTGGGTGCCATGGTGTGTGGTGCTCAGTGTGTGAGTTGAGTGAGTTGGGAGGTGCAGGTGTGTGGTGTGTGATGTGTAGGATTTGTGTGGTGGGTGTTTGTGTGGTAGGGTGGTGGGTGGGTGTCTTCTATGTGATTTTATGTGAGTTAGCAGTGTCTCGAATGGCCCTCTTGCTGGCAGCAATGCTGTGGTGCAAGGGATTGTGGTTGTGTGGGGGTGTCTTTTTATAGTCGTGTCTCGATGGTTGTTGGCAGTCAGGTGGTAGGTGGGCGTGTTGACTTGTGTGCATTATTGGATAATTGGGACGTGTCATGCTGGCTTGTGCTGGGGGGGGGGGGCCTTGTCAATGTTCGTATGTTTGCTTAGGACTTGCGGTGCACTTTCATACATTTGTTAGGCGCTAGGGATGTTGTGCGTGTTGGCCTTCCGCCCTGATGCTGTGGTTCTCGTTGCATTGTTTCCGCCGCGGACGTGGATGGCTGTGAGTTCCGTTGTACGGGCGGATTTATCCTAATTGCGGCCACGGAGTATTCTCTGGGATGGCGGTACATGTTTTATTTTCCGCGGTCATTTCCGTCCGCGGCAGTGGTTGTTCATTGGACTCCGTCCGCCGCGGACGGACTTGGTTGTGTTCCGTCCACCGCGGACGGTGTTGGTTGTGTTCCGTCCGCCGCGGTCGGAGTTTCGTGACATGAATATCCTAATCCCAACCGCGGTTTCTCCGCGGCGCAGCCGGGAGTAAAATTTCCCCCACCATGGCGGACAGTACCCATTTCCGTCCGCCATCCTAATCGGCCCCTTAGTTTTTTTGTAGTAGCTGGGTTCCAGCATCGAAAGAAGAATTCCTTTGGCGTCTTCGCCCAGCCCTATCTCGAAAATCGAAGGAGAACACGCCGGTAAAGTAGGAGCTCTTGCCCCAAACAGAGGTACAGCCAGGTGTTGCAACAAAGCAGACCAATTATACAGCAACAGACCGGGGACTACCCACCCCCCTATGCGAAGGCAAGTGCATCCACTTAGCTGCCCTCCGAGGGAAATGATAGCCCCAAAGAAACCAATTACAGCAGCTTTCCACTCGAGTTAAACTAGACTGAGCAAATTCCAAGGGTATTGTCCTAAATATATATAGAAACTTAGGTAGAACAAGCATTTTTAACACATTCCTCCTACCAAACAGGGACAGATGTAATTTATCCAATCTACTCAGATTGGCATTAACTGTTTGAACAATTGGCAAAATATTTATTTCAGGTAATAATTCCACTGCTGCTGTAAGTTCAACCCCCAGATATTTGGTGCTATGAACAACTGGCGCATCCGAATGGCCCATATTCTTAGTTTGTATAACCTGGGTTTTCTGAATGTTAAGCTTATAGCCTGAAAGTTGACCATAGGAATCTGCCGACCTCTGTAAAGCTGTGAATGCCAATGACACATTAGTAGTTAAATACTTGGGGTGTGGTAACGCACTCCTTGTTTGACGTTTTTATTGTTAGTAGTGTGATTTTCACAATTGTCGGTGGTGCATAGGTAGGCTACCCTGCTGAGCTTTCAGGGTTAGTTGCGACAATGCTATGACATGTGCTTCCTGTATCACAGGGACCACTCCTTCCTTGGACTCCTTTCTTCTTTCACTCAATTATTACTCCACATTTTCAAATGATGTTTACAAATTTTCATTTCCAAACGTTTCTATTTAGCGAGTCTTTCTTTCTGTATATTTCATTTTTCATTTTCTATGCATTTCATTCCACATTGTATTTTGTCCCAATGCATTTCAAGCATAAAGCCCTTCCTCAGGGGATTTCCTTTATCTGAAAACATCATACGTCATATTCAGTACTCGGTAAATCATAATAACATGTTGTACTTTGTAATAAACAACCTCTACTCGTATTTTGTCCATGCGTGTTTATGTCATGAATTGTTTATCCCCGGTGTGTATGCCTCTTATAACTCATGATTTTACTCAGTGTTTCATGTAGTAGAACTAATATACACGTTGTGCCTCTTGTGTAAACACTCTAGCAGCTGCACCTTATAACCCATTTATAATGTCGCGCACGCATTGCGTACTAACCTTGAAAGATTTGCTTTTTTCTTTCAGGCTGTAAAGAAACGAAAAGTACGGTAAACCGCTTAACCTCGATCCGTATAAACTTAACTGATTTAAGATATTTAGGAGCCGTGTCCTTACCCGATGCTAGTATTCCTCTCCTCTCCTCGCTAATTCGGCGTGTGTTGCTCTATCCCTACGCACTGTCTCCCCGGCTCCTGTCTGTATGTGATGATTTATGATTTTAAAGGAAACAATTTAAATCCATCCGCTCATTGAGTCCCTTTGGCTGTATGGTGCACAAATAATTAATAAAACTCAAAGAAAAAGAAAAACGCGTATTATAGAGCATAAAAGCAACATCAGACTCAAAAAACAAAAATCAACGGTGGCAGTTCATTTTAATCAAGCTAATCACAATGTAAGTCAGTTGAAATTTTGCATTTTGGAAATGGTGGCAGCGCTTCCAGGAAGAGACAATAATAACTATTTGTTAAGAAGAGAAGCATTTTGGATTAATTATTTGTGCACCATACAGCCAAAGGGACTCAATGAGCGGATGGATTTAAATTGTTTCCTTTAAAATCATAAATCATCACATACAGACAGTTTAGAGGATATTACCTATAATGATTTATGTACAGTTTTGATATATCATATAAATTATACATGCACTGTTAAGAAATGTTAAATATTGTTTAATGCAAAGTATGCCCTTAGATGACAATATATATGTTGAGCACAATTAACTTTAGAAGTTGATGGCACCACCTTCACATGTAGGAACACAAACGCACCGTTATGGTGACCATTCCACACATCACGGCTCACTTTAACATTTTGTAAACAAAGCACGCAACCGACGCGGTCACGTGAGCAGGAGAAGGCCATAGAGCCGGGGAGACAGTGCGTAGGGATAGAGCAACACACGCCGAGTTAGCAAGGAGAGGAGAGGAATACTAGCATCGGGTAAGGACACGGCTCCTAAATATCTTAAATCAGTTAAGTTTATACTGATCGAGGTTAAGCGGTTTACCGTACTGTTCGTTTCTTTACAGCCTGTAAGAAGAAAGCAAATCTTTCAAGGTTAGTACGCAATGCGTGCGTGACATTATAAATGGGTTAGAAGGTGCAGCTGCTAGAGTGTTTACACAAGAGGCACAATGTGTATATTAGTTCTACTACATGAAACACTGAGTAAAATCATGGGTTATAAGAGGCATACACACCGGTAAAAAACAATTCATGACATAAACACGCATGGACAAAATACGAGTAGTGGTTGTTTATTACATAAGTACAACATGTTATTATGATTTACCGAGTACTCAATATGACGTATGATGTTTTCAGATAAAGGAAATCCCCTGAGGAAGGGCTTTATGCTTGAAATGCATTGGGACAAAATACAATGTGGAATGAAATGCATAGAAAATGAAAAATGAAATATAAAGAATGAAAGATTCGCTAAAAAGAAACGTTTGGAAATGAAAATAAAATTTGCAAACATCATTTGAAAATGTGGAGTAATAATTGAGTGAAAGAAGAAAGGAGTGCAAGGAAGGAGTGTTCCCTGTGATACAGGAAGCACATGTCATAACATTAGTAGTTAAAACAGCAATGTCATCGACATACGCCAATGCCTTAAATTCATGCCCATTGATCTTAATGGGGGGTATATTTAGAGAAGACTCTATTTTATTAATGAACGGGTCAATGCATAAAGCGAATAACAAGGGTGAACAGGGACACCCTTGTCTAGTACCCCTCCCTATTTCGAAAGAGCTTGAAAGAAGACCTGATATAGATACCGATGCTCGGGGCGTAATGTATAATGATTGTAAGGCCTGTAAAAAACCCGGGCAAAAGCCCTTCCACTGAAGAACTCTCCACAGAAACCCCCAGGCAACCCTATTGAACGCCTTTTTGGCATCCAATAGGATTAGCCCTAAGGGAGAATCTGTGGCTTGGGCCCAGTCCAGGAAGGCAATAACTCGACGCACATGATCCGCCGTATCCCTTCCGGATATAAAGCCATGCTGACGGATTGAAACCAAAGGAGATATTACGGACGCAAGTCTAGCAGCGAGGATCTTTGAAAATAATTTGTTAACCGTATTAATTAATGAGATTGGACGATATGAGGCTGGGTCCAACTCTGGCTTGTCTTTTTTTCTAATCAAAATAATGGTTGTCGAGTGCCATGATTCTGGAGTAGTCCCAAGCTGAGCTTTCCTTAATGTTGTTAAAAGATCTTCCCGAATCTCAGCTCGAAATAAAGAATAAAATCAGGCCCAGCTGCTTTACCTTTAGCCAAAGAGTTCAATGCTACTTCCATCTCATCCCACTCTATCGGAGCGGCTAAAAGGGTGTTCTGTGAATCCAAAATTCTACAAGTATTGAAGTCAGCCATAAAGGTATCAAATTCCTGTTCTATAATCAGGTCACTGATTTCCTCAGTATACAAAGACTGGTAGAATTCAGAAAAGACAGCTAGTACCCCCTCTGGAGTGTCATAAATCCGCCTGAGTTGAATTTTAACAATACGGTTAGCCAGAGCCCGCTGCTGGAGGTGCTTGGCAAGGACCCTGCCTGATCTTTAGCCATACTCGAACATTGTCGAGCGATATTGTAAGTATTTAACCACAAGGTCCTGCCCAAGGAACTCCAGAAGGGATGACTTAACAAAAGCAACTTGCAGTTGAATAGAGTCTATATTGCAGCCATCCCTAATCGCATTTGTGAGCTGAATCTCTACCCGACGTAATTAGTCAATACGCTCACTGGTTTGTGTTTTGACTAACTTCTGACGATAGGATGAAACACTTTTAGTCTCTCCCCGAATAGAAGCCTTAAATGAATCCCACAGAACCTCACTAGAAACTGAACCTCTGTTGATGTGCAAGAATTCAGTTATCCAGGCTCTCATATGTTCAACATACATTTCATCCAATAACAATTTTCGCTCAACTGTCCATGTTTTTAAAGGACTTACCACAGATTTTAAACAACAACTAATAGTCAACAGGTTGTGATCTGAAATAATTCTGGACATAATCGAAATTAAAGTGGTATCTGCAGATTGATCTGAGAGAAATAAAATAATCTAAACAAACCATTTTTTTATGGGGAGCAAAAAAATATGTTGAACCATCTACATTTCTATGGTGGTAAAACCAAAGGTCTACCATACAATGTTCTTGTACTAAAACTTGCAAATCCCGGAAAACCCTGGGTTCCAAACCCACATAATTCTGATCTACAACTAAGTTAAAACTGGCCGCTAAGTTAATATTGAAGTCTCCACAGAGGCAAATTGGATGTGGCCATAAAGCAAGCTCTAAATTCAAGTGGTCCAGAACTGCAGGGTCATAAGAATTTGTACTATATATAGTACAGGCCGTGAGAGATGTACGATTAATCAAAGTTCTACCAGTGCCCATCTCCCCGCATTATCTTGTTTTGATCTTAGGCATGTACCTGCCCCTCGTTTTAAAAGTATAGCTACCCCCCTAATCATAGAAGACTGTTGAGAGCATGCCACTAAATCAAACCCTGAAATATTTAAACAACTTCGATTATTCCATGGTACATGCGTTTCTTGTAAGCATACGACCTCCAACCGAATCCCCTGGATAATTCGAGACAGCAAGGCCCGCTTCTTGCCATTATTCAAGCCGCATACGTTCCATGAGGCTATATTTATTTTACCTAATGCCATTAGGGTATATAAACAAAGGCATCTCAGTTACTGTAAATAGCTGTTTTAATACGTAATTATTATACCAAAGAAAGAATTTATCAAGCTGTTTTTTTTAATGCGCCCCCACCCCCCCTCCCAACCCCCACCAAACCCCCCCAACAATACCACCTCCCCTCCACCCTCCCGCCCCTCCACCCCCTCCCCCCAATCTAGGCAACAGGACTGAAGCCCGCTTGATAGAGAAGCTGGTGTAAGCAAAAATCCTCCTCCGATTTGCCGCCAACCCCCATAGACACTGAAAAGAGGAAGCTTTTTTGTTTTCAACAGACATAGGATATCCCCCGTAGAGGTAAAGGATGACAACTATTCATATTGCAATTTCATTAACTTTCCCTACAGAGACATAATCCTACATAGAGAAAGAAAAAGAAGGAAAGCAAAAAAAAAAGGAAAGAAGAAAGGAATCAACATATGCAATGGTACTCATGCATTTTGCAAACAGTTACATCGATTCACAGTGTGTCCCAAAAAAGTTTTGCCTGTACTTCAGATTAAAAAAATCTAGTCTGGCCATGATGGATTACCTTTAGTTTGGACGGGAAGAGCAAAAAAACCTGCGCCCCCTTTGCCTGAAAGGGGGCAATCAGTTGGCGGAGCTGCCACCTCTGCTCAACCGCGGCCCGACAAAAATCTGGCCTGACAAAGAATTGACAAAAAATTGGCAACCCTTCTCTGATCTTTGTTTATCAGGCCTGGCCAAATCATAAACTCTTTCTCTAGCTAAGAAATTTTGAAAACAAATTAAAATAGCGCGGGGTCTATTAGCATTTTGACCTGAGCGTGGCTTAACTTTAAAGGAAAAGCGATGGGCACGTTGGATCTCTAACTGCCAATCCCAATCTTTGACTTCCGGAAATGCCTCTACGAAGAGATCCACAACAAATTGACCGATTTCCGACCCTTCCGTCCCCTCGGCCACCCCCAAAATCCTTAAATTGTTCCGGCGTGCTCGATTTTCCATATCAACCAATTTCATTTGAATGTCGAGCCTCTGAGACTGAATTTCGTCAATTACTGATTTTTGAGCCACTGCTTCATCTTCAAGTGTAGAGATCCGAGTTTCTGCCTCTGTGATCCTGCCTGCTATTTCCGTGCATGTCTTTATCACTCTGCGCAGTGAGTTTTGTATTCTGCGGCATGACCCCTGTGCCCGGGCACTCTCCTGCCGTGTCTCCTCCCGATGGGCCATTATCGTTTGATATAGTATTGATAATGTCATCTCACCTGGAGGGAGATTAGTATTTGGAGTCCTGAACATTTAAGGCAGGAAGAGAAAGATCATCTTGGACTCCAGGAGGAGCAGAGAATGAATAATCCCAGGCAAGTGGGCCAGCATTCAAACAGTTGCCTGCATCCTGAGGTAGCTTGCACACTGTAGGGAACCCCATGCTGTGCAGAACATCATTTGTGCGCCAATCTCCCGAGTCGCTACGGCCCTCATCCGACCAATCTTTATCCAACCCATTATCCTCAGCAGAAGAGCCAGTATGTTCCGAAAGAGAGAAAAAATTCTCTATTTCTACGTCAGGAATATTGTTAGATGGGCCGGAGACTACATCTCACAGAGTCCCACTGGAATGTAAACTGGAAGCTGGAGCAGATTCTGAAGATGTCGTTCGGCCCCCTGCACATACAGGCACCCCTTCCTCTTCCTGCTGAGCCAGTGAACTTATGACATCCCCCCCAATGATACCTTTAGGGGTAACAGAAAAAGATGCAATTACCGCGGGCTTTGTCTTACCGGTAATAGGCGCTGTGCTGTCCACCGTTAGAGCTGCAGGGGTGCCTGCAGGGTTAGACTGAACTGGGCTCTGATGACCTCTTGCCGCTGAGCCTCTGCGCGTCTTAAACATTGCCGGTACCGGGGGAGGAAGAGCATTCACTTTCTTCAAAGATTTACCAGTGCCGGTACCCTACGCATGAGATCTAAGATCTCCGGCCTGAGAACTCTTTACGGGCTCCCCCTGGGGCGATGATGATGCAACCTCTGCCGAAACTGATGGCGTTTTACCCCCCACCCTCGGGGGGTTTTCGGCTGATTTTGTACTTTTGGCGGCATTGCGGGTCCGACGAGATAACCCCAGTGCTGCTGGGTAAACTGCAGGTACTGTCGGGCAACCGACACGCTGAGAGCCGTGAAGCACCGCGACGGATGACAGCCAAATTGCCAAGATGTTATGATGCCTTTGTAGCCGCCACAGCATCGCTATCAGCAAAAAAGGAAGGGCAGTGAAGGATGGTAAACAAACAGACAGGTAAGCCGTAAGCTAGTATGACCCCCGCGGTAAGGAGCTCAAGGTTGGCGGGTCATTCGGGAGGAGCGTTTTTTCCTCCAAGTTTCCAGCGTCCTTTGGAATTCCTGTAGAGTAGGGGAGGTCCTGAGGTGCAGGAGTAGGCCATTCCAGGCTTTGGCTGTGCGGTAGGAGAAGGAGCATCCTCCTGACCTGCTGCATCATAAGCAAGGGGTGTGGGCCAGCACGAAGGAGACAGAGCTGGGGTTTTTGGCGGGTTTGCAGAACCTCAGGTGGTGGTTGATGTAGCAGAGTCCGGAGTCATTCAGGGCCTTGATAGCATGATGGAGGAGCTTGAACTGACAACTCATCTGGACCGGGAGTCAGTGACTTTTTTTGAGTTGGGTGGTGAGGTGGGTGCAACAATGGGGATCTAGGATGAGTCTTGCTGCAGCATTCTGGATGGTCTGTTGCCTTTGAACTAGGGGGGTCTCAATTCCCATGTAGAGGGCATTTCCATAGCCCAGTTGACTGGTGACATGGACTTGGGTGATGGTGGGTCTCACGTTTTGAGGAAGCCACTTTAAAATCTTACATAATGTGTGCAGGATGAAGAAGCAGGAGTATGCCACAGCATTCACTAGGGACCTCATTGTTAATTTGTTGCCCAGGATGGTATTGAGGTTTCGGACATGCTCAGCTGGGGCTGGAGTGGGCATAGTTATGTGGGCTACCAAGAGGTGTCGCAGGAGGAGTTTTGCTGCCAAAGATCAAGTCTTCTATCTTGTCTCTTTTGAGGTTGATGCAGTTGTCCCTCATCCAGTTGGTGATGCTGGTCATGCATTGGTGGAAGTTGGGAGAGGATTAGCTGAGGTTAGTCAGCATAGGATGCAAGTTGAGCATGCAGGATATGACTATGTTGGCCAGGATAGTCATGTAGATGTTGAAGACGATGGGACTAAGTGATGAACCTTGAGATACTCCACAGATGACAGGTATGGGTTTGAAAGTGTAGGGTAGAAGGAGGACTGAGATGAAGTAGACATTCCATCTGAGGGCTGTTCCTTGGATCCCTATGACGTGAAGCATGTGGTTGAAGACAGTGTTGAAGGCCACTGAGAGATTGAGGAAGATAAGGGTGAATGTCTCTACTTTGTTGAGGAAGGCCTGGATATCATCTGTTGTCATGATCAGAGCTGTCTCGGTGCTGTCGTTGCTGTGGAAACTGGATTGGGAGTCGTCGGGGAGGTGATTGAGCTCTTGGTAGATGGTGAGTTGTTAGTTGATGGCTCGTTGAATGACTTTGGCTGGGAATGGAGCAGGGAGATGAGTCTGTAGTTGTTGAATTTATTGGGGTTCGCTGAAGGTTTCTTCATCTGGGTTTTGACTTTTGCATGCTTACAGTCTTCTGTAAAGGTGGCAGAATACAGTGAGGTGTTGAATAGGGTGGAAAGATGCAGGCCAATCTTGGATGCTCTGAGTTTGGAGATGTGGTGGGGGCATGGATCAGGTGGGGCCCCTGAGTGGATGAATTTCATGATGGTGAGGGTGCCCTGACTTGTGGGATAGTTCCAGATGGTTAGGTGTACAATGATTGCGTGTGTGGAGGTTTGGAAGTTTAAAAAGCCTTCATGCTTGAGCTGCGGGTTGAAGTTTCTGTAGATTTGGGCGATTTTATTGTGAGAGAAATAGTCAATGCAGTTGCATAGATTCTGAGAGGGAGTGAAGTTGCTGCTGCTGGTTTGGGGAATTCCGTGACTATGCAGAAGATCCTTAATGTTGTTGGGGTTAGCTTCAATGCACAATGCCAGGGCTTTTTTCTTCATCTCACGTAGTTGGCGGTGGTATAGGTTGAGTGAGGATTTGTAGGACGTTCTGTCAGCTTAGTATTTGTTGGTGCACCATCTCCTCGGGAAGGTACTTGCAGTTGTACTTGGCTGTCCTGAGGTCCTTGGTGTTCCAGATTGGCTTGCTTGGTGGATTTTCTGTGTTTCCGTGTTCAAGGCGGTCGTGGAGGTGAAAATGGGGTTGAGTATGTGTCCTGTGATGTGCGTGGGGTTGTGTACGAGTTGAGTGAGGTCCAAGTTGTTCACGCTGTCAAGGAGGTTGGCGGAGCTAGGGCCAGTTTAGTCGTTGAGGTGGATGTTGAAGTCACTCTGGAAAATGTAGTCCTTGGATTCTATGGTGATGGGGGCTAAATCAGTGATGAGGCTGAAGAAGGTGGTTTGAGGTCCTGGTGGATGGTAGGCGGGGGTTCCAGTAAAAGTGGATTTCTCATCTGTTTGAATAAAGTTGAGGTTTTCCATTGCTGGGATAGTGTCATCTGTGGTGATTGTGCATTTGATGGAGTCCCTGTGGATAATGGCAATTCTTCTGCCCGGCTTGTTGATGTGGTCGCAGTGGGTGATTCTGTATAATGGCAGTATTGTGTTGGAGCTGTCGAGGGGTGATGTGGGGTTGAGCCTGGTCTCGGCAAGGAAGACAATGTCTGGTGCAAGAGTGTCGATAGCGCCCCAGACCTCGGAGGCATGTTTGCTGAGTGAGCAAGTGTTGAGGAGGGTGCGTGCGAGCTGGTGGCTGGTAGTTGGTGTGGCACGTTGTGTGGCCTAGGTGTTGCTGGGAGGGGTGGAGGCATGTGTGTTGTGGCAGCAGAAGTGGCAGTAGGTGCAGCTGATAGGTCCTACCGTGGAGTGTGGTGCAACATGGTAGCAGTGTTTGTGACTGCGTCCAGGACATGGAGGGTGACTGAACTATAGCTGTGGGTGGTGACTGGACCAGGGTTCCTGGCGCTGGGTGTGGTCCAGGCGAGAACAGGCACAGAGGAGCTTGCCTTTAGTGCACCTGGGGGTGACTGTGCTGCAGCAGCCATTAAGTAGGTTGTAAAAGATAGGAGAGGTGCCAGGAGGCGTTGGGCAGGTCTGCCGAGAAGGGATAAGGCAGCGGAGGTAAGGATGGGGGCTGACAGCAAGGAGGCGTGGAAGGAGTGGGTGGAAGTGGAGGCGGAGAGAGGAGCAGGAGAAGGGTAAAAGGAGCAGCAGCCAAAGAAGTCTAAAAAGGCGAAAAGAGGGCCAAAAAGCCTAAAAAAAGAGAGCAAACAGAATAAAGGAGTAAAGTGACAACAAAGCTATAGTAAAAAAGACTGAAAGTGGAGCGTGAGATAAATGAGCGAAGAAACGAGCAAGAACAGGAGCAAAGAAGCGCGAGATAGAGAGCAGAAATAGGCTTGTGAAGATAGCAAGGGAGTTGAAAAGTAAAACAGAGGGGGATAGAGTGAAACGTGGATGATGCAGATGAATGGAAGATTCAGATGAGTGGCACAGAAGCCGGAAGAGGAAGAAGAACGTGGCAAAGTAGAAAGAGCCTGTGAGCATGTGGATCCTGGAGCTGGTCGGGAATCAGTTCCAGGATATGTGTATAAACTATGATAGACCTGCATTCTCCTTTTATGCTTTCCAGGTTTAGTGAACGTTCTTGAGAGATTCAAGAATAGGAACATTTTGGCTTTCAAGCAAAGATACACATGTTCTCGAGAGCAAATTATCCTATACATGAGTATAATAACCAGAATATGCTTAGATTATAATAGATGACTTTATACTAGTTGCAAACAATGTGAACAGTTCTAATAAGTCTTTTGTTGATTAGCCAGTTTACCAGGTTGCTTAATTTTCTTACCTTTTCCAAATCTTTAAATCATGGTAAATAAGGGCATCATTCTGAAATAAGGAGTAAAAAGCAGTAGGAACGAAGGTCAAAGAATGTCTTATAGAATTTTTGTGAACTATGTGACTGTGCTAACTCCATTAGTCTCTTTTCATTCTGTGCTTGATGTCAGCTGCTCTTCTTCTTTAATAAGAAAATGTGAAGTTCCTAGATCACTCGCAAAAATGCTGATGTCATCATGCCCAACAACGCTGGAGGCAGGCACATTTTTCGATTATATTAATGGGTGCAGCCATTACAATATGGCCCATTGCAGTATAAGTTTACTGTTTACAAAGATGGATGCTTAACCGCATGCGCGCTAGCGGTTTTCCCGCTGCGCACTGCGTTTAAAAAAAAGCCGCGTTACACGACGAGCTCAGCTCGTCATGAGCGTAGGAGCGTCGTCGCTCATGGCGATCTGAGCTCGTCATGAGCGCGGAAGTGGTTAATGTCAAGATGTAGGTTGCATGAACACATTTTGCGGAATGTTAACTTAGTCTGACAGTAGGCTGTTTTTAGTTTAGAATGCTTTATTAAGGTAATAAACAAAGTAAAACATTAATACATGGTCTAAAACAAGAGGATGGGAGATAAAGACAAAATATATGTGGCAATGAAAAAGTAAAAAAAAAATATCCTCAAAAGAAAAAACCTGTACACAGAGTAAATGTATTTTAGGTTTTTGTATTAAGAAAAAGAAAAGAAAAAAGGAGAAGGAAAGGCAAAAGGGAAGAAGGAGGGGAAGAAAAGAAAAGTAGAGGAAAAGGAAAAAGAGGAGGAGGAATGAAAGAAATAAATAAACTTTAAAATGTAATAAGACACAGGTTGATATCATTTGAACAAGCATAATCAATTGGCACACCTGGAAAGAAAGGATGTTAGTGGTAACCACAGCAAGTCTTTATTTTATCATCAAAGAAGTAGAGGAAGCATTAGCTTGGTCAAGTCTATGATGATGACAAAGCAAATTCCACCAAGCTTGAAAATAAATTATCGAAGTATCCTTCCAGTTAGTGGTGATAATCTGAAAGGAGAAGGCTGTAAACAAACCAATGAATGTACCAATACTCCGTACATTCCACACAGTAGAAGAACAATGTAAACATATATGTAAAATATCAAAAGAAACAGTTGATAAAATGTAATTCAATTTGGACTATATGCGGGATCACAAAGCTTTAACCTTAGGACAGTGAAAAAACATATACAATAAATCACTGTTTTCATGGGAACAAGACCAACATTTTGAGGAGTCCAGTAGTTTGAATCTGTGTAAGTCAGTAGGGGTAAAAAAAAAGTCTGTTATAAAAATAATATAAAGTTTCGGTTGTACTAGCTGAACGTGAGGAAGTGTGGATTTTTGACCAAATGGAGTCCCATATTTGAAAGGAAAAGTCTTGTGCTAGATCTTTTTCCCACACAAGTTCTAGTTTGGATTTAGTTCTGACATTAACAGGGAGCGAGATAGTAACTTATATATAACAGCAGCTTTATATTGAGTGGAAAAGTCCAAATGAGAAGAGATAGTTTTGTCACGTGGAGTAGCAGAATGACTGTGACAAAGATAAAGAGTCAGAGAGTCTTTGAGCAAGGGTTATTGTTGTGCTCGTAGGTTCTTTGGATCACAGGGTAATCAATAGGGGACCCATCTCTTAGTAAATGGTCAAGTGTGATGATGCCTTTGTCCTCCATTCTTTCCAAAATAAAGCTCTGTTGTTAATTATTAAATGTTTGTTGTACCAAATTGGGATACTAGAGATGTGATCCATAGAAGACAACTGATTTGTAAGCAGAGAGGTAGTAATTGCCATGGAATGGGTAACAATAGGTGAAAAAAGCAAGTCTTTTTTTATCAGCAAAGAAGTAGAGGAAGCATAAGCTCAGTCAAGTCTATGATGATGACAAAGCACCAAGCTTGAAAAGAAATTATCGAAGTATCCTTCCATTTAGTGGTGATAATCTGAAAGGAGAAGGCTGTAAACAAACCAATGAATGTACCATTACTCTATACATTCCACACAGTATAAGAACTATGTAAACATACATGTAAAATATCAAAAGAAACGTTAGTTGATAAAATGTCATTCAATTTGAACCATATACGGGACCACAAAGCTTTAACCATAGGACAGTGAAAAAACATAAAATAAATCACTGCTTTCATGGGAACAAGACCAACATTTTGAGGAGTCCAGTAGTTTGAATCTGTGTAAGTCAGTAGGGGTAAAAAAAAGTCTGTTATAAAAATAATATAAAGTTTGGGTTGTACTAGCTGAACGTGAGGAAATGTGGATTTTTGACCAAATGGAGTCCCATATTTGAAAGGAAAAGTCTTGTGCTAGGTCTTTTTCCCACACAAGTTCTAGTTTGGATTTAGTTCTGACATTAACAGGGCGAGAAATTAACTTATATATAACAGCAGCTTTAAATTGAGTGGAAAAGTCCAAATGAGAAGAGATAGTTTGGTCACATGCAGTAGCAGAATGACTGTGACAAAGTTAAAGAGTCAGAGAGTCTTTGAGCAAGGGTTATTGTTGTGCTCATAGGTTCTTTGGATCACAGGGTAATCAATAGGGGTCCCATCTCTTAGTAAATGGTCAAGTCTGATGATACCTTTGTCCTCCATTCTTTCCAAAATAAAGCTCTGTTGTTAATTTTTAAATGTTTGTTGTACCAAATTGGGATACTAGAGATGTGATCCATAGAAGACAGCTGATTTGTAAGCAGAGAGGTAGTAATTGCCATGGAATGGGTAAAGATAGGTGAAAAAAAACTTTTGGGAGGTTGGGAAAGACGGGTAGCTGAAAGAAAGGAAAAAGGTGTTTATTGCGCCTGTTCTATGGAGCTCCATGCTGCGACAGGTAAATGAATAGAAACAGATAAAAGAGACCAAATTTGCTTCAGGGAAAATGCAGAATGATAACGTTTGATGTTGGGGAAATTTACTCCTCCCAACTACTTGGAGAGTTGTAAACGAGAAAGTGAAATCCCGGCCTTGCAATTATTCCAAAGAAATTTGGCCAAAAGGCGATAAATAGTGCTAAAAAGGAGTTTGGAAGGGAAACTGGAAGCATAGAAAGAACAAAATTAATAATTGGGCTAAGCATCATTTTGATCATAGCTACTCTACTGCACCAAGAGAAGCAAAGTGGAGACCAACTTTCTGTAAGATTTGATAATTTTTTAAGTATTTCAGCAAGATTTATTTTGATAGTTTCTCAAATATTATTAGCATAAAGGATTCCTAAACATTTGATGCTTTTGAAGTTACATTCAAAACCAGTGTCATGAAACATATATGGAAGACAATGCTTATTCAAGGGTAGGAATTCTGATTTATTAATATTTAACTTATAGCCAGAGACAGAAGAGTATTCTTGTAGAAGGGAAAAGAATGCCCGAAGGGAAGTTGATGGATTAGAGATATATAGAAGAATATCGTCTGTGTAGGCAGTGAATTTGATGTTAATGTTATTCCATTTAAAACCTGTGTATTGTGGTGAACGTCTACATTTTTCTAAAAAGGGCTCCAAAGCAAGAATAAATAGGAGAGGGGAAAGGGTACAGCCCTGTCTCGTCCCTCTAAAGAGTGAGAAATACCCGGATTGACATCCATTCACCCAAATAGAAGTGGCGGGGGCAGAATACAACAGTTGAATATACCTAATAATGGGTGGGCTAAAACCATGCCACTTAACCCCTTCCATGCTCATGACGAGCTCAGCTCATCATGCAGTACACTGCTTGTGTGCTCATGACGAGCTGAGCTTGTCATGAACAATGGGATTCAAGGATCTGCAGCACAGAGGATGAATTGCTGTAGCATTGATAGTGTTAAGTGCGCCGCAGATAAAATCCCAATTAACCCTGTCAAATGCTTTTTCAGCATCCATCGTAATAGCAGCAATAGGAGAATCTGATTTGGAGGCCAGGTGAATAATATTGAGAAATGTTCTGGAATTATCAGTGATGAAACATCCTTTAACAAAGCCAGATTGGTATATATTGATAAGATCCGAGATTACTTTATTAAGGCGGAGAGCAAGTAATTTAGCAAAGATTTTACAGTCAGTGTTGATCAAGAAAATAGGCCTATAATTTTTACAGAGGGAAGGGTCCTTATCATTTTTTGGTATTAGACATAACATTGCCTGAGTGAAAGAGCTGCATGACTCACCGGCAGCGAGAAAGTGATTAATTAATGAGAATACCTGAGGAAACATTAGTTGTTTGAAATGAAGAAAACATCGAAAAGTGAAACCATCAGGACCAGGTGTTTTGTCTTTTTGTAAGAGAGTAATAGCTACAATGATTTTCTGTTCTAAAATGGGTGCATTTAAAGGTGAAAGGTCAGGGTGACCTACAGGAGTTTTGGGGATATTTTGAAAAAAGGAATCTATTTGGTCCGGGGTGGGAGTGGATTTCGGAGTATAAAGAGAGGTATGACATTCAGTGAAGCAATCAAGGATTTTAGTGTCTGAAGTATGCCGAACTCCAGAATTGACTGTAATAGCCACAATTTTAGATTTTTTAAAATAATTTTAAAATAATTGGCCAAAGATCTACCTTGCTTATTCCCCCCACCATACATCTTGGCATTACATTTTAGGAGATTGTTACAAGCAGAATCCAACAACTGTTTATTGGATTGTAGTTTGGCTTTGATAAGAGAGGAAAAGGGTACCAGGACAGCTAGAAGTGAAATATTTATGTTCTAAGACTTTAATTTGCTTCAGGATGTGTGTGGAATCTAAAAGAGCCTTCTTTTTTTCCCGGGGGACAAAATTAATAATAAAACACCTGGCAGCAGCTTTAAAAGGATCCCAAATAAAATGATACTGAGAGGTAGAGGAGAGATTATTTTTAAAAAAAACTGGGTGAATATCTTGAACTGTTTAATAAAATAAATTGTCTAGAAGGAGGGAGTTGTTGAAACACCAAAGTCGAGAAGAGGATGGAGAGGAGGGATAATCCATATCTAAAATGACGGTGGTGTGATCTGAAATGAGAATGAAGCCAATCTCTGCATTAGTCATGAATTGTGAGGCTGGTTGGGTAAGAAAAATATAATCAATACGAGAATGACATTTATGTACAGGAGAATAAAAGGAGAATTCTAAAATATCGGGGTGAGAAGTTCTCCAAGAATCTATCAGTCCTCTGGAAGTGATAGCTTTATGGAAAGTCTTTTGCATCTTGTTGGGGATGTATTTCGTTTGGGATTTCCTATCTAGAAAAGGGTCCATAAATTGGTTACAATCTCCACCTTCAATCAAATTTTTGGCAGCATGGGAGGAAAGAAGAGTAGAGAAATTGTTCTAAAAGGTTAAATCAACACCATTGAGGCCATAAACATTGCAAAAGGATAATTGAGCATCATTTACTTTAAGCAATCAGAAACAACCATCTACCATTAGTGTCTTTAAATTAATTCTGGAGGAGGACATTCAAAGATTATAAAACAGTATGACCACTCCGTTTTTGTTATTCACCGCCGGAGAGCAGAAAATGTCTCCTATCTGTTGTTTGCGGAGAGAAGGTAAATCTTGTACCTTAAGGTGTGATGCTTGCAATGATGCAACATGACACTTTAATTTAGCAAGGTGAGAAAAGACAATGTTTTTTAACAGGGTTACGAATACCTTTAACATTCCATGAAACAATACGGAGACCTTTGATCAGATAGATTTATGCAAAAGTAGACAGAAGAAAAGATAACACTTAAATGAAAGATAAAGAGGAATTAGAGATCTATTCGGTAGAAGGGTGCACATAGGGATGTAAAAGCCCAAGATAAGAATAAAAAGAAACTTGTGAGAATGTAAAATAATCCAAAGGAAGGAAAATAGAGAAATATGCTTGGTGTAAGCACCCATATGAACTAATGAAAGGATCATAAGATACCACAAAATCAAAACGAAGAAAAGTACTTCAAATAGAATAGAAAGCAAGACAATAGGGGAATAGAAAAGAGGGAGAGAAGAAAAGGGGAAAACAGAAGAGAAAAGGGAAAGGGGAACATAGTCACGCTAATGAAGCTAACAAAGTAAAGATGACCAAAAGCCAAGAAGCTTTAGTCATAATGTGCGACTACAAGAAGAACAATAATGTGTGGGGGGGGATGAAAAGGCAAGACGGCCCGCTCCAAGCGGGGGGCATGGAGGAAGAACAGGTTAACTACTATGAGATAAACACGAGAAATAGGAGAAGCAGTCTACAAAAGAAGTAGCAACTGAAAGAAACAATGAGGAGGGGATCTTACCAAACATTAAGATACAATGCTACGAAGTGGATAAAACAGCACAGACATAACCATAACTCAGATATGAACGTCAACAGCAGAGGTGTACAAGGAACATCTAAAAGAGATGAAAGAGAATAAACAAGAAAACAATTAAGGTTTGCTCAGGTGCATAGCTTCTCCTTTGTGAACATGGATGAATTTACGAAGTTCAGCTGGGTCTTCAAAAGTAAAAGTTCTGCCCTTGTAGGTCACTTTAAAGAAGCATGGGTAGATGAGACCATAACAGGCGTTCATGGCTCTGAGCGTTGGACTGAGGTCTAAAAATTCCATTCGGCAGTTGGTTTGGAAACATCCTGGCTGAAAAAAGAATTCTGGCTGGACCATATCATTTGTTTGTGCTGTTTTGCAGCGTTGAGAATTGCCATGAAGTCAGAATTTAGTAATAAATAGCCAATGATGCCCATAGGTTTAGCTGCTGAAGATACCTTTGACGGACCCAATAAGTGAGCTCTTTGAATGCTAAGATCCATGGGTTTCGACCGACCAACAACTTATAGAACTTGAGTCTTCAAGAAAGAGATCATGTCTGACCCTTCAGAACCTTCTGGAATGCCATAGATATGTAGGTTGTTGCACCTATTGCGATTTTCTAAATCTTCTGTAACTTTCTTAAGTTGAGTTACTTCTTTAGTAAGAAAATCTACTCTGGCAACAATGTCCTGTGCATCACTGATTTTTTGTTCCACATCTGAAATGCAGGCCGTACCATTTATCTTCAATGTGTTGAAGTGAAGCAGTGGTTTTAGTCATAAAGGGTCTGATGTTGCGCAGTTCTTCCATGATGTCCTCTAACGTCAGAGGAAGGGGCGACTTCGATGGGGAGGATGGGTCTTTCTTAACACGCTTGTTAGTATTAACAGCTGAGTCTTTACAACCTCCAACAGATGCCCCTGATTCGCCTTGAGGCTTGGTAGAGTTTGAAGCATCCATTGCAGACACTAAATTCAGCCCAGCCAACAAAATGCAACTATAGGCACAAAAGGTACAAAGTCCTAGTCACTAACAGCCAGTAGAAAGGAATGCCAACATACCATGTGAAGAGAAGGACTGAAAATCGCAAATTAATCCTAATGACGCCATGAACAAAAACAAAAATTAAAACATGTGAAAGTGTCTCTTATATGATAAGTTAAGGACCATTTAGTAGTAATAGCCTCTCAAGTAGACCAAAAATTAGGAAAATGCATATTTTGGCAGTGAGGCAACATCAAAAACGAAGAAGTGAGGAGTGACTGCATGAAGAAGACAAAATGGTGACCGCTACAGAGGCCGGAAAAGGCGAAGGCTAAAAAATTGTGAAAAATACCAAAATGGTAAGAAAAGAGCTTGCCTCAGCGCGCAGCAGAACTTCTGCAGTGAGAATCCATTATTTTCGGCATGGTCCGATCATAAAAATGAGCCCCTCAATGAAAGACGCTCCTCCGTGACATGGAGCCGATTCAAGGAGCGGCCATCTTGGATCACGGCTGCAGCGCGCCTCTGAGAGTATGCTCTTAAACCTGTTTCTTTTGTAAATAAGAGATACAATCTGTGGACAAATGCTATAAAACCCTCAGGATTTGATAATTGATTAGGAGTGGTCTTCATGCCAGAACTATCTGCAGAGGTCACACCAGATTGCTGAGCCCCTTGCTGTCAGTCGCTGTCCATACGCTATGCAGTAAGTATCCTTCACCTAGAGCACATATCCTGCTTCAGTGGCAGAGTTCTGATAAAGAATAGCTACAGCCAGCTATTCAAATGTATTCTGTGTGATATATCGATCAAAACCTGCCAGGCAGGTTTTACTATTTAATGCTTTAACTGAGGTTTAACATAGCATTTAGAAATAACTAGGATGTTGCCAACAATGTTAGAAACATTTATTAGGTTTTTGCCAACTGTTAAATGCATAACCACTTTTTTTCTTGCAGTCTGTGTGGTTATTGTACATATTTTATGCACCAGACTGAGGATTTTAAAATAAACATTTTAAGCTGCATGCCCCATTTCATTGTGCTGTCTTTAAGTGTGGTATTCATAAACAAAAGATTGTTCAGATTTTGACTGTGTCCCTGAACTCATCTAGAGGGACTGATAGTAACCTGAAAACATTGCCTGTGCAGAATTGCTCAGCAACGTAGTGTCAGGGCTGTGGTCCAACTGGCTTTCTAATTCATTGTTGGTGCATTGAATTAAGTCCTTGCATCAGTGGTTTACAAATACAACTTGTGAGGCATTTGGGACTCCACAGATTTCATATCATTTGGCACTCAATGCCAGCCTCAGATATTTCTGGACTTATAAAGTAGTTTTTGATGAAACACTCAAAAACCAAGTATGGAAAATACATGGAGACATCTGTTGTATCCTGGTTACCTACTTCAGAATAAATAGGAAACTCCAGAACTTTCCTAATGAAAGGGTTTTGCCTCATTCTTTGATTTCTACTGTTCGAGCTTCATGTTTGTTGAATCTCTTAACAAAAAAGTGTGGCACCTGTTGTGAAAGAATTTAGTTACAAGGCTGCAGTTACACAACATTTGAAAGACATAGGCATTCCTGACAAGGAGGCTGCAATGACATGTGTGATCAATACACATGCTAAATATGTCTTTGAGATTAGTTTCTTAAAGGTAGGGGTTGAACCTGTAGTGAGGGCTTTTTCATGCACATACAGTGCCGACCGTGCCTGTATAATAAAAGGTAATGCAGTATTATAGTTCAATTCCTTTGTCGTTCCAAGAACACCAGAATTTGATTGGTGTTCAACTACCATGCACACATCAGAATGTCAGTCTGGATCCTCTCAGTAATAAAGAGGCCGCCTGGCCTGTATTGGCCAGAAACATAACTATTCCCAAGCAATAAAGGCTAGGGAAGTTGGAAAATTATTAAATCAAATAGTATATCTTTCAAGATGACTCAAACAGCATGTAGTACAGAATCTAGTAGGCAAAGCAGTATCCTTAGGGCCTGCACCATAGGGGCAGGTTTGTGTGCAGGCAATCAGCTTGCAGACCATAAATGCTATCATTGGAAAACTGTTGGTGAAACTAAAGGCAATTGCCTTTTAGATAGCTTGCAAGACTGAACAGTTGGAAGCTTTCTATCCTCACATCACAGCATTAGACCAGAATAGAATCCTGACTATGTGTCATTCCCTTGGAATGATGACATCTGTGGAGTAGTGCAATTCCTGGGGAAGTATATATGCTTGTATTTACATTCCTACGATTAGTACACTCTCATTAGCAATTCTTCCAGTTGTACTATAACAAGTAAAAAATGAGAATTGAGCTGCACCAGCTGTGGATCTAGGAATTAAATTAATGGGGTATTTTGAAACAGTTTCCTTAATTATTCTGAGAAACATTTGAGCAGAAGCAGCAGGTTTGGCCATGCTCAAGAGACTCACAGCAGCTTTGGCCATACTCAAGAGACTCACAGCAGCTTTGTCCATACTCCAGAGACTTGCTGCAAAAGCATGTCTAGGAGTTACCAAAAACAATTCTAGACCATATACATCTGTGGGCTGCACACCCTGGGGTCACAAACTGTCAATTCACACCTCAAAATAAAGACTAGTTTGAGGGTTCAGGTTAAGAAAAAATACTCTTGAAACTAAAAATAAACTAAGGGTGAAACAGACAAAACAGACTGGAACTCGGCAAACTCAGAAGACCAGCAGGGGTGGTTCAATTTGAGGGATGGTGATAAGATAAAAAAAAACAGATCTGCATCAGTATTCTGATAGCTGTTCTCTTTTTCAGGACTCGATATAAAAAGACAGAGATAAGTGGACAGACTGACTATCGCAAAAAATAACATAAAAATCAGAAAGATGAATTGGGAAGTGAAGTCTAGGTTAGTGTTAAAAAGAAAGAGAATGGCTCCAACTCCAACACCCACTATAAAAAAGAAGAAAGCAGTGGGACTAGCTAAATAAAAAGTTGTACAAAATGCAGATACTTCTACAGAACGGGACTTGGGCAATTGCACTTCTAGACAGTGCAGCAGAAGTGACGATAATTCACCAGACTCAAGATAGCAGGGAACTATATGCAAGGAAGTGGGCTCTGAAACAGGCCCCAGCCTTGCACAGAAAACGAGCAGGTGGGCTAAGAATTCTACTCCATATGCAGTATCGGCTCATCCGCGGGCCGCGCCAGATGAGGGTAGGTAGGGCTTGGGGGCGCAAAACAAAAAACGAAAATACACTTACCTTGCGGCCACGGCCAACTCCCACGATTCGCTATCTTCTTCTGGTCCTGGGCACAGGCACCTAGCCTGCCCTGCAGCCAATCCTGAAGCTGCTCTCGCATGAGAGCAGGTTCTGGATTGACCAGAGTGCTGGCAACATGCGCTCCCTGTAACTGCGCTCTCCAGTACCTGCAATACAACGAGGATTGGAGAGAGCTTCACTGCGCATGTGGGGTTTGGCCGGCCTGAGACGGCTGGCCAATCACTTTATGCACAGTGAAGGGAGTGCCCACCACTACCCCACCAGCAGTGTCATCCCCTGGACCTACCCAAAAGACTCATCTGGGGGCGGGTCCATGGGATTAAAATAAAATGATAATAAAATTGGTTTGAAACCCGTTTTATTATCATTTTAATTTTCTGCTGGTGGCAGGTGGGTAGCGCTCCTTCACCCTCATGGAGGGGCCGCCCCTGTCCATATGACATTCCTTTAAAGAGTGAGCCCCAAATATAGGCTTAATATTTTATGAAGACCGAAGTAAAGTGCAACATAAAAACTATTTTACATCAATTACAATATGACAGCATTTAAATATAGCATATTGTAGTTCAAAAATAACCACTCCTTTTTCCTGGTTTTATAACTGGATGAGCCTTATAGAATAGTTTCGGATTATAGTAAGTTAAACTCATACACATAAACATATCCTGTACAAAACTCTTATAGCACTGGACTGGAGACCAATCTGGTGCAGAAAAAATGTAAACAGCGCATCAATACGGGTGTCACACTGAAGTATACAAAATGTGATGGATGGAATGCTTGAATTCATCTCAGCCACTGATAATTACTCAGGGCTGCATCTTGACCCATTGCTATGTACACACCACAGCAGCTGAGTTTAGACCCAGCCATATGCAAATCAGTCTTAACCATGCTCCAATGTAAACAGTTCAACCCGAACTACCAGAGAAGGTCCTCCCTGAGCTGAAACACAAGAAACTCAGGACCGATTTTGCTTTTATTAGGGTATAGCCTGTTCCAGTGGCACAGTGTGCACGGGATCCACGCATGGTCATGGAATTCTTGAATTAATCTCAGCCAATTACTTGGCTCCAGGTTTCCAATCTATCGTTATTTTACACACCAGGCCGACTCAGTTTGGACCAATGGATTTTTCAGTCAAAACATAGCACCTGAATGTGAGCATGTAACTGCTTTCTCTTGTAATAGCTTTTCATATCTCACTGTAAATATTTGCTGATGGGCTAAAGGAATAGTTCCGGTTTATTATCTTCATAAGTAATGGAAATTCTAAAACTTGGTCTCAAAGTGCTAGCTTATATTGAGAGCATACACATCACTGAAGGTTTAAACACACACCTGACAAGGGTGGAATGGATTGTAGTGTAGCTCCTATTTTCCCAATAGGCTCTGCGCATTGGAATAGTACCTACAGCAGTAAAGGCCTAGACCAGACGTTAACTAGGTCTACTACTGTCGATACTAGACTTAATTTTTGGGTTTGCCAGCTAAGCTCAGAGTTCGCTAGAAACTTTCTCGAATGTTCAAGGAGGAATTAACTTCCCTGATTAGACAAGAAGGGATTTAGTTTCTGACAACCATAGAACATGACAACTTTGCTCTCCCCTAATCAAGAGTCAATCTCGAGAGTCGTGTGAGCACAAGGCAATTATTTTACTCAGTCAGTACGTGCATTCTTAGTCTCATCAGAATGTAGAGAAAAGGAAGAGACGGGCGTGTTCAATCAAAGGTGTTATTTATTGATCAGTCTCTTTTCTCGTACAAGAGAAATGGATCGATATTATTGCAATACTTATAGTTAAGTAAAGTGCATACATTAGAAGCAATAGTATAAAATAATACTGTAAAAACATTGATATGGTTTCTGAGCCATACGATGTTTAAAATGATTAAAATATATTTACATACACATATACATTTGACTAAACGTACTCAACTGGTGTTTCTAAATACGCCTACCCCGTGTACCTGACCTAAGTCTAATGCGTGGGCGGGAATAGAAAGTTACAGCTTAAGTTAAGTTTGTTTTTGCCAAGTGAATAACTAAAGAATTCTCTGTGAGGGGTTATTCAGTTCTGTACCTGGAAGTTAGGATGAATGAGGAATGGTATCTCTTTCTCTGCTCTCGATATTCCAGGCTGCCTGCGAGGGCTGCCCAGAAGCGCCGGTGCTGGGTCTCTCGGCTTGAGATAGCAGCGCGTCTCTCAGCGCGTCAGGAAGGCGGGGCTGCTGCCAGCGGGGTCTGCTTCTGCTCTCGGCTTCGGCAAGGATGGCTGCTCCGTCTTGTCACCACGCGTGTCTTTGCATAGGGCAAGGTCGGCAATATTTATACCTTAAAGGTGCCGAGATTGACGTAAGGATGGACATAGGTACGTCAATAAAGATGTCATACGACTTGCTCGTTAGCACATTCTTTTGCAAAAGTTCTCTGTGAAATCAAAACAATGGCCGCACGGATTTTCCAGGTTGTCATAGGTTTGATTTGTTATGAGAACGTCGTATGCCTTATCAGGGGCTGGAGGAATGTCGCTTGTCTAATTAGATCTCAAGCGTTATGACCTAATCAGATAACACGTTCCTGTGCCGTAGTGTGACTGCGTCAGATAACGGTATCTGCATCATGGGGGTTTTCTTGCCTCATGGGCTGACTGTTAGTTAACTTGATAGTTAGTTTAACCAGAATAGGGTCAGGAATAGGGGGACTGATTCAGAACCTATAGAAATACACGACACCCACTCCACGCTAACTATGGTCATATCTACTAATCTATGCATAGTATAACATAGTACAACATACTATAGAGTATAGTGTATACCTTACCACCCCAAAATACATAAATGCATTTCGAAATTTTCAAATATACTGAAAAGTTGCAGTCATATATATTGTATGCACTTAAGCTATGAATTAAATGCAAAAGTAAACACGCATTTGTATGCATTATTGCTAATTTGGTATTTGAAAAATACACATGAAATGGCTCTTAATATGGCTATACAGAAAGGAAGGTCGAGACCATTTCATCACATAATAAAATATTTGTGAACATACCAGCGGGCAGCTAAAGTCTATATAAAGTATCTAAAATAGAAATCTTAGTTCTCTAGGAATAGTTTCTTACTCTAAGCAGAAGATCAGTGTCCCGGGAAAAAATATATAGAAAAATATTTTAAGGGGCTTGCTGAAAAATATTGCTGTCCGTGAGCTGGAGTGAAATTGTTCATGTGACTTTATTTTTTAAAAGTTGAAGGCCGAATTCAGGGAACGCCGTGTGCGAGTTTACTCAAAAGTCTCTATTTCTGTTCCGGAGAGAACATCATATCATTCAGGCTTTCGAAAAAACTGTCAACAGCTTCATGGGAAAGTTCCACTAAGTCGGAAATAGGGGTAACCATGCATTCATGCGCATGATTGTCTCCATTGACATTCTGATTCGCATTGCTGACAGAAGGTCGTACCTGTTCGATGCTGCTTTCATCTTGAACTTCACTACTCTTCAATCGTAGTGGTGAAGATTCCAGGAATGCCGTCATCAGAATTGGCAGCCTTTGAGGGCAGCACAAAGCGTGAACCTTGGTAGGAACCAACAGTGTATCTGCATCCACTGGCGCATCCGATTGTAGCGTCAGACAGGTGTCTAACACGCATTCTTCTCCGCATAGCAGACACCTTAGTACAGGTAAAACACACCTTTGCCACATTGGTCGAAATGATAGAAACCAAGTCATGTTCAGGTCTCTAAGCCGGGAGAGTCCCAGGATTTTTGATATCCGGTCCCGATATCCAATGGCTAGGATCGTATCTTCCATTGTCGCGAGAGTTTGATCTGTGACATGGGTTGCCATAACGAAAAATAAGGACTAGGAATAGGATTCCTGCAATTAGTCCCAGGATCAGGGGAAGTCCGCCAAAAATCGAATGGACGAAATCTGGAAAAATACCCAGTATGGCTTTGAATGGTGTTAATGCCATCGAAAATACTGTCTTAAATACCTTTGAGACCCCAGTGGTATCAGAAATATTTAAGATTTCGCTCAGGATTTCCGCGAAATGTACGGGGGAATTAGTCGATAATAATGTATGTATCTCTGCAGTCGTCCTTGCGACTTGTAGATCATATGTTTCTTTTGATGACGTGAGCCTTGTAGGCGTCTGTAGAAGCACTGTTTTCATTCTGCTTAAAGTATCTATTCGAATAGAAGTAATTTTCAAACCGGGCCATGCCCTTGCCTCCCTGTCTGGTAAGGAGCTGGGGAACAAAGAACGTCCACAGCACTTGACCTTCGCCGTCGTGGTGACGAGATAAGGAGTCCCGGGCATAAGACTACAACATCTGCGGTCTACAATAAGAATGTAACTCCCATTATAGAGTCTTTGAAAGAATGGTTCTATTTCAGTTGCAGGTGCGCCTTGCTGGTGACATGAAAGGTTGTATGAATTCCCTTCACAGGCTCCGTGCAAACTAATTCCGTTACACAGAAGCGTGCCGCTTAGTGACATAGCACAATTGTTGCCACTAAGAAACACTTTCTGTCCTTTATTACTGACACATGCATGTGAATAGGGCAGGTTCCAAGTTGTTTTAAGGTACCCCTTTCCCAATTTCTCGTACATGCCAGCCTGTATATATTTTTGGCAGTATTGAAACCTGAAGGTTGAGATTGGAATATTTATGATTCCGTGGATTATCCATTCACTGACAGGTCGTTCTGACATTGTCATCGGTAATCTTTCTAGTTTTTCAATGCTCAAGATTGTATAATCAGCACCCTTCTGCGCCATACCGATTTGTCTATCAGTAAGGTTAAAGATTTGGAATAGTGACGTTGTGTTGATTAAACGCCAAGGCACATAGCCTGAACGCAGATTTTGTAACGTCCAGCCAAGCTGTACAATAGAGCGCAATTGTGACTGACCATGTTGTAATAACAGTAAGTCTTGCGATAATATATCGATTGCTGTAGACACAATGCTGTCCAATGAAAAAATTCTGGAGGACAGAGTCATTAACCCATTGTCCACTACAGAAAGTGATTTTTCCAAATTAATACGATCAATTTCACGTATTCTCTCTGCTGTTTCAATTTGTGTAACCTTCCAGGCCTCATTGTATGCTGCATATACAGAGGCTGCTATGAAACGCTTTTGACGCTGTTTGCGTGGTCCCAGTATGAAATCACGCAAGTCAGCACCATCAGTAAGTAAAGTTAGGTGTTGCTTAATTTCAGGCAGTGTGGAAGTTTGTAGCCATTGAAGGCATAATTTGCCCACACTGTAGGTTGTTATTATCCCTGGGTGATGTCTTTGGGGATATCTAGGGTCTGGCCTGGTCATTTTGAAACCCTGTGTTTTATTCAGGAATCTATCTTGACAGTGATTTGTATCTGTGGGCCAGATCAACCATTGTTTCCAATCAGGATGTGTTCTGTTTTGGTTAAGTATATGGTTTATGTCTATCTCTTCATCTGTTTCAGAGCTATTGCTAAACATTGTTGGCTTTGGAATAGACAGGTTATTTAAATCTTTGATTTTGGCTAAGCCAAGACAGGTGGTTTGTTGAACAGTGTCATTTAAAAATATAATTTGTTCTGGGATCATGCAGGCTCTAAACAAAGCTTCTATACCCTGTACTTGCCATTCTTTTGTACCCCAAACACTTTTCAAATCAACATTTTTGTCCCAATAATCAAATCCAAATGTATTCATTTTTTCAAAGAATGAATCTGAATATATCAATTTTGTGTTGGTTATCATGGTTTTCATCCCTGTCTTGTTTGACAATTTGTAATAAAATGTTTCAGCATTAGTTATGTTAAAACCTGAAAAATATGAATATTTGTCATAAACGGTTCTAGAGCTCCCTTTTGGAGGTGTAGCACAATGTTCCCATTGATTATAATTTAAAACATTTCTAGGTTGTGCAGATTTATGCAAGAAATGGTTACCATAATGGTTATAGCAATACATACTATCATAATTTGTAGAACCTTGCAAATAATCATGTTTTGTAAATTTAGCAGACATTACTAAGTCAGACATCATATTGTTTATACTTTCAAAGTCCCAATCATCAGCAAATGAGTTTGGTTTTGCAAAATCACTCAAGGAGATCTTGATTTGGTGTGGATATTTCAGGATCTCGACCGGACCATAAATTTCATAGTCAGTGTTGTCCCAGGCTACCCCACCAGGTATTGGAATTGCTGTGAAGTTGGCTGAAGAAAGTTCTGAAGAAAGTTCTCGTTTCTCGACGTGTGAAGATGTGTGTGGTTTGAGGACCAAGTTGATGTTCTGACTTGCTGTGTCCATTTTAGCATATTTTCCCTCAATGAAGCGTCCCAAGGTAAATACCATGATGAGCCAAAGTATGAGGATAAATGCACCAAAACCCACCCAAAATTCAATCCATGGAGTAACCAGATATGTTTCTTTCAGTTGTTTCAAAAGTTCCTTAGCTTTGTCTTTAAAGGATTTTGATGATGGCTGTGTCTTTTGTTCGCTGAAACCTTCAGAGGAATCATCGAAGTTGATGAAGTAACCAGATGCAGTTCTGTCAATTGTTCCAATTGGTTCAGGATTTTTGTTTCTTGCAATTTCACTTGGAACTTCATTGTAGATTGGTGTGTCTCTGCTAAATGTCTTTATTTGGGTTTTCAGAGGTCTGAGTTCTATTGCATTGTTGCATAGTCCTTGTTGTTCTTCTTTAGGCGTTTCGAATGTGATGAGCCTCTTTGTTAGGACCTCTGTACTGGTAGCAAACCTTGGTGTTCTGCTACTTATTGGGAGTCCACTTGGCCTACTGTTTGTTATCGGCCACATGTTGTGGTTTTACCAGGTCGATGGATACAACTCGGTTCTCCTTTTTTCCAGCAAGTGGCGGTAGTACAACTGATCTTGTCCCGTTGACAGACAAGACAGGAACTGCTTTTCTGTAAGAAGGCCCAAATTCCTTCTTTACCGCGATCTTCTCCCTGACTAGATCCCCGACTTTTGGAATCCAGACAGGTCTTGCTGGGACAGGTGGTGATTCTTCAGTGGTTGTTGGCTGTTGTTTCAACTGTATGTTGCTCAGGTCTTTTCTTGTTTTGTTTAAGTCCTGCAAAATAGCCAAACGGTCTTTGACATCAAAGGTTTTTTCTATTACCACTGAAGTCTGACTATCAAGGTAAGAGATCAACATCCTAGTTCCGAATAATAATTCGTACGGACTGAATCCCTTCAGAGAATTTCTTGGCAAGTTATTTAGACTACGTTGGACACTTATTAGATGTTTGACCCACCCAGCTCCCGAACCTAATGTCCTTTCCATTATAGATTGCTTTCTGCCTTGGTTTTTTCTTTACACCATCCCATACCCTCAGGAAGGAAGTGAGAAAATGCCCTCTGGGCTGTGCTCATTTGGCCATTCTTTCCCCCCCCAGGCTGGATTGCCTGAGTGAGAAAAAAAAAATGGTCGAACGTAGCATGCTCTTAGCGTATATGCCATTTAGACTCGCAAATCTTGTATAACAGTCCGGACGTCAGCCGAGTGCTGTGGATCTACATTATAAGTGGAACTAGCCTGTGTATGTTAATCGCAAGCCATTCTTTTTGTTGGTAATATTATCTGCCTTGATACGACGAGGTATTAAACTGCTTCTCTCCCCACTGCGATCTCTGTTGCAGTTTGGGCAGTTTTTTACAAACATGGTGTAGTGCAGGCTCATGCCTGGCCACCAGTACCGTGATTGTAATTCTTCCAGAGAATCTTTTAATTTAAGGTGTCTGAGACCCTCGCCCATGTGTGCGTCTGCGATTAACAAGTGTCTCCTGTCCATGTTTGGAATCACTCTATCCCCCACTCCAGGGATTCGAGCAAAAAGGAAGGAGTTTGCATCGATTATGTATGTATAATTGAGTGGATAGTTGATCGGTAACGCTGAGCAGTCGCCTTTTGATGACGTTTTCACCGCCAGCATTGTTTCACCGTCAATGTATTTTAATGTACGCTTTTTTCGATCTACGGGAGCCGATTTAGTGGCTGCCGCTGCGGCTGTTTCAGCCAATGAATTCCCTACAACGTGAACGCCATCACGTTGATGACTCAGTGAGTGAGTCACGTGAGTCTTTGGTAGTTCTTTTTTTAAAAGAGCTACTTGTTCCCAGAGAAGTCTCTGCTTTATTGGTGCATCTGTGTCATCTTTGTAACCGTTCTGAATCCATGTCTGCAAATCCTTGTTATATGCTTTGACGCAGTAATATGAATCTGACACTATAAGCGTCGGGAATTCGCGATCCGCATTATCTAGCGCCATTTTCAAAGCTATTATTTCAGTTTGTAGTTCTGAATTAGTTTCTACTGAGTGTGATTTTGTTAATAGAGGTCTTAGTTTACCTCCGCGCCACACTTCTTTTGTAATCTCACATGTGGGGTTGTATGCATGTTCTCCCCAAACGGAGGGTTGAGCATGTCCGTCTGTATAGATTACACAGGCGTAATGTCGTAGAGGAAGAATGTCGATTGGCAGAGGATACGTCTTTTCATATTTTAGATTTTTTAATTCTTCTAGTTCTGGATCAAAGTAGTAGTATACTTTGTCCGTTGTGATTGTATTCACCCATTGTATCCATTCCGGATTCAATGTTGTTGTTGGTAAATTACACGGTGCTGTTAGTGCCTCAAAGGCTGATTCTGCTGTTCTGACTGTGATATGTCTACCGTCAGCTGTGTCTTTTTCTATAGCTATTGCGGTTTGAACTGCACGAATGATTTTTTCTGTATTACTGAATTTCTGTTCAGCTTCTGTGTACAAGTGTGATTTGAATGCAATTGGTACCTTATCTCCTTCATTAGAAGTCAGGTATGTGAATCCGCATCTCCCTGGGATGACTCGGATCACAAGGTTGCGTGTGTTATCACGTGTTTCTAATTTTGTTTTAATTAGCATGTCTGTTTGTAAGGATCTCAAAATTTCTGTGTGTGTTTGAGTCCAACTGGATCTTTTAAAGTCTGGTTTAATTAGATCATAAAGGGGTTTGACCCTTTCTGCGTAATTTGCAATGTATGTTCTTCCGAAATTTAGGAAGCCTAGAATTGACTGTAGGTTTTTTAGTGTTTTAGGAGCTTGGATTACGGCACATTTCTCTAGGAAATTGTCTGCCAGGCTTTTGCCTTCACTTGATAACTCATATCCTAAGAATAGGACTGTCAGATGGGCAATTCTGGACTTTTTGAAGTTGAATTTGTAACCCTCTGCAGCGAAACCAAGTATTATGGTGTTCACTCTTTTCAAGTGAGTCTCCAAGTCATCATCTATTAAGTAAATGTCATCGACATAAGATAATGCTTCATCATCATATAGTTGTAGTAATTCTGTTACTCTCGCTGAGAATACCCCCGGGCTGTTCTTGTACCCCTGGGCTAACCGACAGAATTGTTTTTGAGTGCCATTTACTGAGAAAGCTGTTAAATATCTGCTCTCTGGTGCTATGTTTTGACATAAGAATCCATTGGAGATGTCCAAGGTTGTTTTGTATTTTTTGCGCACTATGTTATTCATTAGTGCAGCACTGTGTGAGTTTTGCACTGCAAAAGTTTTGCAACATGTGTTAAGGTGTCGGTAATCCAAAACTAGACGGTATGAATTGTCTGGTTTGGAGACCGGAAACAAAGGATTGTTCATTTGTGAGGTGCAAGTTTCAATCACCCCCTGGTATTCTAGCTGATCTAATATTTCATTTACTTGTTTTTTAGCTTCTTGCTTAATTGGGTACTGCCTTTGTGCAGTTGGTTGTGATTTTAGCTGGATTTTGTGAGGAGGAGAGTCCTCATCCCATCCTACATGATTTTTGTATAAAGCAGGTGCTAAGGCCACTGCCCACTTTCTAGCAAGTGTGTATTTTTTATGAATCGGCATTTGATTCGAGAAGGCAGGCATAATTACTTCTTCACCATGAGGGCACTCCCTGACAAACTCTGGTGGCCAGTCTTTTTCAGCTAGAAGGATGTCATAACCCTTGGAGAGGTTATCCCAAAATAGTCCCCTTATTTTCCTAGTCTTATCTCCCTCTATACGTAATGTTATTTCGTATATCTTGTGGGGCTTGCTAACTCTGGTATCTGCAGTTTCCACTTGAAGGTATTCATTCGTGTCCACTGTCTCCAGATGATTCATAAGGACTTTGCGAGCTATGCTCACCTCTGCTGCGCTGTCTAGCATTGTCTGAGCCCACTCTCCGTTTTTCAGTTGTGTCCTCAGTATTCTCGGCATTGTTAACTACCTTGATACTGGCTACCTTCTTTTTTGGAAATTGTGATTTCTTTTTCAGTTGAGCAGGTTCCTTGTCTTTGGACTTGGCGTGCTCTTCTGATCGTCCTCTTCTTTCCGATTTCTGCGAGGAATTCTGAAAAGATTGAGAGGGACGTGTATCAATGTCTTGATATCTATCAGGTTTTTTAATATTATCCCTATTTCTAAGGTTATATCTATTCCCAGAGGGGTCACTCTGGGGTGACCTTTGTCTCGGGTTTGGAGATTTCTCTCTTCGCCTAGGAGACCTTCCTCTGGACTGGAATTTCTTTTCTTTAGGATTGGATTGTTTGTTCCCATCCCAGTTCTTTTTTGGTGAATTATTATTATTATTAAAAAACATTTTTTCTGGACTTGTAGTCAGTTGCGGTTTTACCGGTATTCCACCTAGACTATCTCTGCCTAGTTCTTCATAGGATTTTTCTATGATTCTGGCAATTTCAGCTGGTTGGTCTGCTATATCTGTCTCTTTTAACCTCTGGCGGATCGCCACGTTTGCTGCTTCACCCTTTATGTTGGCTAGTAATATAGCCGAAACCTGTTTGAAGTCTTTTAGTAATTTCATACCAAGAGTTAAAGCAGGTTCTGGACCGTATTCATCTTGAATTTGTTTTAGCACATCTGGTATTACCGAAATGGATGGAACACCGTGCGTTTTTGTGTAGATGGAAGCAAAGACTGTACCCCAAGTGTCACAGTCCTCAATGTGTGGTGCGATTCCCATTGGGAGACATATAGTCAGAATCCTGTGTTTTTCCAGCGGGGTGGTGTCAGGAAACACCGCCTCTATTTGGGTAATTTTCTGTGCCAACCAGAATGGTATCTGTTCCCGTTTAGCTGAAACTTTACCTAGGCAGGATTGGATGTTCTGTGGTGTAATTTTATTTGTGTTCCCCTGGTGAGGGGTCAGCTGTGGAAGTTTAATCGCTGGCTGAATTGTTGAAGTCCGCATTACATACTGAACTAATTGTCTATGAATTTTTAGTAGTTGTTTTAGCTGTATTAACAGCTCTGCTGCAGGCATTCTTTCGATGTCTGGATGTGGTGTGTATCCGGCTAAGACCGGCCACGTTGCTCCTGGTCTTCCTAAAGGACCGAGCCTTGTAATGTGATTGTTATGTATTAGGGCGCCATCAAATAAGAGCAAATGCTCTTGGAATTTGAGTGGTACTTCCACCTCCTCGAAAGGAGTGTACGTTTCAGGAGGTTCCTCTACTTTGTAATAGTGGAAGTACTTTGTTACAGCATTTGCTGCTGGAAAATGTATCCATGTATAGTATACCTCTGTCTGCCGATATTCGTGTGCCTCAATTACGAATATGACTGTGCCACCTCTAGGTGTCAGTCCATTTTCTATAAGTTTTAAGGTTATAGATCTCCTTTTAATGACCGGAATGAGTATTATATCCGCGTCTGCTGCTTGCATGGTAGCATCAGCATCTGCTATTTCAGTAGCTAATCTAATTGCCTCTCTTTCTCCATCACTGTCTCCCATTTTACTGACAGGATGGTATTATTTTTATTTGCAGATCAGGTTTCTTATGGAAACAGAGATTCGATGCACAATATTCTGGAACTGTTTTATCCTTCAACGTTGACTAGACCAAAAACCATACATAGGAGTTCCCTCCTGCGAGGTTTTGGAGGATATTATAACCTTTCACCCACTCCAGACGTCTTTGGAGTATTTGGGAAAAGGGGTCTGAGTGAGAAAGCACGACTGAGTTACTCTAAATGTCTTACGTTAGTTTTATCGCCCTTTCCAAACGCGTTGGGCGCCATGTAGTGTAGCTCCTATTTTCCCAATAGGCTCTGCGCATTGGAATAGTACCTACAGCAGTAAAGGCCTAGACCAGACGTTAACTAGGTCTACTACTGTCGATACTAGACTTAATTTTTGGGTTTGCCAGCTAAGCTCAGAGTTCGCTAGAAACTTTCTCGAATGTTCAAGGAGGAATTAACTTCCCTGATTAGACAAGAAGGGATTTAGTTTCTGACAACCATGGAACATGACAACTTTGCTCTCCCCTAATCAAGAGTCAATCTCGAGAGTCGTGTGAGCACAAGGCAATTATTTTACTCAGTCAGTACGTGCATTCTTAGTCTCATCAGAATGTAGAGAAAAGGAAGAGACGGGCGTGTTCAATAAAAGGTGTTATTTATTGATCAGTCTCTTTTCTCGTACAAGAGAAATGGATCGATATTATTGCAATACTTATAGTTAAGTAAAGTGCATACATTAGAAGCAATAGTATAAAATAATACTGTAAAAACATTGATATGGTTTCTGAGCCATACGATGTTTAAAATGATTAAAATATATTTACATACACATATACATTTGACTAAACGTACTCAACTGGTGTTTCTAAATACGCCTACCCCGTGTACCTGACCTAAGTCTAATGCGTGGGCGGGAATAGAAAGTTACAGCTTAAGTTAAGTTTGTTTTTGCCAAGTGAATAACTAAAGAATTCTCTGTGAGGGGTTATTCAGTTCTGTACCTGGAAGTTAGGATGAATGAGGAATGGTATCTCTTTCTCTGCTCTCGATATTCCAGGCTGCCTGCGAGGGCTGCCCAGAAGCGCCGGTGCTGGGTCTCTCGGCTTGAGATAGCAGCGCGTCTCTCAGCGCGTCAGGAAGGCGGGGCTGCTGCCAGCGGGGTCTGCTTCTGCTCTCGGTTTCGGCAAGGATGGCTGCTCCGTCTTGTCACCACGCGTGTCTTTGCATAGGGCAAGGTCGGCAATATTTATACCTTAAAGGTGCCGAGATTGACGTAAGGATGGACATAGGTACGTCAATAAAGATGTCATACGACTTGCTCGTTAGCACATTCTTTTGCAAAAGTTCTCTGTGAAATCAAAACAATGGCCGCACGGATTTTCCAGGTTGTCATAGGTTTGATTTGTTATGAGAACGTCGTATGCCTTATCAGGGGCTGGAGGAATGTCGCTTGTCTAATTAGATCTCAAGCGTTATGACCTAATCAGATAACACGTTCCTGTGCCGTAGTGTGACTGCGTCAGATAACGGTATCTGCATCATGGGGGTTTTCTTGCCTCATGGGCTGACTGTTAGTTAACTTGATAGTTAGTTTAACCAGAATAGGGTCAGGAATAGGGGGACTGATTCAGAACCTATAGAAATACACGACAGGATTATGACAATATTGACCATGCACGGTTAGAAAATGATCTTTAAAAAATATAAAAGTTCCTACTTGGATGAGATTTCCTTGTTTATGAATTGTCCAATGAGGGCTTGGATCTTGCAACAGATTTCCTGCAGTAATGTGATACCTTGAAACCTCCAAATATGGTAAGAAAGTTACAAGCCCTGATAACATTTCTTATCTTTGGAAGGATTTACTTACAATACTCTACCAAGGAAGTTGAGTGCTTATTTGCTTTGATTTCTCCTATGTTTTCAGGAAAACAATGGACTGAACACACACTGATCTCTTGCTTGGACTCTGAGCAGACATGTTACAGAAAAATATTTACAGACTGGAGATAACAAAACAAACTCAGTTATTAGAATTGTTGCTAGCTACTTACACTTGTATAGTCTACAATCAGGGGTAAATAGATCCTACTGCTTCCAAATCACATTTGTACTCCACAGTTGAGGCACAGTTCGCATCCACATACAAAATTCTTGCTGTGGTGTAGACATGTGTGTTAAAAGAATATTCTTTGGTGCAGGGAAAACTCCTAATTCTAATTTCTCCGTTTCATATGCTAGATGCCATGACAAAAGCAAGCGTCCCTCTGCTCGCACTTTACACCTGCATTTAGTGCAGTGGATCACGTTTTTAACTGCTGTCGATGTAAAATATGATTTGTCTCTCCATTTTCAAGAAATCCTCTAATTTACTGAAAAAATACCACAGGTTCCTAACATCTTTCCCAGTTAGAACTATCAAAGGATAATTTATTGGTTGGTGCTAAACAAAAATACTTTGCGCCTTGGCTGCAGTGCAGGGAGTTTGTAAAGATGGTTATATCAAGCTGTCTCACACACACATTTACTTAAAACCTTAAGTAATTGTAAGGCACAAGTCACAGAAATTCATGCATTGTCTAATCCAACAGTTTGAACACTAATATTGTGGGTTCATCCTTCTGTTTGCAAGGTTACAATGTAGATTTAACATATTCACACCCAAAAGCTCAGGGGTAAGTTCTTACTATACAAATTTCCTTTGGTCCAAATTCAACATACAATGGCTCATAAATGTAATGGGATTTACATTAAAGGAAACATTGCAGCCAACTTAGTCATAAAGGTAGCGGTTCATATTTTTAAAGTAGCAGCTCTGTAGCAGCTCAGCCAAGGATTGACACTGACATTGTTGCAGCAATACTGGCAAAAGCTAAAGGTGAAAAGCCTCCTGATGGCTTTCCCTGCAAATGCTCCTACACTTTCAGTTTGGATAATACTCCAACGGCATCCTTGCCTGATATGGGAGATAGAATAATGCCTAATGAGCAGATCAGGCTAGATCTCACTAAAACAGGTCATGCGGGGTTAGTGTCTGCCATGCTGATATAAGTTCTACCATAGCAATGCTCCTGCATAGATACTAGTGACTGTACTTACCTAATTAAGATAAAAACTATGTGAAGCAGTGTAAAATATGCCATCAAATTAACTATTCTACCTTTTCAAGACCTTTTCCAGGACTCTCCATAATATCTCCAATCACCCATTGGGAACAATTTATCTTGATCATCTCGGCTCAAACATATCAACTAATAGGTATACATGTATATTGGTTGTGATTGATTTATGTTCCCTATATCTAGGGGTTTGGCTGCAGAGAAAGGCTGATGCTTATAAAAGACTTGCAGTGTCCACCAGCCATGGGTGCAGTTCAAACCTTTAATTGGGACAGTGGTCCTGCATTCACCACAAAGGAGTTCTGGATACTCTGCCCACTCTGGAAGTGTGTCTGCATTACTCTCATCTTGTATATGCAGAGAGCAATGGGTAAATAGAGGGTGCCAATGGCACAAATACAAAAATCTTGACCAGTAGGATGTTAAATCACAAGACCAAGTTGTTTCCATAATCTGGATACCATCCAAAGATCATTAAATAATCTGTCTAGAGGATTATTAGGTAGTTTCACTCTGTTGAGATGCTCTTTGGAGTTTCCATGTTAATACTTGAGATAAATAGTACTGGTAAGGTGGTGGAAAAGTAAAATTTTGACCGGGGACAACGTTTAATTTACAGAGTGTCCAAGAGGTTACAGGCAAACTGTCTAGTTTAAAGTTTTCCAGTGCCGCCACCAGTGAAGAGGTGGTCTTTAGAACTGCTAATGGGTGCATGTCCAAAGTAGATAATCTAGTTCAGGATAAAATCCTTGATAAAAAAGTGTTTGGGCCATTCGACAGACCACCCGTTCCAGGTCTTGGGGTAAAAGGTACACATTGTAATTTTATCTCTGGTTCCAACAAAAACTGAAAGATGTCCATTGATCATGTATAAAAACATAATGTGGCTGATTTTGTTCTGTAGACCAACTTTGACAACAAGATTCCTTTGGAGGAGAGCCTCATATCCTCTCCCAGTAGCAAGAAGAGTACAGCAATTCTGATAAATTAACTAGTCCGGGGCCCCTCATCCGTGGTGTGTTTTCACCTTTACACCAGGTGAAAGGCTCTACAAAGGCACCTGCGATCTCAGAAATTCCAGCAGTCGTTGGTTTATTATGAACCCTCGACAGAGCTGCATCAATTGACCTGCTGCCTTTGCAAGCAATAACCTTTTATGAAAATGGCTGACTTTGGAGTAGATTATTTGCCGCCACACTTCACAAGTCACTCAACACCATTGATTGTTTTCTGCTCACTTCTGGTTTCATGACAGATATCTGATACCACTGTGGTCCTACTTCTGGACTGTTGCTGGAGTGTTCTTTCTTCTAATGTGGATCATCATGCTGATTGTTGTTTTACATTTGTTAAATGAACGCTACATACTTGATTTGAACTGGCCCTTTACCTGTGTTTTCAGAACTGCAACCTCATTCTTTTTCTCATAAAGCACGTGGAAGACAACAACATCCTCGACCCCTCCCAGTCAGGCTTTCGTAAGAACCACAGCACCGAGACCGCCCTCATAGCCGCCACAGACGACATCAGAATCCTACTCGACAACGGCAAAACAAAACCCCTCATCGTCCTGGACCTTTCTGCCACCTTCGACACCGTCTGCCATCACACACTACGCACACGCCTCTACGACGCAGGGATCCACGACAAGGCCCTGGATTGGATCACCTCCATCCTCTCCGACAGAACCCAAATAGTCCGCCTCCCCCCGTTCCACTCCGGAATCACCAAGACCATCTGCGGTGTCCCGCAAGGATCGTCCCTCAGCCGGACGGTCTTAAACATCTACATGGCTCCACTCGCACGCATCGCCAGACTTCACAACCTCAACATAATCTCCTATGCCGACGACAACCAGCTCTCCCTCACCAACGACCCCCTCACCGCTAAAGCCAACCTCCACCGCGATATGAAGGCAGTCGCCGACTGAATGAAGAAAGCCGGCTCAAACTTAACACGGACAAGACGGATATCCTCATCCTCAGACCCAACCCCTCAGCCTGGGAGGTCTCCTGGTGGCCCACATCCCTGGGGACCGCCCCTACGCCAACCAACCACGCACGCAACCTGGGAGTCATCCTCGACTCAAAACTCACCATGACCAACCAAATCAACGCAGTCTCTTCAACCTGCTTCTACACCCTCCACATGCTCTGCAAGATCTACAGATGGATCCCTACAGACACACGAAAAGCCGTCACCCACGCCCTCATCAGCAGCAGACTCGACTACGGCAACGCCCTCTATGCCGGAGCCCCGTCCAAGCTCATCAGCAGACTTCAAATAATCCAGAACGCCTCTGCACGCCTTATCCTTGACGTCCCCCGCAAGACCACATCACCCCCCACCTGAAAGACCTGCACTGGCTCCCCGTTGACAGAAGAATCACCTTCAAACTCCTGACCCACGCACACAAGGCACTCCACAACACCGGCCCAGCATACCTCAACAACCGACTATCATTCTACGTACCCAACAGGTGACTCCGCTCCGCCGACCTCTCACTGGCCGCCGTCCCACGCATCCACAGGACCACCTCCGGGGGTAGGTCCTTCTCCCACCGCGCCGCCAAGACATGGAACTCCCTCCCTCTCTTCCTAAGACAGACAGGAGACCCTTAGACCTTCAGGAGACTACTCAAGACTTGGCTCTTTGACCACTAGCTGCAGCCACCCTTTCCCCCAGCGCCTTGAGACCCTCGCGGGTGTGTAGTGCACTTTATAAATTGACTGATTGATTGATTGATTGAGCACAACAAGATTATCATGCTGTGGATATCACAACATATCCTGTACTGAACAGAATGGTTTGGTAAAAGGTTCCTTAGCAAGTAATGTAACCTGCTGATTTGTTACCGATCCCCTATGTTTAAAAGATTTGAATGAGCAATAAAATAATGCCTGGTTTCTTTCCAGGTGAATGGGTGATTCAAGCGGTTTAACATATGATGTTAGACCTTCTGGTCTCCACAACCCTCATAACAAAAACTCTTCATTTAAATGCTGATCTTTTGAAAGAAAATTACTGCTAAAATCATTTTGGATATTGCTACATTCACAGAACTAGCTATCCCCAAGAGATATACACATACATAGAATAGGAACACTGCCAGCATCACCTTTACCCACCCCAATTTCTTGAAGCAATTTCCTTATAATAACAGTGCTGCAGGGTCATACCATTCATCTTTTTACTATTTACAGAAGCTAGATTTGGTCCACAAGTATGTAATTACTGATACCAAACTGATTTACTCCTAAGAGTTTATTCAAATTCTTGCTATACATGGCTATTAATATTGAAAAGAGAATATTGATGAAAAAAAGTATTTGGGAACAACATGTTGACTATTTTAAAGTGAAGAAGCTCTATTCAGCGCATGCATAATATATAGAGACATAATTTTCCTGAAAAAAACAATCTAACCGACCATGTACAGGAGTTTGGTTCCACAAGGTCCTAAACAACACCCTCTAAAGTTAATTCAACACAATTTCCAAACTGCCAGGGGAAAGAAAATATAACAGAAATTGAACTAAATGATGTGATTCACAATGGTACACTCAACCAAATTATATACTCAAAGTATATCCATGTAGCCTAGTGATACTAATATATGCATCCCTCAATTCCTATTCAAAACTACTCGTCCTTTATCTAATTGCCCAGACCCCAGATATGAAAGATATACACTTGTGACTATTACCACATATTGTTGTGGGTAAGTTGTGCCAAACATGGCTAGCACATTCCAGCTTAACAGCTATCAAGGAGCTCCTTCCAAAATGTGTGAACATATGGATTTCAATGACTTCCTTCGGGCCCACATCCAGCATAAAATCAAACTTTTCACATTTACAGCAGTTTATGCAAATTATAACGAATGGCAAAAATACTCACAGAAGGAAACTAGAGAAAGAAGAAGACAAGCTGTTATAGCAGAAAACCCACCTGCATGGAGTAATCTTCCTCCCTTCCCAATACAATGTTCCACTTTCACAAGTGCCAGAAATAGAAAACACAATATCACTGGCCTAATGCACTGCTTCAAAACTGTTATGTCCGGTATATTGACTTGTTTTAAGACTGCTTTCAGACTGATTCCTTCCTTCCTTTTCCATTCTCTATTGTCCAGTTTATTTGGCAGATTCCCTGCTATGCTTCTCATCATTGGCTGTGGTATCCTGATTTTCCTTCTAGTAATAAAATGAATCAATCCAACCAAGAACATGAAATTTGGTAATCCCACTGAAAGAAAATGCAGTAAAAGCCCAGTATTCTATTTCGGCTTCGAATGGCTGTCCATCAACATTGGACTCCATTCTTTTGCAAAATGAGTGCCCTTCAAGTGGGACCGGTCTTCTAGTGCATAAATTGCATGTAGTAGACACTAGGTAGCGATATAATCTAGAGATACCTGGCTGGTGCCAATGAGTTCTGTTACCAGCATGGCATCTACTGGGTTGTATTCAAGAGGGGATAGCAGTTGTTATCAAAAATAGAATCCTAAAATAAAAAATAGAAAAATGCAATTTATGCATAGAATTTTGTTTGCTAAGGTACCCAAAGAATTTCATGTGATCTCCTCCCAAATAACCCCCAGTTTGGATATTCCAATATAATTCCACTAGTTACACTCTGCCACTCTACTTGAGCATGGAAGACAGTCCCCTGCCTACAATGAAGTCTTCATTGTGGCTTTCATCTACCATCTAATGCATCTCAATACCATTGACCAACCTCTTAGGGTAGTATTAGTGGCCTTAGGTACTGATGTCTTTCTTTAAGTGTTGTACAGGAAGTGGTAAGCCCCCTTTCCTGAGAACAGATTCACCTCCAGACGGTAGGCTGGATTGTCCCTATCTCTGAATATTCAGTAATTTATCATCAGAAGCTGAGCAGTCCAGTTATACGTAAGCCTGGGCGGAGTGTGCAGAGTGGTGGTCCGCGTAGTTACACAGAGTTTTAAAAAACCTCAGTCCAACTATGCTCCACTCCACTCCACGCCCTCACCCCTCCCAAAGCAGTTAAACATAATTTAAAAGGCATTTACCTGCTGCGTCTTCCTCGGCTGCCTCCTCCTCACACTGAATAACGCCTACGTTGTTCGTCTTGCGTTTGCGCATGCGCATTCACAAAACTTACAGGTAGGGGTTATTCAGTGCGTATAGGAGGCAGGAGAGAGCAGTCATTGTGAGGAGGAGGCAGCCACGGAAGATCCAATTATTTTTAATAACTCTGGGAGGGTGGAGGAGCCGGCTAACTATGCTCCGCCACGGAGTAGTAGTTTTGCCTGAAATCTCCGTTAGCAGCGGACCGCGAAGTAGGCAAAACTTCGCAACCTCCGCAGTAGGACCGTAATTACCCACCTGGGGTTGATTATACATTTGAAGGTCAGGCCCCCCAAGCCTTCATCATATGTGGAGAGGGTACAATTAAGGGAAGAGCCCCAGGGTTGTGACCCCACCCATATGAAATCCCAGCAGAAGGAAGCCTGGATTTTTTCAAATAAACTGTTGGAGATATCGAAGGGAAAATTCTGTAATGTGTAAAGCCAACAGGGTAGAACAATCATCTTGCACAGAATATTTCTTATGGGTCGTGAGAGTGAAAGTCTCGACCACCTCTTAAGGTCTCTGTGTGATTTCTCCACAAAGGGTATAATGTTAGCCTCCCAGGACATCTGCGAGACATGGAAATATACGTTCCCAGGTACTTACATTTCCCATCATTTTTAATTTGAAGATGAGAAGGGGTACTTCAGACAATTACTTCGGACAATTATTCCTCCCTTAATTGGGACTAAAATCTATTTATCCCAGTTCAATGTTAAAGTGAATGCCAACCTGTATGTATCAAGAAATTTAAGAAGTCGTTCTCCTATCACCATCCGGTCTTGTAAAAACAAGAGGATATTATCCCAATATATAGTGAAATGTGGTCTTCATTCTTGAATATTCGGTTCTCCATTTCCGTTACTCTGTTGACGGTGTTCAGGAAGTCCTGTCTCAATAGTTGAAGGTCAAGAATGTTTCCTTCTTGTGAGGACTTGGCCTCCCCAAGCGTCTTGCAGGATAGCAGAGGTGACATCTGACACAGGGACAATGCCATGGGACAAGAACCCTCATTCTGTTGGTCCGGCACATTGGTGGGCTTTGCAAATTATCTATTTTGCCTTGCCCTGATTGCTGTGTAGGTTTGTACCAGCCCATAATGGTAAACACTACTTAATAGATAAATGAGCACCCATGCTCCTCCACACAGTGATAAGGGATCTGAGGCTCCTGCATGCAGCCCATATGAATTGTGGTGTAGTCTTTAGACTCACTCTCATTGGGCTAGATGTGCACCCCAAACTATCACAAATCAAAACAAGCACCTGCCAGTGTGCTACGCACTGCTACCCCCTCAGCTCACTCCTGATGTCTGACTCCAGTATTTAGTTGTGTATCCCCTTTATTATTTAAAGATTGTCTCAAGGAATAAATTGAAAAAAATCTTCTCAAGTCCTTCAGTGAGTCTAAACAATAGTTGTGCCCAGTTCCCTTGAGTCAACATTGGATTGTGTAGCTGGGTGCCTAGTCTGGGTGAGAGCCCCACCATAATGTACATTTGACCCTGGCAATGTGTGTATAGGATCAAAAGGTCTTCATTTATACTTAAGTCTGCAAACTGTCACCAGGCCTAGCCGGGCCAGTGTCTAGGCCAGGATTGCAGTGAGGTCTGATCATAAGGTCAGGGGTGGGGCCATTTGTCTCCTCTTTCAAACTCCTCAAGCCCATCAGGAGGCACTGTTTCCTTCCATCCATCACCTCACGTTGGATCTGTTGCGGCCCCGACTAAGATGGACTGCTCGGTTCTCCTCCCATCAAGTGAGCCTCCATCAGGGGGGCAACAGGGTAACTTCTGATGTTTGGCAGGACTGTCATCTACCAAAACTGGCTCAGCCTCTTCTGAATCCTGAGATGCCACGTCATGGTCCAAAGCAGATACTGTTGCCTGTTCGCCTCTAGTACAAAGATCAGTTGGATAGTTGATTTCAGAAGCTGTGCTGATGGCGTCCATACCCATCACCACATATTCTTCTTGTGAGGCAGAATTATGATAAAGAATAGCTGTAGCCAGCTATTCAAAGGTATGCTGTGTGATCCGTCCTATGAAACTAGCAAGGTATTTCTTGCTTCAGCTGGGATTTGTTATAGCATTTAGAAAATAGAATTAGTGTTAGGCGGTCAGAAACTCACTAACAATGTTGGAAACACTTATCGTACTTCGCTGACCCTTCCATGCTTAACTGCTTTTATTTTTCGCATTCTGTGTCGTTACTGTATTTCATGTATGCACTAGCCTGAGAGTTGCAAAATTAACATTTTGAATGACATGTTCCTGTTTTCTAGTGCTATCTTTAACTGCGGTATTCATAAATGAAGATTTTCACTGTGTCCCTGAGCTCATCAATAACCTGACAGCACTGCCTGCATAAGATTGCTCAGCAGCAGGATAGAGTCAGGCTGGAGTCAATTAGCTTTTTAATGGATTGTTCAGGCACTGAACTAAGTCCATGTATCAGAGGGTTAGCTGACCCCATGGCTCTGGAGACATTCCCCAGATTTTGTATCAGAATAGAATGTTGACACAATCGAAAGTAAAGAAAGAAATGCATTTAAAGGAATTATACTAGGACTTCTCGAAAGATTTCCCAGAGGATTGTACTTGTGTGGATTGTTCTACTTTAAATGAAAGAGTTTCCAAGCAGGCTAACCTAATCAATTCTATATACTCACTTTTTAGTGTAAAATTCAATTTCGGTGTATTGCACTAAATCATGTCATTAATGGTTTTATATATTTAGAAGGTGATTGTCTTAGGTGCAGAGACGGTGAGTTCCAGGTCTGCACAGCGAGGTAGGAGAAGGATTTTCCTCCAACCGTGGTCTTGTGGATCTGTGGGATGGTGGACACAGCCAGTTGGGTGGAGCGGAGATGTCTGGTAATAGTGTAGAAGGAGAAGCGGTGGTTGAGGTATGCAGGTCTGGCATTGTGGACGACTTTGTGTGTGAGAAGCTTGAAAGTGATTCTTTGGTTGACTGGTAGCCAGTGAAGGTCTCTCATGTGGCTGATGATGTGGTTGCAGCATGGGATATTCAGGATGAGTCTGGCTGATGTGTTCTGGATGGTCTGCAGTTTTTTGGAGTTTCTGGTTGGTGCTGGCGTAGAGTGTTTTGCCATAGTCGAGTCTGCTGCTGATGAGTACAAGGGTGACCATTTTCCTGGACTCGGTGGAGATCCACTTGAAGATCTTATGAAGGAGGCGGTGCATGTGGCAGCAGGAGGATGAAACTGCATTGATTTGGCGATTCATTAAGAGCAAGGAGTCCAGGATGATGCTGAAGTTCCGTGCGTAGTCTGTGGGTTTTGGGGGGAATCTGAGTGCTGCGGGCCACCAAGAGTCATCCAAGATGGAGGAGCCCAGCATGAAGACTTTGGTCTTGTGTGAGTTAAGCTTGAGGCTGTCCTTCATCCAGGTGACTACTGCCATCATCCCATTGTGGAAGTTGCTCTTGGCAGCTGTTTATTCGACTTTGAGGGAGAGAATCAGCTGGGTGTCAGAGTATGAGATGATGTTGAGTCCGTGGCTTCTGACGATGGCTGCAAGCGGGGCACTGTAGATTTTGAAGAGGGTTGGGCTCAGGGAGAATCCCTGAGGCACGCCGTAGCTGATCTCTGTTGCTTCTTAGTTGAACTGTGGACATCCGACTCTCTGCATTTGGCCCGTGAGGAAGGAGTGGATCTATTCTAGGGCTCTGTTTCAGATTCTGGTGTTGCGGAGTCTTGCACAGAGGGTGTGGTGGGAGACAATGTCAAAGGCAGCTTAGAGGGCCCGGAGGATAAAGGCAGCAGTCTTGCCTCGGCCGAGGAGGGTGTGGATGGCATCTGTAGCGGTGAGAAGAGCCATCTCAGTGCTGTGGTTGCTTCTTTTCTCACAAAAGACCAAGGCGACCCAAATGTCCTTGTGAACTGGTTAATGCTATTTCAGCAACAACAATGTTCAATAGGGACTCATTTTCTAATCTTATGACAGCTTAGTGTAGAAATTAATGTATCCTGCTTGATTTAAACACAATTGCTAAATAATAATAGAGTAAGGCCTTGGTTCAATAAGGCACATCAATATCTAGTTCACTTTACAACCCACAGGACAATAATCTTTTGCTTCCTCACTTTAGCCAAAGTGAGTATTATTACATTTTTTCACAAAAATTGTCTATAATTTTTTACACAGAAAAAGAACATATAGAATATATTTCCTGTCAGTGTATTTATATTATATACATTTACGTATTTAGAAGTGAATAATGAGCCCCAGTGAAACAACCATAACCAACCCGTGCGGTATAGAAAGTGTAGTAGAAAAATGATAATAATGGCTATTGGTTCATGAAAGAGGAGCCAATGTGGAATTATAATACAAATAATTCTTTGAATTTTTGGAGGGCTCTCTCTTTTAAACAGCTGATGATGTTTCGACCCTCTCTTGATACAGGACAACAATTCTGACGACTAAAGACAGGACAGGCTTCAATATAATGATGAAAGTTAGAAAACCTGTGGGCACCAGTGTAAAAATCGAGCAGGCTTACTAATCACCAAATCAAGGCTCCAGATTGATAGTTTCCAATAACTGAATCTCGATGCCTGGTTGGTAATTTCATACGGTGTGATGTCGGGTACTTCCTAGGGTGTGGAATAAATACTTATTAATGATGAGATGGAATTAAGTCACCGCCTATTGTATTATTGTGTACAGCTAGGAAGGAGGGATGCACAAGGGATGAGCTTACTCATAGAAAAGGGAAGCCTCAACTTCGCTTCCGGATTTGTTCATAGTAATATAATTACTGTACATCCTATAATAGGAAAAGAAACAATAATATGGTGGCTGTTCCCATCATGTAGGAATAACAGTCTAACTCTATTGAAGATAGGCCTGAAGAATTTTGCAGGATCATGACAGGTAATGGGCATTCTTTACTGTCCCAACAGATGGTGTGGCAATGCAAGACTCACCTTACTACAATGTTAGTAGGTGACAAGGCCTACACTGCTGTGTGGATGTCCGTCAAGGAACTGAAAATAAAAAGAAGAAGGAATATGTGAATTACAGCGACATCCCTCGGTCAGGATGGTAGGTGCTAATTACAGTTGTTGCTGAGCGTATAATCAGGCGGACTCACCTAATGCATTATTAGTAGGTGACATAGCGTAGACCAGTGTGTGGATATCCGCCAAGGAACTAAAATTAATAGAAAGGCGATAACTGAATTAGAGTGGCAACCGGCTAAAATCAGGATGAGGCTCGCAAGCGCGAAGCAGAGAATCTTATTGTATTCGCTGCAGAAAGTAATATGGCTCCACTTACCTAATCTCTCAGCGAAGTCGCGCGGCTACTGGCAACCTTGTAACCAGAAGTATATGAGGTGGCTACATTTATGACTGTCACTATTGAGCATGGGCGGGAAGCCGTGGCCAGGTGATGCATGCATGATGCGGTCATTAGTTGGCCTCACTAGCTACTAGGTTATAGCGCCGGCCATTTTGGAGTGATTACTATGGTAAGAACGCTGAGGACGAGGGACAACAGGAGACAAACGCGGTGTATAACGGTGAAGAAAAAAGAAAAAACAAAGGTAGCGCAAGCTCGCAAAGAAGTACGACCAAAAGAAGGACGGAGTTTCTCCGCTGCCTCCTCCTTGACGACTGTAGTAGGCTTGTGACCTACAGAAAGAAGGGAAATATAGAAACCAAGGAATTCGGGCATTAAACAGTGGAATAGGCGCCTTGCAGCGTCAGTTCCTGATACGTATATAAGACGTCCTGTCAAAAAGTATGGCCCTGAAGAAAAAGTGTCTTGACCCACATGTGTAAGGTCGAAACGCGTCGGCAGTGAATAGATAGAGGCTTGGAGCAAGCTAAAAGAAAGAAACACTGACCCCATCTGGGCAGCCGAGTGGAAACCTTTACGTTCCCCCACAACATCTTGTAGAACTAGATCTCCAACCCTATACAGGACCTAAATATTAGGATATCCTGAGGACCAAAGGCAGTTTAGGTCCCAGGAAATGTTATTAAGAAATATAGGACTAAAAAAGGAAACTTAATAAGTGTCAAAAAACTCGTAGTGAACTGTAAATGTTTAGTGAGTCTTGTGAAATATTGTGCAATAATACACTTTTTAGTTTAATCACCTGTGGTGTGTGTTCCAGTGCAATAATGTTGTATATGTTGTATATATAAGAGTATTTGTATATAATTGTTTTCATGCACTGAAAAGAAAGAAATATCCGTGGTGTAAAAACGCCAAACAAAAAAAGAGGTTTGAAGTAAAATAACATAAATAATTTGTTGCCCAAAGTCAACAAAAAGGATTGTTTGGGGCAAAATAAAAATAGTGTGACCTATGGTATTCAAAGGTATTTTGTGTTTATGAATGTATTAGTATAAGATTCCAGCGTCTTAATTCCTTAAATAGAATTAACCCCTTGTTGTATACTGGACTTATGAATCGGGGCACACGCTCATCTAATTTTGTAATGGATGTCGGTTGCACATCCATATTTGTATAAGATATACAACCGTCATACTGATTCCGATCTAGCGGAGGCTTGTATAGATCAGCCGCCTATACTTGATTAATGCAGGAGTATCAACCCAATTAAGGGCTCATGATAACCAGGAGTGTAGAGAAGGTGCAACAATACAGCACCAGGTGTAACATCCAGTAATATGTTGCACCTTATACATGTTTCCATAATATTGGGTGCAAGGAGTTCGATTAGCATGTTCATCATTACGGATAGTGTTTCTCATAAACATTAGACAATTGTAAGAGGGTGTAGGCTGAACTCTATCTCTTTTTACTAAGTGAAACTATTGTGTGATATATATTAATCAGAATCGTAGGAGGAGGGTCATGAGAAATTCACATAGAATAAAGAGGTGTGAGAGCTTTGGACTACTTCAGAGACAAGGGCCATGGTCTTAGTTTAGACTAATGAATTTCCGCCATTCTTCCAGACTATTTCATCCTTTTCTGATAGAATCACATTCTTTAATTCATTTGCATTCCAAGAGCTGCAGAGTTTGGGAGATGTTACCCCCCCTACCGGGTGGAAGTCTGGATCTCTAAATTATCTGCTATCGTATTTCTTCTGCAGTGTGAGATTTCTCTTTGAAATGTTGTACCAAGGGTATGTTTTCTACCTGGCAACGTATCCTGCTGTTGTGTTGGCCTATGTGGGTCTTAATTGGTAGGGTAGTGTGCCCAATGTAGATGAGGTCACATGGGCACCAAATGCAATATATAACATCATTGCTGGCACAGTTTTTGAAATCTTTTAGCGTCCATTTGATATTACTATGGTTGAAGGTTTTGGTGTTTGAGGTGTATAGACAAGCTATACATCTTCCACAGCAAAAGTGCCCAGTGACCCAGGATAGTGACCATGCTTCATTGATAGTTGAATTTTGTTTCACAACACTAGTGTCTGAATGTACCAGATGGTCCCCAAAGTTGTTGTTTTTCTTCTTTTATCTTGTGCTTTGGGTTTACTGACACGCTGAACCATGCTCGCTTCATCGAAGTCTTGATAAGTCTTTTGGGATATTCTCGATTTCAAAGTTTACCACTCAGGATATTTGCTTCTTTGAAAGAGTCTTCTTTGTCCGTGCAATTCCATCTGAGACATAAAAAATGTCCATATGGAAGCCCATCCTTCAAAGCTCTAGGGTGAAAACTTATATATTGCAACAGAGTATTGCGCTCTGTAGGTGTGCGGTAGAGACTGACAATCAGCTGGTTATTGCGGTTTTGTATTAATAGATCTAAAAAGGGATTTTCTCTTTGTCCGTGCTGAAAGTGAAGGTCAAAGCCGATTGACATTCATGTAGGTAGTTGATGAACAAATCCAGGCTGGTGGTTAGTACCTACCCATATTAGAAAGATGTCATTAATGTAACGTTTCCAACATTTGATGTTATTATAGAAAGGGTTGGTTACATTGAAGATGAATCTCTTCTCCAGATCACCCACATACAAACTTGCCAGGTTTGGGGCAAAAATCGCCCCCCATTGGTATACCGGAGCACTGCTGGTAGTATTCAGTATAGAACTGAAATATTTCATAGATATGGCGATTTCTAGTAAATATGTAATAAATTCACTTGCACTGCCTTCGGAGCTGGGTAAGAGTTGAGAATTTCTTTGATCACATCAATGCTCTCCTTCTGCGGTATGTTTGTGTACAACGATTCATTATCTAATGTCACAAGCAGATCTTCTAGGGAGTTGCATTCCATTCCTTCAATCAGATTAATCATATATGTACTATCCCGTACATATGTGGGTAAAGAGGGGACATAGTCTTTTATGAGGCTGTTGATGTATTGTCCCACAGGCTCAAGCGGCGATGGATAGCCGTACAGTATGGGTCTACCCAGAGGATTCATTGTGTCTTTATGCAGCTTTGGCAATGTGTAGAGCACTGCGGTCCTGGGGTTCGTCTAATTGAGATAGTCAAATTCAGATTTGCTAATGAAGCCTTCTTCCAACCCATCTGTGTTTATTTCTAGAATTTGTTTCTGGATGTCTACCAGGGGATTGCCTGATAGTCTTTTGTAATGACGATTGTTGTTCAGTTGCCTTGTTATTTCAGCTTCATATTTATTTCACACTGGAAGAGGTGTGGCGCCGCGGCCAGGGCGAGTGACACTGGAATCTGGGGACCACGGTTCGATCCCCGGCTCCGGCGGCAGGTTAGCCCAGCACCATGTGACTCTGGGCAATAGCTCGCTTAATCTTCCCGACGGCCCCCAGCGCCTAGAGACCCTTACGGGTGATTGTGCGCTTTACAAATGTGGACTTTTATATTTGGTTCTGTCCTGGATAACAAACCCACCTCCTTTATCCACTGGTTTAATGATAAGGGAATTTTCTTTTTTCAGTGTCAGGAGGGATTGTTGCTCTTCTTTAGAGATGTTGCAAGGAGTAAATACTTTTCTCATTTTGAGCTGGAGCATGTCTTCCAATACAGCTTTTTAGAAAGCAATAATCTCAGGTGGCATTAGTCCATTGGTTGGTATGAAGGTGGATTTGGGACGCATTAATGTGTTGCATGAAGGTTGGCCCTCTTGGTTGTCTTTGAAGAAGACGTCTAATCTTAGTGTTCTAAAGAATTTGTGTAGTTCTGTCTGGAGCTTAAAGAAATATGTTCTCTCAATCAGAACATAGGACAAACCTTTGCTAAGCAGTGACATTTCACTACTGTTGAGCTGGTGAAGTGATAGATTGAAGATCGGAATGATATCAGTCTGATTCAGTAGGTTAGTTGTCTGTACAGAGATCTCTCTGGAGTCCCTCTTGGTAGTGTTGACAATTATCGAAGGCGAGTCTACATCTTCCATTCTCATTATTGATCTTCTGGACCCCATGTTATATTGGTGTTGTGTCTGTCGCTCTCCTGCGAATTGGTTCCATGTTCTCTTCTAGTTCCGGTTGGTTCCTCTGCCCCACTGGGCCTGTCCTAAAAAAGAGTTCTGTTGTTGATTATGTTGGACTCCACTAGGACCTTCTCTTCTGTTGTCAGAGGATTCTGATCCCACCGAAGAGTCTGAGTACCCAATAAGTTTGTTGTTATTTTTGTTTCTTGTTCTGTTGTGGCTGAGAGTAGTAAAGGTAGAGAAAGGCCTTCTATTTGGCGTAGTCAATGATTTCCTTCCATACCTTCGCTGCCTTTTTCTTTAATTCATAATTATTAAACTCAATTATAGATTTGCTCCGTTTTTCCAGTGCTGCCTTGGATTCTTTTATATTGTCACAACCGAACAATTCCTTTTCTAAGTTCTCAATTTCTATCAGCTTTTGTTTGCTGTGTTCCAGCATAGTCTCAATTCCCAACACCATCCAATGCCTGGAGCAGGTGGTGGAGGTGTGGGAAAACCTTCCTTTAAATTTATTGTCATTTCTAAAGATGCCAGATACGTTCCTCACTATTAATCCTTGCGGAATAATATCAGCTTTCAAATATTCCGTCGCCATGCGTGCATGTAGTTCAGTGCGGACATGCTTTTTTTGGGCATGTTCTAGTTTTTCTAGTAGGACTAGTCTAGGATTTGTGCTTACAACCTGGTTGGAAGTTGAGAAGACGGAAGGGCCACTTGTAACTTTTGCAATATACTCTTCTGTATACCGTGGGCCCTCCCTATTTGACATAGTATTTGAATTCAACTGATGAGGTGTATCCAGGTGTAGCATATGTCTTTAGACAGAAAGAGTTAACAAACAACACATACAACAATTTTTACAACAGAACAAAGCAAAAACTCAAAATTGGGTATTGTGCAATATAAAAATAGAGCTCCTGCAGAAACACTGCTCAAACAATTCTCACAAAAGACAAGAGCGACCCAAATGTCCTTGTGAACTGGGTAATGCTATTTCAGCAACAACAATGTTCAAAAGGTGTTCATTTTATAATCCAATGACAGTTTAGTGCAGCAATTAATGTATCCTACTTGATTTAAACAAAATTGCTAAACAATAATAGAGTAATGCCTTGGTTCAATAAGGCACATCAATATATAGTTCACGTTACAACCCACAGGACAATAATGTTTTTCTTCCTCACTTTAGCCAAAGTCAGTATTATTTATTATTGCACATTAATTTTATATACATTTTTACACAGAAAAAGAACATTTAGAACATATTTCCTGTCAGTGTATTTACATTATATACATTTACATATTTAAAAGTGAATAATGAGCCCCAGTGAAACAACCATAACAAACCTGTGCGGTATAGACAGTGTAGTAGAAAAGATATAATAGTTGTTATTGATACATGAAAGAGGAACCAATGTGGAATTATAATACAAATAATTCTTTGAATTTGTGGAGGGCTCTCCCTTTTAAACATCCAATGGCGTGTTGACCCTCTCTTGATATGGGGTCTCTTCAGGACAACAATTCTGGGGACTAAAGACTGGACAGGGTTCAATATAATGATGAAAGTTAGAAAACCTGTGGGCACAAGGGTAAACATCGAGCAGGCTTACCAATGACAGAATCAAGGTCTGAAACCCGATTGGGTGAGGTTCAGGATGTTGTTCATTTTGATAAACTCAGAAAGTTGGGCATTGATGTCTTTTTTCAATGAATTTGGCTGGGAAGGGGAGCAGAGAGATGGGTCAGTAGTTCTTGAGGTCTGTCGGTTTAGCAGAAGGTATCTTCATCAGGGATTGATCTCGGTGTGCTTCCAGTTTTCTGGGAGGGTTGCGTACTCAATGGAGTAGTTGATGGTGCAGCAGAGTTCGGGTACGATGGAGGTGCCGGCTCTGTTGAACATGTGGTGAGGGGAGGAATCCAAGGGGGCTCAGGAGTGGATGCTCTTCATGATCCTGAGGGTGTCGTCAGAGGTGAGGGCAGTCCAGTTGGTCACGGTCTGCTGGGGGCTGGAGCCACTGGGTTAAATGGTTGTGGATGGGGTGGATAATTCTTGGGTTATGAAGCTGTTGTAGATCTCCTTGATCTTGCAGTGAGAGAAGGTGGTGATGTCTGCTGTCTCTGTACTGCGTTTAGCGAATTCTTTGACAACAGCGCAGAGTTTTTTCCTGTTGTGTGTGTTGGAATTGATGCATTCCTCAATGTCTGCTTTCTTTGTTGTTCTGATGAGATGGGGGTGTTTGGTGATGGCAGATTTGAAGGCTGCATTGTCTACCATGATCATGCTGCTCCCCCATCTTTTCTCGAGCCTTCTACAGGTGAGCCTGGACTCGTGGATGGCATGGGAGCTCCAGCTGGTTTTCTTGGAGGTCTGCTTGCCTGGGGATTTCCTGCGGGCGGCCAGAGTGTTGGCGCAGTCGGAGATCCAGCGGTGGAGGTTCCTTGCTAAGGTGCTGGCATCCATTGATATCTGTGGTGGTGTCTTGCTGAGAGAGGTGGTGAGCTGTTCTTCGGTGACCTTGTTCCAGCTTCTGTGAGGATTGCGATGGGCATGGTGGCTTACAGTGAGTTTGGTGAAGGCTAAGTGGATGCAACAGTGTTCGATGCAATGTGGCTCGGAGCTGTGGCTCACAGAGATGTTGTTGCTTGTAGAGGGGTTATGGTTTTGGCAATATTCAGAAAATCTAAAAGAGTCATATGAAAGCATGTGCAGATCACATTCCAAAGGCCTAGGCATTCCATGAAAAGGCATCTAATTAGCTTTTTTGCATGTGACGTTTCTAAGACAAGATGAATGGAGAGTTTCATGCTGATATTCTTGGCCACATTTATTTGAGCGACAAATGAAAAATTTGACTCAAAGGTGATTCACAACTTTTTTTAACTTTCTGAATGGGGATGGAGGGGGTCTGATACTGGACATCTAGTTAAACAGAAGTAACGTTGAATTGAACTTTCTCAGGATGCAACTTTCTGTTTTGAATTCATTTAGACAAAGGAATATTTTTCATATGCAGTGTTGGATGTGGCGCTGACACTTGATGTTAAATTGCCACTCAAAATCATCATCCATATATGTTTTGACAAGGAGTTTGGCAGCAGAATCCATTTACCTTGATTTGGTAAGCGCCTTCTCATTCAATCAGCAACTTCTTCCCAAAAGTGTATTACTTTTTGACATGACCAAATCACATTCATTAGTGGTCTTAAAACACAGGTTCGGAACAGAGCAGAGACAGGAGGATTTTACTTCTGCATCAGTGCTGTAACACAGAACCCAACAGTCCCTGCGGTGCGGATGGAGGGGAGTGACAAGCTCTAGGGCCCCCTCATCTCAGTACCCTGGCCGGAGAGCTCCTGATTGAGTCCGGAGGGGGGGCCCTCCATGTAACTTGCAGGAGGAGGCCCTCAATTGAAGAGTCCCCTAAAATACTAAAATGATTTATACTGCATCCCTTCATTCTGTGACCCTGTACAACAGAATATGTTCCCACACGAATTAAAAACATAAACTGAATAAATAACATTTCCAACTTACATATCCTGTTAACTGCCTCTGTACTAATTCTTGATTGAAATTCAGGTTGTCTGTACATCTATCTAGTTATTTATTTTAGGCAGCCTCGTAGTTCATTATGATTGTTGGCACCCAATGTTGTGAGTATCGCATTCATTGAAAGTAGCACTATTAACTAGGTTAATTCTTACAGATATATTTGTCTTGTCTTAAGCCTGCTGTTTTCACGTCTGGCTGAAGAGACATTGAGCTCTCACTTTCAGCATAATGGAAGTACAATAAAAAAGAATCTATGGAAATTCATACACATAAAGCTTAAACGCGAGTTGCTCTGAGTTGCGTTTAGGCTTTGCTGACCATGAAGACAAACGTAGCTCTCGCTGCCATCACAATCCATGTAGAATACAAGAGAAGCTACTCAAATACGTATGAAAATGAATGTAAGAGATATATTTTGATTCTGCATTATACGGGCATTGGCTCACCAGTCTGCACTATGCTTTATGGAACTAGCCCACCATATTGCTCTGCATCCTCTATTTAATAATCCATAACACTATACTGCATCCGAAGGGGAATTAACCCAAAACACTGCAGTGCACTTCAAGTGCAATAAACCACCACACTGCATTGTACCCACATTACTCCCTCGTGGCACTGCCTCACCACCTGCATCCTGAGGGCCCTGCCCCATCACTTGGGGTTGCATCCTAAGACACTTAGCTACCACACCGCATTTCAAATTTGGGACTCTGGCCTATCACACTGTATACGTGAACACGCCAAACACAATGCACTATTATCCAGAGGGCAGAGAGCAACCATGCCGCAATGTATGGAAGGAGCAGTAACCAACACTGCATCCTAGGGACACTACAGCACAATGACTCCATCCACCACACAATAACTCATGCCATTGCCCTGTTTCCTAGAAGGCCCTGACCCATCACATTTCATAGTTTCCTAGGGAATAGAAGTCTTATGGTCTTCTTCCTCTTGAATGGTATCAGCAGAGCACTAATCCATTGCTCGCAGGCGCATCCTGGTAACACCAAACATAACATTGCACCTCATCGTACACACACTCACCCACTCATCATAAGTGGGACCACACTGCACTGCTGGCTAGGGCACTAACCTGCGACCGGCGCTGCTTCCTCATAGCAGCAAGTATCAACTTGAGAAACTGCTCTCCAAACTTCACTTCACCCTAGGAAAATGCATTATATCAGAGTACCACTAAGCCATCGCAATGCACATTAGGGTCTCTGTCAACCTCGCTACACTGCATCATTAGGCAATAATGTACCCCATTACGTAGCATCCTTTGGAATCACTAATTCCAAATTGCACGGAATGCTACGGGCTGTAAGCTTATTCACAACACTCTATTGCATCACTAGGGTCCAGATTTCAGTAGCTGTCAGGCAACGTAGCACAGCACCCAAAGAGACTGTGCTGTGTTGCGTGACAGGGCGAGAGCAGGAGAGTGCCATATTCACAGAGATATGGCACTCTCCTCCCCTCTACCAAGCTCCGGTGCTTGCAAGACACACAACATACCACTATAGATTTTGCACTGTAAGGTTATTCTTCCAGTACAAAATACTATGCGTAGACACACTGCGAAGCCTTTCCTCCTTTGAGTGTTTGCTGCACAGTGCAGCTTGCTTGCAAAGTCGGAAAAGCAAGGAGAAATTACAACATTTCTCCTTTTAACGCCTGCTTTCAAGCTGTGTTAAATATTGACACTAAACCCTGTCTGCCAATGCTTGCGATAGAGTTTAGCGTCAAAAAGCATGGGTGGTTGCCTGGGTGACACCTGTGTACCACCCATGTAATGCCCTTGAGAGATAAAGTAATGCAAAGCAGCATTTGGAGATGCTTTAAGTTACCTTTTTATACAAGCCAACGCAAATACCAATTTCCATTGGTTTGTTAACTTTTTCACCACAGCGCGAATTCTGCCGCTGCGCAGGCTTGGCTAGTGGGTGGGCGTGGTGCTCCCGTACTTATGACAGCTCCACGCCGTCAGGAGTCACAGGCGGCATGGTGGAGCCATCATGACCCCGCCCACTCACTAATTCGCCCGCACTGGCGGGAAATTAGTGCCGTGTGGACGAAGCGGCAGTTGCATGACGGCTCCACGCCGTCATGAGCACACGCCGCCTGTGACTCATGACGGCATGGAGCCGTCAGGAGCACGGAAAGGGTTAATCCAAAGTTTAGCATCTGATTTGCATTAAAAAAGTAATGCTAACCCGACACTAAACCTTTGAGTTCTCGCAAGATGTACGGCGGGGAGGAGGAGGGCAGCCCGGGCACGCCGCAGGACAGGTAAGTGACTTAATTTCTTTTTAATTGACTTTTTAAGTATTTTTATTAGGGGTGGTGTAGGCGGGTGGCGGAGTGGAGCGGAGCACAGTTCCACAGAGTTTTTTTCCCAACTCAGTGGACCTCTGCCTAGTGGCACTCCGCCATCTCCGCCCGGGGTTATCCATCACTCGACTGCGCTCAGTCAGAGAAACTAGCCAACCGCACGGCACTAGACTGTAGGAACTCTTACCAGTAACTGCAATGCGGGGTTTACATCCTTGACTTTCTGAAATCTGAACCTAGGTAATGTGATCTTTTGAGGATTATGTCAATTTACAGCTCTCATGGGCGTGTATTGGCTTGCTACGTTTTTAAGCTATCCCCCCAGACCTTTGCTCATGTAAGCTCCGTGCATTGTGCATGGGGCTTTTGGAAATCCATACTTACTACTTATATTGGGAGGCAGTGGAGTGGTTTCTGTGCAGATATGACATGGTTCGGTCTTCAAAGATTGACACACAGCTTGCTTCTATGTTCTCTACTTGGCGAATTCTGGAGACCCGTTCATACAATATTGCAATCGTTTAAAGAATGATAAGATCGTTCTGTGCACGAAGAGTTGGAAGTTAGTTTTTTTTTTATCACTTAATTTATTTCTAGTTCAAAGGAAAACCTGAAGTAGAAAATGATACTACAGTTTGAGCTCTGCTTTGGAGCTGGGAAAGCAAATTTCATGTTCCCTTATCCATAAACGCAATCCAAGTGCGTAATTCTGTTTTGTCGCCCTCATAAAGCATCCAAGTGTTTGTTCTGCTCAGCATTCAGTTGTAATTAAGATTACACTACTTAGTCAACAGGTCTAGTGGACAAGAGTAGGCAATAGGATTGATTCCTGTGCAATGATGCATAAACTGGGTCCACACTCCAATAGTTAACGATATTTGCAGCCCGCCCACACATACTCTGACGGTAGTACAGCCTGCTGCATTCAGGTTTGGGGTGGGGCCTACTGGGGGGGGGGGGGAATAACCTGATCTGCACTGTCACCGAGACTATGAAATCTCTGTTGGCTCCCATGGTGGCTAGACTTGATGGTATTGACTATAGGTTACAAGCACTAGAAACCGCCACCGGGAGCATTGGGGATCTTGTCAAAAGTTTGGGGACTACCGAAAGAATTGCCAGGGCTAACGGGAGGGCTCCTACTCAATCAAACCCCCCGAGTTTAGCAATCCCTCGCCCATCCAATCCCCCTATAGCTCCTTTACCTAACCCCCTAACCCAGCAATTACCCACCCCCTCAACCTCCCTCCTGTAGTTAATGCCCATTTGCCTACTGCCCCCACTACAGTAACTGTCCCCGTACTAGCCACTGTTCCTAGTTCAGCGCATAGATCTTCACCAAGCGTCTCTGTGAATTCCAACAGGCAGACTGGGAAACTGTTGGTGTCGGGTGATCGGTTTGTTCAAGACACGAGTAGACCTAACTTGAAAACTGCAGTAAATTTACCACCTGAGGCTGCTCCACACGTAGTGGTTCTAACTGGTGTTCCTGAGCTTAGTGACCCTGCACTAGAACATTTTGCTTCCTTGAAATAAAGTGGTGAGTTGGGTGAACATTTATAGACCCCTCCCCCGAAATGATGATGGTCCGAAGAGTTCCATGGGTGGGATTTACACCAAAGAAAATCAAGGGGGATTCCATCCTGGTAAATTTTAGGAATCCAGTGATTGTATCTCACATTTGCAACTGGCTAGTCATTACGGGGGATACAGTTACCCAGCCACTCCCCTTGTCCTTTTTCTATCCATCCTCAAAAAACTGTATACGGGATCCAGGGTATGATGATGGGTGGACCTAGGTGGGTCATACCAGAGGGTCCAGGCCAAATCCCTATGAAACCATGAGACCTATTGATTATTTTCATACTAATAGGTATAGCTGCCTCGATCAGGTAGACTGACTTCATGGTGAAGTAGGCTCCCGGGGTAATGTTGGGGGATCGGTTCCAACATCCGGGAATCAGTCTCTGAGAGCACAGCTCAGTTGGGAACAGGGGTAGATGTCACATGCATCTGGGAAACGCAGCAACTTACTTCGATTCATCATCCTTCATATATTGGAACTAAAGAACCACCAACACAAGTCCAAGCCCACTCCCCTGGTCTTTCTGCAATAAAAATACTTTCCTGGAATGTAACAGGTCTCAGTAACAAGCTGGCCTGCCCTGACTGGGGTTCTTTTATAGATGCCACGGAAGTCTGTCTTTTCCAGGAAACATGGGCCAGGGAAGAACAATTCCGAATCGGGTTTGCCTCATACTCAGTCCCCGCAAGGTGTGGGGGACAGGGCAGACCGTCTGGAGGGTTAACGATATGGATAAGAGCTGACCTAGGCTGCACCGCCAGGGTTATGAAGACGGGATCAGAGGACGTGCAGTGTGTGATCCTGGAGTGGCGGAACGGTGCTAGACTTGCTCTGGTTAACATTTACTCTAGACCCGTGAGTGTTACTTCCAAGTCCACAGCTATGGGGAAGTTGCCTCTTTTTTAGGGGAGATCCCTGAGGGAGTGACATTTGTGATAGGGGGAGATTTAAACTCCCACTTCGAGCCACTCGAGGGTCTGTTGGATGGTGTAAACCAAGAAGAGGATGATGTATGGAAAATCCCACAACCAGCTGGACCGCCTGTAAGGTCATGGGCGCCTCTTGCATTGCAAATAACTACCCTGACGTTGAATTACTCAATCAGGGCTTGCAATGCCAGGGTGAAATCGGATATCCCTCCAATGAATACTTTTAACAAATTAGGGAGTGAGGCGCGCCTTGATTATATTTTTGTTGAATGCAGTGCTTGGTCTAGGGTACTGGACTTTAAAGTGGTATTCAGGGCAGAGAGCTACCACAATGTACTGATCCTTGACTTTGCTCTTCCTATGGTATCAAAGCGCAGCTCTACACTTGAGGATGGCCCGGCTAGCAGGGCCTTACTTTCAAACAATAGACGCAGGGTTAGATGGGACAAGCTGGTCACTCACCCAGATCAAGTGGCGGGGCTATATGCTCGGCTTGTCCCAGCACTGGAGGCTGCTGCCGCCCTAAAGGTACAACATCCCTGTGAAACCTACCCAAGGCTGGCAGAACTCAATAGGGAACTATTTGTTAACCTGGCTGAAATCCTAAACCGTCCAGGAGATAGAGGTAGCAGGGCAGGTAGTAAGCCCGGCTGGTATAACAGGGCCTGTAGACTGGCAAAAAGAGAACTCCTTGAGGCATTGAAGCAAAACAACAACAGGGCACGGATAAGGCTCAAGAGGACAATATCGGCAATTAATTAATTATGCTAAGATTGAGTGGGGGAATGATAACTGGGCAAACTTAACATCTGCCCTAGCAGTGAAGGATGCTCGTAAGTTCTGGCGAATCATAAGTACAGGTTCAGCCAAACCCGAGCTGGCAGTACCACCTAATATCGCTCCTGAGGTCTGGGAAGAGCACTTCCAGACCTTGTATCAGGGGGGTAAGTTAACTGGGACCTTCCCCACATGTGGCATAGAGCTTATCTCTGTTCCCGCTTCATCTGAGTTTGAGTTTACTGAAGTGGAGGTTATGAACGCTATTGCTAGAATCCCTGCTGGCAAAGCTCCGGGACTGGACAAGGTCCCTGGTGATCTTTTTAAACATGAACCTGGGATATGGGCACCTTATCTAACGTTGATTTTTAATGCTATTTTAGGAGGTATGGCGGTCCCAAGTACTTGGCTGGGAGCAGAGATAGTTCCTATCTATAAGAAGGGATCACCTCTGCTCCCAGCCAACTACAGGCTGATCAGCCTAATAGACGTTTCACAGAAACTTTTTGTGAGGCTGATCTTAGACCACCACGAAGGCTGGATTGAGGAGTCCGAAATTTTAAGCCCATATCAGGCCGGTTTTAGAAAGAATGTCTCTACCACGGATCAGATTTTCCGACTAACTATGCTTTTTTGGAAAACAGTCAAAATCAAGAGCGGATCACTTTACACTGTTTTCGTGGACCTCCGTGCGGCCTTTGATTTGGTCCCACGTGGGAAACTGTGGAGTGTGCTCTCGGATATGGGCATTCCTGCCCCTCTTCTGTATAATTTAATTAGACTCCACACTGACAATTTCGCACAGGTCAGGTGTGGGAGAGAAGGCAAACTGTCATCTAGCTTCCCCGTTGGCAGAGGGGTGAGACAGGGGTGGGTCTTGGCGCCCACGCTGTTTTGCCTCTACGTCAATGGGGTAATTGCCCACCTGAATGCGGCCCCCAACAGAGACGCTCCAAGGCTCGCTGGGGTTGGGGTCTCCGCGACTATGTTCGCGGATGATACTCTACTGCTCTCGAAGACTCCTATGGGTATCCAGCGGGTCTTGGACGGTTTTGTTAATTTTTGTTACGATCGGGGGCTGGAAATTAACACTTCCAAAACGAAATTTATGATTTTTCATCCACCGAAAATAACGCGCCCAAGTCCTCTGATTGGAGGTGTTAGGCTTGAAAGAGTGCAGACGTTTGAGGACCTGGGTCTTACTCTTAATGAGAGTATGACCTGGGCTCAACACAAAATAAAATCTCAGTTAAAGCTCACTCAAAAGGCAGGGGGTATTCTTAAACTTCTAAGTAAAGCTACAGTTAAGCCAATTGGACCACCACTGGAAATCTATAAATTACAGGCACGTGGGGCGGTAATCTATGGCGGCGAATTGTGGGGCAACAATTGTGCCCCGGAGATGGTTACTACGGAAAACAAGTTCCTTAGGCAGCTAGTAGCACTGCCACCAAGTACGCCAATGCTGCCCCTAAGGCTCGATCTGGGCCTTAGATCTTTAAATGAGGAATTTGGCCTTAAACCCATAATATTCTGGAGGTGACTCTGGGTAACTCCAGAGCTCAATAATTATAGACAAGAGCTTGTGGAGGTTCTAAAACTGCCCAATGCGTGGAAACTCTACTGGTTAAAATACATAAGACGGGAATTTGAGAGGCTGACCCTCCCTCTTATGTGGAGTAACCCGGAGCAAGCATGCACAAGTATATCACGCAAGCAGTTGGCTAATCTGTATTTTGAACACAGTTTATCTGCCCGCCTAGCGAATGCTCAAATAGGAACTCTGTCTAACACATTCATTTTAACGAAAGACTACTATAAACTGGAGACTGTTCTGAATGACATTAGCCCCCCCGGCTATAGGAAGCTCTATCTTCAATGGAGACATGCCTCTCTACCAATCAGAGCCCTTACAATTAAATGGTGGCCACCTACCCAAAAAACTGCCCAGGCTGTTCTGCAGATGCAGAAAATGAATTGCATGTTGTCTTTTTCTGTCCTGGTTATCAGATTCCAAGGAATAAATGGATAGTTCCAATCTGTAAGAATCTGGGAATTAGACAGTGCTTTGAATCATTCCAGATACTAAAAACTGATCTTTCCCCACCAATCGTTTTTGCTGTAACAAAATTCTTAGCAGCAATGTGGAACAAGAGACGGAACTATCTGAATGTTCAGTCCAGTGGGAGAAGGCATGTATATGTATTTAGCCTCTGAGAGTTTAAAGTAAAGCTGGGGTGCTCTGATGTTCATGTTTTTAAATATTTCTTATGGATTCTTGTATTTTATAGAGATGATATAGCTCATTGGAGATTTCTTATTGATGTTTTTAATTTAATGAATTGAATTGAAGTGTGGTAATCTATATTGTTGAATTTAATGTGCCTGCTTTTATGACAATGTTGTCGAAATAAAGATGATATAGAAAGAAAGATAAACTATTCTGACTGAGGAACTCGGCTGTCCCAATCCTGTCTTGCTGACTATACTGCAATAGACATTATTGACTGTTAGTCGTGGAAGTAGTTGATTTCTTCCTTGTACTCCTGTGTGTCTGTCAGCCTCTCCTTCTGTGACTGCTCCGGAATGCGATGTTACAGATATGCCTGTATTGAGCTGGGTCTTCTGTAACTGCTTTGGCGTCCTTAAACAGAAGGACTATTACAGCATGTTACAGCGGACTTGGTACTCTGCCCCTCACAAAGGAGGCATTCATTAGGATTTTAATGTAATGGGTCATAGCGGAGGGCAACTCTTTGAGATACACAATGGAGTATGGTTCTGCAAGCGCGTGGGAAGCTTTGGTGCTGATTGAGATACTCATCTCATTTAAGGGATGTAGAGGTGTTAAGAGTACTGCACAACCTGTAGTAGGATAACTGGGCACGCCGAGATTTCAGATGTACTTAACCTAACCGCCAGTTCACATGTGTGACTTTTGGGTTAAAGTTTGAGTGATGTTCTCAGTGGTGTTGGTTCAATAAAGGTGTGTTTATTGAAAACTCTGGTTAATAATCTTGCAGAAGATGGTGAATATATTTATTTCCCTTCATTGATTGGATGGTTCGGTTCATAAATAATTTTTGATTAGATGGCTCTTTTATTCCACTTTGATAGCTCTGTATTTCCTTTCCGTATTTTGGGTATCATTGTATTAACCTAAATTTTTGATTCTGGTCTTATTTTGTATTTCACTGGTTGCTTCTTTTAAGTTGGAGCTCCTCACTAATCCATTTGTTTCACAAGTTGGAAAATATATTTTGCTGCTTGTATGAAAGTCGGGCGAACCCCAAAGTCCCTAAATTAACCTGAGCTCCTTATCCTTGTAGTCATGTCACAGAGTAGGCAGGCTTAACTTAGTGCAACATGTAAAGTATTTATCCGGTACCAAAACAGTAAGAAAGTTAAAACACCAAACAATACACAAAAAACAGATTGAATTAGCAAAATTTAGTAAACAGAATGACATCAGAACAAAAAGCTCCAATAAGGGGAACTGGACTTACGGAATTTTAAATTTTTAAGTACAAATATTGCCAATAAGCACCAATGACTGTCTATGAAAGGGATAGACCGAGACCTATGCATGATTTCAGGTTGATATGACGGAGCACTGGTCGGATACAGCAAGCAAGTTAGTCCAGGTGAAAGGTTTAATCTTCTGACCTAGTCTTTTTTATTGAGTTTAAAATCCTCCAGCAAGCAAGCATGAAGCTATATCCAATGAAGCTGCAACGAAATCGAGTAACTTTACACGGAGGTACCCGTGATGGCCTCAGTCATCCTGAAGTTCCAAAACTTGTGGAAAATGACAAAATGTATATGTACATAAGCGGCGTTCATTTGTGTTCACCCTCGCCACTGTTGAAGGTAAAGAAAGTCACGAAACAGTGGCCCCGCCATCTTGTTCCCTTTTAGGCTCCATCACGAACATAGATAGTAGCCATCTTTGTGTCATGACCTCTCTGCCCATTGCCGATAGCCATCATCTCTCTCTCTCTCTCTCGCTCTCTCTCTCTCTCTCCAGCCCCGCAAGCACCCCGCGCCCCGACAGCCCCCGGTCTCTCCTGTTCGGGCCATAAACGCACTGCTAAACACGACCTTGTCACCACTCTGGACCCCTGCCCCCTCGCTCTTTCATCCTACTCATAGAACGGGCCCTTTTGATAACCTCTTCCTCCCTGCCCGGTTGCCCGGCCTGATCCCAGGCCATCACCTAGCCCAACAGATGCAGTTTATTGCTTCCTACAGTAGGACCTCGTCTCACATCAGAGGAACGATGATTAATCAAGGCCTTCACACCCCTAGATCTGACCGACACCCCCGCATCCCTCCCAGGAACACCCTTCCTCTCTTCTGATGACCCCCCCTGGCTACACCTGGCCTCTCGACCCAGTCCCACATCATAAAACTAGGTCTCGTGGATGTACCCCTCCGGCCCCGCATAGCGAAACATGATATTATCGCCTGCCCAACCTTAGATCTGACCACCCCCTCCTGCCCTCGTGCCCTGTTGGAATGTCCGGCTGCAGATTACAATCACTTGTCACATTTGGGAGGGGAAAACAACATCAGGGCGGTCGGTATGGGAATGGGCCTGGAGCTGGGGTCCCAAACATGCCTTTTTTGTACTTCAAAGTGTCTTTATTGCGAAAAGGAATGTTTGTACATCATAAACCTGTGTATAAAAGACGGAGCCATAGAGAAACTTGTTAGAGCACCTCGAGAAGATACCCTGTTGTCTGATCTGACGTGTTCTGTTCCGTCGGAAATAAACTCCTGTTTCCTGCCTTCCAATCTCCAGGGCCTGCCTCTTTATTTGGTAAATCGTGAGTTGGGTGAGAAGCGGCTAACGCCGGGCAAACATAGAAAAGGGGTAAAATGACCTGATCTGCCTGAACCCTTTTTCATCAATTGGCGTCCCAAACGTGGGGCCCATCAGCGACACGTGGATCCAGTGAGAGAGGTCCCAACGACAGAGTGAACGACTGCAACGATCGGGAAGAGCTTCTGCCCAATAGACCCTTGTCTGGCAGCCGATCATCCGAACTTCACTGGTTCCGAACAGACCTCTCTCGAGTGATCTACGGTCCTGACTGGGAACCATCAGGAGTGCCACAGCAATTACGGAGAATAGAGGACGATCGGGCGCTGGAAACGGAAGACGAGAAACTGTCCATACGGTCCGGGTAAGGTCGTGTAAACGCGACAAATTGCGAATTGATTGTTTGATTGTCATTGGAAAATACTAGTATTACGCATTTTTGATTGTTTTGTCCTGAGAGATTCCCTGTCTGCAAACGGGGAAGGATAGGAGTATTCTCCCTTTGCAGATAGTGAAGGGTGGGTAGCGCAGGCTTTTGCCCCCGTTGTAACCCGTCGCGCCTACTTCCCTCTCCATTTGATTGATTGTTATCCAAGCATTTATTGTTTTGGAATTGGTTCTCTTTGGATCATTCTCTATTTGCAAACAAGCACAGAGCCGCCATACTCTGTTTAGTCTTTGCAGATAGTGAAGGATAGGTAACGCAGGCTTTTGCCCCAGTTGTAATCCGTTGTGCCTATTTTTATCCCCCACTGATTGATTGTTTGACCGGACCTTGATCGTTCGGAATTGGTTCTTGGAAAGGATCTTCTCTGCCTACAAACAGAGAGGAACAGGAAGATCTCTCTCTTTGCAGATAGTGAAGGGTAGGTAGCGCAGGCTTTTGCCCCCGTTGTAACCCGTCGCGCCTATTTTATTCCTCATTTGATTGATTGATTGTTTGTCCGAACTTGACTGTTTGGAATTGGTTCTCTCTTTGGGTATTCCCTATTTGCGAATACTGTAGAATAGAAATATTCTACCTAGTCTCCGCAAAGTAGCGAAGGATAGGTAGTGCTGACTTTTGTCCCCGTTGTAACCCGTCATGCCTATCTCCTCCCCATTGCTCAGTAGTTGGTTCAGCCCGGACCATTTATTAGAGGTAGACCATCTGGCTCCACCGGAGGACATCCCTAATAAAAAGGACATATATAAAGAAAATGCGGATTAGCCGCTGTATCGTGCTAGCAAATAAAAATAACATGAAAATCATTAGGAAAAACAAAAAGAATCGAGTAAAATCAGTAGGCCACTGATGAGATCTCTTTTCAACCTCACTGAAATGGAAACATTAGGAACAACCCCTCAGGAAGTATGAAACTAGTGAGGAAAGCCGAACTCAACGCCATGATGACCGCGAGACAGCTCGGCTCCACCGACCACCACCGCCCAATTAACGACAAACCCTAGGCAAATATTAGAAATATACAACACTAAAGCAAAGTAACAGGTTAAAACGTTTTTATTTGAACAAAAATATATTAAACAACTATTTACACGGCAAACGGCTGCAACAACAAACCCACAATGCATTTCGCCGTCTGCTTGACGCCGTTCCCGTCCCTCCTTCCCCAAAGTAACAATGTTGGGCTACTTTGGGCTACTTTCTAGTAGATTTTTTGGGCGTCAGAAAGTCTACAAAGCCGTCGGCGGCGGCCTGGGGGTGGAGAACCATTACGCGAATAGTCCGGAGGCGACACCACGCGCCAAGGCCTGTCCCCGGGATGAACCATGGGACCCGTTCCTGGGGCCGTGGCAAAGAGCGGCCGGCCACCGAAGGCATGGGCCCGACCCGGAATGTACTGGTCCTCCCATTCCCTTCTTCTCCCGGCGCCTTGCAGGCCACGGGGGGGGATGTCTTGCATATGCCTCCGACCCCCCCCTCTTCTTCATCGCCTGGTCCGGCCATAACAAATGTCATCGAGACGCCGTGGGGTGCACTGGGAGGGAGAGGCGGCGCGGACGAGCCTCTCCCGCCCCCCCAGTTGGGGGCCCCTCAGCTGCACCCCCAACGCTCCACGCACCCGGCAAAGGGTTCATCCACTCTTGCGGTGCAGTGTCGCTCCACACACCCGGCAAAGGGTTCGTCCACTCTTGCAGTATAGGGACGCTCCACACACCCAGCAGGGTCTCGTCCACTGTGGCGGTGCTACGACGCCTCACCCAACAGGCTGGAGTCCGTCTGCTCATTTGACCCAGTGACTGCCGGTAGCTGCAGAACTCCTAAAAATGGCGGTCGACCTTGCAGGAACGAACCTGGCGTGCAAGGATGGCCTGGTCGCTGGCCAGCTAGAAAAACGAGTCCTCCGTTCAGAAACGTTCTCCTCAGCTTTGAAGATTCTACGAGAGTTGCGGAGGGCCCTCGACCTCCGCGGGCCCCCAACCACCACCGATGGGAAATGACTGCCATGATCACTCGCAGAACGACCAAGACGTAACCACGAGACGTCAGCGCCCTCATGCTGGCGCCAGCCTCAGTTTTGAATGACCCAAGATACTGCAGACTACCGATTTGATCAGTTCCGGTGGAACATCAGTACGACCCGGTAGGAAAGATTGTTGCCCCTCCCTTTTCTTTGATTGATGGTTCATGTCACCAGTCCCTTCTGTCGCCCCTTAACGAAACTTCTGGACTGCCAAAAAGAAGTTCTGGTCCAACCACGAGTTGGTAGAGACAGTTTGACTATACTTGGACCCGCCTGACCCCACCCAAAATGGCGCCGGTACAAACGAAACTCGCAATTCCCCGTTGTGTTCCGGATGCTCAGACTTGATATCGTGAGATATGTATGCAGTTTTGAAGCACATGGCGGGAGGGGATGAGTATTGCTTGAACATTCGAACAATGAATTTGATATTAAGTTCTGACGCATCATTGATTACAGTATTATTGAAAGTTCGAATCTTTTTGACACTGATGGTACTTACCCACAATGAATTTTCGATATGATTTTATTGCACTTATCGTACCTTGATGAAATAAAACAACCGCCGACTCAGTTATGTTTTCCGCAGATAAATATGCCCTCATGTACAGTTCCAGTCTGCTCCGTGGCTGGCCCACGTGATTGTAGGCCTGCATTTGTACGTCAACATTTTTTAAATAAAGATTTCGTGACAACAAATACAGTCGTAGCTTTTGGATTGGTAAATTTTGAATACATAGCCCTTGTTTCCGATCTACGTAAAATATAGGCGAAATAAAGCAAGTCGATTACTGAAAGGTTAAAAAGCAAAGTACCTAGAAATATTGAAAATGTGAACGATCCAAGTTGTTGCGTGTGTTTTTTTACTTTTGTGCAACCTAAGGCAATCGATAAAGGTCCCGGTGTTCTGTTTTACTTTGTATGCCAGATATCTCAGGGAAATTGTTTCAGATGCCCCTAAACCAGACCCGGTACCACTGTAGACCACACCGACTCCTCGAAGAAGAACACGAGTTCACCCACTTTACCCTGATTGCTCTTTTGTTTCGACCCCCCCCCCCACACAAGATCCGCAATACCACACGTGGGTGATCTATGCAATGTGCAGTCCATAAATGATTATGCCTCCCGCACCACCAGTCCCTCGGGGCTTTAAACGCCGAGATGGAAGGGACTGCAGCCCGCGGAGATAGGTCGAAATACGTAGTAAGTAAAAAGCCTTTTGGGTATTATGCGCGCGAATGTGTCTTTAAACGCTGCCCCCAACCCCTTCTTCTTCCCCTTCTTTCTGCAGCTCGCATCAGAACATCGACTAAAGTGTGGAGAAGACCGAAGCAACGCGGATTTGGGTGATATGAATGCATGCGTGTATGACCAAATGTTTGTAACTCGACTGGATATACGTTGCACGCGTTGACCTGATAAGAGAGATGTTTTTGTACGACTTGAGTGATGATTGGACGGCCGATGGAATGGGGAAAAAGGGGGTCTGAACATAGTACCTTTACACGATGAACAGACGTAGATATAACACACCCTTACTTAGAAACGACCATCTCTCTAATAATGCAACCAAGAATGACGTGCACCTACGAGTAGATTCTTACGCCATGAAACTCGAAGTTGCCCATTGTTCCCCCAACTAACACCCTCCGTTGCCTCAGCCTGGATACCCGTCCGCTAAAAATGATTCAAAGATCCCACCGTAAGTACTAGCCCGACCAGGATAGTTCCCGAACAATTGACGAAAGTATAAGTATTTGCAACAGAGACGAACAGCAAAAGACAGTCAGGCGAATTAAATAGGAAACTAAGGATGCGCAGCATGCAGGAGGAAATGTCTTTGGCCAAGTACTGTTCTATGTTTTGTCTTGAGTTCTGTATGTAAATGCATGTACCCCCCCCCCCTCGCCTGAATTCATGTGTACGTAGTATATGGATTTACGTTGTCCCTCAGTCTGTGTTTCTATATATTATGACCCCTACTGTTTTGTGTTTTGTGCGCACCAAAATGGCCTATTATTGTACACGTTTCTCTCTCTCTCGTCCTTTCCCTTCATGTTGTACGTGTACCGAATAGTTCATTTAAAATGCGAACGACCCCTGCTCCCTCTTCCTCTGTGTGGTAATGTTGTGCCCCGCCGGCACGAGCCTAATTGGTTTTTCGAACACAAAGGTGATCGACAAATTGCCAGAAACTAAAACAATTGTAATTTGCCATGTTACTACCTCTCCTTTTCTGTAAAAATGATAGAACTCGAATTGGCTATAAAGGAAAGGACAGGTAAGACGACTGATGTCCCCCTAATCTGGCCCTTTTTATAGGAGGACTATACGTCAGTGGCCTTCTGCTCTCAGCTCGTTAGAAACACAATCTCCTAGGCCCAGATTGCCCCACCCCTCCGCACCCAAGTACGGATGTCCAAAACGTCCCTGTTCCTCCCGCTTGACCCCAGCTCCGTAAACTCGAGGTATAACTGATGACCCTGCTTAACTATTGCTCCCCGAGAAAAGAGTGTTTAGCCTCTACCCCTCTCTCATGATGATAAAAGACTGCCAGGGCTAGGGTCAGAAAGCCACATGCGACATGAATGAACGCCAAATAGACTTAGTTCAAACTCAGTAGACATGCCTGTATACATACTCCACAGTGATAACTTCTGACCGTGACCGATGAAACGTACCCCCAGCTACCTAGATCTGGGACGGAATTGAAATGTATAAATGCCTTCTCTTGCCAGTTCACTAAAACCTGTTTTGTACCCATTCAAGGATACACAGCCACCGGAGGAGAGGGGCTGGACGTGACGCACAGCCTGGCCACAGATCGTGAGGCGCGTGTGACCTCGACCTAAGATGGAGCCGCAGAGCAACGGGACGCGGGACGATGCACCACTCTCAATCGCAGAAAACGAAGGAATGGAGGGCTGCCTTGAAGCCCTCTGCTTGTTGACCCACGCGTGCCAGAAGTCCCCGCCCTTTAAGCCCGATTGATGGACCTGCCTGCGCATCACCCTTTTGCTCCCTTGGTCCGTCTCAAAGATCCGGTCCCACTCCGCCCTCTCCTCCCTCGATTATCCGACAAAACCCCTTCTATCCTTTCCACGTGGATTCTGACTCCGAGAAAGAAATGCAGGTGCCCAGCATAAGGCACCCTTAAGAGAGATTAGCTAGGAAACAGGACTGTGGCCTAACGGCAAAGGACAGATCACACCCTGCGACGTGTAAAGAAGGACCCGAGCTGGACCTATAGCTCCACCGCCGGTGCTCAACAGCGCCAACGGAAGAAAACGAACTACCAGAACATACCAGTGATGACTCGCTACTAAAAAAGACACTGTGGCGAAGACCCCCCTTTTTCGGAACTTTCTACACCCCTTGACTAATTGCTTGTATTGGACTAAATTCCTCCCTCAACCACTTTTGCCTGTAAAATGTTTCATCGGTCACTTTTAAGTACGACAAATGTAAATTTATATGTATTCCACCTCGTATGTCGCATCAACTACACACGGTTATATGTAAGTCTACCAACATTGACAAACGCTATTTCATTGACTACACACGACTATATGTATGATAAACACGGAAATGATCTATCTTATGTAAAAAGCGGCGACTGTGGAAAATGAAAAAATTTATATGTACATAAGCGGCGTTCATTTGTGTTCACCCTCGCCACTGTTGAAGGTAAAGAAAGTCACGAAACAGTGGCCCCGCCATCTTGTTCCCTTTTAGGCTCCATCACGAACATAGATAGTAGCCATCTTTGTGTCATGACCTCTCTGCCCATTGCCGATAGCCATCATCTCTCTCTCTCTCTCTCGCTCTCTCTCTCTCCAGCCCCGCAAGCACCCCGCGCCCCGACAGCCCCCGGTCTCTCCTGTTCGGGCCATAAACGCACCGCTAAACACAACCTTGTCACCACTCTGGACCCCTGCCCCCTCGCTCTTTCATCCTACTCATAGAACGGGCCCTTTTGATAACCTCTTCCTCTCTGCCCGGTTGCCCGGCCTGATCCCAGGCCATCACCTAGCCCAACAGATGCAGTTTATTGCTTCCTACAGTAGGACCTCGCCTCACATCAGAGGAACGGTGATTAATCAAGGCCTTCACACCCCTAGATCTGACCGACACCCCCGCATCCCTCCCAGGAACACCCTTCCTCTCTTCTGATGACCCCCCCGGCTACACCTGGCCTCTCGACCCAGTCCCACATCATAAAACTAGGTCTCGTGGATGTACCCCTCCGGCCCCGCATAGCGAAACATGATCTTATCGCCTGCCCAACCTTAGATCTGACCACCCCCTCCTGCCCTCGTGCCCTGTTGGAATGTCCGGCTGCAGATTACAATCACATGTCACATTTGGGAGGGGAAAACAACATCAGGGCGGTCGGTATGGGAATGGGCCTGGAGCTGGGGTCCCAAACATGCCTTTTTTTGTACTTCAAAGTGTCTTTATTGCGATAAGGAATGTTTGTACATCATAAACCTGTGTATAAAAGACGGAGCCGTAGAGAAACTTGTTAGAGCACCTCGAGAAGATACCCTGTTGTCTGATCTGACGTGTTCTGTTCCGTCGGAAATAAACTCCTGTTTCCTGCCTTCCAATCTCCAGTGCCTGCCTCTTTATTTGGTAAATCGTGAGTTGGGTGAGAAGCGGCTAACGCCTGGCAAACATAGAAAAGGGGTAAAACGACCTGATGTGCCTGAACCCTCTTTCATCAAACTGTTACTAAAGTGTCAACACAGGATCACTGCTAAGGCTCCCAGAAGCTGAGGGTCAGCACTCAGGGGCCATGACTCACTCCAGTTGAGGTCACCAGTAAGGTCCAGACGAGATCCAGTTGATTCTAGTCGTATCAAGAAAAAGTCATCTTGCAGATTTTGTCCTTGCAGTCACATAGAAGTTCAGTCATTTGTTCCATAGAGAATGAGTTACTTACTTTTGGTAATGTACTTTCTCCCAGAAACTCTATGTAGTTGCAAGTTCCTCACCTTGTCAATATATCCCAGGCATCAGATTGGCTCTGGATACATTTTAGTAGTACCTCTGCTCACCAGTAGGTGGTGTTGTGCAGCTCTAGAAATAATGTTTGAAGTATATGTGGGTGACACTCCCACACAGTGATGTGATTTGCTTTCTGGACTGTCCACGCTCCCAGTCACAGAGCCCCAAATGTGAATTGCTGTGACCAGTGTGCAGCTTCCTAGACTTAGAATCTTATTATTGCACAGAGTGAAACCACATAACTGGTAGGATAGGAAGATCGGTGTGTAATCTGCAGTTAGACAAATTCTCTTCTAGGAAGAGAGTAACCAAATGTAAGGAGCTTGTTCTTCTGATAGAGATGTATAGCCGCACATTCCTTACCGTCTGAACAGATACCAAAGTAATATCCATAGATAGATGGGTCTGTGGATGGACTCAGGTCAGAAGATCCTGACTATCCACACAACATTGCTTTATGAACATATGGATGGATATCCACTTAGCCACCTATCAAATGTCTAGAATCAGACTGGTAGAATGAGCACGCAGTCCTACTGGGTGCTGCTTTTTAGCAAGGGCATAGCAGATCTTTATGCAGAACACGATCCAGCAAGAGATGGTTCTCCTCTGCATAGCCTTACCTTTCATCACTCCAGAGAAACGCACAAAGAGTTGATTGTCCTCTTGCTGTTCTTAGGTATGATATATGTAAAAGCTCAGCGCTTTTCTGGGGTTCAAGAAATGGAGTCTCTCATTCTCCTTGGAGGAGTGAGGCAGAGCATAGAACACCAACAGAGCAATGTTTTGATCAACGTGGAACAGCATCACATCGTTATACAAGAAGGATGTCCTGGTCCGAAGAACTAGTTTGTTTTGGAAAAAGTTGGTGTATGGTGGCTAGACGCAAAGAGCTGGAAGCTCACTCAGACGCGCACCAATGTGATGGTGACAAGGAAAATTGTCTTGAGGGTAAGGAGCCGCAAGGAACAACAGTAAAGGGGCTCAATTGGAGTCACATTAGAAAATGTGAGAAAAAAGTTAAGGTCCCACAGAGGCATTTCAGAGGAAAAGGAAGGAAACAAATGTAAATGTTTTTAAAAGAGCGTAACAGCTGGAGTTTAATAAAAAAAGAGGGCTGATCCAGCATCTGAAAAAAGAGCAAATAGCTGAAAGGTACCTTAAAACTGTTCCCATAGCAAGGCCCTGCTAAGCTAAGGGCAAAACAAACAATAAAGCGTAAAATAACTTTGGCTGTAATGAGTCTATCTCCAGAGCATTACACCAAGCCACACATTTGTCCCAATGACAGGTGCATAGAGTTTGTGTTGATGGATGACTGGCTGCCAAGATGACATCAACAATCACTGGGAGAAGGACAAAGGTGTTCAGCTCTCACTGCTCAAAATCCAAGCATTAAGGTGGAGATTGTGAAGGCCCAGGTGCAGAACCCTGCCCAGTGGCTCTAACAGCAGATCCTACCAGAAAGGAAGCCTGATAGGAGGAAGGATGCTCAAGTCCAGGAGATCTGGATACCATATGCTCCATGCCTAGTATGGGGCCACTAGGATGACTTGGGCCTGGTCGGTCCTTATCTTCCTGAGAACTCTGGGCAGGAGTGGTATCGGTTGAAAGGCATACAGGAGTCCTGGGGTTCCAGTCATGGGAAAATGTATCCCCGAGCACAAGACCCCTTGGAAACTCTGATGCGCCGAAGAGCTGACAATGCCCGTTCTCTGTGATTGTGAACAGATCAAACCAAGGTCCTCCCTATTCTGGGAAGAGACCTTGCCTCACCTCTGGCTGAGCTTGTGCACCCTGGCATTCTGTGATCCTACCAGGTGGTTCAGCACCAGGAAGATCCCTTGGTGGACCATCCATTTCTAAAGGAAGAAGTCTTCGGGCACAGGTTCCATGACCCCACCCTTCTCTGCTTGATGCAGTACCATTTGGCAGTCCATAAGCACCTTGTAAGGAAAATGCTATTTTTGTCTGGTGATTCCCATGTTTTTGAACTGATGCTGATGGTTTTTCAACTATGAAAGTGCACTGAGGCCTGCTAACCAGACTTCAATTTTAGTGCCCTGATTCTAAAGTGTATGTTTAATTGGCTATACGTAAATGGAAATGGCCAACTTACTTGTTAGTTGAAAGTAAATGGTACACTGATCCCCAGGGCAAGTAAGCTAGAGAGGAGTCTTGCAGCGCTGATTGAACCACCCTAGAAGTCCCCCAAGTAAAACAAGTACCCCAGTCCACCACTGTAGGCTGTTAGAGCAGTTGTGTACTGTTAGCCCAACTTTGCCAGTGACAGCAATGGCAAAGCCACCACCTCCTTTGGGCATGTGTGCAAGTCACCCCTCTGGCAGGCCTACCGAGCCCTTAAGGCAGGGTGCAACATATGACACAGACAGGACATGTATTTTCCATGTCTTGACGGAAAAACAAGTGCATTTTCTTTTTTTCACAATGGAAATACTAAGTTGCCCAATGAGTACAGGGTTACATGCTGACAGTGCAGCTGTGCTAACTCCTGAATGGTGCGAACAAAGTGGACACTCCATGGTATCAAACAACTCATTACATTAAGCCCGACTTGTATCTCAAGTCAAAATTAATATAACTTGTTGTAGTTTGCAGCTTTGGCAAAGCTACTACTTTATTGCCTTTAAACCTCCTGTGCCTTCCGTGGCACACTTGGAACCTACTCCACAAGACAGCTTTCTACCCGCCAGGGGAGATGTGCCAATGACTCTCAGGAAGGAGACCAATGAAGGATTGCAGGGCAGGGAGGTGTTACCTCTCTCCAGTAGGAAGCCACTTGGGTGTTAGCCCCAAAGGGCAGGCTTCAAGGGTGAAGCCACCTTTAAATGGCAGACGAGTAGCACCAGGAAAGAAGGCTGCCCCATTGTTGAGGGTGACAGGCTGGCATGTGAGGCAGAGAGGGGAGCCCAGTTGCCAAACCAGTTTCCCAAGTGCCATGTAGGCCTGAAGCGGTCACACCCCAGGGGTGTGCAAGGGAGGACTGAACAGAGATAGGGGGGTTTCACCATCTTGGGAGAGGGAAGAATGGAACAACCTGGGATAACCAGATGCTACACTCTACAGGAAGTGGTCAATAAGAGGGGGATACCTGGTAACCCATTTGCTACCAGCCGCATCCTGTCCTGAGGTCGCTTTCTGAGCATAATGGGGGCAGGCTGTACGGAAGAACCAGCAAAGAGGGTCTGCTCTGTCGAAGACTGAACATGCTGCTCTTGTTGGCTACTGAAAAAATGGACTGCACCTGCCATGTCCTTCTCAAGTTGAATCAGTCTCCAGAGCCCAGTGAAGCCAAGAGAACTCAAATAGCCAGCTGACTGGCCTCTTGTTTGCAACACAGGGACACAACAGCTGAAGAATCCTGCTGGGGAAAGTTGGTTGCCCAAAGTCTTGAAGCCGCTACCACCACCGCAATGCAGCACTGATGACCAAGACCCAACCCAAGTTCACTGAACCTGGGAGTGCTGTTGGAGAGTTGCTAGGCACCTCAGAAGGTGAGTTATTGACTCAGGAAGGATTGGCATGTGACCACAACAACAGGCAAGTGGTAGTCCAGTGGTGAATGGAATTCAGCTAGACCAGAGAGAACTCCATGGGGCCTCAACAGTACAACGAGGACTCCAAAACCAACTTTGTGAAATGAGAAATCTCTGTAGGAAGACTCCTTTTGACTGTGTTGCATCCACTGCATCCTTAGAGCATCTTTAGCATCCCTTGCATCAGGACCACTCCATAGGAATCCATTGCAAAGTAGATAAAATGCTTGCAACTGCTGAAGGACTGCTTCTTCTGGAAAGATAACTGGTCTGGAGGACCTTGCTGATCCCCATGACTAGCTCCTTTGAGGAGTTGATTGCCCCAAGTACTTCTAAACAACCACATTGATACTCACCTACGTTTTCTTTGAAAAAGTTTCTGTGTCCAATTTGTCTACTCTACAAAGGTTTGTTAGCGGTTGAGTGAAATTGATTTGATTCATTATTGCTTCACAAATCTATATCTTCAGAACCCTCCAGTTGATCTTTTTAGTTCTAGTGTTAAATTCTCATAAAAGTAAAGTCTGATGTTGAATTTCTTGGGTTTTCTGTCAATTACATCTTCAATTGATTTGGTGCTGTTTAAATGCTTAACACTTGTTCCTCCATGTAAGCCTTTGCTAGACCTAGCATCCTTGGTGCGGTTTCCGTGACTTTTCCCTTCTGACCTTTTTTTGTTTGTTTTTACTGATTTAGTTGTTGCCGACTTTAGGAATCTGGGCACTTTGCCACTGATAATCAGTGCTAAAGTGTGGATAAACATTTGTCTATCCCCAATTGGCATATTTGATTTACTTATAAGTAAAGCACCCTGCATATGGCCAGGGCCTCTAACTCAAATGCAACTAGAGGGCCTGCAACAGTGATTGTGCCACCCACTTAGGTAGCCCTTTAAGCATGTCTCAGGCATGCCACTACAGAGCCTGTGTGTGCAGTATTAAACTGCTATGTTGGCCTTGCAAGTTAACCAACTTTCCAGGCCCAAATCTTCATATTTATTACATTTAGGTTACCCCTAAGCTAGGCCCTGGACAGCCCATTAAGTTTTACATGTCTTTGTGGTGAAATACTCTTAAATGTGTGTTTCACTACTGCATGGCCCATCTCTCCCATACGATAACAATGGGATTTCCTTATTATATCCTATAAGTATATTGGAAAGGGGTGGGACCCCCACATTTGGTGTTTCTGGAATCGCAATTTAAAAACACAACTGATGGTGAAGTGGGTTTTTGAATTGCAGTTCTGAAAATGCCACTTTAAGAAAGTTGAAATTTTCTTACTGTAACAATTTGGTGCCTTCTGCCTGACTTTGGAACACACACCTGGGATTGGTGACAGCTGGCTTCCTGCATTCCCTCTAGATATCTATACACCAAGCAAGGGTGGGTGTGACTGAGTGGTTATCTACATGCAGATGGGTCATCCTGAGCAGGATGGGAGGAAGGAGCTGGCACTTAGACCTGAAAGATCCGCTACACAAAGGGTCTCATACTTCCCTGTAGTGAGTCTGGAGCCAGGGCAGGAAAAAACGGGACTCTGTTCACTTCAAAGCATCTCTTTGACGTCTCCCCCATTGCAAAGGCCCAACTGGGTTTAATGTCTGGGCCTCTGACACCAGCAAATCATAACACTTCTGGAATTGAGGCCATTTTACAGGAAGAGGTGCTGCTGTGCTGCTGGAGGGACTGCCACTTTACTGAACTACTTTGCAGTGTTGGTCTGCTGCCTGATGCTACTTGGTATCCCCAAGGGCTTGTTGGCTTGCCTCCTGTTCTCTGAAGTCTCAGGGATATAAAATACAACACCTGGACTCTGTATGCTGTGAGTCCAGCTCGGCCAAGTGGTGCAAATCCAGTCCTAAGCCCTTGGAAGTGAGTACCAAGTGCTGCATTTAAGAAAATCCACACATCAATGACATTGTGCCAATTGGAACTGGTACATTTCCCTCAACACCAATGCATCACCGCTGCCGAACAAATCGTGGACACCACATCACTGACTGCGCAATGCATCGTCCTGTTTCTGACACATCTCTGGCATAGTTTGGCTTGGCGCCAACACATCACTTTGTACTGCTCGCATTGCCGACTGCCCAGCGTTTTGACGGTGATGCATCGCCCCAATGCTCAGCGCAACTTGACTCTCAATACATCCTTGACTTTGCACAGGTTGGAACCGATGCATCGATACATCTGTAGGATAAGCAGCCATGCATCGCCTCCTTTGCTCCATGCAACGCCCTCGACGTCTATGAATCCATGGTATTGTTCAGTGAGCCATGGCTAGTCCCTGTATCCAACCTGTGCTCCGTCCTAGTTGGCCTGAACTTTTTGATTTATCCCGTCCAAGAACAACCAGATAGCCCCAGTTTGAGCTATCTGTTACTAAGCACTACAGACACATTTATTCTTTAAAAAATATTATCTTGACTTCTACTTATTGGTTTTTGTAATTTTGGCTGTTTTGTTGAAAAAATACAAGCTATTTTTCTAAACTGATGTGGAGTCTTTGTGTGGTGTTTTTACTGTTACCCATCGAAGTGTTGTACAAATGCTTTAAACATTTCCTCTCAAGTTAATCCTGACTGCTCTGTGCCAAGGTACCAGAGGGTGAGCACAGGTTAATTTAAACTGTGTTGCTGACTTACACTGGCTATGATCATGATTCCTGCTTACACAGGGCGCATACCTTTGCCTACCAGAAACCCAATTTCTAACAGCCTTGTTGTTCAGTGCCACAGCTACCCAAGGCTGAGCTGAGGGTTTTATAGACGAAACCTACTGGACATAAAGTGGCTGGTAAGGGTATGGCTCAGTGTATTCGCACAACAACACAATATAATACACCCCATTTCCTCACATTGGTGGCAACAGTGGGATCCAGAATCTGTGTTTTCAGTAACATACAGTTGTTAAAGTTAAGACTTCTGAGAATTCACATAGGTGGACACCTAGAAAGGAAGTTCTTGCTCCCAAAAATGTATTGTCTATGAACATTGTTGAACGCCAAGGTTCTATCGCTAAAAAGGTGCACAAACTTCCCAAAGAAGGGGAGGAGTATTTCTGAAACGTTTGGCAAGTTTCTTAAAAGTTCAAGTAAAGGAGGAAAATGTTTTCCACTTGTTTTTTAACACAGCTCAGGAGCCACTTTCGACTAGGAGACACACATCTTTACGTGGCAAATCTGTCCTCAAAGAGGAGGGATGATCTGTGGACGTTTTATACAGAGATAAAAATCATCATGGGAGCTAAACCCAACGGACCTGCTTTGATTAAAGCCCTAAGAGCCTGGGATGAGGCTTATAGGGTACAGGTTCCCAAACTGTGCGCCGAGGCTCCCTGGGGAGCCATCAAACCTAGCCAGGGGAGCCGCACACCAAGCGTTTTAATGCATTTAATGTTGAAGGGGCTGTTGGCTTCAGTTAAACTAATTAGAATTAAACGCATGATGTCGATGATTTCTAAGTGACATGCCTGAAGCTGTCAATGTAGTTCTTAGTTAATGGCATGTCGAGGGAGATGACCTCCATATTTCACTGGAACCACACATTCCATACTCCCAAAGTAAGGGGAAGATGCCTGAGTTATTTTGTTAGACTCGTAAATAGTTTTTTTTTCCCAAAGGCATTTTACACCAATGCAAGTTATCAGGAAAGTACAGTTATCCTGTGTATTAAGTATTATTAAGGATTGACATTTGTACTTGAATCATAGGTATTTCCAGTACACATTTCTTTCAGTACTCACCCATTTCCAGACAGTTCTGCTCCCTCCTTGAGCACAGGGAAGTAGAACAGCATTTACGGCATAGTGCCAACATTTGGAAGAATGGAAAAGGGATGTTTAAAAAAAATAAACTCTGAAGAATTTATTTGAGTTACATTGATTTGGAGGCCATTTTAGGGAGGAGACAGCAAAAATAAAGTTGCATGTGGTTTAATAAATTGTGAGTCACCCTGCTGAGACAGGTGTGTTGGCACGTATGACTTGGGTAGAAATGGAAGTGCATGCAACCACAGAAACACTTTGGGAATGGGGCCTACATGCATAGGGGTGTTTTCTAGCACTGTTAGTGGGATAAAAAGTTTGAGACAGTACTCTGAAAAAGGCATGGACAAAGAAGTGTAACTAGGAATATTTTGTTAGAGGTGCTGCCTTAGTAATACGAAACACCCTGCATATCTGAATATAACACCTTCTTCTGCTTCATCCCAATTATTTTCAGGGAGAAAAAAGCAAGGACTCCCGAGGTCAGGCTTAAATCCACCCCACCCTCCAGAAATAGTAACAGTGGGGAGCCACGGGCAATGGCCAATGGGTCAAGGGAGCCGCAGGTTGAAAAAGTTTGGGAACCACTATACAACCATGCCTAAGGAAGAAACTACCCCAGGGTAATGCGAATGAAGAGGAGTTTGAAGATAATTGCAGCCTAAGTGGAGTCAGTGGGGCAGGCATAAACCTCCCCCTTTAGAGGGCTCAGGAGGGTGTCCAGAATCCACAGCCAGAGATCCATACAGGAATGCAGGGCAGCCCTGGACTTGTAGGTGAGGACCAAGTTATATACAATGGCTGTGGGTGACTTTAAGTGGGTAGGAGTTATTGGCCCACATACGGTAACTGTGCTGTGCTGTGCTGTGCTATCCCAGTGGAGTGCTTGCTGAACAGATACTTCAAGAATTCTGCTTAGACAGAAGTAGAAAAGAGGACTCATGTAGCGGTGCCAAAAATGCACTGCCACCATGTTTGCCAACAACCATGGGGCACTCGTGATACCAAAGGAGAACACAGCCTTTAGAACGGGTGCAAGGAAATAGGCATCCTGCATGTTCGATGCCACCATCCAGTATTCATGGTCGAGGATAAACAAGACCTTTGAACATTTTGAACTTTTTCTTTCAGAGGAATGCATTGAGGAGGGCACAGGTCTAAAATAGGCAGGGAACCTCAATCCCTCTTGGGCACCAGAAACTAACGGAAAGAGCAACTATCCTACTTTTAACGCAGGTACCTTCTTGATGGTCCCTATGGCCAAAAGGGCCTGTCACAAACCAGAAAGATGGCAATCCATCAGTCATTGGTGGGACTGTATAAGGTGCAGCGGTACAGAAAGGAAGAGTAAAGCATAACCCTTCTGAAAAAAATACAGGACCCACCTGTTGGATTTTATGGCCTACCAACCCAGCAAGAATCATTGGATCGTGCTATTCCCACTGGGTGACTGAGCTCTGCTAAGTGCATGCTAAAGAGGTTTAGCAGGAGGTCCTGAGAGGGGTGTGGTAGTGGACTGAGCAGCCAGTCAAGGTGATTGTGGGGGTGGGGAGTGCCATGGCGTCAGCTGTGAAACTGCTAGATGTCATGCTGGGGGGGTTGGATTGCTGGGGTTGGATTAGTTGATGGTATGGGGTACCTCTGCAAAAGCAATGACAGGAACAGTGGGGCTGATGCGCCAGGGGAGGTGGGCAGATAAGCCAAGGAAGTGTGCAAGAGCCCTGCTCTCCATGAACCACTCTAAGGCAGAGTCTGCCTTGTTCACAAACAGGTAAGCCCCATCGAATAACATGTCCATAAGGGATGGCTGGAAAAGCAGTGGACTGCAGCTAAGCATGGCAGCGAATGGCGACATGGTAGCCCACCCAAAGGAATTGGTGGTGTCCATACCACAACGAATTGTGAACTTAGCTGCTTCACAATGTTCCTGAATGGCCTAGGCAAGGACCGTTCGGAGACCTTCTGGGACACTTGATAGGACTTGGGCCACCGAGACCCAAAAGGGCATGAGAATAGCAATCCAGCAGGCACTCATTGACCTGAGCCCAAAGCTGGTTAATTAAAAGGCTCTTTCCCCGTACTTCTCGGCCTATTTCAACTCCCTATAGGGGGAAATAGTCAGAAAGGTTTTGGGATTCGTTTTGCTTGCAGATGTCTGCGACAACAAGGGGAGCTGAGATAGGGTGGTGGAGTCGTGTAATATGGTGGTTAACCGAGGGTCCTTAGTAGATGTCTGCCAAGGTTGAAGAACCTCCCTAGGTACACTGATCTTGACCTCTAAGGTCAGATGCTGGTTGTAAAGGACTTCTGCAGCCCTACACATAGCCATGGCACGAGAATCACTCTCCTCAGTGGCAGGGCAAGGGGTAGAGAGGAGTCGGTTTCATGGGAGGTATCAAGGCCACTAGCCTCCTGAAGGTCATCATACTAATTCTCCTCCTGATAAGGTTGGCCACTCACATCACCCTTATCATAATTGTTTGCTTAATACATGCTGAACAGGGAACGCAGGGTGTGCAGCCGGCATCGTGAAGGCAGATAAACTGGAGGAAATGGAGTCATGGGCTCAAAGGGTCCTGCTGGAGCTGAGGGTTAACCTGACCAAGGTAATCCAGGTGGAGAACCTCTCAGCTTTGTGGGGCTTGCAGGCACCACAGAGGGAGTCGGCAAAGATCCGAAGAGTTGTAGCAAGGACACAGAGAACTCTTTGATCTGATTAGGATTGTTGACAAACCCCAGAAATTGTGGTTGTGTTGGACCATGTTGTGAAGTCAGTTCCGAAGTGGAACGACATTGAGAGCGACATGTATGGTTCTGCCATCATGCCTTCAAGGGAGAGTGTGAGTGGCAGAAACGGTCTGAATTCCGCCTTGCACTCTAGTATGGCCTTTGACTTCACTGATGTGCAGTCACTGCAAACCTTAGGGTTGTGGCTCAACATCGGACACCACATGCAAAATTGGTGAGAGTCTGTCACAGCCATTTGTATGCGAAATTCCTTACAGGGTCTAAACCGTGTCATTTTGTGAAGTGGCTTGTCCCTTGCCCACGGAAGAACAATATTTCAATCAAGACTAGAGATAGCTCTAGATCCGCATCTTGTGGTGTGGAAAGAAAGGAACTGAAGACAGCACTTTGAAGTGGCAACCTTCATATACATGCATGTCATGTCCACAGAAACAGGGTCAATTTGGAGCCACCTGTAACCATCTATAGGCAGGACCATTGGAACCATGCCATTGTGCAGTCGCGGCAATTTTCGCAGAAATATAGACTTGCAGCATTTGCCCCATAATCTATCATCTGCTGCATAATGTGCAGATTTTAACCAAAAAATTGCTTCTAGGTCAAACGGTTCAAAAGTTCCTAAAACTGCAGCAACACGTGTTCCAGCACGGTGGAAGGCTCTTTTCAAAAATCGACTGGTCAGCATTTTGTTGCTTATTGCTTTTTTTGCATGTTAAACTGGTACTAATAAGTCGCAACTAATGCCCGGGCAGTGCCTCAAAATGTACTCAACCCTGATGCATAATTTGTCTCTCTCCTGCTGCATAATTCCAGTGGTCCTGGCTATAGGCACACAGAGGCACTACAGAAAAAGTTTCTGGATTCAGCCTGCCACCTGAAGCATATTGGAAAGATGAGGCTTCCGGTTTCCAATCTGACCTGTCTTTCCAAGTCCCCTCATCAGGATTTTCAAGATTAGGGTCTTTATGTAGAATGCTATTTTAAGGGATTAGTGTTGGAATGTTTAAAAATGTCGTAAGAGTTTGTAAATTAGTGCCAGGTTGAATCGAGATAAATCCAGCATTGAGAAGCTAGTTATCAGGCCATATCTGTACAAGTAACCTGAATTCATCGACGGTTTCTGTACTCATCCATATATTCAGACTAAACGGCAAAGTAATTTGAGAGGTCTGTGCATTCTTTATTAGGCATATTTCATTCAGAACATGGGGAATTGCGGTCTGACCGACCCTAGTTCTTTATCTTTATATGGCAAATAGCTGATTACTTGCTCTGCAACTTTTTATCGCAAACTCATTTACAGCTCTGAAACTGCACACTTTTTTCCACTTACGGACTTGTATCTTGATCAGCAAGACAGAGCGAAAATGAAAATGAAGGAATAATGTTGTCACAGTTTCATCAGTAGGAGCGTATAAGATAGAAAACAGGAGAGCATACAATATTAAACTGTGCATCTAATTCTACAAAACGACAAATTTACTCCATTTTCTCTGCTCCTTGTTAATTAACCAGACAACAGAAACCAGTCAATTTGTATTTATTTCCACAAATATGTTTGATTTACATTTCAACGTCGATAAAAATAAACCCTGAACCAGATTACAGTTATGGTATAGGTTAAGACATTACTACATAGCAGCAATACTACATTTGACTTTCAGATTTTTCCATGGTATCCTTCGACAGGTACACCACCCAATAGACCATATTGAAAGCCCCAAATGTCACAGGGAAGAGAATGCGTGCATACTTGTCTATTTTACTTGTGCCAGAGAATGATGCTGGCGGTGGCGGCGGCGGCCCCGCCGAGAGCTGTGTTGATGAACCCCCAGTTTTGCCTGTGGTTTGAATTTTCTCCAGTCTGGATCCGAGCAAACTGTTCATGGAGGTGGAGCAAGTTAAAACACGTTGAGGTACGTGACCAGTTAGAGTCGGAGTAGAAGGTGGAGCTGGGGCTGTATATTTTGAAACGGACAGTGTTTCTGCTGCATTAATTCGACTAAAAGGGTTGGGGCTTGACATAGAACGAGCTGGGGATGTGAATGCTGAAGAAACTTGACCAACTCCTTTGGGAATATCGGTTTTAGCATTTAGACCTGTGTCAGGCAGATTTCCTCCATCACACTCAGCTTGTAGCATGATGTTGGTTCTTTTCCTCACATTTAAATTTGAATCCACATTCTGAAAAAATCAAAACAAAAAATAAGCATGTTATTGACATTACATAATAAACTTGTCATATAGTCATCAGCATGCCCTTTAAAAAAAAATGCAAAATAAAAGTGTGACAAACTGGAGCTCAACAGAAAAGATAAGCCTGGAATATTGAAACGTCGATGTTCTTGGATTACTGGTTGATCACATTTTCATCATTAACTTTGAAAATGAGAATGTACATTTTGACCTCGCCAATGTGAGCTTTTAAATATGCCTGCGACATTCCCTGTACTTACTACTTTCATGTTGCACAATATTCTGTACATTTTGTAGTTGTGACATTTCGCACACATTTTGCTACGGAGGACAGGCGCAAGCAGAAAATATCTTGCTGGAGGCAGCTTTAAGTAGATGTCTATCTGGAGACATTTTCGACCTAAACCATTCCCCTTGCATACATGTCCATGACTTTTGAATGTGGGGTGTATGCTCTCGCATACAGTTTTCAGGTGAAATACTGCAATGTGAATTTCATGAAAATGTCTGTAAATTTGCTTACATTTTGTGAGATTTCCTAAAGTTCAACTACGTAATTTCGAATAAGCCCAATTGTAAAGTTGAGTCAAATCTGAATGATTTGGAGAACAAACATCAGCGTAATCTTTTGGCACACTTGTAAATCCGTTTGCTTTCTTCGAAATTCTTCTATATTCGAACTTATAGGATAATAGTGAGAATGTGGATTGGCACTACTGAAGAATTACTTAACAAAATATGTACAGATGTACAAGGAAAGTGTATATCTAAATGTATTTGAAAAACGGGGGCCCTGATTTACGGGATTTTGGCATAGGGCAGTGCAGCAAGTCACCTTGCTGCACTGCCCTACGCCAAAGTGAAAGGGTAGGAATGCATCATGCTTATGCAATATGGAGCATTCCTGCCTTTCTCCATGTGCTGCTGCTGTTTCGGCAACCTAGTGCCCACATAGAGAACCTTGCACCATGATGCAAGGGTGCCTCCGTTGCATGCAGGATTGTTTTTGTGCAGGAAGAGACACCGTCCTGCACAAAAAAAATCCTAAGAGGTGTTTTCCTCTTTCTATGGATGCTGAATGCAGCACTGTTAGATTTGTGGGTCTCTAGTTGGCACAGGTAGGTACTTGTGACAAATAGGGACCCTTGCCTCTAGTCAGGATAAGGGGATTACACTCCTAAAATAACCCCTGCTCACCCCCTTGGTAGCTTGGCACGAGCAGACAGGCTTATCTCAGAGGCGGTGTGTTAAGCATTTGTGACCACATACAGTAACCAAGTGACAACACTACAAATGGACACCACACAGGTTTTATATAAATAAAAATAAGTATACTTTATATGGAGTTACCACAAGACCATAAACAACAAAAATACACAATACTGTTACTTTAAGAGGGTAGATTTAGCTTAGTTCAGTTCAGTTCTTAAGATGCGACACTTTGCGTCAATGTACCTTACGATGAGTTGCGCATCCACAAACCGCAATGTTGCAGCGATGGAAATGCGGTGAAGTTCGGGTGCAAAGAGATAAAGATGACGCTCTGTCCTTGATGCGACACGCTTCCCGGTGATGCAGCGACGTCTGCGGCGACGCCGATCCTCTTCTCCGGCGATGCAAGATACTTCACGAGATGTAAGCTACGACTGGCTCTGTGACAAGCTTCCCAGCGATGTGTCGGCGTCTGCGGTGACGTCGATCCTCTTCTCCGGCGATGAGCCACGACAGGCCCTGTGACACGCTTCTCAGAGATGTGGCGGCATCCTTCTCTCTTGCGTCACGCTACCCGGTGATGATTCGGCGTCTGCGACGACATCGATTCTCTTCTCTGGTGATGCGAGGCGCTTCCTGTTGTGAAGTGGCAGCGGCGGTTCTGCGACACGCTTCTCGATCTTGAGTCACGCTTCCAGCTCCTTGCGACATGCAAATCCCCCACAAAGTCCAGCACAGCTGCAGGCACATCAGGAATACTTTTTTGGAAGCTGGGGGGTGAAGTCTGTTGTCCCTGAGACTTCAGCAGGAGGCAAGCTCTTTTCCAAGCCTTTGGAGATCCTTCACAAGTTTAAAGTAAAGCACACAAAGTTCTTTCTCCTTTCTTTGGCAGTCAGGCAACCACTGCAGGCCAATCCCCCAAGCAGCACTTCAGCTTAGGGATAGTCTCTCCTCAGTTTCTTCAGGTTCCTCTCCTCAGCAAAGGTTTCTTCTTGTAGTCCAAAGTGATCTAATCTCATGGGATCATGGTCCCAATATTTATACCCCAAAGTCCTTTGTTCTCTGTGGGAAGAGGGGCCATTGCCCAGTCCAAACCAGTTCTGAACACTCTGTTTACCAGACTTCTCCTTTCCTTTCACAGTGCAGGGCAGGCACATCAGACGCCCCACAGGAGGTGGAGCCAGCATTGTGGGAGGCAAGTACAGTCTTGGAGCACTTTGTTTACAGGACTCCTCCTCTTCTTTCAGTGTGCAGGGAAGAGACATCAGCCGCTCCCCAGGGGGTGGAGCCAGCATTGTGGAAGGCAGGCACAGCCCTATTCAAGGTCCAGGTGCAGCTCCTCCCTCCCATCTAGAAGCAGATCTCTCTATTCACCACTGGACTGACTCATCCTTTCTCTTGGAAACCCCCAGCCCTGTCACTCACAAAACCAGACACAGGAATACACAAACTAGCAGAGGCAGGCTTGAAAGGTTAGGCAAGCAAATACCTACTTTCTAAAAGTGGCATTTGCAAACACAGAATGTTAAAACCAACTTCGCTAAAAGATGCATTTTATCATTCTGAGTTCAGGCATACTACACTCGAATTTCCACCCTGTTCTCTGAGACAGTTAGGATTCTAAACATGTAATAATCTAACAGCCCATTCTGGCCTATGGGGAAGTGGTAGCCTTGCAATAGTGAAAAACGAAAATGGCTATAATTCACTATTAGGACAAGCCACACACATCAGGGCTTGTCCTACCTTATACTTACAATGCACCCTGCACTTGGGCCTACCATAGGGGTGACTGATATGAAGAAAAGGGAAGGTTTAGGGACAGGCAAGTGGGTGCACTTGCCCAGTCAGCATGACAGTACCAGACTGCACACAGGCACTGCAATGGCAGACCTCAGACACATTTTACAAGTCTGCTTCTGTGGGTGGCACAACCAGTGCTGCAGGCCCACTATCAGCATTTGGAATTACACGCCCTTGGCACATTCACTGCACTAGACTAGAGTCTGACAAGTAAACCAACTAGCCAAACATGGAACCACTGATTAATACATCAATTTACAATAGGGAGCACTAGCACTGTGGCACTGGGCAGCAGTGGCACAGTGCCCAACGCATCTAACACCAGCAAAAATACATGAGGCAACAGCAAAAATGGAATGGAGACCCACGCCAATGGTGCCAGGTCTAACAAGCACACATAGAAAGTGGAAAAACGAGGAGAAATAAATATATTTCTCCGCGTTATGTCTCACCTCGGGAGGCATACAGATTTGGCGCTTCACCAGATTTATATGATTTTGTAAATCTGGGGCAGCATCAAAATCCATGGACCTTGCGTGGGAAAACCCACCACAACACTCATGGAACGCCTCTCGGGTGCAGAGTAAAGTGACATAGCGATTTGCACTACGTTGCCATACTCAATATTTATTTGGTAACTCAAAGCCACATTGGGTGACTTTCCGTGGCTTCATAAATCTGATCGAGAGCTCTGCACCACGCATGTAACACCTTACATGGTGCCAAAATGATGTAGGGCTCTCATAAATAAGCGCTAGATTTATCTTTTCAAGAACATAGGAAGAATATTTTTCTTGGGGATAACCTAAGTTAGGCTTGTTTGGCTTGTCTGTAAATCTGAAGCAAGTGCCCACTTTGAAAAAGCTTGTTGGGAATAATATTTCAGTTTGTCCAAGATGATATGCTAGATTGTGAAATGTATTTCCTATTCCCAGTCAGGCAAGAATCACCAGTTTGTTTCAAAAATGTTAATGTGACCTATATATATTTGAAGTGTAGTAAGTTAGTGTTTGAGCCAGTGCTGTCCTCTCCCTTTAGAAGATATTACTGTGTTAGCTGCGAGTTGTATGAATTCTCTGTGTGATTCAAAGTTTGATGGCTAGGTGGGGGAAGAGATTGCAGAGGTAGATGTGGTGCCTGTGTTTTGCATCAGAGGTGTTTGTCTACCATTTGATTTAGAATGAGGAAGAGTTAATGGCTGTCTTTGAAAGAGGCTGTTGAATCGCACCAGTGGTTGGAAGCAGCCACTGCCTTCTCCTTGTACAAATGACGTTCTGAGCTCCCAAATGGGACAGCCTATTGGATGGCCTTCAAAGATTAGGCATGGAATTGCCTGCAGGATGTGCGGGTCGTGGGTTGAGGAGTAACACTGAGATAATGGGAGTGGTAACCATTTACCTTAACAGTACATTTTTGCTAGCAGTGCGAATTTTGGGTTGGCTATACTTGTCCAGACTCACTGGTCACAGGGGCGTAACAAACACCTTTGCAGCCCCCTGATTGTGGGGGGCCCCCAGCCTTCAGTAGGTAAAGGGGGCCCCTCAGCTCTTCGGTAAAGAGCTGTGAGTGTGAGAAAGCAGGTGCAGTCTGCAGCCTGCACTGAGCTCCTATGCTCTGCACCCGGGACTGAACTGAAGAGAAACAAAGTAACAAGTTATATTGTTTCTCTTCAGTTACAGCCCAGTCGGAACAATGATGGGGCCCCTCAGCAGGACCTCAGCGGGCCAGGCAGGGCAAGCTGGAGAGCTGTGTCCTTCTATATTGAACTAGCAGGGATTCAAAATATCCCCCCTTTCAGCCATATGTTTAATCCGACCCAGAGAAATTAAATGCAATCCTTTTTAGAAGAGTTACCTTCACCATTGTATTCTACTGTAGAGCAGCAACATTGTTGTGGTGTCACTAGGGCTTTAAGTCAAAGCTTTTTCAATATTATTTACAAACCATAGTTGGTGCATAGTTATCTTATGCAGCTAACAACCATTGACAAAGCCAATAGTCCTGACTTGTTGTATGTCTGATCTTACTTGTTGTGTCATATATCTGGGTGCAATGACAGAAACAACAAAATACAAGTTGGGCGGCGCACTATACTAAGTGCAGATTTTTAGCTTACATGTTTTTAAGCCACACCCTTAATTACATTTGCCACCCCCCTTTGAGAGACTCCTCAGTTTTTTCATCCCACGTAAAGCCCTAATTCTACTTTATCTATCAGTTACCTGTCAATGACCGTGTGTTTGCTTTGCCAACGCTTGTTTACCACTGACAGAAATCATGGAGGCTGGACCGTCAATAGAGAGAGGCTAAGAGTGGGATAAGGGTTCAACTCTGATGTCATGGATGCCAAAGGGTGAGCAATGTCAATTTCTCACACCGTGCATTTTGTTGTATTCAAGATGGGAGACATCTCTTCAGGCAAGTCTGGTGTGGCGTAGCCTTACCGGATGTGATGTCACTTGTCGTTGCCTGTCGGGAAAAGGGCATTTTAGCAATGACTGCGATTTTTATGGGAAACAAATGTGTGTTTTGTTCGTGTTTATACAAGTGATGGGGGCCTGACGTTGGGGTCACACCCCGTTATGTCCTAGATGACTTCATTGGAGAGTTGGGGAATAACCGACAATAAAGTCCAAGGCCTCTGTTACACTTGTACCGGTAATCCAGGATCGGGTGCAAAGTAAACGTGTTTGCACAAACAGGATTATTATTTGTGTACAAATTTCTTCAGGTGAACCGCCGTGGAATGTGTGCACAAAAAAAGTGTAAGACGCCAGATCTGCGTGCTTTGAACGGGAGAAATCGCTCCTTACTGTCTTGTTCCACAGTTCGACAGGCAGAACTATAGATGGGGAAGTCATGTCTCACCGGGGAAAACTTGAACACCGTGATTTTACCGCACAGCATTATATTGAATTAGAGGATGAACATCCCCAAAAGTGTTCACCATTAATATTGCCAGGCTATCGGTCGGGGGCTTGTGTACAATGATTAATGCGGCTGCCCTGCACGTGTGGTCAGTGTTCTGTCTCCGGCTGCATTTGTTTCACAGCTGGAATTTGGCAGGGCAGGGTGACTGAAAACTTTAGAACAGATTATTTACTTTTTGTGTAATTTGAAGGGAAACCTGTTTTGAAGCTATTTCTTTAGTAACTTCTGAAAAAACTGAATGTGTAGCAAATGAATATTAAATATGACAAGTTAGTATCCAACTGAGTGTCTCTTGTTTGACAAAAGTGCTTAATAGATGGAACGCTACAGTTTTAATCAGCTATGACCATAAAGTGCCAACCCAATAAAAAAAATAATTAAAAAAAAACATAAAAGACTTCAACGCCATAATCATGTTCGCCCAAAATATTTACAATTCATAAACCCTCCTCTTCCGCGGCTATCAAAGAGACCCCATGTGTGAAACTTCTAGCCGACCCTCCAATGGGAGATGTCTTCCCTCCGCCCCACACCGTCAACATCCCTTCCAAGGGAGACAGGAACAAATGGCAGGGTTTAGAAACAGAAGCATTAGCTTTCCTGCCCTATTAGGCACCACTGGTCAAAGGTTCACTAGAGGAAAAATGACAACAAGGGGGGTCATGGTGGGGAGGTTAGGGGTGCTGAGGAGTTCTTTCAGGGGATGCATGTTCTGTAGATTTGCTCAAAAAATAAAAACATTAATTCCGTATAGGCAGAACTAAAACCCGACCTCAGGTCAACGCTGCAGAATTTATTGTGCCAGGAAAACAAAATCGTTTGTCAGTGAAATATCACCACCCCTCCCTGATTTAAAGGGAGACCCTCTGTTTTGGCTAAAATGCTGGAGTCTTTCACCACTTTACATCCTCCCTTTGTCCATATCACATGGTGAATAAAGTCCAGGAATAAATAGAGCACCTGACGCTTCTGATATTAAAATGCGCCTCCTAGATGCTTCCACATATGGGCTTCCAGGAGTAGTAACGAATTTTCAATCGAAATCCGCCTACAAGCTGCTTAAACGTTTTTGTTAGCATTTTTATCCAGTGACGTGTTTAGGATACTACTTTCTACTGTGAGCTTGACCTGCGAGCCCCGGGCTCGACAAATGTATGTGGATTCAGTCATTCAGATTTTTGGGGTTCATTTTCACATGAATGTACCCCTTTGAAATGCAGAAGGACTTCAGTGGCGAGCCCACCTCTACAGCCCTTGTTATCATGCGAAGTGCTTTGAATGTTTAAGGCACTTTGCCATGGAAATTGGTTGAATGGAGTTCAACTTGCATCAGGAAAGGGGGCTCTGGAGCAAACAAAACATTCTTAAGCTCCTTTGGTTACACCTAGGGAGACAAAGGACGCTGTGCATGGAGGCTAGAGAACACCTCATTTGGCTCCATTTTACCCTCAGTTCACTTCTGCTCCTGCAACAAGCAAAATGGGCGGAGGGACGGTGCATTGCAGCGGCTGCCCACATCTCGAGCACGAATTAGCCAACAGCTGCAAATGCTCTCGTGATATCACTTGTGACACGCCCAGTCTTTCCTGGTTGTGCAGAGAACAGCAATCTGGAGCTAAGGGTTTGAGCTTACCTTTATAAGATTATGACAAAAAAAGACAGAATGAAGAATACTTACAGGTAAAAATCCAGGGCTTGGTGAAGAATTCACAAATGATTTGGGGCTTCTTGGCAGCCACATTTAATGGTAAACAATGACATTACTAACGCAGCTCTACGTTTTCTTTTCTGCTAGCTATACGTCAGTTTATGTCTGTCACAAATCACTGTTTATTAGCATACTGCTGCCTGGAGTTCTTTTCCCCTCAAAGTTATGTAATCATATTGCACTGTTGCCATCACCAGGGTCAAAGTTTATGTCTTTTACAATTAGAAGGGGTGCATAGCTCCTGGTGCCATTTCACGTGTGGCACCTTCATCTAGTCCTGGTGACAGCACTTTGCACTGTGGAAGGTGAAGTTTCAGAATTGCAGAATGCAAAGTGCTGTAGGCAAGATGAGGTCGCAGGCGAAACAGAGCAGACTGATTAAATGATGGCATTATGTCCATGAGAATAGCACAGGGGTTTTGATGCAATACCTGCACTGGCTGAAAGCGGCAGCTGGCATCATTGGGAAGAGGGGGACGCACGCGCTCAGATAAAATAAAAAAAATCAAACAAAGCTGGTGCACGCAAATATATACTTAAACTATATTAAAACAAACACTTAACAGACAACTGGCCCTACTGCACCAGACCTCGCCCTGCACCGTGGACACCAGGAAACTCCCTTGACAAATCAGGGCGCTGCACTCACCAGCATGAGAGCAGCGTCCTGATTGGAGGTAATGGCCTTTCGCGGCTCTCCACAGTGTTATGGAGGCCTGCAGTTGCTCTAACTCACCTGTCCTAAGACAGCTGGGTTAGATATTTCAAAGTGCACATGTCTGCCTGGCCGTCGCAAGACGGGTGGAGAAAAACAACCCACCCACCTCCCAATCCCTGTTGCTGTCATTCAGCAGCGGCCTCACCCTCATCCTGCCGCTAGTTCAGTACGGGAGGATGTCAGGATGAAAATAAAATGGTAATCATGAATTTCCATTTTATTTTTCATCTCAGCGCATTTAAGTGGGTTTCCGCTCCTCCGCTCCAACGGTGGAGCCGACCCTGCTGGCAGATGTCAATCACCAGCCAAGGATGTGCATGTGCAGAATGGCTTGTCTCCAAGAGCAGGACAGGTGCACGGTGCACCATAATGATTGCCTGCCTCCCTTTCAAACCCCTGAACCACCATACTCCAGAATATCCAACCAAGAAGCTTTCTTTTTCTGGATGCTCCCACTCTCTACACTAAGAAGGTGAGGACCATTCTCCATCCAGCTCCTCGGGAAAAATACTCACTCCGCACCCAGAATAACCAGGTACTCTGACCTACTGTCAGTGAACACCAATGGGAGTCCTGGTCATGAAAAGGTTTGTTTTTTCTGCTGCTCCTGTAGTTTGACACATAAAATGCGATGCCACTGTAGACATCACTCATACTGCTAATCGTTGGAACCAATGCACTTAGTGATAGTCTGACTCTTGTTTGTACCACCCCCAAATATTCATGCATGGTGGTTCCAAAAGTCCTACCACCAGGGATCTGGGTACAACCAGCCTTGGTATACACCCGTTACAACAGATCTTTTATTCCGCACTACCATTACAACGCGACTTTTACTCCGCATACCATTACAACGCATTGCGCTGGGGGGCGCTCTAGGATAGGGAATAAGTATAATTTACTATCCAACACCTTCCCTAGGGTCCACGGGGACTGAAGTTAGAATAGTAAATTATACTTACCACTATCCAGCGCCCCAAGGCGCTATGCGTTGTAACGGTATGCGGAGTAAAAGTCGCGTTGTAATGGTCTGCGGAGTAATAGTATGCGTTATAACGTCATACATCCACCAGCCTTACATCACCTTGTGTGCAGGACTTCTCTTGACTGACTTGAGTGTACTCAGTGTGGCTACCAGTGGTGGCCGGCACAGACCTTGAGTGGCGGGGTGGGAGGCAGGGGAGTGGTGGGGGAGTCTAAAATAATAAAGACAAAAACACTTACCTTATGCCACATCTCTCCTTGTGTCGGGAACAGAACAGGAAGCACCCAGGCTCTCCTGACAAATCACAATGCTGCAATGTGATTGGCCTGAGTGACGTGCTTCGACACTCAGCCAGGGAATGGGAGCCTGGGAATGTTCTCCACCCAGGCTGTAGTGCAGCTCGCCTGGAGAACTTGCCAAGTGCACATGAATGTGTGGTCAGTTAAAGATGGCCAGCCAAACATTCATGCGCACTTGGAGTGGGCAAACCACTCCACCTCCTGCTTCTCTGTCATTGGAGGGGCCCCTGTCATTGGAGGAGCCCGCCCCGCAAAGCTGCCGCACCAGGAACAAATAAAATGATAATAACGTTGATTAATCCTTTTATTTTACCTTTATTTTACTGCTAAAAATCATTCAGGCGACACTATTCCGCCTTAGCGGAGGAGCTGCCACTTGTGCCTACTGTGTCTGTCCCACTGGACCGGTCCTCATCGTCAGCATTTGCCTTAGGAATCCCTCCCTTGCTTCTTGTGCACTCATGATGGATGGATCCGACACTGTTGCTGCCCGTCCATTCACTGGGCTTCCACCATTTATGGTCAATGACAAAATTGACCTGAAGATCCATCATCTCTACTGCAAGGATTTCTTGTTCTTTCTGAAGATGATTGATGGTCTATGATGGACCAACAGAAGCTGTGTTGTAATCTGGTGGACACGTCTGGCATATCATGACTTCCTCTTTCACCATGATGAACCAGAAATGCATGAGTTGCTTGCTTTGAAGGAGCACATGCAAAATAAGGTCATTGGCCCTTTTTTGGTGTCAACCACAGCTGGTGATAAGTACTATGGTACATATCAATGACTTATAGTAGATTCCATATTTTCGTCATGCTCATCAGGTTTTGTCCCTGGGTCTAGTCTACAAGATATGCAAGGTAGCCTAGAAAAGTCCCTCTGTCGAGTCAGTACCCAAACAGTCTAACTTCCCAAGTTGCCTGGATCTCTGCCTTCTTGCCCATGTGGTTTTACCCTGCCTAGATCCTGATTAACCCGGATCACTCCCTGGCAGTCCTTCTGAAGGTTGGAAGCTTCTGGGTTGCTTTCCTTTTGAGATGGTTTCAGAGGAGAAGAGTTGTCCACAACATGTAGAAGTCCTCCTTGCAGCACACTCACAAACATCCTGCCATTGAAGTCATCAAGCAACAACTAAGATGTCTCTTACCCTCTTCGAATGCAAGCCATCGATGAGGTCTTTTATCTTCCCTTGCAGTAGGGCTACCAGTTAACTCTAGACTCTACGAGACCCTTGGCATTTGAATACCTTCTGCTAGTTGTTGCTTTGGTGCCCTCCAGGTGAACTACCTTGCCAGTAATGCTTTGTTTAAGAAAGACTCAGGATTGTCCTTACTTTGAGTCTATTATAGTATGGATTTTTTGTGATTATCTTCATTCTCTTGCAGAAAGACACATAAGACAATTCTTACGTACCACATGATCTTTCTCATATACCTAGCACAGCCTGCTCCATGTGTATGCCACGCTTGGTGACTGCCCACTGGGCCAACATCATGAAGTGCCATTGTGGCTATAGGAGCAGACCTGCCCACACGTTTGGAAGGAGCTAGAATATCTCTTCATCCTGCTAGAGTGGGCCCAGTCCTTGTGTTGGCTCTGATAAACAGAACTGCATGCTATTTCGGTTGTTTTATTTTTCAATAGCATACCTTCCATACCTTGGAACTTAGAAAAAATGCCCCCTTAAATCTAACGCTTGTTACTCTTCAAATATAACCTAACATGTATTTTAAATCACATGTTCTCCGGGGGTTACTTAGGGCAGTGTAGCAGATGTGCACTGCTTCCGAAGTCTCAAAGGTACTAATTTTATCAACCTCAAAAGGATGAATTGCTGAGTGGAGCCACTGAGGGGAGAACCTGTGACAGTGAGGTCAAGCTGTAGCATAAAAGTGGCCCCCACAGTCCTCGCGATGCAGGTGGCCCTGAGTCCCTGGAGCCCCCTTTGTCAATGTGTACGGCCCCAGGCTTGAGATCCCCTGACTGGGCCCGGAGCGTGGGGGGCCCCCCTCCATGTACTTTGCAGGGGGGGGCCCTAAAGTTGTGTTACACCACTGACTGGTCATGCACATTGCAAGCAAGGCAACAGGTTTTCAGCTTGCTTGGAAAATCTCATTTTAGATGGCAGCCATTCACTGAACGTTAGTGTGAGGCACAGGTCAAGCCAATATGCTCAAAACTAGCGATGTATAAAGTAACACAGGTATATTTAAATGATTGTTTTCATACATTTCTATTCAAACATTTGCTTTGTCAAGTCGTAAAATGAAAGACAAATTAGTAGATATTGGTTACATGAAAATGCAAAGTTTTCAATGGACGTAGAGGTTACAAACGCCGCAAACCATATGATTTATAAAAGAAAACTAAACGAAATACATAATTTTACACACTTAAAAATATACATTATAGAGCTATATATATTTCTTAATCAACGCTAAATAATGTTTGGCATCATATTTTTCAAAATCAACATATTTAGTTAACTTTGTAGGTGCATTTTTTATTTCTAAACTTTTGTTAAGTTTTAAGATTAAACTTATATTGACATTTTATATTTGATGAAGGCTCTATTACCTGACCACATACAATAGCTTTGCCCTTCCTCAGCCCTACATTTTAGATCTATTTTAGTTAGCTCCCTTCTTATGTAAAAAGCGAATACCAAAGTGCTTGTTACCTTGAATACATTTGCAACTTGTCTGCTATAGGATGAGGAGAGGTAGAGGATTGTGCCCTCTCAATTGTCAATAAAAATTCATAAGAAAATTCAAACGTTCTTAAGAAGTTGCGCGTGCTTACGTTTTATATACTGTGAAAAATGAAATAAAACTTAAGCACGCTCAACTTCTTAAGAACGTTTGATTTTTCTTATGAATTTTTATTGACAATTGAGAGGGCACAAACCTCTACCTCTCCTCACACTTACCTTCATAATGGCTCTTGGTCCAAAAACTAAAAATGTACTGTGAGTTAGACTCAGAAAGAGACTCATAGTAAAAGCCAAAACATCCTGGGGGGGATAAATGAGAAGAACCCATTTGGTACACTCGTGTTTCAGAGAAATAATGAAGAATGTCATATTTGATCATACTTATCGATTCACCCTGCTATTTTATTCTGCAGCACTGTGCATATTTACCTCACTTACTATTTACTGCGCCATCAGGATTAAACCATTATGTACTTACTTTGTGTATGAAATAATGCATTATAATGTATGATACCCATTACATTACTGGTCCAGATTGCTATTATACTGAACTTTTTGGAGCATTTTACCATGATACAGATGAATGATTAATCCTTGCTGGCAATCATGCATTTAATACCAGAGATATTGTTACCTGTTATTAGAATGCAGTTGGTTCATTTGTATTTGAATGATGAATGTTAGGGAACCAATGCCCTCTTGCTTGTATGTTTAAGCAGGTTCTCGAGGGAATAAGTGTTTGCCCTGATGAATTTTATAATTGTTCTTTCTGAGAATGCCTGAATTTATCTGTCTTGAACATGTCTGAAGAATTGTTGCTCAAAAGGTTAAAAGAATACAACTTTTTAATATACACATGGTACACCTAAATTATTTCTACATCTCAAATGGTGACTGTTGATTTTTCTTTTAAATCTGTTTTTATTGTTTTATAAATCCACACATAGCAATCATACTTCAGGGAATAATATTTGTACCTTACATCATATCGTCAGTCTCTGTGCTCCCACAGTTTCTCATGACAAGCTATTCCTTCTTTACAATCTAATACAATATAGGTCACTTCACAGTAAACAGCTGGCTGTACCCATACCTGTATTAATAAGATCACATTGTCATTACTGTTATGCCAACGTTTTAGTAATGTATGCCATAGAATTAGCAATAAGCCAACTTAATCAAACTCCCTCCCCCTTCCACTGCCTCCGGTGTGTCCAGACTTCAAATTGCAGAATCTAATATGTTCACCAGGTCCTTCAAATCCTGTTTCGGGATATTTTGGGGGACAATACCTCATTCACTCACCGCAGGGCTAGGTCTCGACTACACTCCCTGCTCCTAGATCGATCAAGGGGAACCCGCTGGAGCCTCGACGGCAGGGCCCACCTCCGAGTCAGTGTCAGGTACTTGCAGTGCTATAACTAGGGCTTCCCACACTCTTGCTGCTTCCATCACCTTCTCATTATTAGCACGTATAGCCTGTTGCAATCTAACTGTACTCTCATTTTTGGCCCATTTGAGTAGCTCCGATATCCACTTCCCTATAGTAGGCCCTTGTTGTGACTTCCATTGGGCCGTGATCTCATTTTTCGTCAGCAGTAAGCCTAGGTCCAGAAACTTGCTAATGATTTTTGTCTTAGAAGTGTGTGGAAACAAATGTAATATACCGGTACCCATGTCAGTGTCTATGTGGCGCTCTGTAATTCCACAAAGCAGGTCGACTACCTCCTTCCAGTATGTTCCCAACTGTCCGCAAGTCCACAGCATATGAGGCAACTCATCCCCCCCTAAGTTACAGCGTGGGCACTGGGCATTATCCATCCGAAAATATTGATTAATCCTGGCCGGGGTTAAATAAGCATTATGCAATATAAAGAAGTGTATTAATTGAAACCTGGCATTCCGTGTACTCTTCCAGGCCCTTCGAATCAATTGAGCCCACGTTGTTTCCGGTATTTTCTTCCCAAGATCCTCCTCCCACTTTCCCTGCAACTCCATCAGTGGGTTCAAGCCTTCCGTAACCAAGCGCTTGTAGAGACATGTAATCACCTTAAATGTCCCTGCTGCCATCACTACATATTAACAGGCCAGAGAAGTCCGGGGTTCTGAAAGCCCTTCCTTCCAGTGAAGCTGTATAACTGAGACCAGGGCTGCATGCAGCAATTAATCCCCTCACGGCAGGTCGTACCTTTCCTGCAATGTTTGAAAAGGCAGTAGCATCCCATCTTCGTACAAATCCCCCATGACCTGGACTCCCACCGTCTCCCAGTCTGCTAGCGCCGACCAATCCCCCCGTGTGGGAGGGCAGTGCACGTGCCCAGGCGGATCTCCGGTGCATATGGGCGACTAATGTTGACTCTGTGGTGGCTCCGGTTCCAGCATTGTCTCAGTGTTCGCTCTTCAGCAGTGAGCGACCCAAGGTGAAAGGGTTGTTGTAATATGGTAAATGAGAGTACATGCCGCAGGATCCACCGACCATTTTGGCCTTCTGGGCCCCGAAATTCTCGAGCCACCGCCTATGTGAGCCACTGCAGATGAGCCGCCAAGTAAAGTTCGAATTCTGGAACCACTAGAACCCCATCCGCTCTGGGTCTCATCATGGTAGCTAACGCCCTCCGCCTTCTGCCAATTCCCCATAAGAAGTCGCTAACCATGGATCTAATCTGCCTGAAGATTGCCCCCGGTATCCAAATCGGCAATGTCCTAAAATAATATAGTAGGCGGGGGAGCGCCACCATTTTCAGGAACGCCACTCTTTTTGCAACCGAGAGCGGCAGAGCAGTGCAAAAAGTCTGGTTAATTCGCAGCCCATGCATGGCCCTTCCCATATTCCTTTCCAGCAGATCCGCAGGGGCATGATATATATTGGTACCAAGATAGGGCAGACACGTCGGTTCCCACCGAATCCCCACTACTCGATCACGACCTACCGCTACTGGAATCACCGGGAAGGGACAGGTCTTCCCCCAATTAACCCCCAGCTTCGAAATGTCAACGAACATTGGCAACTGGTGCGTCGCTCCTTCCAGCGCCACACCCGTATTGGCCAGGAAAATTAGTAGATCATCAGCATATAGGGCAATATACTGTTCAGCGCCCGCAGGGTCAGACCCTGATAATTAAGTGTGGGCGTAGTTCGCGAAGTAGCGCTACGCGAAGCTACGCGAAGTACACTTCGCACTACGCGAACTTCACGTAGCACTACTCGAGCTGCGTAGTAGCATGTTCGCACTGTGCAAGATGCGTTTTCAATGATTGCACAGTGCGGACAAGCATCCGGCACTGTGCAAGCATTGAAAACGGCATCTTGCACAGTGCGAGCTGTAGTTTTCTGCTGCCCGAGTAGATTATTACTCGAGCGGCAGCTTTCTCAACGCGAACAGGTAGTTTCTCATTGAGAGCGGTCGCGAGCATGCGCAACCACTCACAATGAGATACCTGACCTCCTCGCGTTGAGAATCTCGCCGGGATGTCATTTTGCTTGCTCGCGGTCGCGAACATGACGTTCAGGACCGCAAACAAGCAAAAAATTACCGCTGCACTACGTTACGCTGCACTACGCATGTTCGCACTGTGCTACGTGTAGCTCGCGTAGTGCGAAGTTGCGAAAACTTCGCAAACTCCGCGAGCGTAGCGTAGTGCTTTGCCCAGGGTTACTGATAATGAGGCCCCAGTCTAGCCTTAACAGCCAGCGGCTCAATAGCCAACGCAAATAACAGGGGTGACAGCGGGCATCCTTGTTGCGTTCCTCGACCTACTGAGCAGGGGGAGGCTCTCGTCATCCCCGTCCGCACCCTAGCTTTCGCATCTCTATACAGTAATCCCGTCCATCCCACAAATGCCTCCCCAAGGCCAAATGCACGCATAGCGTGGTACAGATACGGCCACTCCAGGCTATCAAATGCCTTCTCTATGTCCACTGAGAGCACCACAGCAGAGGGAGTGTCTCCTTGATCTGCATCCAATATACGGATGAGGCGCCGTACATTGACGGCTGTGTTCCGGGTTGGAATAAAACCCGCCTGGTTACGATGGACTAATTGCACGGGGGAGCCAAGTCGCCAAAATTCTGCTCAATATCTTATAGTCAGATGTCAGCATAGATAACGGGTGGTACGCCGATCAGTCTAATGTGTCTCTTCCTGGTTTCGGAAGTAGGACAAAACAGCCTCACTCATAGACGATGGAAGCCTCCCCACTGTCCACGCCTCTTTATATACCCTAACCAATTTTGGAGCAAGTATGTCAATATAAGTTAAGTAAAACTCAATAGGCAGGCCATCCGAGCCCGGTGTTTTACTATGCGCCATATGCTTAATGGCACCCCGTATTTCCCCCAGCGTGATGTCATGCCCTAGTATCTCCGCTTGTTCCTCCTCCAGCCGGGGCAGTTGTATACCCGCCAAAAATTCCTCCTGTGCGTCATCAGGGCTCCTCGAGTGACTCTTATATAACCAATCATAATATTCTAGGAACAGGTCAATAATCCCTCCCTGAGTGTAGACCGGCGTTCCCAATGAAGAGTTCAGCGCCAGGATTGGTGTGCCCCGGGGTACTGGGTTAGCTAGCCAAGCCAGAAGCATACTTGACTTGTCCCGTTTCGCGTGTGCCCGTGCAATGTAAGCTCTGTGAGCATAACAACGCAACCTCTCTATCTGAATCACCACCTTCTATCTTGCCCCCATTAGTTCATCCTGCACTTCCAGGTGCTCAGGCCACTCTCTCTATGCCTCTCACAGCTGAGTTTCTGTCACTTCTAATTCCCGCAGCAGTGTCTTCCTTACCCCCACCTGTTTGGCAATACACATTTCCCTCACTACCACCTTAAAAGCGTCCCACTCTATCGCTATTCCAGATGCCGTCCCTTCGTTCTCCTCAAAATATTGCTCAATGCCTGTTTCTATATGAACACGGAAGACAGCGTCCTCCAGCGTCTCTGGTCTTAAGCTCCACATCGATATTGCAGGCCTCTCCTGAACCCACCTAATCGTTGGAATTAGAGGGTTGTGATCCGATATCGTTCTAGCCAAATACTCACTGTTGAGCACCTTTGCGTGTATGTCAGGTGTGCACATTATGGCATCCAAGCGCACATGCAGGTCATGCAAAGCAGGAAAGAAAGAGTAGTCACGATCCTCGAGATGTTGCATTCGCCTTGTATCTACCAGCCCCCATCTATCCTGCCAGGCTCTTCTGGCCTTAGATAGTCTTTGTACCGGGCCCTCCAGCAATGGGGGGTGTGACCTATCCATATCAACATCAGCTATGGAGTTGAAATCTCCTCCTAATATCACAGGGCCAGTCAAGTAAGGTGCCAGTTTCCCTGACAGATGATTAAAAAAGGCCATCTGGTCAAAATTAGGGGTGTATATGCTACATACGTTACTTATAAACCAGTCAGTTGCCCCCCCACCACTGCGTACCTCCCTTCTGGGTCAGCAAACTGGCGAGTCATCTGAAAGGGCACCCCCACTCAAACCCATATTAGTGTTCCCCTAGCAAAAGCTGAATACATTGTACAATAGACCTGCCCCCGTCATCTTTGCTGCAATGCGCTGCTCTCCGCTCGATCAATATGGGTCTCCTGCAGGAAAGCTATATGCACCAACTACCTCTCCCCAGAACAGGTCCTAACAAAGCAGCACCCATCCAAATTTTTCACTAAATTGCTTCCTCGGTAGCTACCGGAGATCGCTAATGACAATAACAGGGGAGGTGCCCAAGGGCCACACGCCTCCGAGTCAAAATTATTCAACCGCCTCGCACCTTACCCCATTCCCATTAATGCCACAGCTCCTGCTGCAGCACCCCAATTTGGGAAGCACCACCCCAAGGCCCTCCCCCACCGGCACCCCGCCACCATCACCTCATACTCCACATCATCAGAAAACAAAGGGGAGTGTGAATACACAAAGCACCACCCTGTCCTGGGGAATGTCTTACTGTGCTACGCATCGACCAACTCATCCGCAGTCCCTGGCATGACATGAAGTAGAGTGATGCTCGCTGAATCCAATTCCTCCGATGCTGTCCCAGCTGACCCCTTCTCAGAGTCAGTCGCTCCCCTCGATTCTGGTTCTTGCTCTTGAGATATCTCCATCACTGCTTTAAGCACCGCTGATCTTTCTTTCTCCGTCTGAGACATCGTTAGCCTCTGGGAACTGAGCCGTCGTCTCTCTGAACACTATGGCACCCCCTCGGCAGCCCCCAGGCCTCAACCAGCTTCTCCCTGTCCGTCCTGTAGGTCTCCAGCCAGTCCCATGCTTCCTCAGGGGTACTGAAGAAAAATGATTTTACCGTCCATGGCCACTCTTAAACATGCCGGAAACATCAGAGTATTGTAAACCTTCCGAGTGAAATGCTTTCTTGACCTCCAAGAAGGAGGATCGCTGTTGCTGCACATCAAAGGAATAGTCGGGAAACAGCATCACACTAATATTATCCACCTTGAAGGGTCCCATGGTGCGTGCCCTATTCAAAAGCAGATCTCTGTCCTTATAGTGGAGCAAGCGTGCCACCACTGGCCTGGGTGGCCTCCCAGGAGTCAACAGACGTGCCAGCACCCTTTGCGCCCTCTCCAAGGTGAAGGAAGGGGACAATCCCGCTGGAGCTACTTCTGACCTCAACCAGGCCTCCAGATAGGCTACTCCTTCAGGCAGTCCAACCACCCGTATGTTATTCCTTCTGTTCCGTCCTTCAGCATCCTCAGATCTCTTTTCCAAGATTTGCAAGCGACGATGCACTTCTCCCATCTGTATCTCAAGAGCCTTGTGGACTGAGTCCAATACTTCTAAAGTGGCATCGGTTTGTTTTACCTGGTCCTCTAGTTTTGCGTGGTCCACTAGAAGAAGGCCCAGCCCCACTGATACCTGTGCTATGTCCTGTTGAAGGGCCTCTCTAGTATCCGCGATGGCTTTAAGTATCACTTCCACTTGCTGCTGCACCATTCCCTCAGGTTGCAACTCCAACGCCTCCGTCTTCCGGTTATCGGTCGCCTCCTCTTCCTATCCCGGGGGTGCACCCCCCTGCTTGCCCTGCGGCTTTCCCATTATCGTTCTGTCCCCAGGTCCAGTGACCACACCAGCTTCCTGCTGCTTCTCTTCCAGTCCTCAGCTCCTGCAAGAGATGCTGCTGGATGTTCCTTGTTGTGAGGCGTCCTCCCAACACCTCTCAGTAGAGGCCAGACATCCCACAGCCCTCAAGACTCTCAGGGCACTCTCCTGGGTTCCCTTGGCCAGTCGCAACTCCACCTGGTGTGGCACTCAACCAGTCCCCTGGTTCTCCAGGCGGGTCCACTCTCAGGGTTACACCTCAATGCTGGGTCTTGAATCAATGGCCGCAACCATCCTTATCGCAAGAGTAATGCTCCCTGCAAAGAGTGCGCAGTACGTCCGCCATGTCACCTGGCTGTACGCTGTTTTCCAGGGCCCTCAATCCCTGTGCCCTGGCCTGTACCAGGTAGCTCAGGTGCCTGCTACAGACAACCCTCTTCATGCCCTCGAGCCTCCGCTCATATCTCTTTGTTACCTCCTCGTGACGCAGTGGTAGAGAACCAGGTGGTTCCACAAGTTCCTGGATTATTTTCGCTGGGGCTCCTACGTAATGCGCCAGGGCCTCGCCAGTCCTGCAAGATCCACTTTCACAGGGGCCTCTCCCCATGCAAACTCACCACCGGTGCAGTTGATGACTGCCCCAGTAGTGTGTAATCCACAGCTACACCGCTCCTCCGTGGTTTGAAATATCTGTGCAGGGACCGCGAGAAGTCCACGTCCTGCTCAGCCCGCAGTCCTAGGCAGGGGAGATCCTCTCTACTGCACACCCAGTCCACTCCCACAGCGCGCCGGAGCCCCGCGATGTTTCTCTTTCATCCGTTGCCGTCACCTCGGGCGCTCTGCATGCCATCGGGAGGAGGAGGGCGGGAAGGGGGGGGGAGCTCTGTATCTCTCCGCGGCCGTCGCTGCTCCAGGATCACCGCTGCCGCACTATGCTTGGCCCGCACCCGTATCTCCTCAACGCCAGGCAAGCGGCGGTAGCAGTCCAATGTCCGGCTCCGATATCTCATTGAACATGCGCCGCTCTCTCCACAGCTCTACTCGCTGCGGTCTGAACCGGTGCCATTTTGAGCGCCCAGTGTCCCGCCACATTTCAGTCCCGATCTTCATCGGTTGTGTCGCCTCCGTTAATAAGTGGTGCTGGCACTTCCAAAACTGTATGGCATACCATCGGATGTATTTTTAGCTGGAAAATTTGCCCCCAAACAGGATAAATGATTGGGTTGGCGCAGAGCTCTCAGCTCACGCTGCCATCTGCATCGGCTCCTTAGCCATGCCCCATGGTGACTGTTGATGTAAACAGTTTTGATAAATCTGTGCTTTATAATCTTCTATGAAGAAGCCCAAGTCAGAATAATTCTCAGAATCAAAAAGGGCTTCAAAAATATTTGTATACTATGAAATCATTTATGAATATTCAGAAAACTTTGCACGTAAACTACACATTCTGCCCAAGAGGCTGGTAGAAATTTGGTTGCTTATGATCAGATTTCAGAATTTTACCCAAAAAACTGAGTTGTGTTTTATTTGGAAAGTGAAACATAATGTTAGAACTATGGCGCTATTGCACCACTAATATCCTTAAAGGTGAGTATATCTAGGAGGCAAGATGGCGGCCGTGCTCTCCACCCAGTGAGCTGGCTCACCAGCGCTCTCCTGGCTAATTTCTCCCCCCTCTCCCTACCTGATCTACATGCAAAGCAGTAGGGAAATAATTGTATTGGGCTTTGGCCATGATTTAGTAATTTTGGTTATGTCGATGGGAGCTGCCTGCACCCTATAGGCTAGTCCACGAGGGTCCTTTCTTCTCTACAGCGATCACAGCTGCTCTCACTCACTCAATCTTTCCAATGCCTCCAAAGACAACTGCTAGGGGCACTAGGACCCGGGAGCCACTCGCAGGTTCTGTGAGTCCAGCAAAGGCACCTACTGGCGTGAATGGTGGTGATGCGGGAGTACTCCAGCTGGTCTGTGGTCTGTCTCCAGAATCTGAGAGCCAGCGGGGAAAGGAGGTGTCCCTGCTTGCGGTCATCAAATGGTCCCTGCTCTCTTCAAAGTTCAAGCGGGAAGAGTTAAAAATATGGCGGATAGGGCAACTGGAGACAATGCTGTGGGAAAGATATCTGTGTTGCCTCAAGAAGCACTAACTCAAGGTACTGCACCTACCTCTCCTTCTAATAGGAGTTGGTTGAGTGAGGAGAGTGCTGGAAAGGGGGGTGATACAGGAAGGTTCAAGGGAATCTGTTGGTTTCATTGGTTCTGAGGGAAACTCGAATATTTTGATTAATGCTGCAGTGCCATGTGCTATAGGAAGTATAATGCCTATGAACCAGCAAGAAGTAAACTCTATGGAGACTGGAATCTCCTAAAATATTGGACTGGAAAAAAGGATGACAGGCCAGAAGCATGGAAGTAGCCCTAGTGCGAGATGTGAAGTAGAGGATTCGGACCCCCAACAGGGGCCTCAAAATACAAGAGATAATTCTTCATATATCCACGGAACTGTTTGTAAACACATACAGCAAGGTGAAACCCAGGTGAATAAGGCCTCAGACCCAGCTGGCTCATTGGTTTGGGATTACTCCTTCTCTCCTAAATTGAATTACAATGAAGCAGTTGTCAGCGAAGAGCCCATGGGAGTTTCTAGTTTAAATTCAGGAGTTCCAGATGAAATTACACTCTCTACCATTTATCAGAGTATAATGGCCCACCGGGAAGAGGCCAGGGTAGAGAGCTCATGGACCCAAGGTGCATGTCGTAAGTTACAGAACTCAGTATGTAGGGTCACAACGACATGCTCAGAGTTTGCAGCTAGGACTGGAGAGGCAGAAGCCCGAATATTGACGCTTGAGGATGAGCTAGCTGTACAAAAAACTCTTAATGATTCCCTGAATGCTCAGAAGAAAAACACAATATGGAAGCTGACTGATCTGGATAATCATCAAGAAGGAAAAATCTGTGGGTTCTGGGTATTCCAGAAGGCACGGAGGGTGCAGATGTCCGGCAATTTGTGGTGGAACTTTTTTTTGAAGCATTTCCCGAACTTACACAATGGGACTGGAAAGTTGAATTGCAAAGGGCCATAGATTTCCTTTTAATCAATGTAAAAAAACGGGGAAATTTATTGATAGGCCTAGGGCTATCTTGATCTGTCTTAACAACTTTCTGGCTTGAGAAGCAATATATGATTTGGCCAGACCGGATAGGAAAAGGGCAGGAAAGGGCTGTGAATTTTTTGTGACAACCGATTTTTGTCAGACAACAGTGGAGAAAAGGTGGCAGTTGTAGCAATTCATCCCATTATTTCAGGCAAAGGGGGCGCAGGTCTTCTTGCTTAACCCTGCCAAATTAAAAGTTATATTTAAGGGCCCGACACAATTTTTCTCTTCTGAAATTTTAGCAAAGGAATTTTTGCAATCGATTTGAGGTGGACAGGTAAACATAATGTGTCTGTTGGCTCATCTAGGTTGCTTGATGCCCATCCAATGCTTCCTTTAATGCTAGAATTGGGTTTCTTTTCTGTCTGCGTTTCCCTTTTTATTTTGGGTGTTCTTGTCTACCTTTTCTGCTCTGCTGGGGGAGGAGGGAGGTCAGGGGAGGGCTGACTGTCAGCTCTTCATCACTGAGGACCTCGTCCTTATGACTCATTTGGTGGGAGGGAGGGAGGTGGGAGGGGGGTATGGGGTGGTTAGGGAGGGGCGGATGGAGGGGAGGATGGGGTAGGGGGTTAGGTGGGTAGAATTGTTGCTGCTTTAAACATATGGTCATAGCATTTTATCTATGTAAGAAAGAATGAAATGCTCGCTATAACTGGGTATACTTATTGGTATTAGTTGGCAAGACTCGAGATGGAGTGTGTTAGCAATAGGGATGATGGGTAGAATGCGTATTTGTTCATTGAATATATGTGGCCTGAATGACAGGAAAAAGAGAGGCATGGAGCCCAAGATTCTTAAATTCATGCAGGTCGATATGCTATGTATGCAAGAGACTTGTATACTGGGAGCAAACGTGGATGATTGAGGTATCTGGGTCTCGATGTGTTAGCCTGCACTCGACAAGGTAAAACAACCAAAGGGGTGGCTATTCTAGCAAAACGACGTATCGGATTCTGTAAGAGAGTCAAGGAAGACAGATTGGGGCGCTGGGTTACTATAGAATTTATAGCTAATTATGTTCCTCTCTCAATCTGTTCCATTTATGGATCTAACTTAGCTGACTCAGATGTTCCGAATTATCTAAGTGTAGAATTGGCCTTATGGCCTAACCCTTTGATTTTGTTTGTGGAGACTTCAATATTCATTTAGATAGCGATTTTAATCTAAATGGAAATCTTCCATACCAGGGAAGGAAAGTTCGAACCCTCAAGGCTCTTCAAGGACTAGTTAGGGAACACAGGCTGGTCGATGTTTGGTATAGACATAGACAAGATGACCCAGGGTTTGCTTTCTATTCGGCTTCTCATAACAAACTGGTCCGGTTGGACTACTTTTTTTTTATCTCTAACCAAATGGCTGAGACAGTCAAAATTGAGATTTCCCCCAGGGTAATTTCAGACCATAACCCGTTAGTGGTAGGATTGCCACTAAGCGGCATGCCAAGAACTCAGAGGTTGTGGATGTTTGAAAAATAAAAATATTTGTTTGATCAGTCATATTGTGAACATATGGCCAAGTGGAATATTGAATTTTTTACTTTTAACAGAAATACATCTTCTGAAATTATAGTTTGGGATGCTTTTAAAGCTGGGGTACGTGTTGAGACCTCAGTTTTTCCATGTTTTCACCAGAAGGTAGTACTGGAGAAAATTAGGAAGTGGGTTGAACAGCTGAGGATGGCTGAAATTGAGCTTATGAGGGAAACAATGGGCGGCCAAAACAAGAGGAGTGCCAACAGTTAATTGCCATCATTAAATCAAAAATACATCAGCTTCTCGGGCAAGAGCTTGCCACCAAGTATGTGCAGTATAGGGATGAAATATATGAACTTGGAGAAAATACATGGAGGGTCCTGGCCAAGCAGTTACAACAGAGGGAAGTTTCAAACCGAATTTGTAGGATTAAAGATCATTTAGATCAGATGCAGCACTCTCCTATAAGAATCCTGAATGTGTTTCAAAATTATTATAAGCAACTGTATACCGAGGGAGTGGCTACGGCAGGGAAAGAATCTCTACAATATTTTTTTAAAGACCTAGAGACAACAAAGGTTACACTTGATAAAAATTAGGTTCTTGCAGCCCATTATCAGATGGGAACAAGTGTAAGGCGCTATAACCTCCTTCGCCACTGGTAAGGCTGTGGGTCCGGATGGCATCCATTTGGAAGTTTTTTAAAACATTTCGGCAATCACTCTGGCAAGATATTACAACTCTATTTCAGTCTGCTCAAAGGGGTTTTATTCCTGACTCCTGGCGAAAGACTACTATAGTGGTATTGAAAAAAACAAATCTTCATACAGGCCCTTTTCACTTATTAATTGTGACAGTAAGATCTATTCCAAAATATTAGCTTCCAGGTTAGGAAAGGTCATCACCCCTTTGGTTTCAATCCATCAGCATAGGTTCATCCCGGTAAGGGATCTACAGATCATGTTAGACGTGTCATTGCCCTTCTTGACTGGGCTCAGGCCACAAGATCACCGCTAGGGGTAATCCTGTTGGATGCCAAGAACGCATTCAACAGGGTCTCCTGGTGGTATCTGTGGTCTTTCCTGCGATGGAAGATGATAAGCACCAATTTTTTTCAAGCAGTTAAGGCTCTCTAATGATCTCCGGAAGCAGCGATCCGCATTTCAGGACAGGAGTCGAAATTATTCAGTATCAGTAGAGGCACTAGACAGGGGTGGCCGTGCTCTCCACGGCTTTTTGCTCTGTACATTGACACTTTTCTTAACAAATTAGACTTGAGTATGAACATCGACCCAGTTAGAGTCAATGATTTTGAGTATAGAACATTGGCATATGTGAATGATATTATGATACTCACCAGCGACGACACCTTGGTGCTCCCAGCAGTGAAAGCTTTGGCAGAATGGTTAGGTGTTTTTTCAGGGTACAAATTAAATAAGGATACAACCCAGATCCTTCATTCAGATAGTATGCTCCCTGCAGGTTTCCCAATTGTCTCTGAAGCAACGTATTTGGGGATCAAGATTACAGCAGCGGTAGACCAAATTCCTGAATTGAACATTGTGCCAATGATGGATACTGTCAATAAAAATTGGAGAGGCTAGATCATCTGCACCTCTCTTTGCATGGACAAAGTAATGTCATCAAAATGTTGTTTTTCCCCAAATTTCAGTATTTTTTTAGGACTGCTCCTTTTGAATTTTCTGTATCGTGTTTAGCAAGGGTAGAGAGGATTTGCTGTAGATTCCTTTAGGGGTACCGCAGACCAAGAAAAGTGGCTAAATGGATGACTCTTCCGAGACACCCCGGTGCCTAACTTTCTTTTATATTACTGGGCATCCATCTTACAACATATGGGGATTCTCCTAGTTGGGGCAAAGGGCGAAATATCGCTGGCTGCCAGACTGACTATATATGAAATAGAGCTGGGGGACGAAGCAAAGGGATGTCTGGTTAGGATATTAGAACCTAGCTACTATAAAAAGACTAAATCTAAAATACTTAAAGCGGCCTATTCGGTGTGGAGACAAATACGGCGCAAATTGAAGATCTCAAGCTTGAATGTATATACTCCATTCTCGGCCTCTGGCATACTTCCATTAATTTTTCAGAATCTAACTACGTTCAGGTGGGGGAGCAATGGAACTTATTCCTTTGGTGACCTTTGTAATGAGGGTCAACTTGCCTCATTTAAGAATTTACAGGAAATGTTTGGTCTGTGTAAACGTGATTTTTTTCAAGTATTTACAGATCCGAATTTTTGGGGGAGAAACCTGCACAAGCCAAAATGGTATTTTGAAAAGATACGGTTGGTGGGGACGCTTTCTCACCTGTTTTATCCATATCTGCCTCGTTGCTCTGTTGGCGACTGTCTGGAGCCTTGTGAAGCCGCTAGTTCGGGGACCGCGGAAAGACCACAGCGGACCACAACTCCCAGTGTGCCCAGGGGGTCGCGCACACCGACCACGGCACCTCCCGCGGCGCCTCCCGCAGCACGGGACGCTTTCTCACCTGTTTTGTCCATACCTGCCTCGTTGGGGGCCCCAGGATGTCTGAAGCCTTGTGAAGCCGTGAAGCCGCTAGTTCGGGGACCGCGGAAAGACCACAGGGGACCACAACTCCCAGTGTGCCCGGGGGGTCGCGCACACCAACGTCAGAGCCGAGCGCCCGGAGTTGCCCAAAAGACCGCGGCGCCTCCCGCGGCGCGGGAGGCCCGCGGGCCTGCCCGGGCCAAGGGTGGGCCCGTCCGCGCCCGTCATAGCCTGCAGGAGGCTGGGCTGGACTACCCTTCCAACCTTTACCCTCGGACTTAAAGTAAGCGGAATCACCACCTATGACTTTGGACTAAAGACTGTGTTGTGTATTTCTCTATGCATGATGGGCCTACCTTTGGAGTAACTAGCGGGAATAGTACAGTTGCTTTGTGAATGCAAAGGTCTTGCCAGCTACAGCCGGCTGAATTGTAAATTGTCCGATAAAACCTTTTTAAGGCGCCTATTGAATCTAGTAATGTTGTTACCAAATAATCTATTGAGAGTGCAACATTAACTGGTGGCTATGACTGCCAAACCTAATGGAGTGGGACAGAAGGCAGGGGTAGGGGGAAGTGTGGTAGGCACTTTGGATGCCTTTTTGATCAGGGCAGGATCCATGCTTCGGCATGCTAACCGAGAAAAGGCTTTCGCTAGGAGTATATGCAGAACAAAAAAGATCTTTAATGGGTTTAATGGGTAACATCCGATTGGCTAAGTCACCTGTGGTAGCGGTACAACCCACAAGCCTCTTAAATATAGCCCCCGTAGATCATTCATTGGGGGACATGGCGGGCATAGCACAAAGTCCGATTTTGGATGCGAGAAGGGGACATAACCCATGACCTGAGGAGAGTTTCATCTCCCAGGACGACATTGTGCATGATGCAACGCATGATAGGATTGTGGCCACACCTAGCCTGCATAATCTGGATTGCCCGTCTGATCTTATTTCAGTTAATGTTAAAATCTTTCCTCCCATTTATAAAGGGGAAACCTGTGACCCCGTTCAACCAGGCCTAAGAGGACGTCCAGGGATTGTATCGGTACAGCAAGTGGCTTGGGGGAACCTTTGGCAAAACGAACAAGGGGTGGCCTAGCGACACCCCCACAAAACCCGGCTAAAGGGAAAAGTAAACAAGAGAAGGGAAAATCACCCCGTAATCCTGAATCTTGGGAGGCCCAGGCTGTTAATTTTTATGGGCCCGAGCGATGTGACTTGGGGGGTAGCCAGGCTTTCTGGGAGCGTATGGAATCGTTAATATCAACCAAGCTGGGGGTCATTGAGGACAAAGTTACTAGCTTGGCAAAAGCCCTTGATGTAAGAGATAGCACTAATCGATTGAATGCTCCAGGGGAAGGAATTGACCCTATTACTCATTTGGGGAGCTTAGCTCCAGGGGGGACATGGGCAAAACCCTAACGGCTACAGACCACCCGAACGGCAGGAAATCTATCTCCAACCAGCCAATGGTGGGTGGGAGTCTGTATTCAGGTGGGCAGACACGGTTAGCTGGGAATATGCAGCAGGGCCCAGCCCAGCAAATTCACCCACACTCTATAGGTGAACAACACCCGCAAAGCTTAAACGACCTGCCTGGGTCCTTGAATGTCCCCCAAATTGGTCAAGATAGTGGCCAAAACCGATTAACCAATAATGTCTTGATGGTACCAGCCCAAGATATTATTGATTTATCGCCATCTGCGGGTCCTCTTGTTGTAGTCCTGCTGGTGTCCCTCCACTGAGATCAGATCAAACGGAATCTGGGTCCCAGCTAAAAAATAAAACTGTGGACTGGTTGACCAGACATAAAGGCTTTAGGCCTTTTTTAGCGAATAACATTTTGATGGTGCGTAGAGTGGCATGGCTTGGCAAATCACAAAAAAAGATAAGGGGGGATTGTGTCATTATTAATTTTAGAAGACCTGTAATCGTACAAACAATCATTGAAGTACAAGATTAGCCTTCACCCACTACCTGTATCGTGGCTCTCCGATTGGGCTAATTTTATAGGCCCTTTGCGAGGTCACAAGGGGAGATTATTCCGTTTATTCCGGTCTCAAATAGATATGAGGCCTTGTCCAACCTAGAAGAACAAGTTTGACTGCAAGTCAAGATTTGCGCACCCATTGTGAAGCAACCAATAATCAGGCCATTGGCAGAAAAGGAACCCTTAAACTCAATACCTGACCTTGAACTAGAGGTCTCACACCAGATTGTATTGCCAAATCCTACGAACACAGCAGATTTGGAATTAAAACAAACGGGGCAGACTGTATCCGAGAATAGAGTAAAGATTATTTCATGGAATATCGCCGGGTTACGGTCAAAAAGAGGGGACACAAACTGGGAGGCTTTTCTGTCAATGTATCACATTATTGCCCTGCAGGAAACCTGGGAAGCAAACGATTCCTACTATTTGGATGGGTATTGCTCCTTTAGGAAAAGTGCTGAACCATCTGCTATTGGGAGAGCCAGGGGGGGTCTTTTGTTATTGACTAGCCTCAAGCTATTGTACAGGCCTGAGTTGGTAGAGACAAGCTCCCAAAACATTTTAGCTGTTAAACTTATGGGTGACAATCTTCCAAGCATGTTGGTGGTAAATTTGTATAACTCTTTCACAAGAATAGACGACTTGGAGCATTTAAGAGCATTGTCTACTTTTTTGGACAATTATGACGCCAATGTTGACTCGTCCTACCATGTTCTAATTCTTGTTGATTTTAATATTCATGTTTGTCATTTGGATTGTATGCAAGGTGTTGAAGATGAGTACGGCCCGCTGGGGGTAACCTATTTTGAGCACACGAAGAATGGGGCGTACCTGGAGAGTCTTTTATCTGCCCATTACTTGTTCTGCCCAACACAGTTGGAAACCCTATGCCCGGTCCCAACTTACACAGGGCACTATTGATTTTATCTTAGTATCATGTCTTTTGATGGATTTAATAGGTTCATTCTGTGTTACTTCGAGTGGCCTGAGTGACCATAATCCTCTTACCTTGGATATCAAAATTCCGGCCCTTGTAAACGTGAAACCTTTGGCACTTATTTCCAACTCTAATATAGTTCCTAAAGATCTGGGATGAAGGCTAAGATGAGAGGTAATTTCCCCAGTTGATTTCCTTGATAATCTTTATAGCAGTCAATCAGAGGATTTGAGCGTATGTTTAAATGTAGACTCTGACCCAATGGTAATCCTAGGTGCCTTTGACCGTATAACAAAACAGGTTGCGGCCAACTTGACTTCTCTTGGTAAATTAAGGCCAAAGAAAGATAAAAACTGGTTTGACCAAGCATGTATTACTGCGCATACGGCTCTCTTGGGGGTGTTGAAAGAGCCTTTATGGGATATAAATATGATCGCAGAGGCCAGAAGGGCTTATAAAAATGCAACTAAAATAAGGAAGAACCAGTTAAAAGAGATGGCTTGGGATGAACTCAGCCAAGCAAGTGTTCTGAAAAGTAGTACTGAATTCTGGAGAGTGATTAACAGCCCACTATTTGATGAGACGGCCAACACTGTTAAAGAATGTCTTATTTCCCCAGAAAGGTGGGTGGAACACTTTAGTGGCCTGTACACTGATCTCAGTCAGCCGCTGCCTTCTCCTCATGGGGAAATTATTCATGCCCCAAAAATCATATTCACTGAGGAGGAAATTATGGAGGCGATGTGTCCACATCAAAGGGGAAAGCGCCGTGCCTAGATGGGGTGCCGGCTGATCTCTATAGGGCAGACCCCATTGTATGGGCGAGGATTTTAACTCATGTTTTTAATGCCGCATCTAAAGTTGGTTTTCCAACATCTTGGGCTAAAGCAGTCATAATTCCAATATTTAAAAAGGGCTCAAGAGAGGATCTGGCCTGTTATAGGCCAATCTCACTCCTGGACTCCGCAGCCAAGATTATGGGAAAAGCCGTCCTAGCCCGCCTCACAGACTGGCTGGATAAAAATTGCATTGTATCAGACCTACAATATGGGTTCAGACAGGAAAAGGGCATGACGGGCCAATGTCTTAATTTACATCTTGTTATAGGGAAGTACATGGTCGCTAAGCAGGGTGACATCCATTTAGCCTTTATGGATTTGTCCACTGCTTTCGACCTTGTAAACAGGCAAAAGCTCTGGGCTTCCCTCCATAGTATTGGGCTGGAACCTGCTCTGATATCGTTCCTGGCAGCTATCCATGAAAATACCTCGGCAGCAGTCCGCTATAACGAGAATGGTAGTCTAACAGATGCATGGCCAGTGAAGAGAGGGGTACGACAGGGGTTTATTCTTGCCTCCCTGTTGTTTACGCTCTCTATTAGCAATCTGGGAGATGCTTTAATTTCATCTCGAAAGGATGTCCCAAGAGCTGGCCTAAAAATGATCCCTGCATTATTGTATGCAGACGATGCAGTTTTGGTGGCAAGGACAGCAGGAGGGTTACAATCTCTTTTAGATTGTTTTATTAATTTTATGGACTCTCTAGATTTAATAACACATCTTAAAAAGTCACACGCTATGACAATTGGCAGGGGACGGGCTAAAAGGGTAAAATTCTACTGTAAAGGGCTAGAACTTACGAAAGTCCCGGTTTTCCCATATCTAGGGATTCTTTTTGACGAAAGAAGATCCGGGGTCACACAGCGTGCACACAAAAAGAACACCCTTGCTAGGGTGACCGGGGCTCTGTTAGGGTTCACAAGGCGGTTAGGCTCTAAGCCACTCCGGGCCCTCATGAAAATTTATAACGCCAAGTGTATCCCAACGGTGTTATATGGGAGTGAGGTATGGGGCTACACAGAGTCTAATGACATTCAAACAGTAGAAAATGTTTTTTTCCGTAAACTGTTGTCGCTCCCAGCCTCTGCTCCAACTTTTAATATTCACGAGGACCTTGGTGCCGGCTTTATTTCAGATCATATTGCTGTAGCCTCATTATTATGTTGGCTAAGAATTTGGGCACAGCAGCCTCCAAATCTAAACCAAGTGATTATTCAGGATTTTATGTCTCTAGAAAAAGGCCTTGACATCCCGTGGATCCGTTATATTAAGACTCAAATGGATTCACTCAGTAGTCCTGATTTGTTTTTGAACCCTAGAGCGCTCAGTAAGATGGCCATAAAAGCCGTGAAGTCCCAGTTCCTGAGTAGGGTGATGTTGAAAAAGGGAGGAAGGGGAACTGGCAAAACCCTCAGTCAGGAGTTTTGTAATGTTAAGTACAGGTAGAGAAATCCAGCCATACCTGACTCACATAAACAAACCATACCATCTGTTTGTGTTAATAAGGTTTAAGTACAACATGCTCCCTTGGCTATTAACGTTCCCAAAAGACTTTGCTAAGGAGGGGTCTTTGGGTCCCTGTGACAATTTTTCTGAGCAAGACACCCTTCATATGGTATTTTTCTGTGATTATTATGTTTCATTACATAAAAAATTCACCTTGCCATTGCTAAGGGGCTGTAACTTTGAGCAAGTTAGGCCAGCTCTAGCCTACTTGCAAATGCTCGGGTCTACAGTTGTGTGCTTTGGGGTAGCTAGTTATATCTCAGGGGCCATCAGGCGAAGGAACAAATTAAAATTATAGCGCTGACTGTCTTTTCCTTCCTAATCATGTAATGGAAAATTGGCTTTTTAAATGGTAAATCTATTGTGTGACAACTTTGTTTATGAATTATTGATCTTTTGAATGGAAAACTTGCCGTGTGACAAACCCTTTTAACCTATTTAGTGTTTCCTTTTGATGGTGGAATGTGATATGTTTGGCTCATCAATCTTACCAAATGCTTGCCCATTCAATGTATTTTTAATGTTATGAAATTTTGTCCAGTGTTTGATGGTTTTAAATTTTAACCGAATAAAGCTACTTTTTTACTTGGCTTGACTTTGTTGGTGGAATTAATATGGATAAAATCCCGGATAGGGAAAATCTATCAAAATCTACTGGAAGCTCTCCCTGATGATATTTGTTTCCAGAATACAAAATGGGAGAGTAGGTTGGGGAAGGAAGGAATAAATATTGAGGATTCATTGGAATTATCAAATCCGATTTTAATAACTGGAAGTCTCAGGCATCAACATTTTATGTCTGTTTTCGATCTTTGTTATACTCTTGAAAAGATAGCTAATTGGGGGGAACGAGGGGTGGAAAATGTAACAGATGTGAGCTGCAGGCGGCAGATACTATACATATGTTTTATTCCTGCCCTAGCTTGGGTATATTTCTACAGGTTGTTGAATCTTTCTTGGATACTGTCTTAGGGATTTCGGTAACAATTACGTTAGAGCTTGGAATTTGAGTATGGAGTATAATATGGAAGGAAATGTGAGGACGAGACCTGTGACTGAATCTTTGTTCATTGCAATGGCTATTGTTCACTTATGTATTACCTGCCAATGGATAAGTCCTGATCCCCCTACCTTTCTCAATTGGCAGTCAAGGATGTTGGCCATATATAATATAGAATCCTCAGTATATAAATTGAGAGGACGAAGGAGAAAGGAGCGGGGGCGGAAACTGTGGGCTCCTATTACAGGATGGTTGCAGTTAAGAAGGATTAGGTAGTAATCTAAAATATAGTAGTTATACATTTGCTGAAGGACTTATACTGTAAGACAGGTAGGATCAATGTTAATCTGTTCCTCATCCTGGGGTCCCTATTTTTGATTATGGTAATTAAGCCAAGGAAGTTTATCACAACTTACTGTATTCACTCCACGAGCACTTTTTCTGCTCTTCGGTAAGCTATTCTTGCTAGGGCGATATCTTTTTATTTTTTAAAAACATTTTTAATTGCTTGTGTATCCTGCCTGAATGGCTTGGTTTTAATTGAGAATCTTGCAATGTATTTTTTTTATCTCTGTTATGGTGTTTTTTTAAGGTTTAATGTATTGTTTCTTGTTGAATTTTCCATGACGTGCTGTATTGTAATATTTCTTGTATAATGGGGTAAAATCAATAAAAAATAAAAATAAAAAAGGTAAGTACATGTAGAAGATAAATGTCAGGTATGTGTTAAGGTTCTATAATCTTCACTGTTGGGTACTTCTGGAACAATTATAACTGGTGGCGGCGAATAGTGGGTTGTAAACATCAACAAAATTCCATAACATGTTATGGAGTTTCTGTTTATATTAATTGTTTTGTTTTAAGCCTTAATAGTAGCAACTGTATATTATAGCAGTCTAAACTCACTGCTAGACTTAACATTTGTTGAAATGAGTAAATCAACGCGATATTATAATTTTCTTGAATGATGGAAAACAAACAATATATTGGGTAACATAATTTTTGTAAAATACGGGCTTTGAAACCATACATGCTAGTGCATTCACAAACATGTAACATAGATTCCTTGAGACCAGTTGAGTAGAAATTGTACTTATAATCTGAAAAAAACGCGTTCATAACATATCCCAATTCACAGCTCATGCAGTTCAGACATGCTTTGTCCCCTTGTCCTTCGTAACTATTGGGCATGGCAGTGTCCATTAATCACCGGGCACAGGGCATGGTCTATTGTCATGTTTTGTGCCTTGAGAGCCTATACCACTGTGCACGCAGGCGTTGCCAGTCCAGTGTCTGATACCTGCACCTGTAACAACAACTAACTTTGTCCTTCAGGCTGCTGTCTGACTGAAGCAGTACCAGATAACTTTCAAAGGCATCACTTTACCTGCATCAATTGACTGTGGGTGGCTTCAAACCACCCATATAATTAGAATCTTCAAAAAAATGTTTACATGCATTGTATGTCCTAACCTGATATTATCTGGTGACATCACTATATAACTTGTTAGGACTATTTTGTCAGACCACGGGTTACATACTACAGATAATATTTAGGCTTTTTAATTTTTACAACGATGAGATGGATATTCTGTATGTCAGCCCATGATCCACTCTTAGGACAGTAGTCCTTGTAAATAGGTCCCGAGGAGGCCAATCAACTTACTCTAAGCCGAAACATGCAACAGACAATATATTATCAGGGTGAAACATTATTAATTAATACATTTCTGTTTTCCTGGAGTGGAAAAGAAAAACAAAATTCTTCTGTTTCGCAATAAAAACAACTAACGTGGTCGTATTAAAAATGCTCAGAGACTCCAGGCTTGATGATGTAGGTCAGTGGTTCCCAAACTTTTGACTCCTGAGGACCCCCATTGAGTCACCACTGGAAGCCGGGGACCCCCAAGCAATTTGTATGAGTTAAATTTCAAACATTAAAACAGTAATTCGAAAAACAATACACATGTGTGCACATAAAACAAATACTCAAAGTACTAAGGATTTTGGGGCCAGATGTACGACCATTTCATTTACCGCCTCGCAATTGGCGACACATTGCGAGCGGCAAATTGCGAGTCGCTAAATGAAATGTACAACAGTGTGTTTAACACTGTTTGGGATTCCCAATGGGGTCGCAAATTGCGAGTTTCATTAATATTAATGAGCCTTTCGCAATTTGCGAGCCCATTTGGAATGCCAGCCCTCCCAGTGATGGTAGCCTGCTGGGCTCTGCAGGCCACCATGTCTCGGACTGCTTTTAAATGAAGCAGTTTTAAAAAAAAAAAAATGCAGCCGGTTTACCATGCATTTAAAAAAAAAAAAAAAAATGAAATGTTTTCGTTTCATTTACTAAGGGCAGGCAGAGGTCCCTGGGACCACTGCCTGACCTAAAAAAATAATTTTGCATGCATTTGCAAAGAGGAATGGGGTCCTTCCCATTTACGAATGCATTACCATCTACTTGAAGTAGGTGGTAATTGTGACTGTTTTGCGACCGCAAAACATTTGTACATGGTTTTGAGACTCGCTATTTGGAAGGGAATGCCCCTTCCAAATAGCAAGTTGCAAAACCTATTTAGAGAGTCGCAAACAAATTGTGACTCGCGAAATAGGCTATGTACATGGCCCAATAGGTTTTTGCATGAGCAAACGGGTTCACGAACTCGTTCGCGCATATAAAAAGAGTTCGTACATCTGGCCCTTAGTATTTTATATTGAAGTAATAGCCCCTCTGTCACATGTATTTCATTTGTTTTGTAGCATCTCTCATACCATTGTAGGATGTCAGAGCACTTTACATCACACACATATAGAGACATTGAATCATACATGTAAATCAGTGTGTATATAAAATGTTTAAAGAGTGCTTGGTCTGGAAAAGCACAAACTCAGGATTCAGAGCATAACACAGTGGCTAGCATTGACTTTAACATTAAAAATGTATTTCCACCCAAATATATCTTTTTAGCAGCATCAGGATAATGAATAACTGGGACAAAATATAAGTTACTAACTGGTACCATGCAGTTTGCAAGCAGCTCTTTGATGACAGTTTATAGGTCCCTCTGCTAGATTACGATTGTCACTAATGAAGTGCACAGTAACAAAAGAATCTCTGTGACAAAAGCAGTAACCACGAACCTAGGCACATAAAATACTGCTTTTTAAAATGCATGTTACACGTTCTTTGCAGTAGGCACATTAACCCTCTGTGCTACATTAGTTAAATCAAAGCTGCCACTAAACAAAACTCTCCTCACGCTCCAGTAGGTACATTAATCACTGGCATTCTCTTGACACTTTTATTGTTGCTGGAAAGCTGCTAATAATACAAGAAATGTTTCTGTGCTTTTAAAACTGTTGCCTGCGGACCCCCTGGGAATGTGTCACGGACCCCTGGGGGTCCGCGGACCACAGTTTGGGAAACACTGATGTAGGTGATTTGGAGATGCAGCATTTGTAAAGCAAATACAATATCCACCAAAATCAATGTTCCAAAATGTACATATCGATATCTTGCAGGACGTTTAAACTTTCGTAGATATTCTTAGTGAAATGAAAACAGTCACCAAATATCTTCATGACCCACTCATGTTTCTTCATTACCCTCCGAGACACAGAGGGCCTCATTTATGAAGGCCTTGCGCCAATAGTGCGTCACTTTTTCGCATTTCAAAAGTGACGCACCGGCGGCGCAATACCTTCATAAATAAGGCCCAGAATTCGGAAGCTGGAACTCCCATTGAGGAGGAAACGTGGTGTCTACAGCAGGTATTGTTTCTGTACACAAAAGATGTGGTCAAGCATGTTATGGTGGACTGCCTCTTTGGAAATACATCACAGCTATCAGTGCCTAGTTAGCCATGGAGTGAAATGTCCATATTGAGCAATGGAAATGTTTAATTATATGTTTTATGAATCATAAATGATCTAAGCTAATGCAGTATTCTAAGGTCACATCTTGGAATTTGCTTTGAATACCAGAAAGGAAAAAAAAACAATTTAATTAAGAGACTTGGAAAAGATGCTTTCCCAATTTGTACTTAAAAAATAACTATTTTATAATAAATTGCCAGGACATGGTTGCCAAAAAAATGATTCACTGGATGTAACAGACTTTTAAGTGGAATCAGAGATGCATTATTAACCTAATTGACTTCTGCTAAATGTGTTGATTTAATTTTAAGTGTTTTTGTTAGGTTTAAATGTCTTTTACTGGGGCAGAATGAAAAAGTAAACGGAATTCTAACACAATCCCACCCAGCAGACAAGAAACATTATTGTGAACGCTCTATATAGGGGAAGCAAAAGTTTGCTTACATACACTTACATGCAATTAACGTGTCCTGAAACAGACGTTGGATTACAGATAGTACCAGAAAACCTATTATTTAAGGCCCTCAACACAGGTTTCTCCGGGCTCCCGATGCTGTCATGTCATGGGACACGCTGGTGACTTTTTTTAGTATCCGAGCTGCTTTTCCTGCTGGAACTCCTCTTGCCTGGGCCGCGGGTGGCCGACCTCTGCACACCGGTCCTGCTGCAATTCCTGTTTGTGCCCAAGCCACTGCTACACCCTGGTGGGACTCGTAGTCCCAGGGTGCACCACACTACCCTAATCATCATCAGCTGCCATGGGGGGAGGCATCTCCATCGCGCTATTAAGCGCTTCCTCGATCCCCGCGGCACGGGACGCGCCCAGGCCAAGCCTGGGATAAGGGCAGGCCCGTCTGAGCCCGTCAGAGAACAAGGAGGGACCCAGGGAGAGCCGTGCGCGAGCCGGTCTCTCCCTGGGTTTGTTCGCGCAAGGACGACTGGGCGCAGGACAGGTGGTGTTCTCCTTGATTAGGAGGAAAGTTATATAAGAGGTCCAGGGCAGGCGGGAAAGGAACGCGCTAGTGGGAGGTTGGGGAGGAAGGTTCTTTTGCCCTGTACCTGTATTCTGGGGGCCATGAACGATTTTGCGGCGGGCTGTGCAAATCATTTGAGAGGCGGGGAGAGAGGCTTTCCTTTGTTATGGAGTTCCTGGAGCGGCGTGTTTGGGTTTGGCCCGCCCCCATCGCAGGGCGGCCGTAGGCGTGGCACAGGCGGCCACGGCGTGTCTTTCTCAGCGGCCGGAGGATGACGAGGACGGAGCTGCGGCCCTGCCGGCTGTTCCCCCAGTGGTGGCTGCGGGTTTCCATGGTGCCGTGGCACCCTCCCCTGAAGTGCCGGGCGCCCACCTGCAGGTATGTTTGGCCCACACTGGGGCTGCCGGCTTGCGAGGGGCGCCCGGCGGGAGGCGGGGTCGGTCTGTAGGGGGCATTGTGCAGGGGTCGGGAGTTTTTTCCGCCTCTTTCACAGCTGGGCAGTCCTCCGTGTGTGACGGGGCTCCGCGGGGGAGGAGCTCCGACTTGTTGTGCCTCACCCATGTTTCTGGTTTTGCTCAGGTAGAGGGCAGGCGCCCTGCGCCCTGCTGGTTGTGTCCCCAGGTGCTTCTTCGTACTTTTGTTGGAGGGGCAGTGTTCCCTCATGTCCCCTGCCCCCCCCCCCCGGCTCCCCCCTCCCCTCCCTCCTTTGTCCACTGCTGCAGGGGGGGTAGGCTGCTTTCGGGTCTGTCTCCCTGGCCGGTCTGGGTGGGGTCCTGGCGGGGGGTGCTTCCCTGGAGCTGGTTTTCTCCCCCGTGGCCTGTCCGCGCTGTCCATTCCCCCGGCCCCCGGGCTCCGGTTATGGGGCTTGCTGGGCCTTGTTCTGGTTTCCGGCGGAACACCTGTGCTGGTCTGGGGTGGGGCGGGCTCTGGGGGGGGGGTTCTTGCGCCATCCAGCCTGGTTGTTTTTCCCAAGCATTGCGTGGGGGCCCAGTGCCTTGCAGGGTGGTCTGGCGGGCGGTTTGAGCGGTGGCCCATGGGTTGTGCCTTGTCCTGGTGGGTTGTCTGTGGGCGTTTCCCTTGGCTCCAGTGGGGTGTCACTCTCGCTGTTTCCTCGCAGTCTGGCTCGAGCGGCCCTCGTTTTCCCGGTTTCGGCTCCAGCTGGTCGGCTGGTGGCTGGTGAGAGGCTTGCGGACTGACCATACGGCTGTCTCATGTGGGGGGGGGGGTACGGGAGAGTTATCTGGAGCGGATTACTCTTCTGCAGCGATGTGCGCAGTGCGCTATGATGGCATTACATGGCAATGTTTCGATGGGGGATGGTGAAGGGGCTCTGCATAGTGGTAGTACGCAGTTTTCTTTTTCTTGATGGGGCGCTGCCAAGTGGCAGTGCGCAAGTTGCATTTTCTGGAGAAGCTTTATATTTGGATTTACAAGATGATGATTTGGAAGAAGGGGAATTGAGGGATAAATATGCTGGGCTTTTGGCAGCACGGGCCCAGTGGGGTGGGCTGGGGCAACCCCCTGTTTCTCGTATTTTGCAGGAGTCACGTGCGGACCATGCAGCGGTACGTGAGGCAGTGAGGAATAGACCTTCTAAAGGGGATCATGTTGATTTTCAGCAGCAGTCGGCGTCGTTGCCAAGAGGTAAGGATGGATGGTGGGCCGTGTGGAAACCAAGGGAGAGTCTCCCTGTTAAGAGTACAAGATCAATTGGTACAGGTGATGGGGTTCTTGGTGAGCGAGTCGCTCTGGCACCGAGGCTTGAGCGGCCGGTGGGTTTGAATGTTTCTACTATGCAACCTACGGGGGAAGTTTCTACAGTTGGGGATGGGGTGGCTGTGCCAAAACCTGTTACGGAGGATAGTATCCTGCCAAAAAGATTGCCCTGGTGATGGGGTGATTGGGGAGCGAGTCGCTCGAGCACCGCTGCTGGTGCGGCATGCGGAGGTGAATGCTCCTGTCAGCGACACATATGGAGCAGGTTGCGGAGGATAGTATCCTTCCCAAGACAGTGCCTTATTCTGGAGTGGGATGCCTTTGGGTCTCATTTGTTTGAGAACACTAAATTTAGAGTCTGGAATGGCGGAGGATAGTATCCTTCCTAAGCGATTGGCAACAAGGGGAGAGTCTCCCTGCTCAGCGTGACAGATCTATTGCTACTGGGATGGGGTGATTGAGGAGCGAGTCGCTCGAGCACCGCTGCTGGTGCGGCAGTCGGAGGTGCATGCTAATGTTGCAGGGGATGTTTCCGCCAGTGGCTTGTGCGGACAGGGGACTCAGCGGCACCTACGAAGCAGGTGGCGGGGGATAGTATCCTTCCTAAGCGAATTGCCTTATTCTGGTGCTGGGATGCCTTTGGGGTCTCATTTATCGGAGAAAACTGAATCCAGGATCTGGGATGGTGAGTTTGTGGATGTGTTCGAGCTCCTGCATTGTGTTGGGCAGGCAACGGCAGGGTTTAAGGAAGATTTTTAATTGGCTTGGCGGCCGCGAGTTCCGAAGTCTATTGACAATTGGACCAAGGGAGGGGTACAGGGGACAGAGGACAGCCTTCGCATTTTGTTTCCTACGGCTAGGAATACCCCGATTTGGAGGTGGCCAAGACTTTGTCCTGGGGGTTTCCGGGTAGGTTTCCGGATTGGGTACCAGGGTCCCCGGTTGGGTCGGTGGTCTGATAATCAGAAGTCCGCCGCAGAGTGCCCCCAGGTTGTGCAGAGGATGTTGGAGTCTGAGCTTGCTGCGGGTGGGATCGCTGGTCCTTTTTCTTAGCTGTCCTTTCCCGGATCTGATATTTTTCCCCTCCGGGTGTTGTCACCAAAAAGGCGGCTGGGGATTTCCGGCTCCTACACCATTTGTCCTGGCCGGAGGGTCCTCTATCAATGATTTCATCGACCAGGCAGTTTATAGCGTGTCCTATGCTTCGGTTGCTGACGCCCTGAGGCTGGTTTGCACTGTGGGCCCTGGTGCGCTGCTGACGGACAGTGACATTCGCTTGGTTTTCGCCTTCCGCCCATTCATCCGTGGGATTTTTTGGTCTCTTGGGTATGCACTTTGGGGACGTTTTCTATGTTGACAGGGTTTTGCCGATGGGCTGTTCGGTGTCCTGTGCCCTCTTCGGGACTTTCAGTATTTTTTCTGCAATAGCGCTTTCACTTTCATCAGTGGCCATGTTTTGGTATGTCATTGTTTGGATGCTTTCCTTTTCATTGATGCACGGTCTGGGCGGTGTCGGTTGGCCCTTGCGATTTTTCAGGCTATGACCATGGAGCTGGGTGCCCCGTTTGGGCCCGATGAGACCACGTGCACATGTACCATGTTGACCTTTTTTGGGAATTGCAATCGATACCGCGGTTGTGGTTGCGAGGCTGCCTGCTGGCACGGTGCGTGAAATCTCTGCTTTCATCGGGTTGGTGTTGGGCGAACGCAATTGGAGCTCCGTGCGCCTTACCGCACCTGTCCGTGCAGCTTTGGGTATCGGGTTGCACATTTTTGCAGGCTTTCAACGGCGTGTCCTTGTTTTTGCGGACGAGGACATTATCTGACAGGTGTCGCTCTTCACGGACGATTCTGGAGCCCACGGCTTCGGCATCTTTTGGGACGGGCGTTGGTGCGAGGCTGGCTGGCCTGTTCATTGGCGGGGGCAGGGGCGCAGCATGGCTTTTTTAGGACTGTTCCTTTTGCTGGCGGCTCTGTACAGCTGGGGGGAAGAGTTCTGGACCCGATCTGTGTTGTTCCGCGTGGACAATATGGCGATGGTTGACCTTGCTAACAGGCAGAGTGCACGGGTTTTTTGCGTGTGTTGACACTGTCGCGTGCTTTCATGTTGTGGTATTCGCAGCTGGATATTGTATTCACTACTCGATATGTTCAAGGGGTCACTCATTGCATTTCTGATGCTTTATCTCGCTCTAAGTGGTTGGAGTTCCGACGTTTGGCTCCTGGGGCAGATCTAGACCCGTTAACGATCCCGCAGTACGTATGGGCCTTGGGGGATTGAGAGTTTTACAGTTGGTTGAGCATTCAGGGCTGACACCACCCGTCGGAGCTATTTCCAGGATTGGGGGGAATCATTGCAGTTCGGTGAGAACAATTTTTCGGTCTGGCATCGGTGGGTTTTTTGTCTGAGGAGCGTTTTTGTTGCATTTTGTTTTGCATTGGTGGACGGAGGCCTCTCCCTCACGGCAATTTTGAGTAAGCTGGCAGGGACACCCTTTGTTATGGGCAGCTTCGGTGGGGGAGGGATCCTGCTGGGGGGGGTGCTGGTCATGCAGGTTTTGAAAGGTTTGGGTAGTTTGCAAGCCGGTGCCCGGAGGCTGCGGCAGCCGGTGAATTTTGATTTGCTTCAACTGCTGTTAGCCCAGTTGGCTGTCTGCTGTTCTGACGCTTTTGAGTGCCGGAAGTTTCGTTTGGGTTTTGTGTGGTTATTTTTGGGGGCATCCCGTGCTTCTGAGTTGTTGGGTTTGTTCAACAGGGCGGGTATGATTAACAGGTGGAGTGATGCTGGCACAAGGCAGGGTTCGCCTCTGGTTGCGAATGTCTAAAACAGTTCAGTTGGGAAGGGTACGTGGGTTTTTTCTTGGGGCGGAGCGGTTGTCATTTCTTGTTGTCCTGTGGGGGAATGGGAGGCTTTCTGGGCGTCCCCCCATTTTTTCCACTGGGGGTAATTCTCTGTCCCGCTGATGGCAGTCGGATTGTTGTTTCGCAGTTGTTGACTGTTCTGAGAAAGGTGCTGTTAGGTCTGGGGCGGGATCCTTTTCAATTTGGTGCTCATTCCTTTCGGATTGGGGCGGCGACGGAGGATGACAGGTTGGGGTGGGACTGGTCCCAGATTTGCTGAATTGGGAGATGCAGGTCGAGATGTGGTGCAAAGTATGTAAGACAATGACTCGTCTTTATTTTCCTAACATTTGTTTTTCTCCTAGGTGTTTAAAAAAAAAAAAAAAAAAAACCTGGGTGTGCACCATGGTGATCTGGACGGCGTTTGGGCCATGCTTCCAATGGACTGGGGCGAGGACTTCTTCAGCCATGGAAACGGCGCGGGCAAAATATTGAATTGTTCGATGAAACTGTTTTGTACAGACTTATGCATTTATTAGTTGGCTCACCCTCATTTGCAAATTTCTGAGAAACATTTCTTTTGCGGGGTTGGGGTCCACCTGTCGCAATTGGGTCTTTCTTTTATCTTTTGGAATTGCGTGATTTAATAGCTACAGCACTGGATGTGCAATTGTGGTGTACCCCCCCACCCCCTTTTTTGTCCTTTCCTTTGGGTGGGGCAGGAAAACTCTAAAGGTTTTCCTGGGTGGCGGTTTCTAGTGGGGGGTGGGCAGCCTGGAGCGGGTTGGTCCATCCTCAAAGGGCAGTTAAAGGAAATGAGGGGGTATTCTTCAAGAGTTAGTTGTTTCTGGTTTGGGTTAGGTTAACTTGGTGGGGGGGGGTTACTCCTAGGTAGGGATGCTTAGTCAAGCTGGAAGATTTGGATTTTATTAATTATTAAATAATGTGTTGGAAAGATGTTTGATGTACACACCTGTCTTAAATAAAGTGGCCTTTCTTGCTCTCAAAGAGGTGTGGACAGTGTTTTCTTGCGCGAGGAGGGACCCAGGGAGAGCCGTGCGCGAGCCGGTCTCTCCCTGGGTTTGTTCGCGCAAGGACGACTGGGCGCAGGACAGGTGGTGTTCTCCTTGATTAGGAGGAAAGTTATATAAGAGGTCCAGGGCAGGCGGGAAAGGAACGCGCTAGTGGGAGGTTGGGGAGGAAGGTTCTTTTGCCCCACCCACCCTTCCCCTTTTTTCTCTAGGTTTTTCCCCATTTTGCAGTCTTTTTCGGTACTGCTATGGCCTTCTGGCCTTGCCACTTTAGGGCAGGTGTCTTGTTCTTTTGTAGGCGGTTTCTAGTGGGGGGTGGGCAGCCTGGAGCGGGTTGGTCCATCCTCAAAGGGCAGTTAAAGGAAATGAGGGGGTATTCTTCAAGAGTTAGTTGTTTCTGGTTTGGGTTAGGTTAACTTGGTGGGGGGGGGGTTACTCCTAGGTAGGGATGCTTAGTCAAGCTGGAAGATTTGGATTTTATTAATTATTAAATAATGTGTTGGAAAGATGTTTGATGTACACACCTGTCTTAAATAAAGTGGCCTTTCTTGCTCTCAAAGAGGTGTGGACAGTGTTTTCTTGCGCGAAGGAGCCCGGCCCGGCCCCTGTTACTGACATTTTTGTCTTGTTTTCTTAGGTGGTACTGTGACTGGTTTATACCCTATCCTTTGTTATTTTGAGGGGACCTGCGATGAGCCGGTCGAAACGTAAGCCGCTAACAGATTGTGAGTACCCTAGATGCTTTTTTGTTGAGGGCTGAATCCGCTCTAATGCATGAAATTGCTTTAACAGAACGCAGACTTTCGCTTGAGCCATTAGCAACCCGTCTCATTTGCTACCGCTTGTAGAGGAAACTAACGCGGCACAAGTTTCTGACCCTGAGGTACTCACTCTGCCCCATTCTCTAGTAACAGACAGAGAAAACCCAAATCCTCTGGAGGCACAGGAATCACGTTGCCCAAACAGACCCAATGTCATTAGTAGGGCTCAAAAAGTGAAAAATAATCAAGAAAGCTCTATTGCTCATCTGACGAAAAGAAGAAAGGAGCAGGGCTCCAAAAGGCAAAAAACACATGGTCGAGAAAATACGACTAGCATGAGTAAATTAAATTAGGATTATACTCTTTCCCCCAACCCTACAGTAGTAATTAATGGCCCTATAGACTTTGACTAAGGGCTGTTCTGGAAGAAGATGGAGGAAACATTTGCAACCTTTTTAAAACCTTTATGCATCGTGGTAACAAATATGGAGGGGAGATTAACTAATATGGAAAGATATATGAACCATCCACCAGCAGAGAGGACTGATAGTTCAGTAGGCAACTCTAACACCCCTGTAGCACAAGAAGGGTACACGCTGGTGACTTTTTTTAGTATCCGAGCTGCTTTTCCTGCTGGAACTCCTCTTGCCTGGGCTGCGGGTGGCCGACCTCTGCACTACCGGTCCAGCTGCAATTCCTGTTTGTGCCCAAACCACTGCTACACCCTAGTGGAACTCGTACCCTCTGATCCTGGGTAGTAGATACTTCACTGTAGCGTTACACCTGTACCTATCTCCCCTCCTACTTTTTAACCAAGGTAGCCAACCACATTAATAAAGTCCACAGTGGATTGCCTAACCTTTTTTAACTCACATTCACTTCACGACTACACAATCACTTGCGACCACTTTTACCCTCTTACCCTCTTACCCGCATGCAAAATATGGCAGGAACAAAAGATCTCCGATAAAGAGCCCCTTTGCGGGTGCCCGTCAGACATTGCAGCGCCAGTCTGACGAGGAGCCAAACCCATATTATGAAGCATGACACCTAGCTTGCTGGGTGTGTGAGGGTTTTAGTTCCAAAAAGGGAATCCCACCCTTTATCCTCTCCTCGCTTTGACGCTAGTCTCACACTCCTTCCTTTTCCATAACTACATTGGGGAACTTTCTACCCTTCTTGTGCTACAGTTCTTTGGGGCTTGTACACTGGACCCCGTTAACGATAGCCCCCTCACGGTTCCCTCCTTTGTTGATAACTCTAACAACCCTCCCAGTAACAATATAGGTGATTCTGGGATAAAACATCCTCAGGGTATTGCCCCGTTCAGCGTCCCATCATTCCAATTAGAGTCGATGCCCCAAGTATCACAAGGTAACACAGCACAATTTATTTCCCGAGGGTTGAAGCAGCACCAGGGTTGGTAACACAGAAAAAGGAGCCTCATCCTAGGCACGATAATTCTAGACCTGTTCTTAACTGGATAACTGTAGGTAGCAAGGGTCCTGTGAGCTATACAGAACATCAGAGGAATGGAGGCACAGGGGGTCATAATCAAAGCAAGCGGGGCAGTACCCAGGGCTTAGGAGTATTGCATCTCCCGCCGGAAGCAACTCCTTTCACCGTAGTGCTGGCAAATGTCCCCCCATTGCCATCAGCAGAGGTCGAGCATTGGTCGACTCTCTGAAATAAAGCCCTGCATTTTTTGAGCAGGAAAACAGGATTGAACACCAGTCTCTTTACCGAATTTAAGATGGCACAAGCGGATTAAGTGAGTCGGAACATCTAATAAAACCTTGCCTGGAGACTGTATAGTACTGTCCTTTAGTTCCCCGGCCCTAGTCAGAACAAGTGTAGAAAGGACGGGAAACTGGCTGGCCAGGAGTAATAGGATTAATATTGTCCCCCTAGGTTTTTTCTACCAACTCCCAATAACATCCCAGTATCCCCTGGGGGAGGGTTACTGTTCGGGGCCTTCACGGAACAACTATGCTGTCCCAATCAACAACCATTTTGAGGCCCTTAACAACCTGGAAGGCAGAGGCCAGAACAAGGCGTGTTCCGCATTAGCCCACAGGTGTTAAGTTGTGTTGATCAGCCCACTCCATCAGCACTGTCCCCATTAGGTCCACCGCCTCCCCTCCCAGCCCATACTTGGAGGATTTCTTCATGGAATATCGCGGGGCTGCAAACTAAAATCTAAGATCCCGCTTGGGGTGAGGTCATAGCAAATATCGATATATTGGTATTGCTGGAGACATGGTGCTTAGATTCAACTCACATTAATGGTTTTAAAACGTTTAACACCAATGCGGTAAAGGGTTTGGGAGGGAGACCTAAGGGTGGTCTTTGCACTTACATTTCTAATAGATTGGCGATTGTAAGAATAGTCCTATGCGCGGAGGATTGCTATTACCACACATTGGAAGTTTTTATGAGTGCAACACGACATATGATTTTGGTCAACTTTTATAATAATGTCGACTTGGGGAACTGGGTACCGTGGTTAGGAATCTAATTGGGGCTTTGACCGACAGCTGTAAGAGGGATACAAAGGATTGTATGACAATCTTGATGGGGGATTTTAACTGCATGATGTTTAACCTTGCTGATATAAGAAGATGTGGATTTGAGGAGGTGGAATGTTAACGCATCACCAAGTTTTTTCATACTCTGATGGGTGATTTGTTCAAAAAGTTGTTATCTTCTAATAACTTGGGTTTTGTGAATGATTTTTTAATTCCCCTGTATCCATGCCACATACTTTCAATGGAAGAGGACTAGCGTCAAATATTGATTTAATCCTGGTGTCATGTTCATTTGCACCCACGGTGTCTTCTTTCAAGGTCGGGGACAATCCAATGAGCGACCACTTTCTGCTCTGCTTAGAGGTGAAACTGCCTCCCCCAAGAACTAGGAAGGCCAGACAAAATCATCCAGTAATAGGTAACCTAGAATTGATCAGAACTAATGGCTACTCTCTACAATGGTCTAAAGTGGACCCTGACGTAATGCTCACGAAATTAATCACGAATTGTAAATTGGCCTTTGATATATGTCTGAGTGAGTCGTCCTCCACTGATAGCATTGTACATTATTTTTTTGCTATATCTAATAAGGTGAGGAGTCTACTCCATGTAAAGCACCATAGTACACACAAAGAATTCGAGTGGTTTGATAAAAAATGTACACAAGCCCTCACAAATTTGAACCATCAGATACACAGGCAGCCTAAATCCCTCAACAGGGTCAGACAGGTGAGAGCGGAGTACAAGCGGGCTATAGCGGACAAGGAAACGCTTGTTGAAACAGGAAGCTTGGGGAACCTGATGGAGCGGGATAGAAAACAGAATTCTGTTTAAACCCGTGAAGTCACACTTCCATAAATAAATTAATAATGCTAACAATTTGTGCTGTGTGTATAATAATTCAATCTAGTTTAAAGTTGCATTTTCACAGAACACGCGGGAAACTAACATGTGTGCTCATAAATGTGCATTATGTTGCATTCTTATGTATGTGGAAAATAATAAATTAATCTTGTCTATTGTCATGTCATAACTAATAGCAGCTGTTTTTAAAATAATGGCATGTGCTTATTTTGCTTCCCTTGTCTATGTGATGTCATTTCTACTATTCTAGGTGCACATAAGGCTTTATGGATTATGAAGACTGGTAGATATAAAATGCTGCTTTATTTGTGCTTTAATGCTAAGTAATTTAGACTAATGGGTTAATTATTAGCAATGATGGGAGGTAACAGAACAAACTGTATTTCTTGCATTAATTATTCTTTGTGTTTGTTTATATAATAGTTTTACAAGTGAAGCTTAGAGATGGCTGCAGGAAAATAGTACCCTTTTAAAAGTGGCGCAGGGACAGTGGCGCAGAAAATTGACGCTTTCTGAAAGAGGCCTAATGATGAAAATGGCTCAAGTGAAAATAATTCTGAAAGGATGGAAAAGGCCTCTGAGCTTTTATTTTGAAAGGTTTTGGAATGAACTGCTAAAAAGATGACTTCTTGGAGAAATTTGCTAACGTTTGCTAACGTGCCACGGGAGTTCAGAGCTGACTAGCTCAAGGTTAAAAAGGAAGCTGTCGCTACAAAATGTAGCAGCCTAAGGAGAAGCTGCCAAGACTTCTAAATGAACAATGGACTAGTGAATTTGCCCGGGCATGTAAGAAGGAGGTGTCACAGTTTACTGTGGTACGAGGTGGCTCAGCCAATGGAGAACTAGAATTCGTCTGCTGGAATGTGAAAAATAGTTAGCTCAGCTAAAATTAGGGTATAAGAATAGGTTCAGAGAACACATAGTTGGCTTACGCTCGAGAATTCTGGAGGACGATGTTATGCTGATGGACTTTACACGTGAGGACAGGAGTTTTTATTAATTACTTTATTACTAGGTGATGAGGGTAGAGACAGAGATATAGTTAGGATTTTGGGAAATGCTTAATTTTTACTTATTCCTGCTAATGAATAATAATTCTTGATTTATGCTCTTTTTATTAATACTGAATAAATCTTTCTTTATGACATTTTCTAATGCTTGTTTAATAAAATACCAAAACCTAAATTTTTCTAGATGTGTTAAAATAAACTTTCTAAAATGACAAGCTGGTCTTGATTATTGCAGATGGTTTAAACAACTATATTTAGATCTTATCGCCTCATGATTCAAGCGCTCTATTGTAGTTATGGGCCTAGTGTTGTAGTATAAGTTTTGTGATAGTAGATAGTGTCATTTGTGCAATATTTTGGTGAGAGCGCTGGATCAATTTCTGGTAGCCATCGGACGGTTTATATATGTTGTTTTTGACATACATGTTACATGCATGATACATATATGTTGGTAAATTCATAGGATTAAGTTTTAACACATGTTGAGTTGTTTATTTTGTGCTATGTGTGTACCGGTACAAAAACTGTGTGATGAGAAGGTAGTCATGCAGAATATCTGATCTGTTTCTGTGATATCGCCGAGTATCACTGTTGGTATCGCCGTGTACCAGAAGTATTGTCGCCGTGCAATACAGTGTTGTCGCCGTGCAACACAGTTTTAGGGCTAGGTGTGAATCTTGTAATAGTGAGGGTTTTCTAAGAAATTAGAGCAGCATGAGAATAGGGACAAAGCGCCTTCCATAAAACTCACTGTGATAAGAGTATTAGTTATATTCGAGCTTGAGTGAAGGGCAGGGTAATGTCGGTGCATGATTATCTATAAACAGGTTAGAGTCCTGTACGGGTACATGTTTTATATCTATAAACAGGTGAGAGCCCTGTACGGATAACGGTGTTATTTTGCTAACGGTGCATGATTTCTATAAACAGGTGAGAGTCCTGTACGGATTTCATGTGTGACTGAAGTTAGGGAATTTTCAGTGTGAAAGTGCGTGATTGTTTTGTAAGGTATGTTCAAGTGGAACTCTTAGATACTGTCACTTCGCGGTGCGTTCAGAGGAAAATGAGTTCATATTCTTACGTGTTAGAAGGGTAGGGTAAGAGTTGCTCTACTGGCAAATGAAAATTATCCTTAGTGTGAATAGCGCCGTCTATTCCGAAGTGTGGATACTTGAATGTATGTAAACTATCCTAATTAGAGAAGCAGACAGATGTGTTTCGTTTTATATATTCACTAAAATGTACCAAAAGTAATTCTTAGGTACTTAGGAAAGTTTAGTTAAAGTCTGTACCATTCTAAGACTTTCTAAAAGTATTGTGCAGTGTTTAAATACATTTAAAAGCTCTGCACGTTAATAAAATTCAATTCAAAAGTGTTCAGCATAGTTGAAAAGTATAAAAAGGTGAACTGTGCTAATTTAAAACATTCAGGAGCATTTTAGAATGTTCTGTGTTAATTAGGTTATAATTAAGGTATTCCACGTTGTTAAACATTTTTAAATAAGTAAAAAGAGATTAGTATTCATTTTATAAACATTCCTCGCTTTAAATATAGTATTATATTGTTCTCCGTAGTTTAAAACCATTAAAATGTGCCCCGATCGAAAATTGTAAGGGAGGGGCTGGTTTTAGGAGTGAGACCGTGTGAGGAGAGACAGAAGCTGCAGCAGCTGCCTTCGTCAGAATTGCCGCGCTCGGATTGGCTAGAGCGTCAGCATTGTAAATGAAAAACTGCCCCCTGATTGGCTGAGGTGTCGTTATGCTGTAACAAGCTAAACGTCTACTTTTGTTCCCTTTATTTCAATAATACAGTTAAATTAAACACTGATGCGTGTGGCAAGCACACTGTATGAAGAATAATTAATATCTGTCAATTAGCGTTAATAAGCATGAGGGTGTGAGAGGAGAGAAGTACCAGCAACAGTAATAACAATAACATTATAGTTCAAGTTTAGCGTTGTAATTGGCTGAACATTTCGAACATTGTGTTCTAATTGATTAAAGCATCCGGAGCGTCAAAGAAAGGGAACGCTCTAATTGGCTGAAGAATCGTCAATAGCACTGAATCTGGATAAAACGCGTTGACTTTAAAACTAGTTATTTACTTTAAATGTCCCCAGTGTAGTCTTTCTCTTCATTTTGGCAGCGCTATTGTAAATTAAATACATTTTGTGAAGGAGGGGGGATATCGAAGAGCCGAGTGGGAGAGCTGCTAGCTGCAGCGGCTGCTTGCGTCAGCCGCCGCGCTGCTATTGGCTAAAACAGCCCGTCGCGTCATCACAAGGCCGCGCATCCATTGGCTATGGACACGCAGCGTCATACAAGGGCCGCGACCCTATTGGTTAAAGCTCTGTAACTGTGTACAAATGTCTGGTAATCAAATTTAGAGTTAAAACACCGTTTTAATCCCTTTTTCTTCTGCGTTAATGTTTAAAGGGAGAAATATACAATAAGCTGATACAGATGAGCGAGTGTACACTAAAATAAAATTACATAAATAATAATGAAATAAATATTACGGTTTTCGTTTTCTTTCCTAGTCGCGCTATTATTGGTGTCATAGCTGATGTAGGCGAGAGAGCGTGCGCTATATTAGAATACTTGTTAAAACTGTATTGAGCGCAAAAGGAGAGAGCTAGAACCGCAGCGGCCGTGTGATTGAAAGCTGCCGCGCTCCCATTCGTTAAGACGCCGTCGCGTCATAGCCAAAGCCGCGCTGCTATTGGCTAGGGTGCCGACGCGTCATGCACGGAGCCGCGCTCTGATTGGGCAGAGCTCCGTGTATTATTTGGTAACTAGGCATCGCATAGGAGAGCCGCGCTATCATTGAGCGGGGTTCTGGCGAGGCCTTTCCATATTAATGCGCTGTGTTATCTTGACCTGTTGGCCTCCCTCGAGGTTGGAGAAGTTGTGAGGGGACCGCGCTATAGTTGATGTGGGTCCCGTCGCGTTATAAAAAGAGCAACGCGCTGATTGGGCGAGGCTCTCTCAGCTGTGCTCTGATTGGGTGAAGCGCTGTTGTGCAGGGAGGAGAGCGTGTTGTGGCTGGTGCAGGCGAGCGAGTGTGCGCTAGGACCTGGGTGTGAGAGAAAGCGGAGACTGCAGTAGCAGTGCGTTGTCACAGTGGAGGCGGGCTGTGATTGACTGGGCTCGCGGGGAGCTGCGTTTTGATTGGCTGGAGCGCTGTATTGTGATTGGCCAATGCACCGCGTAAACAGTGCTGTGATTGGTTGAGCGTGAAGTAAGCTGCGCTCTGATAGGTTCAGACACAACAAAGCAGCGCTGTAATTGGTTGACAGTGTTTCTATGTCTAGAGTGGTTGCGAAATGACTGCCTGATGCATGTTGAATAAATTACATAAATGAAATAAATTAAAAGTGACTGCGCGCTGTATTCAAATCTCATTTACTAAAAGAAAAGCTGACTTGTATGTAGCCACTAAAGAGTGAAGAACAATAATAGAAGGGGTTGAGCGCGAGAGAGGAAGACTGCAGAAATAGCAGTACAGATAATAGCAAAAGCTGGGTTATAGCTAGTTGAGCATTATAGGAGTATTTCTTAGTTTGGTTGGAGTATTATTAGGACACTATAGTGGCAGAGTGTGTTAATGAGGGTTGTGGTTGCCGTGCACTGATTGGCCAAAGTGTCCGGAGCAACACGACCACCCAGAGTTCTGATTTGGCCGGGGCATTTATGATGCGGTGATTGTTTAAAACACTACAAAAATGTTGCTGTAAATGTCCTGTTTTTTATTCCTGTTAATAACACTGTTAAAAATAAAAAGAAGTGTGAGGCAAACATTTGAGTGTAAATTTTTTAAGGAAAAGAACATCAGTGTTTTGAATTTAGATTAAAAGTGCTTTAGTGGTGCCGACTGCTGTATTACTGGTGTGATTATTATATCAAACTAATTTGATTACAATAGAGTAGGAACTATCCATTAATAAATTAGACAGAGTGTTTTAGAGAGATTACCTGTGTCTAAGGTGATTGCGCATGAAGGAGAATTATTTTTAAAATTATTAAAATTTGTCCTTAATTTTGATTTATTGATTAGATTACTTCTATTATTAATTTAATTAGTTTATATTTTTACTGCCCAAATTTAAAAGCATATAGATTAGGTTTTCTTTTTTACAGGTATACGTTGCAGAAGGTGTGTAAGTGAAAAATAAGTACATTTAAAACACATGTGATTATATGTTGATATTTACTGTTATAAATAAAAATTTTGCGTTGCTACTGTTTTTGCAAATTGATATTTTTCTTTACAGGTTAATTAAATTTAGTAATACAGGTAAATTAGGAGAAATATTAAATTGACCAAATTATAAGGTTTTCAATATTTGATAGTGTTAAATTAATTAATTAATTGATCAGCAAGCACTGCAAGGCAAATTTAGAGAGTACATTTACCAAATTAATTAAAGAAAATGTCTTCCTTATATAAGAAAATGAAAAAGGTTGTTGCCAAATGCGAGAGTAAATTAAAGATTCCCAAATTAGTGAAAATAAATAATAAAAGTATCAGAGTAGAAAATATAGATCAGTGTACAATTGATGTTGTAAATATGGATCAGAACAGAAATCCAAGAAGACTCCCAGAGCAGATTGATGCAACGTCAAAAGTCCAAGATCAGATTGACATAATGTCAGCTCAGATTTCTTTTAAAATTAATGCAACCGAAAAACATGATGAGATGCTTGGTATATCTGGAATTAATATTCCTGATTATGTAAATTCATCAAATGATTTGAAGGAGTCCATGAAAATTTTGGAAAAAGAGATAGTCCCTGTACTTAGGAAAGACGAAATTAAATACGCAAATTTAAAGGTCCCATTAACTGAAAAGGTTTATTCTATCGTACTTGAGATTGAACTAGTAGGGATCAAAACTCAGCAAGAAACAGAGATGACTTCAATTCTGGTAAGTGAGAAGTCTGACATTGACCTAATTGAATTGACACAGCCTGATGAGTCAAAATTATGCTCAAAGGAAAAGGAGTTTGAAATAAATGAGCTGAATGAACAGCTACAAATACAGCGACAGGTAATAATTCAAGAGATTGAGATGGCTTCACTGCCATTACAAATTTTTGTTAATAAGCAGACAGAGAATACAGATATAGAATTAAATAAAGAACAAGAAAACAGTCCAAAAAGATTAAATGCACTTCCAGAATATTGGAATGAAAATAATGTTCTTTTAAGTGAAGACATCAAGGTAAAGGACACAATTGATCAACAGATTGAAACATTGACTTCTGCAGGTTCACTTTTCAGAAATGCAAATTTAATTAAAAGGTTGATTGATGATATTCAATTGGCAGAAAGGTTTGCTGTCGTGATATGTGCAGCATACAAAATGAATGATGAACATGCTTTGAGTTCACTAATACTAACATCTGTAGTTGAAACATGGCAAGGAGTCAAAGACTTACAAGATGATGCAACTCATGAGGAGAAAAACACATGGTTGAGAAACACATGGTTGAGTGCAGATTTTAGACAGCGAGATGAGGATGAGATTTTGTCACACAAAGATGACAGAGTAGTTTTATCAAATAGCATAATTACTGACATGGACAGAATGTACCATAAAATTGCAGAATTTCATTACCAGAGGTGTCTGACTTACCAGCAAGTGAACTTAATTAAGAGAACAATTATGAGATTGGGAACAGAATTACAGGAGAGTGGTTCATTGACCAGATTACAAATGGATTTTTGTGAGATGTCACTACATGACAAACTGTGCTACATTTTTGTGATTTTCTGTTTGATTACAAAATGGGTTGAAACATTTCAGATGCGACATGATGATGAAATTACTGTTGCAAAGTTATCAGATAACAGAAAAAATATTGAAAACAGACTGCTCCATTGTACAGATAAACTAGAAATTTCAAATGTTGAGGAGCATGAGAATGTTACTATAAAAGACAGAGATGCAAAAATGTGCCTAGCTGCAGGTACAAAGTGGACAGATATTCTTCCACTTGTTTTGATGTTTCTGAGAAACACTACTGATAAAAAGACAGATTTAAGTCCACGTGAGATTATGATGGACAAGGTCATGAGACAGACATTTATACCAGAGAAAAGAATGATGCCTATCAATGATAGCATCAATTTGGAGAACTGCAGGAATTTATCAGATGAAATGATTTCTGTGTTTGATGAAGATGAAACTGAAGTACAAACAAGAGAAAAAGAGCAAGTACTTGATCTGTTACCAGGAAAAAGAATAAGGAAAAAGGTTCGTCTAAAAAGAAATTCTCTAGTGCCAAGGTGGCAGAAAAGGAGGTTAGTCAGTCTTGTCACAATAAATGCAGAGAAGTGCAAAAGACTGAAGAGGTGGATTGACACTGGCCATACTTTTCGTGTATCTACACCTGAAAATCCTGATGAGGATAATGTCACAATTGATGATTCAGATTCTGAAGAAGAGCCTGAAGAGAATCCAGATCTTGAAGATCGACAAGTTGGTCGACATCTGGAGAACATAAATAGAAAACAAGCCTTGATTGAAGAAGACTTGAAAGTTGTGACTGAAGACTCAGAAAATGATGGAAATCTGTCAGAAAAAGAAGCAGAAGAAGAATGTGATCAGATTGTGATTCAAGACCAGGAGAGTATTGAAAAGCAGAAAAGTAGCTCTGAAAGCAGGAACAAGAATTCTAAAACTGGGAAGTTGAAGGTAATTGAAGAAGAAAATGAATTGCCAAATACCAGCTACAAAGATGACGTTCCTAATGGAGTGAAGCTGCTGAGTAAAGAAGTACCTGAGTCCAGAATGGAAATGTCTGACACTGAAACTGATGAAAGTGATGAAGATTCTGAAATAAGAAAATTCAGAAAAGGAGCTTGGAGAACAGAATGTAATGTGACCAAGCAAAAGAAGAAATTACTAAGAAAAAGTGATAACTGGCCAGAAGAAAATGAAGGCCTAATATTCAAATTGAGATACAGATCAAAGAAACAGATTGATGAAAAATCAAGTCAAAAAGATTCTGTAAAGAAAAGTGAGGCAGGAAAGAAAATAGAAGTGATACTTGTAATGGAGGTAAATAGTCACAGTCAAAAAGAAATTGAAAACAAAAGTGACAATGATTGAAGTACATACTTGTTAAATTTTAGGTTCTCTGTTTTTGGCATAAGGCTGAAGAAATCTTGTTAGATGACACAAGGTCGAAGAAATTCTGTTAGCTGAAAAATTTGTGACATTAGGTCGAAGAAAAACTGTTAGAAGGTTTAAAGAGTATATAAAAAAAAAAAAAAAAAATTTTTGAAAAAGGGGGGTGTTAGAAATTTTTAGAAAATTTAGGTAAAATTTTTAAAATTTTTGTTTTATTTTTCTTTGCAAGCTTAATGCAATTATAATTCTGCTTTGGATAATTTAGGTTATTGTTCTTTTAGAAATAATCAAGGAGAAGTTTAAGGTCAATATGACAAGCAAGATACTGACATTTTATTAGTTATAGTTTTTGCAACACTTTTGTTGAAGCTTAGTTGCATGTTACACAAGAGAAAGAAATAGAACTAGAGGGGTTTCTTAAAACTCAATATGAGAATTGTAGATAAACTGATGAGATAAGTCTTTAGAAATACTAACACAGGTGAAATTGAATCATGTTCATCTTAGATAAAATCTTTGCTAAAATTTTGGGTGCTGGTGTGGTGATTTGTTAATCACCAGATGAGGGAGTTGATGGAGCGGGATAGAAAACAGAATTCTGTTTAAACCCGTGAAGTCACACTTCCATAAATAAATTAATAATGCTAACAATTTGTGCTGTGTGTATAATAATTCAATCTAGTTTAAAGTTGCATTTTCACAGAACACGCGGGAAACTAACATGTGTGCTCATAAATGTGCATTATGTTGCATTCTTATGTATGTGGAAAATAATAAATTAATCTTGTCTATTGTCATGTCATAACTAATAGCAGCTGTTTTTAAAATAATGGCATGTGCTTATTTTGCTTCCCTTGTCTATGTGATGTCATTTCTACTATTCTAGGTGCACATAAGGCTTTATGGATTATGAAGACTGGTAGATATAAAATGCTGCTTTATTTGTGCTTTAATGCTAAGTAATTTAGACTAATGGGTTAATTATTAGCAATGATGGGAGGTAACAGAACAAACTGTATTTCTTGCATTAATTATTCTTTGTGTTTGTTTATATAATAGTTTTACAAGTGAAGCTTAGAGATGGCTGCAGGAAAATAGTACCCTTTTAAAAGTGGCGCAGGGACAGTGGCGCAGAAAATTGACGCTTTCTGAAAGAGGCCTAATGATGAAAATGGCTCAAGTGAAAATAATTCTGAAAGGATGGAAAAGGCCTCTGAGCTTTTATTTTGAAAGGTTTTGGAATGAACTGCTAAAAAGATGACTTCTTGGAGAAATTTGCTAACGTTTGCTAACGTGCCACGGGAGTTCAGAGCTGACTAGCTCAAGGTTAAAAAGGAAGCTGTCGCTACAAAATGTAGCAGCCTAAGGAGAAGCTGCCAAGACTTCTAAATGAACAATGGACTAGTGAATTTGCCCGGGCATGTAAGAAGGAGGTGTCACAGTTTACTGTGGTACGAGGTGGCTCAGCCAATGGAGAACTAGAATTCGTCTGCTGGAATGTGAAAAATAGTTAGCTCAGCTAAAATTAGGGTATAAGAATAGGTTCAGAGAACACATAGTTGGCTTACGCTCGAGAATTCTGGAGGACGATGTTATGCTGATGGACTTTACACGTGAGGACAGGAGTTTTTATTAATTACTTTATTACTAGGTGATGAGGGTAGAGACAGAGATATAGTTAGGATTTTGGGAAATGCTTAATTTTTACTTATTCCTGCTAATGAATAATAATTCTTGATTTATGCTCTTTTTATTAATACTGAATAAATCTTTCTTTATGACATTTTCTAATGCTTGTTTAATAAAATACCAAAACCTAAATTTTTCTAGATGTGTTAAAATAAACTTTCTAAAATGACAAGCTGGTCTTGATTATTGCAGATGGTTTAAACAACTATATTTAGATCTTATCGCCTCATGATTCAAGCGCTCTATTGTAGTTATGGGCCTAGTGTTGTAGTATAAGTTTTGTGATAGTAGATAGTGTCATTTGTGCAATATTTTGGTGAGAGCGCTGGATCAAACCCTCAACACAGCGGCCCAGCAGAAAGACAGTGCAGCTTTCTGGAGAGCAGTAAGGGCCCCCATCTTATCAGGCGGCACCGGTCCCTCAATTGAGATGGCAGTATCAGAGGATGCATGGGTTAATCACTTCTACAAGGTGTATAATCGGCAAGGTAATTTTGATTTACAAATGTCCTCCACCCTTCCAGCTCAGTTCAATAAGGAAGAGTTTCAAGTTACACTGAATGAAGTTAATAGAGCACTTTTATGTAGTCTTAGTGGAAAGGACCCTGGACCGGACGGTGTGCCAGTTGATCTATTTAAATCCAACGTCTTTCTTTGGGGTCCTGTAATAACCCAAGATATAAATGCCAGTGTCAGAACATCACTACTTAAGACATGGGTGGAATCAATCCTCATTCCAATCTTCAAGAAGGAGGATCGACATGACTCGGGCTGCTATAGACCAATTTCCCTGCTAAACTCAATGGTAAAAGTGGCGGGACGTGTTGTCCTAGAACGTCTGCAGGACTAGGGGGAAGACGACCAGGTAATGTCTTATCAACAGTATGGATTTTGCGAAGGGCTAGGTACCATAGAACAAAGCCTACATTTATCTATTCAGTTGAGTAAAGACATGAGAGCAAAAAAAGTTCCCTGTACCTGTCGATTCTGTGAGGCTCAGGAGACTGTGGGAGGTCCTTGCAGTCATGGGGGTGGATCCAAACATTATAGCCTTATTGCAGGGTATCTACTGTGGAGCCTCTGCTAGTGGTCGTCACAGCCTATGTGGGGAGCGTACTGAATCATTTCCCATTAGGAGAGGGGTCAGGCAGGGATGTTTCCTGGCCCCTTTCCTTTTTAATTTGTATACAAATGGTCTTGGCGATGCACTGCTCAGACAGGGGTAAGACTTCCCCCAAGCTGGAGGGCGACCCATCCCTGCCCATCTCTACGCGGATGGCACGGTCCTTATGGCGTGCACACAGAGCGGTTTGCAAAGGGTTTTGGATACTTTTAATGATTTTATAAAAAACCTAGGTTTAAGTATCAATGTCTCTAAAACGTTTGTCATGTGAAGCGGTAACGGGTTCCAGAGGGTCAGGGAAATGTTTCTGGATGGAAGCAAGATAGCTACAACCGGGAATTTATCATATCCTGGGATTTTATTTAATCAGAATTCTACCTGGTCCCAGATGTTAAATACTAAAAACCTTTCAGTGGAACAACCTCAGCCCTAGCCTCTTTTGCTAAGAAACTGGGGAGGAAGCCGCCAGGGGAGTTGCATATATACAAAGCAAAATTAATCACTTCTGCAATGTATGGGGCAGGCATATGGGGTTTTGTTAATATCCTTCCACTGCAGCTGGTGGAGAATACTTTCTTGTGATACATTTTGTCTGCCCCCCCCCCCCCCCCAGTACGTCCTCCTTTGTCTGCCATGAGGAGCTGGGTCTCGCTTTTGTATCTGATCTTATTAAATTGGAACCCGTACTCCTGTGGCATAGTATATGGACCAAGGAGCAGACTAAGTTGAACAGAGAGATCCTACAAGATAGTCTGAGTTTGGATGGGGCCGCAAAGTTCCCTTGGGTTAGTTTTGTATGCAGTTTTATGAAGGACCTAGGTCACCCGGAATATTTTTCTAACCCCACTACCATGATGTCAGTGTCGCGAAAGGCCTTAAAATTGGAGGACCTCCAATTATTGGGCTCTCTAAAGGTGGCAGGGGAAATGGCAAAACCTAGCATTATGCAACATCAGTTAACGATTACCTGCATGGGGTTGGAGCCTTATTTATCCTTTGTTTCAGAAGCCTTTGATAAGATGCTCCTCACAAGATTCATCCTGGGTAATGTTCCTAGATTATTGACAATACCAAACATGAACGATTGGTCCCGAAATTTGATATTCTGCCCCAGTGATAATTATTCTGTGCAGTCCACAATTCATTTGTTTTTTTTTGTAAATTTTATGTAGAGTTGAGAAAAGTGTGGATACTTACACTTTTAAAACATCAAGGTATAAGACAATGCCGCACAGCTTTCATTTGACTGCAGCTACTGGCAGATGAACATATTGCGTGGAGGGTGGCAACGTTTTTAAAAAGGTCGATCCAGCAGAGGAAATGCATGTCATTTAAGGTCCTGTAAGTGCATGGGCAAGTCCTCCCTTGACGATATTGGTCTTAAAATGTTATTGATTCTTACCTTGTAAATCGTGTTATTTGTTCATAGTTTTTATATTATGAATGTTTATTATGGTATTTTATCTGTGTTAATGTATATGCTTTTAGGATTGGTAAAATAACAATCGAATAAAGCTTTCCTTGACTTGACTTGACTGTCATCTCCCATAACAAGATAAACCTTTAATAACGGCAAATTTCCTCGGAAATCCGTGTTTCTGCATCGATTTCCTAATGCTTCCTACATTATGGGTCATTTACAGGGCTCTTAGTACACGAGGGCTTATATGGAAAAATGTGCCCCTAATATAACACTACACAGCGACTAAAGTTACCAGCCAAATAGTTATTTGTTTGCCAGTCATGAGAGTAGCAATGAACAATAATTATAATTGCAACTATATCGGAGTAGAAAGGAAGGAGCATGCCACATTTGTGTCCGGCGCCCTCTCTCGTTCTGACCAAATATAACATATTTTGACGATATTATGGAACCATTGCACACTTAGGGAATGAAAAGTTGGTGGTGTTTCTATGAAGTTCACAATATAAATTTAAGACAAATAGGCGGAGTAACATTACACCAGGTATCATGGGAGGTTTGTTCATGGACTGAAATAAATGGCATAGAGAAAGTAAAAAAGGCAACCTTAATGGGTAGTGTTGGGTAGAGGAAAGGAAAACACAAACCGTTCCCAAGCAGCCCTGTGCCATGTGTAAGATTATCAGAAAGTCCTAGCTTTTAGCCAACAATATGTTGTGCACTAGGAACTTTGTCCAATTCGATGCATAAAGTTCTCATTTAGGTGCATTGAACTGCAATGCACATCGCAATGTGTATTTCAAAGCACATTGCAATATTACTAGCAAGATTAACATAAACATTTCAAATCCCACGAGGTAGAAAAGTTTTTTTTGGGTTTGGTAGGATGAAAGTACTACCAAAATAGTAAGTACCATAATCCTGTACAGTTAAGTACACAGTTTCACTAATTTAGACAGGGGCTCAACCCCACATAGCTGTGGCACAGAAGAGAAAGGCTACATTTAGTTAAATATGCAAAGGACTTAGGAACACTGAAACAGTCAAAAAGTCAAAGCACAACTAAGTAAAAATCTCATAACCACTTACTAAACAGGAAGAATAATTTATTAAGAAAAAGGACACCAAAACGACAAACATCCAATTAGTTGTATGAGAGATATGAATTTCTAAAGGTTTAAGGCAAAAAGCACCAATAGAAAGAAGAGCACTAAACCAGAAATCACTGTTCATGATGGGGAACAGGCTTTACGACGCGGCTGTTACACCGCGTGCCGTTACAATGCGGTTTTTTCAACGCAAGTCGTTACCACGACTTGCGCTGGAGGGTGCTGCAGGACAAGGAATTTTTTAATTTACTATCCAACACCTTCCCCACTGTACGTAGGCTGGTGTTGGAATAGTAAATTAAAAAATTCGTAAGTCCGCACCCCCTCCAACGCAAGTCGTGGTAACGACTTGCGTTGAAAAAAACGTGTTGTAACGGCACGCTGTGTAAAAGCACGCGTTGTAAAGCCGTACAACCGTTCATGATTGACCGGAAACTAGGCACAAATTCAGGCTGACCTATCAGGTAATCACCGTCTAAGGTCATAATTTAAATCTTGGCAGATGGGTTACTCAGTCACAATGGTGACGGATATCCCGTCTGCTGAAATATAATTCCCATAGGATATAATGGGATTTATTTTTTGGTGAACAGTATATCCATCACAGTTGTGACGGAGTAAGCCATCCACCAAGATCTAAATAAGGCCCTAAGTTTTCACCTTCTGACTTACTCTTTTTTTTTAATGATAGTCCAAATCCTCTAGCAGTGCAAGATTGAAGATTGTATCTGCCGAAGTCCTCTCGACACAAGAGAGTCATGGAACAAGGTTTCTCTTAAGCTGTTCATTTTGATGACAAAAACTCAGATAGAGAGAAATTCAAATTTAATGGCTGACAAAATACTTGCATGGGCAGATAACATTCTCGCCTTTTCCTGTTCAAGATTTCTTCCTTCAGACATAGAGCCTGATTACTATGACAGCGGGATGGGGACTGCCATCACTTTTCCAAGGTCCTCCCGACCGCTTCCTTGGCCTATCAGGAAGTGAGTGGGAACACCACCTCAGGACCACCGCCACCACTGACATTTCTGCTACCGTGGTGGAAGAGGTGGCCTTGTGTCGCTCACTGCCAGCCCAATCACCACCTGCCTTTCCACCAATGGAGAGTCATCAGAAACACAGGTAATGAGTCAAAGTAATGCTCAGGGGTGAATGTGCCCATGTGTAATGTAGCTGGTGATCATGAAGTGCCCTCCAATGCCTTCAGGTCGGGTGCGCGCAATATTTCACTGTGAAACAGTGAGCCCGACTGGCTGGAGGCAATGCAGTATGGTCGGCATTGACTTCCAGCTCATTGCCACAGCCGAAGTGTGCCACCACCATGACTCAGTCACCCAAACACCACCAGCACCGTAGTAGACTTGCAATATGGCGGTCGGGATGCAGACGGCTTAGTGCCGTTTTCTGGACCGCTGCCAGGGTGGGCTGGCAGTAAGACTGCCTAAGTCATTATCAGGCCCATAGTCTTTTTTATTATGGAACTCTAAACCTCCAGCGGGGCAAACCTGAAGTTGTACCACATGGAGTTGCATCGAAAGGCAACACCTTTGCTGAAATACCGCTGAAGCTCTGGGGGTCTTGGAAGTCCAAAACATTCTCTCAACTTTTAATACTTTCTGGGACAGTTTCTATCAGCCACTTCTAAGGCCCCCAAAATCTCAGGGACAACACTGAGGGACCAGGACACACTTCAGCAAACACCACTATTAAGGTTCAGTCCTGTTGCCGCATACCACTCTAGGAAAAAGGCATCTTGCAGCTTCAAACGTCACTGTAGCCACACAGGAGGTCACCCAATTAACCTTTGGAGTCTACTTCTTAGTCCTGGGTACAAGTGGACAGGGCCAGTCCTTCATGTCTCTTTCCAGTTTACAAAGAGTAGGTGTAGCTCTCTTCTCATTTTTGCCACAGGTACAGAAAGTGTTCTGAGGATCTGTAAGTGAGTGGATTGACTCCTGGACACTCCCAGACCAATGAGCCTAACGTTCTCATGGGAAAACCTTCCCACATTTGCAGCACATCCTACTTGCCTCACTGAAAACTATGCCACAGTGTACTATTTCCAGTGAAGTCCAACATGGCAAAATCGTTCTGCCATTTGTGCTTAAGGTAAGAGTAGTCTCCTCCCAATCATCCACTCTAAACTTGTTTTGTGGTCAAGCTCCCTTCTCCACTGAAATTAAAGCTAGGATGCTAAAATCTGTTTTGGAATCATAGGACCCCACTCGTCCCGGCTTCCCTTGACACTAAACTATAAAAATACAGGTCTCCATCTGGTCAGGTCTCCGTACTGCTCTAACAGCAATAATTCATATCTCAAAAAAGCAGCACAGACAGGTCAGCTGCAGTTAAGTTGCAAGAAATTGGGTTTTTGATTGAGGGGGGGGGGGAACAACCACAATCCTTGTCAGGGTGCACCGCAAAAGTCTCTAAATTAACCTGTGCTTAACTATCTATTAGCTTGGCACAAAAGAAGTCAGGCGGCACATAGAGGCAATGTGTAAATTATTAATGCCGCACTCAACAACAGTAACAAAGTGAAAACACAACCGAGGTAAAATCCCAAACCTATTTAGAAAAATAAAGTACACTTTAATTAACCCCTTGCGCGCTCGTGGCGGAACCATTCCGTCACGAGTCACGGTGGGGCTGTGCTGGTGACGGAATGGTTCCGTCACGGCCCGGCCGTCGTGCCTGCCCGGCCGTCGTGCCTAAACGGCGCTGATTTCGCACCTGCGCGGCACGTTCTATTGAGCAGGCGGGGCCGTGACGGAACCATTTTGTCACAAGCACAGCGCCACCGTGGCTTGTGACGGAGTGGTTCCGTCACGAGCATGGAGGCGCCGCGTGGCCCCCCTCCCCCCCTAGCACAGAGGCGGAATTACCACCGCGGCCAAGGGGTTAATAAAATTATACCAGAACAATAAAAATCTTGGATTAAAGGTGTTAGGAACGGGAGTCTCTAGCTTGCTGAGGTAGGTACCTTTGTCTAAGTAGGGACCCTTCTTCCTAGTCAGGGTAAGAGGGATACGCTTCTAAAATAATCTCTGCTCACCCCCTTGGTAGCTGGGCACACGCAGACAGGCTTATCTCAGAGGCAGTGTGTAAAGCATTTGTGAACACATACAGTAATACAGTGAAAACACTATAAATGGACACCATACCAGTTTAGAAAAATAAGTAATCTTTATCTAAACTAAACAAGACCAAAACGACAAAAATCCACATTACAGTAATAAAAATATGACTTTCAAATGGTAGAAATAGTTCAGTTCAAAGCAAATTGCAGATACAACATATTTAACACAAAGTACCTTGGATGCGTCACGCACACAAACAAAAAGGGTCGCAAGGAAGGTTATGCGCGGTTCCTTACACTTAGGGAAGCTAATGAATTGGTTACTTGCTCCGAGGGAGGTGATGTGTCGGTTCATAACTGCTGCACAGGAGAGGTGATGTGTGGTTTCCTAACCGGAGAGGAGGTGATGTGTCGGTTTCTTACTGTGTGGGGAGGTGATGCGTCGGTTTCTTACTGTGTCCCCCAACGGTGTGACAGACCTGGTGCTTTGATGTGATACGATGATACAGGATGATCCATGGATTCTTGCAACCGCACAGCAGGGCTTGCATCAGAATCGGTGCAGTGATCTCAGACATCGGAGACTGGAGCACTAGCGTGCTGTGATTTCTTGAGCCACAGGCAGGCGCTGCATCGGTTTCTTCGGTGATGCATTGGAAACAGGCACATATGCACCACACTTCTTATTGTTGCATTGTTGTTCCAGCTCCCAACAGACAGAACAACCTCCAGAGGCCCAGAACAGCTACAAGCACCTCTTGGCAGGTCAGAACTCCCAGCAAGGAAGTTCCGGAGAGATGGGGAGGAAGTCTTTGTGTCCCTGAGACTTCAGAACAGGAGGCAAGCTCTCCGTCAAACCATTGGAGATCTTCCTCAAGCAGGGGACGCAGCAAACAGCAAACAGCAAAGTAATTTTCCCCTTCCTTGGCAGAAAGTAGCCACTGCAGGCCAACCCCAGACAGCAAACAGCACAGGGGCAGTATTACTCCTCAGTTTCTCCAGCTCTTCTCCTTAGCAAAAGTTCCTCTTGATTTCCCAGAAATGATCTAAAAGTCTGGGGTCTGGGCCCCTCTTTTTATACAGCAAAATCCTTTGTTTTCTGGTGGCAGAGAAGCCTTGTTCTTAGTCAGAACCAGTTCTGTCCTCTCTAGTGCAGGTACCTGGCAAGAGGTGGGGGACAGCATTGTAGAAGGCAGACCAAGCCAATTCAGGTAAAAGGAAATCTCCTCCCCCTACTCTAAATGCAGCCCAGGTCTATTCTGCCCAGCCCTGACTCATCCTGACTCTCTGGAGCCATTGGAACTCCCCAGCCCCTGTCACTCCAAAGCCAGACAGTCAGTACACATCCTAGCAGAGGCACACTGGATGGCTAAGCAAGAAAATACCTGCTTTCTAAAAGTGGTATTTTCAACACAGAATGTAAAAATCACCATCACTAAAAGATGCATTTTAGGGCTGTAAGTCAGCCGAATGACTTATTTGATATTTAAACGTGATGTACTTTTTTTTTTTAATCAAAAAGCATTATTTTGTCAAGTTTATCTGGGTTTAAAAGGAGGCAGGCTATACATGTAGGCCTGAAGACATGTTTTCCTTTACAGCCTAGTGAATAGCACAATAGGTGCTGCTGTCCACAGGTGACATTTTACTTTCTATGATATACATTGTGGACGTGTTGGAAAGTTAAATATGCAAAAAGGGTATTTGACAATTAAACCATATTTTAGCTGACTATTTACACTGGTGACTGGACAGTAGCACCTCAGTGTGCAGAATTAGAACAAGCATTTGCAATGCAATAGGTCTCGCCTGGGACGTCATTAGTACACACAAACTGGAGTGGCCACTTCAGTGGCCCCTTAAACATGGCTCAGGCCTGCCACTGCAGAGGTTATGTGTGCAGATTAAAATGTAATTTGGACTTGGCAGGTTAACCTACTAGCCAGGCCCAAACCTTCCCTTTTATTACATAAAAGTCACCCCTAAGGTAGGCCCTAAGCTAAGACTGTGGAATTTTAGTTCATGTACTGAACATCATCTGCGCCATCTTGCAGACTCACGTATGAACATACACGACAGCCATTCTAGGTATCATGGTCTCCCTGTTCACGATCGATCGTTGGCGCACTTCCCTGACCCTGTAAGCATCCCCCACGCACCCTGACTGCCCCCGCTCTCACATGCACAAGTCATAAGCCCTCCCCTCCCGCATGACTCTGTCTCTGAGAATCACACCCCGCGCCTGACCAACACCTCCTTTCCTTCCATGAATACCCCTCCTTTGATGACCCCGACCTCTGAGCCTGATTGTCTGCACGGACCGCTGGTCATCCCTCAGCCTGAGGATACAGTTTATTGCCCACTACTGTATGCACTCGCCCCTCTTCAACGGAGCTACTATTGATCATGACCTCCCCACCCCATGAGATTCGATCAGGCGCACACATTCCAAAGGAATCGGCAGAACACTCAGCTGCGTGATAGCCCCCTCCTATTGTATGAGGGGTAAGGGCCTCTACTGTTGTCATATGTTGGAATGGGCCGGAACTGGGGGGGTGCCGGGGATGTCATCCTCATACTTCACAATGTCTTTGTTGTAATAAAGAGCGTTCACATGTCTTAAACCAGTGTATAAAAGACCAGGCCTCAGAGAGGCTGAGAGAGCACCTCGAGACGATACCTTGTTGTCCGATCTGACGTGTTCTGCTCCGTCGGAATAAAACGTGTTTCCTGTCTTCCTGTCTCCAGCGCCTGCCTCTTTATTGGATAACTTCGTTGGTATTAGAGGCGTTTAACGCCGGGCAAATTTAACTAAGGAAGCATCAACTAAATTGCCTGACCATTTTGTATTGATATTCATCAATTGGCGTCCCAAACGCGGGGCCCATCAGCGACACGTGGATCCAGTGGGAGAGGTCCCGACGACAGAGTGAACGACTGCAACGATCGGGAGAGCTCCTGTCCGATAGACCCTCGTCTGACAGCCGATCATCTGAACTTCACTGATTCCGAGCAGACCTCTCCCGAGTGATCTACGGTCCTGACTGGGAACCACCAGGAGTGCCGCGGTAGCAACAGAGAGTAGAGGACGATCGGGTGCTGGAAGCAGAAGACGAGAAACTGTCCATGCGGTCCGGGTAAGGTCGTGACACACGACGAATTGCGAAATTGATTGATTGTTTTTATTGATTGAAATACTAGTATTTGCTTTGTCGCTCTCTGAGATATTCGCTGCCTACAAACGGGGAGGAATAGGAATATTCTATCTCCCTTTGCGGATAGTGAAGGGTAGGTAACGCGGACTTTTGTCCCCCATTGTAATCTGCCGTGCCTATTTTTCTCCCCATTGATTGATTGTTTGATCGAGCATTGAATTGTTCGAAGTTGGTTCTCTTAAGGATCTTCTCTGCCTACAAACGGGGAAGAATAGGAATATTCTCTCTCCCTTTGTAGAAAGTGAAGGGTAGGTAACGCAGGCTTTTGCCCCCATTGTAACCCGTCGTGCCTATTTCATTCCTCATTGATTGATTGTTTGTCCAAACATTGACTGTTTGGAATTGGTTCTTTTTGGAGGTATTCTCTGTTTGCAAACAGCGTAGAATAGAATATTCTGTCCAGCCTTTGCAAGTAGTGAAAAGATAGGTAGTGCAGGCTTTTGCCCCCATTGTAATCCGTCATGCCTATCTTCTCCCCATTGGTTAGTAGTTGGGTCAACCCGGACCGCTTATTAGAGATGAGCCATCCAGCTCCATTGGAAGGCACCCCTAATAAGGACATGTTCACTAAACAAGGACTAGTCGCTATAGCTTATAGTAAGTTATGGCATAAATATACCAAAAGGGACCCCGAAAGTCAGTGGCCACTGATAGGTTCTTTTGATGAAAATAGAATAAAAACGTTGGAGGCAGCTGTAAAAATAAATAAGGCAACGCCCACTATGCTCGATAGTATTGGCATGTGGCACAAAGAAGCAGAACAGCGAAGGAAAAGAGAAGAAGTAAAAATAGTGAAAGAGTTACGAAAAGCAGCCCATCTGGCCGCAAAAGAACTAGATGAAGAAATAAGAAGAAAAGAGGAAGTTAAACAAACGCAAGAATCAGGACTGGCAGGCCAATGCCCTGTCAGGACCCCCTCTACGCTCTACCCGGAGGTGCCCTCCAAACAACGGGCGAACGACGAATTACTGCTAGGCCCTCCGATTATCCACATGCCCCCTCCTTATGCCCCCTGCCAGCCTCTGGCACAGCACCTGCCAGCTCTGAGTGCGGCCAAGGGTGACCCTAGCGCTAGTGCCCCGGCTCTTACGGCCTTCGCACCAGCCACAGTGGTAACAACATCGGATGAACTCGAGACTGGCAAGCAGCTAACGGCCAGATCAAATAGGTTCAGCAAAGACGAGCGGGATGGGATTGACAAGATAGCAAAGACACTGGTAGAACGGAAGGAGAGCGAAGAATATACGATGAATATGCACAATTCACATGCCGGTAGTCACAGACGGCATTTCATTTTACGGTTCAGCTACCACACCTTGAACGCATATGAGGATAGGTATCAGAATAAGGGTCCCGCTAAGCTGACGGCTCTATATAGAAGGGTCGATGTTGGAGATGGGACTGAGAGCGATGTGACGGACCTCTTCATGCAAACCCTTGAAGTCTTCCGCCACCTCGTGGAACAGAAACCAGAGGTCAAGATCCCAGTCCCTGAGAGGGTTGAGCCCCCATTAGAAGCAGCCAACACTATGATGCCTATTAGAGAAGCCGCCCCCTACTGGGTTCCCCCAAGAGGTCAGGGAACAAACAATGATATCAACCACGCAGACGCAAAAGGGAGGGTTGTGTACAATTGGGTTTACCAACCATGGGATCGGCAAGATATTTTAACTTTTAGGCAGACCCTGCCTGATTTGAGAAAGAACCCGACAGCATTTTATACCGAACTAGGCACAGCCTTGGGCTCAACCATAATGACTCTATCGGACATTGATTTGTTTTTCGGGTTGTGTCTACCGGCCGATGTGTGGAAGCAAATCCGGAAGGCCGACCACACAGATCTGTTCGGACACACCTGGAAGCAACTCATTGAACTAGATAGGCAGCGAGAGCCCGGAAAGAAACCTGTAAAAGACATACTGGAACTCCCCGACAAAATAGTGCAGAAGCGAAAAACGTTGATCCCAGAGAAAAAGGTAGACTGGTCGGTAGTCACGGCTTGCCGTCAGAAACCCCAGGAAGACGTATCAGAATATTTCTCCCGATTTGAAACGGTGTTCTCCGACTACAGTGGCCAAGACATGACCACCGCAACCGGACAACACCTATTCGTGCAAAACTACGTAAAGGGGCTATCGCAAGAGGTCTCCGAAAAGTTACAGACGAGCAAGAGTAGTTGGGGAGCCTCCAAACCTGCAGCTATCCTTTAGATGGCTCAGTATTACGAACACCAAAAGAACGAGAACGAGAGGGCGACTGAGAGAAAGAAAAAGGACTTAAAGGAACGAGTGATGATTGCTCAATTGCAGGGAGTGACTACAGGAAGGGAACGGTATAGGGGAAACTACTAGTCGAATGCCCCTAGGAATCCGCCCCCTACAGACCGCAACCCCACACCCGGTGCTCCACGAAGTGACCTCGATGAGAACCAGTGTGCATTTTGTAAAGAATTTGGACATTGGAAGTCTCAATGCCTGGCCCTTCGGGAAATGATTACAAATAAAGAGACAAGGGACATGACAAATGGCCCCAAAACTGGAGGGCAGGGGCGAGGGCAGACCCACGACACCACCAACGACCGACCTAGCAGACCAAACACATTTGACCGCCCCCGACAGAATCAGTGCCAACAGTTCGACTGCAACAATGCTCACGACTCTGCATAGGACTGCCAGGGGCAAGGGAGGGATCCAGTCGAGCTCTGTGTTGACCAGCAAGGCCCTTACGTCACTGCTAAGGTCCTGGGTACAAAGTCTCCATTCTTGGTAGACACTGGAGCGACACGAAGTGTATTATCAAAGCGACTGATTCCAAGGGCACCCTTGTCTGGCTCACACATTACATCGATAGGTTTCGATGGAACGCCCTCCACTAATCCCCTGTCTCTACCTATCCCCTTTGACCTAGGAAACAATCCCACTGACACATTTCTACTCTCCTCCAACTCCCCTGACGCCATTATGTAATGTAAATGTAAATGTACAGGAATTTATATAGCGCAAATCACCAAGCGGTTTCTAAGCGCTTGCTTAGGGAGCCCGTCCTGGTATTCCCCTGTGAGATAACCCCGGCAGGGTATCCGCAAGGTGAAAGCCAGGCATCCCGCCGCGAGGGGTCGTTGTGGAGTCGCAGAGTGTGGAGTCGCAGAGTGTGAACCCGTGAGTCGAGTAGGCACCGGAGCGAGAATTGTCGAGTCCATGGACATTTTAGGACTCAAGACCCCGCCGAGCCGGGAATTGAACCCTGGTCCCGGGCTGACCTCTGCTTCCAGGTCTGCCTCCACTAACTAGTGAGCCACACTTCTCCACGCTATGGGTATTGATTTACTGAAACATTTCCGAGCTACTATTAGGTGTTCCCCAGACGGAGTACGAGTCATCCTATACGACAACCCGAGCATGTCCAGATCCCGCCCCGCACGACATATGTACTCTATAACTAATGCTGACCTATCCTTGCTCGAGACTCTACCCCTGTACCTATGGGCTAGAAACGACTCGGATGTAGGACGAATGATGATCGATCCTGTACACATAACTGTTCGACCAGATGCAATACTCCCGAAACTCCCACAGTACCGGATATCGCCCGAAGGCGAGAAGGCATTGGTAGCGATTATTCAGTCCTTGGTAGATGCAGGAGTGGTAGAGGAAGTGGTTAGGAATGTCTGCAATAGCCCTATCCTACCCATTATTAAGAAGCAAGGTGAGGGAGATGAGAAAGCGTACCGCTTCATCATCGACCTACGAGAAGTCAACAAAATAGTGGTGCCACAGTACCCCGTGGTCTCAGACATCACCACCATTCTGACCCTCATCCCGTCCACTGCCACCACCTTCACCGTTATTGATCTCAAGAACGCATTTTTCTCTATCCCCATCCATCCAGACAGCCGTTATCTCTTCGGCTTCACTTTAAAAAACCGTTCGTACCGATTTTGTAGAGCTCCCCAGGGCTATACTGAAAGTCCCAGCATTTATAGCCAGGCCCTCAAAAGACAGCTGGACGCTGTCCAGCTACCGGATGGAGTGGTGTTGATCCAATATGTCGATGATATCCTTTTGGCGGCCGACACCACTCCACTTGCAATCACGGCCACTATCCAGCTCTTGCACTTTCTTGCGGAGAATGGCCACAAAGTCTCCAAAAAGAAACTACAGTTTTGCCAGCCCCAAGTGACATACCTAGGCCATCTCCTGTCCAAAGAAGGGAGGAAACTTACACCCGACCGAATCCAAACCATCCTAGACACCCCCATCCCAAAAACACAGAAGCAAGTCAGTTCCTTGGTAGGCCTTACCTCTTTTTGCCGACAATGGTTACCAAATTTCAGTCTCATTATAAAACCCCTACTTTCCCTGTTGGCCAAAGATGTCCCTTTCCCACTCCCTTGGACCCCCGAATGCCAAGCGTCCTTTAAGGAGCTGCGGGATGCCCTTTGCTCGGCACCCGTCCTAGGAACGCCAGATTACTCCAAGCCCTTCTCCCTCTTCACTCACGAAAGGGAAGGATGCGCATTGTCTGTTCTAACTCAGCCCATCGGCGCCAAACAACGCCCTTGTGCCTACTTCTCTGCCACTCTTGACCCGGTCGCCAGAGCTTTACCTGCCTGCCTTCGAGCGGTAGCCGCTGCTGCTGTCTCTATCCGCCAGAGTGAGGGAATTGTACTTTCGAACTCTCTCACGGTATTAGTACCCCATGCAGTTGACACCCTCTTGAACCAGACCAAGACCCAACACCTGACTAGTGCACGACTGACAGGGTACGAATTGACTCTACTTGCCCCCCACATCACGTTGAAGAGATGCACGACATTGAATCCTGCTACACTGTTGCCCTTGCCTGAAAATGACCCCGATGTGCCCCCCACACACGACTGTGTGACCCTCACGGACGAACAGACTAGGAGTAGACTTGACCTCCGAGACATTGCTTTTACAGACCCTGATGGAGAACTATGGGTAGATGGCTCTTGTATCAAACTCCCAGATGGCACCACTTCAGCTGCCTATGCGGTGACGACAGCCCGAACCGTAGTTGAAACAGCCCGCATCCCGCAACGATCCGCACAGGCGGCAGAGCTAATTGCCCTCACACGAGCATGTATCATAGCAGCAGGAACCACGACAAACATTTACACGGACAGCCAGTATGCCTTCGGGGTGGTTCATCATTTTGGGCTCCTGTGGAGGGAAAGGGGATTCCTGACGTCCCTCGGCACGCCCATCCTTCACGGAGATCTAGTCTCCGCCCTGATTGAAGCAGTTCTCCTCCCCAAACGATTAGCAGTAATCAAATGCCAGGCACACAAGAAGGTGACAGACCTAGTCGGACAGGGAAACGCACTAGCCGACATCACTGCCCGAACCACAGCTGAGAATAGGACGACGACACGCGTGTATGTGACCAGGTCACAAGCAGAAAAATGGACCGACGCTAGGGAAACGATTAGGGACATCCAATCGGCCAGCACACCCCACGAACTGACTGAATGGGCACGGGTGGGTCTAAGGGACGATGAAGGCTGCTGGCGGACAAAAGACACAAACAAATGGTTGCTGCCTAACTCATACTTGATCCCCCATACTGACAATGGCACACTCCCCTGCACACATAGGTTCTGCCCCCATGATTGAACTCATTTCCAAAGTCTGGCACAACCACAAGATCCCCGACTCAGCCAAACGCCTAGTCCAGCAGTACCTTATCTGCCTACAACACAACCCCGGGAAAGGAACTGTGGTACCCCGGGGAGGGTTTGGGATCCCCGACCACCCCTTTGAGGTCCTCCAGATGGATTACATCCAGCTGGAGAGGTGCCAAGGCTTGAAGTACGTATTAGTCATTGTATGTGCCTTCAGTAAATGGGTGGAAGCCTATCCGACCCGTGATAACACTGCCATGACTACTGCCAAAGTACTACTGAAAGAGTTTTTCCCTCGCTACGGCCTTTGTCGAATTTTATGGAGCGACAATGGCCCCCACTTCATAGCTGAAGTTATCCAACTAATCCTGAAGGGGTTGGGGGTAATACAAAGGTTCCATGCAGTCTTCCACCCCCAATCCGCTGGCCTGGTTGAGCGACACAATGCTACACTGAAACTGAAACTGTCAAAGATAGTGGCCACCACAGGACTTAAGTGGCCAGATGCCCTCCCACTGGCATTACTATCGATGCGCTCCACTCCCACTAAGCACCACTTGACCCCCTACGAGGTTGAGTTTGGGCGACCAATGAACCTCTGGACTGCCCCATAACCAACCTCCATTCACGACGTCCCCGACGTCCTACTGTCAGATTATTTATACAAGTTAACTAAAACGTTGTCTGTCATTCATCAACAGGTGCAGCAGGCTATCCCCGATGCTTCCAGGGGTCCCGGTCACGATATCCAACCGGGAGATTATGTTTTAATCCGAAACTTCCAACGGGCAAAGAGTCTGGAACCCCGGTGGACGGGCCCCTGGCAAGTACTGATCACCACTCGGACGGCTCTTCGAGTAGAGGGGAAGAAGCACTGGCTGCACGCACACCACTGCAAGAAGGTCTCCTCGACCCTGGCCACGACAGACAACGTCAGCACCCAAAAAGAGCTCCTGGACAAAGACCGACCATCACTGAACTGCTATCCCGATACCGAGGCACTTGAACTTGCAAAGCACTCTGATCCCACTGTGCCATCCCGGGAAGGGTATTTCCTGCGTCGAAAGGAGGGAGCTTCGGCTAAGTAGGCCACTGACTAAGTTAAAAATCTCAGAACGGTGGCCCAAAGCAACCAAGGGTTACCCGGAGAGAAGCTAAACAAAGTCTGTGGTTCTGCCCACTACCGAGCACCTTGAAGATGAAGATGATGGAAGCGCCAGATAAGAAGATGATGGAAGCGCCAGATAAGAAGACGTCGGAAGCACCAGGAAATACCCACTACAGGAACCCAAAGACTGATAATTTGCACAAATCAAAGACAATCGCTTTCTTCATTGTCTTCCTCCTTTGCCTCCTCCTCATGACTTCCTTCTGGATCTTGGAGGAAAGCACACCTGCTCATCAGATGTTGCCGACCACTGCACAGCCAACCACCATGAAAGAGCACCACCTGATCACCCTTTCACCTCAGCTCCGAGAAAGGCGTAAGGAGTTCTGGAACAATTCCTTCGTGCAACTGTTGCACCAGCACAACCTTGCTGCAAATGCCATGAACTGCTGGATCTGCGGGTTGCTCCCGCATGCCACCGGACACTCCATCCCCTTCATCCCTTCTCCTTTCTCAGTTCACGGCTCCTGCCTCGCCTGGTTGATCCTCTTGCAGGAAAGCCACAAGGACAACGCCACTTCTGGTCAAACAGTGTCGCACTTCTACTATGGGTTCTGGCTGAACAAAACAGGAAGAACGTCTGCCCCCTTTTTCCCTGTGATTTCAGGTTCAGCCTTCCTTATGAACATCCCTGCCGAAGAACGAGTTGAAATGCAAGTGCTCCACAATCCAGCTAGATCCGCCTTCTCCAACCTGCGGAAACAAACGGCTGCCACTCTGACTGTGGCCCTGTCTGTCATCAATGTCACAGGTCTCGTATGCCTCGAAGGCCAAGGAACACAGCTAGTGGGTCACAGTTCCTGCCGCATCACCAGAACATTGGTCTCAGTTGATCCCCCCTCCTTTGTTGCTTCTCCGAATATGTACTTTGTTTGTGGCACCAAAGCTTACACTTGGCTCCCGAAAGGCTGGGGGGTACGTGCTACATCGCCTTCATCCTTCCTCCCACGTATGTGGCTCCAGCCTACCATCACCGGCAAAAGCGCGCCGGAGACATTGGACAAGCCGACTCCACCGGAGCACAGTTCCTGGATGCGGCGAAGGGACTTGTTCCTCTGTGGGGCCCAATGGCAAATAGCCGCGCTATCCGACACCTGACTCAGGCAGTGGAAACAACCATTAACATCACGGCTGGCATCCTTGCTAACAACACGGCTGAGCTTCAGGCAGTCTGCCTGGTGGCTCTTCAAAACCGCCTTGTTCTAGATGTGGTTCTGGCCGACCGTGGAGGTGCATGCCGCATCATCGGCTCCAGCTGTTGCACCTACGTGCCAGATAACTCGCCTTCAGTCTACAAGGCAATCGAACACCTTCACAGACTGTCCACAGAGGTTCACCAGGAGCAGGAAGGATGGTCGCTTGGAGGCTGGTTCTGGGACACTTTGAAGGACTGGGGATGGAGATTGTTTACGTTTATATTGATACCAATAATGATACTGTGTGGGTGTTGCTTGGGTATTCAATGTTTGCCACCTTTGTGTTCACTCATTTCCAACTGTATGTACCCTAAGACTCTGGACTTTAAAACTGAGCACATGAGTCCCCTCTACGAGATAGAGGTACGTGGTCTCATGGGGATCAATCCGAACTGACAAGCTGGCGAGACATGTTAAAAGGGAGGACTGTGGAATTTTAGTTCATGTACTGAACATCATCTGCGCCATCTTGCAGACTCACGTATGAACATACACGACAGCCATTCTAGGTATCATGGTCTCCCTGTTCACAATCGATCGTTGGCGCACTTCCCTGACCCTGTAAGCATCCCCCACGCACCCTGACTGCCCCCGCTCTCACATGCACAAGTCATAAGCCCTCCCCTCCCGCATGACTCTGTCTCTGAGAATCACACCCCGCGCCTGACCAACACCTCCTTTCCTTCCATGAATACCCCTCCTTTGATGACCCCGACCTCTGAGCCTGATTGTCTGCACGGACCGCTGGTCATCCCTCAGCCTGAGGATACAGTTTATTGCCCACTACTGTATGCACTCGCCCCTCTTCAACGGAGCTACTATTGATCATGACCTCCCCACCCCATGAGATTCGATCAGGCGCACACATTCCAAAGGAATCGGCAGAACACTCAGCTGCGTGATAGCCCCCTCCTATTGTATGAGGGGTAAGGGCCTCTACTGTTGTCATATGTTGGAATGGGCCGGAACTGGGGGGGTGCCGGGGATGTCATCCTCATACTTCACAATGTCTTTGTTGTACTAAAGAGCGTTCACATGTCTTAAACCAGTGTATAAAAGACCAGGCCTCAGAGAGGCTGAGAGAGCACCTCGAGACGATACCTTGTTGTCCGAGCTGACGTGTTCTGCTCCGTCGGAATAAAACGTGTTTCCTGTCTTCCTGTCTCCAGCGCCTGCCTCTTTATTGGATAACTTCGTTGGTATTAGAGGCGTTTAACGCCGGGCAAATTTAACTTAGGAAGCATCCACTAAATCGCCTGACCATTTTGTATTGATATTCATCAAGAGTGTAGTGTATTTAAAAGGCAGAGTATGTACTTTTGAGTTTTATATGTCCTGGTAGCGACAATCTGCTAAATACGTTTTTCACTACTGCAAAACCGAACTTTCCCATTGGTTTTTTAATTTGTATATTTTTATTGGCATGTAGCAATAAAGCACAGTACACAACAGCAGGAATAAAGTTGGTAAGGGTGGGAAACGGCATGGGAAAAGGAATGCAAAAATGGGGGTGGCGGGAGGAATGTCAAAGGATAGGTCCGGGGGTAGAGGGAGCACTGATTCAAAATCTGGGATTCCTGCAAAACAATTCCATTTGAAGTACAGTCAGAGAGAATAAAGTACAAAGGCTAGAATATAGACCTTGTGACCAATGTTCCCTTTAATTTTTTTCCTCTGTGTGCGGCAGAGTACGGTCTCTGTGCACTGCAGCCAAGGCTATGTGCGCTAAGACCCTGACTGAGCGTGTAGACCAGGGCTTTAAGTGGGATGAAATAACTAGAGGGTCTTCCAAAGTGGTGCAACGGATACAATTAAGGCCATGGCTTAAAAGCAATTAAGCTAAAAATCTGTGCTTAGCATATTGTGCCACCCAACTGATATTTTGCTTCTTCTATCATTGCATCCAGATATATATTACAAGTGACATTACACCTACAAAAAGCTAGGACTATTGGCTTTGTCAATGGTTCTTTGTTGCATAAAGTTGTATATAATATTGCCGACTTAGGATATGGGTTTTGAGTCTCGCATCAGAATAACATCCTGTGGTTCTGGGCAAATCAATTATCCTCCCCATGCATACAAAATTAATAAATAAATCATGTAAATCGTTCCAATAATTTTGGGTTGAGTTTGCACTATATAAAACTTGCTGGAATTATTTTCTAAATGCAGGGCTGATGGTTCGCCGTTCAAAAGAATTTATGTTAAATGCAGCCCATGACGGACGCTGTAATCAGGGGAGCATCCATACCAGAAATTCATGGGAGGTAACACTCTTAGCCAGGGCTGGCCTTTGCACAGGTTAACACTGTGCAACAGTCTTTTTTGGCGCGCCCTCCCTCATTCCCTCCTCCTCCATGAATTCACTCACTACCACTCACCAACAATGCACCTCATTTCTCAATAGCACCTTTCTGACAAACATCTCATTTTCTTATAGTGCTGCTCTTAGTTTACTCACACTCAGTTCTGTAATCTGCATGGTGCATGTTCTTTGTAGCAGGCAAAATAACCCACTGCCTAGTGTGAGTGGCAGGAGTGCCCATGTCAGTGCACAGTGAGCGATGCGGCAGTGTTAGAGTAGGGTAAGAGGAGTGACTGCAGGGTGAGTGAGGTGGCCATATGAATTTGAGTGTGGATGTAAGTGCAGAGTGGGATGAATGAATGCATGGTTAGTGATGGGCTTGTTGGAGTGAGATTGCAGATTGAGCTGTGAGGGGGACACACAAGTGTAGTATCACATGAGTGCAGGGTGAGTAGTTTCCTCATGTGACTGCAGGCTGAGGTACAGGGTGAACAGCACAAGTGTATGTGACTGCAGGGTGAGCAGATGAATAGTGTGAGTGCATGGTGAGTACCGTGAGTGCATTGTGATCACTATGCATGCAGGGTGAGCGGGAAAGTGAAGGGCGAGAATGAGGAGTAAGTTGTCTGAATGCAGGGTGCATTCCCAGACACATGAAGTAACTCAGCTTGTTATTGACAGTGGCATAGGGTTTCAGATATAAGTTAAACTATTGTTATTATGGCATTAATCAGAGATCGAGGGTGGGAGAAATAAATAATGTGCTGATGCTGCAACAAACTTCCAGACTTATGATTATGGTTGCCAGCTCATTATTTTGATGTCCCAGGCGGTACAAAAATAAGCAGTCACCTAAAGCAGTATTTTCAGCTCTTATCTGTGCATACATTGAACAGCAAATATAAATATAAAGCACTTGTAATTGTGTTCTAGGGCTGCCTCAATAATCCATGACTGATATTTAAAGGGAACAATGACAGAAAAGTCACATTACAAATGAATACATACTTTGTTCTTTATAACCTATTTAGTGTCAAGGAAAGGTCTTTGCAGGCTCTTTAAATAACACATGGCTGGTATTTTTCTTTTGGCAACTCTACTTTATACTCCTTTTCATGAAATGCATTCTCACACTATGGCAGTAAATGTAAAATTCAAATGTAAAGAATAGGCAGGGTGAGGTCCCGGGTGCACTGGAACCAGAAAAAACTAAGCATCGTAACCAGTTTACAAAGGTATGTAAATATGCAAATGGTCTTTAAAGACCTGTTAAAAACTCGGGTGTTCCGGAGTAAAGACACCAGACACTGCCCAGCTTGAGCTGCAGCAGCCAGTGCTGAGATACACGAAAGGTGGGGGAGAGGGGTGGGTGCAGGGGGGAGGGGGGGCTGAAGCGCTTTTAAACCAATGGGCTTTACAGCAAGTTTAAAAGCACAACGTGTGTTTTCAGGATCCAGGATCATTTTAAATTTCTTTTCCTAATGCAGCGCGGCTGATTGTGGGCCTTTTGAAGGTATCTATGTTCGTCACAGCACCCATCAAGGGATGCTTTTAACATAGATACTTTCAAAAGGCAAACAATCAGCCCCACAGCCACGCTATATTTCGAAAATAAATGCAGCAAGTTTAAAAGCACGAACCTGTGCTTTTAGATGAGAGAAAGCTTGTCCGCTTGCACATTCTGACCTTGCCTACCACTTATGATTCTGTGAATCCTCAGACCTTACATCAGAGAAAAGGATTGCGCACAATGGCCCGTTGGACATTAGCTGTTGTGGTTGATTTTTTTAGTGCGTGGTCTCAAAGAGTCTGCCAAGGATCTCTTTGGTCACAAGGGTCATTGGGTTTCCCCACATTCACTGTTTTTCATAATATTTATATGGTTCACTGTCCCAACTTTTCATGAATTCTGAAGTAAAAGTATAGTTTACGTGTGCGGAAACTCCTAGCTAAAATTAAGAATAGCATGGAAAGGAGCCAATCGCAACAGAATAGGGGGATATCTCATGGGCACCTGAGACTTTTGCATTTGCCACCAGTAATGAAGGCAACACCAACTTTGGTTGCTGCTGTAAGGTTCAAGATTAAACTTTGATCAGGATATGTCTCTATGCACATTGATCTGTAAGGTAGTTGCCAACTGCTCTTTTTTAGCTTTCTAAGTTGATGCCTGTTCTCGCCTCGTTGTCTGTTTCACACAAACCAGTATTGAATGGAGCTATGATCAGCTATAGATTAGATTACTTTAGGGACCGAAGACGTCTCCCACCAGTTATAGACAAATTGGCCATTTGGATGCGACAGGCTAACTATTTGCCAAAAGCATTTTACTTCATCTCTAAGGATGAGCTTCTGGTAATAATATCATACCTGTAGAGCAGGCAGGTTTTCTTAAGAATTGTGGTACCCTTAATAACATTACGGCCTAACAAACTCCTATAGAAAAGTATCCTCAAGAGAGGAGAATGTCCATGTATCCACAGTGTTCAAAAGGGTTAACAGGGGTACCCTGTGGAGAAAATTGTCAGCGCTGGGAATTCCAGCTCTCCTCTTAATCTAATAATTGCCCTTCACACTTCCACTTGGACTCAGATGCTTTGATGGGGGGAATCTATCCTTGTCAAGAAGAGTGGTGACACATAATGAATTAAAGTAGGGGTGCCTGTTCGTTCCATTTCTCTTCTCGCTCTATACTTATGATTTGCCTCGCAGAGGTGATCTGTTAAAGGGGGATCCTCCAAAACTTGGTCTAACAAATGTTGGTTGTCCTCTTTATGCTGATGAAGTTATTTTGTTGGACCTATCTCCAATAGGCCTCCAAAGACGTCTCTGTGCATTGGAAAATAATGCAGAGGAACATCTTTTAAAAATAAACACTTCCAAGAGTAAAGTTCTGACATTAAGTAAGAAGGGAGTTAGAATCAGACAAAACTTTAATTGGTTTTTGGGAGTGCCAAGATAAAAGTAGTGAAATTGTATTCTTACCTTGGCAGGATCTCTTCAAGTAATTGCTTAAATAATGATCATATGAACCATTGTAAAAGTAAAGGCCTTGTTGCTGCTATCCATAGATTTTATAAGTGTTATGAGAAAAGGCACTCTGCACATCTGATCAGTTTAAAAGACAAAAATCCAATCCAAACTGAGTTATGGCTGCGAAGTGATGGACATGCAGCATTAGTCCTATTTCTAGATAGTAGAGGGGCGCATATGGCGTCAAATTTATAATTTGAACTCTTTGACTTCCCCACCTGGTTTTCGACTTGAATTTAGGTTACCCTCTACAATTGTACTCGCTATAGGGGCTGTTTTAAGGCGGGGGAACAGTTTGCAGGGAAGCAAAATGCGGTCTATACGAGCAGCATTACAGCACAAAACTTTCCATAGTATGAAAGAAAGAAGTGCACTTTATTCCTCTTATACAAAAGCACTGGACATTTTCAAGATTGTCCAGATTGAGGATTCATTGTTTACAAAACCTTCTATAAAAAGTTTGATTTACAAAATCACTGCACAGTGAGTAGGAAGAGGGACATTTTACTCAGTTTACATAAGATCACAATAGAAGGAAGTAACTGGTAGTATCTGGTGTTCAGAGAAGTGTGGCTCACTGGTTAGAGGAGACAGACCCTGAAGCAGAGGTCAGACCCGGGACCAGGGTTCAATTCCCGACGCGGCAGGGTCTTGAGCCCAAATGTCCACAGACTTGATAATTCTCGCTTCGGTGCCTACTTGAATCACGGGTTCACACTCTGCAACTCTGGGCAATAGCTTGCTTTATCTCCACTATGGCCCCCCCTGCGGCGGGATGCCTGGCTTTCACCTTGGGGTACGGGTTATCTCACAGGGAAAAAGCCAGGACGGGTTCCCAAAGCAAGCGCCTTGAGACCGGTATACACCCGTTACGACGCAACTTTTACTCCGCACTACCATTACAACGCGGGCATTACAACGCATGACATTACAACGCATTGCGCTGGGGGGCGCTCTAGGATAAGAGGTAAGTTTAATTTACTATCCAACACCTTCCCTAGGGTCCACGGGGACTGGAGTTAGAATAGTAAATTATACTTACCACTATCCAGCACCCCAAAGCGCTATGCGTTGTAACGGTATTCGTTGTAAATACCGCGTTGTAATGGTATGCGGAGTAAAAGTATGCGTTGTAACGTCATACATCCCTTGAGACCTTGCGGTGATAAGGCGCTATATTAGAACCTTTGACATTTACATCTTGCTATTAAGTCTAAATTTGCTTCCTGTACGAGTTATCACAGGAAAATTTGAAGGCATTCCGAAGCATGAGAGGTTTTGAGAACTTTGCCTCAATCAGATTCAAGACTTAAATCATGTGATTTTTGTATGTCCATACCTTCATTCTGCATGTCACCACTTTTTGAGACCAGTCTCTCTGAAACATAATATAACTTCTGCAGTTGAGGCTCACTGATGTTTATTTGTTCCCCCAACTGAAATCAATCAATCAATCAATTAATCAAACAGATTTATAAAGTGTGCTACTCACTTGCTAGGGTTTCAAGGCGCTGGTAGGGGAGGGGTCCGTTACTGCTCGAAAAGCCAGGTCTTGAGTTGCTTCCTGAAGGAGAGATGGTCCTGGGTCAGTCGTAGGTGGATGGGGAGGAAGTTCCATGTCTTGGCCACCAGGTAGGAGAAGGATATTCCTCCGGCGGTGGCTCTGCGAATGCGTGGGACGGCGGCGAGGACGTGGCTGGTCGATCGCAGCTGGCGGGTGGGCGTGTAAAAAGTGAGGCGGTTGTTGAGGTACTTGAGGCCCAGGTCGTGAAGAGCCTTGTGTGCGTGGGTGAGGAGTCTGAAGGTGATTCTCTTGCTGACGGGGAGCCAGTGCAGGTCTCTCAGGTGGGCGCAGATATGGTTGTGGCGGGGGATGTCCAGGATGAGTCGTGCAGAGGCGTTCTGTATGCGCTGGAGTCTTTTCTGTAGTTTGGCTGTGGTTCCAGCGTAGAGGGTGTTCCCGTAGTCCAGTCGGCTGGTGACGAGGGCCTGGGTGACTGTCTTCCTGGTTTCGGTGGGGATCCATCGGAAGATCTTTCGGAGCATGCGCAGGGTGTTGAAACAGGATGACGAGACGGCGTTTACTTGTTTGGTCATCGAGAGGGAGGAGTCAAGGATGAAACCCAGGTTTCGTGCGGGGTCCGTCGGCTGGCTTGCGGGTGGTGCCCAGGGCAGGGGGCCACCAGGAGTCGTCCCAGGCGGAGGGTGATGATACCAGGATGAGGACTTCCGTCTTGTCTGAGTTCAGTTTCAGGTGGCTGTTCTTCATCCACTCGGCGACGTCTTTCATTCCTTCGTGTAGGCTGGCTCTGGCGGTGGTGGGGTCTTTGGTGAGGGAGAGGATCAGCTGGGTGTCGTCGGCGTAGGAAATGATGTTAAGGTTGTGTTGGCGTGTGATGGCTGCGAGGGGGCTCATGTAGACGTTGAATAGGATGGGGCTGAACGAGGATCCTTGAGGGACGCCTCAGATGACTTCGGTGGCCGCGGATAGGAATGGGGGAGGCGAACTCTCTGGGTTCTTCCGGCAAGTAACGAGATGATCCACTCCAGTGCCTTCTCTTGGATTCCGGTGTTGCTGAGGCGCTGTATTAGTGTGCGGTGGCATACTGTGTTGAACGCTGCAGAGAGGTCCAGGAGGATGAGGGCAGCTGTTTCCCCATTGTCAAGCAGGGATCTGATGTCGTCGGTGGCTGCGATGAGGGCAGTCTCGGTGCTGTGGTTAGCTCGGAAACCGAACTGTGAGGGGTCGAGGGATCCGTTTGCCTCGAGGAATATGGGGGAAATAGGTTGCACCAAAATGTTCAAGTTTTTAAAATGTTTTTTAAATGTGTTTTAATTTCGCATTTATATGTGCAATGGCACTTAGCACTTTATAATTGATTTGCAAAGAATCACAAACTTTAATATGCAGTTGTACGCTCTAGTAGCACTCTCTGTGCTGTGACCTATGTTGGTTGTTTCATGCATATATTTGTATTATTGCACTTCACTAATTGAGTGGACTGAACTGTATATAATCCTTCCAGTTACATATCTTCGTAGCACTTTATCTGGTTTAATTAAATTCTGTGCATTTGCACTTTCTGGGCCTTCAGCACTTTATTAGGGAGTGTTTCGAATTTTGTATCGATTTTGCGTATTTGCACATTATAAGGTTTACCATTTTATTATGGAATGCATTTCACTATACATGTTATTCGTTTAGTTTTAGGTTTCTTGATGGACAAGAATATGTACTTTTGTAACTAACTCTAAGCGATAAAATAGCACATTTCACTACCGCAGTCATATCTGTTTTCTGTGAATGTGCTTTTCAGGGAATTTGTTTATTATGTTGTAATGCTGATTGTTTTAAGGATGTATTGCTGTATTCTTTACGTGGATTTCAGTTGAGTTCCAAAACATAAATTATAAATAAATTAATTGACAAAAGCCAGCAGTATTACAATTCATATCTGCTACTCCTGGGTTAGGTATAACGCTGATCGCTATTACATGTTGATGTAAGGACAGATGTCATCCAATTCGATCTAAATTATATCAAAAAATGTTCCTGCCTTTATGCATTGGATTATCTATTTCCATATCACGTTCTAAAGACTGTAGTATGAATTTTAGTTTTATTTGAATCCACTGTAAACCACCCTTAATAACCATAAACTAACTAGATAAAATACAGCATAAGCAATGGAACAACCAAAATAGTTTTGTTTGTCAAACGATTGGGTGTTCAAGAGAATAAAGACACATGTACACTAATACAGTCACACTTTGATTACTATATCAGCAACTAAAAATCAAATGCTATCTTTCCCGATGCTTGAGAACGTGTGTTTGAGAGTCAACAGCCATAATAGTTGGTCCACTGGATTTTTTGTTCTTATCTAATCCAAATTTGATGTTGTGAGTAGAGGTGGGCTCAAGTCTTATAATACCTGTGTGGTCTGGTAAAATTGGACATTTTCAGCGTAGGGGATGTAGGCCATATTTCACCATTTTACCCAATTAGACAGGACATACTGGAGTCCAAAATAAAGGATAGGCAGGTTGCACACTCTCATGATCACAGGGATTTGCTGTGGAGAGCTGCAGCTGGAATACATTTTGGAGCTGGACATTCAAGGTGCAGGCAGGTGGACAGGATCACTGAGTGTGGATGCCATGGCCATGTGGTGTTGGAGGCAGGTACAGTCTAACTGCAAATTTTATTTTATACCACATTTTTATTGATTTTAACAGTAGAGGACATACACCATTCTGAAAATTCGTTGTTAAATTAAACAGAATTATGCAACAGAGCAGCTTTTCCAAAACCCCCACCAGCTGGACATATATTTTCTTAGTTCGCTCCTTTGCCCCGTCAACCATCCTAATCTATGTCCATATCTTTCATTGGTGCATACATGTTGCGTAGTCTTGAATTTCTTTACCCAAGCTTGTCGTTGCCTTCCCCGTGGGGTCATAATAGATCCCTCGGTATTGACACCACTGAACCCAAGTCTTGAAGGGTTTTAGGGGCAACCCTTTGACAGATAAAATCAGTTTCTCCATACTCATTCAACGGTCCAAGCCATTTTCCATACCTTCACAAGGGATGGGCCACCGTACTGCTCTTTACTTGCTATGTCCTTTTTGCCAACCGCTCTGACAAGTGACAACTTGAATCTATAATTGTCTAAAGCTTTGTATATATATAGAATGATGAACTTAGGCTTTTCAGGACACTCGTCTAAGAAGAACCAAGTACAAAATGTATGCACTAGGTTCCATATTAGAGGCAAGGATATTCCACCTATTTAACCATCTATTTTGGGTAAAATAGGCCCTATACAAGATTTTCAATTGTATCAACCTAAACCTAGAAGCAATAGCGGACTCTCTTATGGATGCCAAAGCCGCTTCCCATTCTGTATCAGAAATCACTCATAGATCCTCTTCCCACGCCTCCCTGAGTAATTCAAACAAAGCTGGTGCATTTATTACCAATGTCATGTAAAGTTGCGCTTTTATATGGTCTGTAAATTCTCTGTTTTATCCTTAAGGCAGTTGAAGTCTACAAAGCTTTCTATGTTTGCAATTTAAGGGGAGAGGACATGTCATAGTTTTAAGTTGAAAAAAAAACTGGGTGTGACACCACTGTCGGCTCCGTGAAATGGCAAGCAGGTGACATGTTTTTTGCTTAGCTCTGCATTTCTGTTCATTTTAGACAAACATACTTGTATAGAAAAATAGAAGAAACAAACACAAAAATGATAAAAATAGGATTAAGTGAACAGGAGATACACATTTGTGAAGAAAAGGCAGTCATCTACAATTTCTCTGGACACTTCAAGATGACATTCCACAGTTCAAATGGTGAGACATACTTCTACACCTCCATCCTATTACAGTCTCAATTTCTTAAATATGCAGGAAAGGTGACTCCTGTTTCTCTTTAGTCAGTTCTGCCAAAGGTTCCATTGCAATCCACTTCCAGTAAGACATACAGTCATCCAACACAGGTAGGAGCCCTTCAGCCGTGTGTCACTGGTAACCGTTGGAAAGCACTTCCAGTCCCTAGGTTTAAGTAGAGAACAGGAGGCACCTCAGTCTTCCTCATAGGCAGTTCAGGCATTATTCATCATTCTTCTGATGAGTTACTCAAGTCCAGAAGTATTCAATGGTGGGAGTAGGGGTATTGACCAGCGACTGTAACTCACTAAAAACAAAGCTGTGAAAAATCCAAACGCTACTTAACGAGCAGGAGTATTTAATGAGGGATTTCCCTTTAGTACAAGAGCGGAGTAGTATGAGGTCCAATTTGGAGCATGTTCACAAATATATATCTAAAATGTGTAATGTAGGTTATTGTCCTCAAATTTGCATTTGGATAAGAATCCTACTTGAATGAAATGCCACACTTTTTCCCAGCACAAATTATGTCTGGTAAAACCTGGCACAATTTGTAGAGGGAAAATATGCTTTATTAGCAGTGCACCCATAGTATATGAGTTATATTAGTATTAAGGTCCACGTACAGTCATTATAATGAGTTGCAAAATATGTAATGCCACTTTAATTAGGTATTCAAATGATTTCTCAAAGATGTCCAATTATTGCAGTAGAAAAAATATTCTTTATTTTATGATAATTCTTACACATAAGTTGCAAGCAATGTTATACCTATGGCTACGACAATCTAAGAAAGATTTTCGATGCATTGGCAATGTTGTTCCATTGACGATTCCAACTGACACGTGTTTTGTAGCTTCATAAAGGCTTTTTCAAGGCTATATTTGAGTGAGACTACAGTCAACATGATTCGTGCAAACCATTTGCATTACCTATGGAGCCGACCAAGTGTTAAATTAGAATTTAAGTATCCAGTTATAGGCTCTAAATGTGGTTCCAACCAGAATATTTTTAAAGATTTGTATGTAGTGTCTGTTCCATATGTGAACCGCATATTGTCCGATCCCAAATATATAGGGCTTCCTCGTAATTGTCTTTGTGCTGAAACAATGGATAAAGGATATATTTCTCTGATAGTAGGGGGCCCTGATAAGTCCCTATATCCCCACTTCAAACAGGCATGCCATCTGACCGGACTATGTTCCCAAAAGATAAGAGCCCTATGTCTGGGCAGGCATGTTCTTTGATCCAGACATACTCTTCTTGGCAACAGTTGTGTAGTAGTGTTTTGAGCACCATTCATTTCCATCACTTCTCCAACAATAGAGATGTGCGACAATTGTACCACCGTTGCCGTTTCCGTACTAAGATGGTTTATTACCATGCTATGCCACAATATCACACAAGTTAACACTGCACCACAGTTGTATTTACTGGGTACAGCATTATCTCCTCACATACTGTGCGTCTTGTAATAAGCATCACTGTGTTTAAATCAGTCATGAATATATAAAGCACTGCATGTCCCACGTTAGGGTTTCATGGCGCTGGAGATGCTAATTGCCTCGTGGTGATCTGTTCATTCAAACAGCCAGGTCTTGAGTCCTTCCCTAAATTGCCGGAGTGATGTGGCGGCACGGAGGTGCAGGGGAAGGTCGGTCTAAACTTTAGACACCAGATGTGAGAAGGAGCATCCTCCACTAATACTTCAGAGGATCCGGGGGAGTCTGCGAGGAAGAGGGAGGCCCCTCTATGGTGTCTGGTTGGTCTGTGGAATGTCATGCATCTGTTAATGTATGATGGTCCTTCATTGTACAGCGCTATTTATGTGTGGGCCAGAATGTTGACCTGGCATCTCTCCATGATGAGGTGCCAGTGTTGTTTCTTGAGGTGGAGTATGATGTGGGTCCATCTGGGTAGGTCTAGGATAAGTCTTGCTGCTGCATTTTGTATTGTTTGTAGTCTCTTCAGGAGGTGTGCATTGAGTCCCACATAGAGTCTCTTCCCGTAGTCCAAGTTGGTGGTGACGAGGACTTGCATGGCAGTCCTTCTGGTGTTGACTGGGCGCCACCTGAAGACCTTAGGATGCATGCATAGGGTGTGGAAGCAAGCAGAATATTTTTTGTAAATACTTGAAAATCTAGTTTGGAAGCCAAGCAGATGTTTCTTTATTCATGTGTGTCGTAACACATTGACATACTACAGAGGAAGGAAAGGCAAATGCTATGTTGAAAGAATTATGGGCTGCAGGTCAGAAGAAGCTATCTGGCATTTTACATATGTCTGAAAAAACATTACATGTTGCAAGACAAACATGCAGATGTCTGTATTGTTAATTTTCAATGTTCACTCTGTCAAGCTTATCTGGTGATGCTGCATGCACCACCAGCACAACTGTGAGTATCGTAAAAACGTGGTGGTGTGCTCCCAATTTTATCCCATGACATACTGAAGCCCAGTCTCAACAGAATTCCCAGAAACTGCCATCCCACTTTTACAGCAATTCCTGCTTGTCTGTAGCCCAGAAGACTGAGTTCAAAATGGCAGGTTTTTCAAATTGTCTCTTCTAGTTCCTTCGCAAAATCTTCCATATGGAAAAAACATATCTCCCTTCTTTGTGATCTGAATTCAGGTTTTTATTTTTCATGACAGCAGAGGCAAATGTATAAGTAGGCTGCCCTGGTGAAAGTCTTCTACCACTTGAGCCTCATCCTGGCATCACCATGTCCAAAGTCAGGTCTCGATGGCAATCATTTGTTTGGCCACTTGTTCCTGTCCACTCTCATCTCAAGCAATGCAGTGAGTAATTACTTTTTCCAAACGTTCTGCTATCAGAGCTCACTCTAATGTTGTCTAGCAGGAAAACCTTATCACGCTTCTACATAGTGCTGATTACTGCTACTTGAAAGAAAGAGAACCAGCAGAACTAGTTTGCTATTACAGCAAAGAGGAAGCAAAAATGGTGTGTTTTTTAACCTATAGCTTTCCAAGATAGCTGCTGAAAATCTAATGGCCACTGAACAAGATTTTTGACAAATTTAAAAAATTTGAAATAGGAACTTTGAATGAAGTATTTATCATTGTCTAAGCAGAAAATTTTGAGATACAACCTGGATCACTCCATATGAAAATGCAATCTATGCAAAGAAGTCAGTGTTTTGTAGATATTAATGTAGGATTGTAGAGATATACTTCTCCTTAATACTTAGTTTATAAATTTATCACCCATCGTTGTTGGTTACAAACATAATTATAGAAGTTGTTATTTTTTACATACAAGAATTGTTGTCTCTGACTTGTATTATTAGTGTTTCAAGATGCAGCTACCTAGGTGAACCTCGAGGAGTCATGGCTTTCTAGTCATACAAGTTGGTGTGAGTATGCACTGCAGCTTACATATAACATTTTACTCATTTTACCCGCTGCCTACCCCCGTGCCTGTTGCCCGTAACCTCGGTGTCCTGATTGACGATAAACTTTCGATGAGGCAGCAGGCAACGAAGGTCGCTGCAATCTGTTTCAATACTCTACGCTGGTTGCAGAAGATCATATGGATGTTGCCTGAGTCCACTCGAAGAACTGTCGTACAGGCCCTTGTGATGTCTCGTATCGACTATGGCAATGTGCTCTATTTAGGAGCAGATAAAGCCACAATCAATAAACTCCAGGTTGTACAGAACTCAGCTGCGCGCTTGTTGCGCAATGTTCCACGGAGAACGTCCGCAATGCAAGCTCTGCGTGACCTTCATTGGTTAAAAAATTCTGATCGTGTGGTCTTTAAAACTTTGTGCTTCCTATTTAAGATTCGTCAGGGTTCTGCTCCCATCTACCTGCTCAATCTTGCCCAGCCATATCAGCCTGGCCGCTCTCTTAGGTCATCCAACAACAGCAATCTTGTGATTCCTAGGATCCGACTGACAAAAATGGGAGGCCGTTCATTCGCATATCTAGGACCCAAGATGTGGAATGCTTTCCCGTTGGCGCTAAAAACAGAAACTAGCCTTTTTGCTTTCCGTAAAAAATTGAAGACTTTTCTGTTCTAAGTTCTTCAGTTCTGTTTTTTCTCTCAGCTACTGCTTGTTTTCTTCTCTAGTCTGTCCCTGGCGCCGGGAAACCCATTGCGGGTAGCTGTGCGCAATACAAGTTCAATAAAATAAATTTAAAAAAAATACTCACTGAGGCCTAACTTAAAAATTAAAAAAAACATTTAGGTGTATCCAATTTTATTTCATATCAAGTTCTAGAGAAAGAACACATACACTGTCAGAATCAGTCCAGTCATGACAGGGGTAAAATAGAGTACAGCCTATGGCATAAAATCTAGGTATTCCACATTTAAATGTAAGAATTGCTACAGAATTGTCAAGTCAAGAAGCTTTTATTCGATATGCAAGATATCTTATAAGCGTACACAAAATACAGTAAATACAAAGATAAAAAAGACATTATTTTTTAAAAAAGTATTTGGATGTACCTTAAAAAGGATAAAAAGACATGTGATGTCAAGATAAATTAGCTAAAAAGGAATTAAACCGCAATTGACAATCTCTTGCATCGGATCAGCCAAGACTGCTTTAAAAATTTAGCTACACCACAAACAATGGGGGGGAGGTGTCCGTCATTAGGATGCGCAGGGCTACTAAATAGCTACTCGTGCCCATATTGCGACAAAGGGGTTTAAGCCAAAAACTCCTAGATTTAGCATAGTCGGGACACTCGAACAGGATATGCATAATGGATTCTATCCTGGTGGGACAGCATGCACAAAAAGGAGACATGTGAACACATGATTTCCACTTAGACACCAGTGCACCGACTGGGAGGGAGCCCACTCTAAATTTAAAATACAATGCTCGATCAAATGGAAGGGTAATAAGGTCCAGATAGGGCTCGTAAACCACAGTATCTTTTACTGTTAAAAAGGCAACTGTGGATTTACAATGTCCAGAGTTTGTAAGTAGCTGGTCCTTAACCCAATTCCAGTACAGTCTTTTCAGGACCTCTTTTGGTGGAGCCGATCTAGATAACCAACAATTCCCCAGTCCCAGTTCCTCCAAAAGTTTTTTGATATCTCTCAGCCACTTGATTTTTGCCCAACCACCCAAGCTCATTATCTCAGCCAACCCTTCAGCATACGATTTTAACCCTTCGCCCCTCCAGATGCGAGCCCATAAGATGAGTGGGCGAAGGCGGGCTTGGTCTTTTATGTTCTTACATCCTGTGTCCAACAGCACAGGCACTGTTGGCGTACTTGATGGGATGGCGATTAGGGATTTCAGGAGCTTACTCTCTGCTGATGCCAAGGAGTCCAGACAGCAATGCCCCCACAGTTCAGCCCCATACAAGGCTGATGTTACTACCTTAGCAATGTAGATGTCGATTACTGGGGCAAGCGACCTCCTGGGTGATGCCCGGAATTCCCTCAGGAGGGCACCTCCTACTCTCTTATGGTTCAATACCATCTTAGCAATGTGGGGAGTCCAGTTCATGCTGTCCGTGATCTGAATTCCAAGGTAGTCAAATTCGGATACTTTTTCCAAGGCGACAGAATTGAGAGTGGGGGGGGCGGCCCAGTTTCCTTGGGGGATTTAGAACTAGGAACTTAGTTTTGTCCACGTTGATTACTAAGCCTTTTGCACCGCAGAAGTCCTGAAAACGAGTTAGCAGTTTCTGCAGGCCTTGCGGAGTCTTTGATATCAGGAGCGTGTCATCCGCAAAGAGCAGGGTGGGGATCCTCACTCCTCCGAGACAGGGTGCGTCGGCTGGTTCTTGCTGGAGATATTCCACCACCCCATTCACATATAGGGAGAAAAGGGTGGGGGCCAAAATGCATCCCTGTCTCACACCCCTAGACACTGGGATTTTCTCTGTTAGCTCTCCATTTCTTCCCCAGCGGACCTGAGCAAAGGTATGAGCATGAAGGCTTATAAGGAGGGACAGGATGTAAGGAGGCAATCCCAGCCCATGTAGCACCCTCCATAACTCCTCCCGGGGAACTAGGTCAAAGGCAGTCCTCAGGTCTATAAAAGCCAGGTATAGGCTGCCCTTGCCTAGTTCCACCACCTTCCACCCAAGGAGTGCCAACCTAAACGCCTGCTCAATCGTCCCCATTCCTGCCCGGAAGCCTGCCTGAAAGTCTGATAGTATTTTATTTTCCTCCACCCAATGAAGGATCCTCCCAAGTATGGCTTTTCCTTCTATCTTTTGGGTGGAGTCTATAAGGCTTATGGGGCGGTAGTTTCCCGGGATTTCTCTGCATCCTTTTTTATAAATCGGGACCACCACCGCCCCCTTCCAGGAATCGGGCACAGGTACTCCCATCATAATGTCATTGAGGAGTGCTGCAATGACCCTTCCCCATACCACTGGATTTGCCCGCATAAGATCCCCCGGTAGACCATCTGGGCCTGCTGCCTTGAGGGGGGCTACCGACCCTATTACCTTTTCAATCTCTAAAGGTGTAAAGAGGTTATAGGTATGGGGTCCAGATACCACTGGGAAGATTGCCCTGTCACTTAGTTCCCCATCCGCCGGGAGGTATAAAGCCCCAAAATGGTTTACCCAGCTTTGAGGGGGAATACTACATGGTCTCATAGTTTCCTCTGGCCTGTTCCGGGAGCCTACTAGGTTCCAAAAGCCCCTAGAGTCTTTACTTTTGCTAGCAAGGAGTAGGTCCTCCCAAAATTTCTCTTCCCACTCCATCCTAGCACTTTTAAGGGAGCTATTGTAAGCCTTCCTTGCTTCCAGTATAGCACTGTGGGATTTATGTTTCACTGCCTCTACGAGCATTGTTTTATGTACCCTACATGTTTGCGTGTACCATCCATTACCCTGCTTTTTTCCTCGTTTGTTTCCTAACTTAACAGAGGGGATAGTAAACACATTGGTCAGGGCCTCTACTAAGGAGACAAATACCCCACTAGCCATACCCACCCCTAACGGGAAAGACCCCAGATTTGACTCAGCTTGATTTAAAAGGGTTAGGATTTCTCCAACTCTTTCCTCAGAGAGGACCAGTTTAGCCCATTTTAGGCACCTACCACAGAGAGAGCCCACAGACTCATCAGGTGGAGCTACTGCGGGATTAGGGGGACCCTTTTTAAGAGAGCACCACCACTGGGCCAAGGTCAAGGAAAGCGGGTTGTGGTCACTATCAATCGTTGGGACCACCACCATATCCCTCGCTTGGCTCCAGAGACACACCTCTAGTAAGATATAATCTATTCTAGAGGTGTGTCCTGGTCTATTGTATGTATGAGCCCCCACCCTATCTGAAGATGTCCTTCCGTTCACTGCTCTTAGATTTGATTCAAGGGTCAGGGAATATAATTGTAGCACCACTTCTGTCCATCTCCTGATGGGTAGAATCTCTAAAGCTGGGATCCCTAGTCTAGCATCCTCCTCGTCCTGGTCTAGGGCGACATCCGAGCCTAGAGGCTCGAACGTGCAGTTCATGTCTCCCGCGACTAGGATACATGACTTGTGTGGGGTTGTGTTCAATAGGGACTCCAGGAGAGATAATACAGAGGACTTCCTCCCGCCCTTAGTTCCTCTAGCGTACACATTGTAGACATTCAGTATAATTCGTCCCCTAGGGTCTCTTAAAATAATATTTTGAATGTCCGGGGAACCTGTCTGTGTTTCCTCTATTTTACAGTCTAGGGAAGCTGCTACCCATATCAGCATACCACCCGAAGGGCGTCCTCTCCCTGATTCAGAGGATAGGGCAGGCACACAATGGGAAGAGAATCCCACCCTATGTACCAGGTCCAAACTCCAGGTCTCTTGAAAAATGCATAAGGAATGCTCATCCACCAAGGCATTCCAATCTGGAAGGGCCAACTTTCTTGCGATCCCTGCGATATTCCAGCTGAGAACCTTACAGACCTGGTCCGTCACAGTTGGTGTATCGCCGGTCGCAAGAACACTACTGGCCGGAGACCTCACAGAAGGAACATGCAGATTACAATCAAGTGGAGTCGGCAGAGAGACTACCGACCCACTGTCGCTTACTAATGAGGGAAAAGCTGTTCGTGGTGGTGACCCTACCCTAGGGCCTATTCTGTTAACTGATACCATATCTGTATCTGCAATTTCCCTCGTGTCGCCCTCCTGCAGTCAACAGCTTCCTTGGCCCTGCGGGTTCAACCCGTTGGCACCAGGACCCTCAACCCTTTGTGGGTCCAAATTTTGGCAAGAGCCAAGAGTACTAGGACCCTCCCGAGGCGGCGTGGCAATTTGCCTGGGGTAGAAAAAAGTTAAGTCCACTACTTTAACCCCTTGTGAATCCATGCTTTTTATAGGGCCACAGATGGAGCTCACTACTCTGGGATCTTGGAAGTTTATTATTACACAGTCCCCCTCCTGTGTTTTTTTCCCTTGCCCTATCCACCCTACTCTGCGGACACTTAAAATAAGCCCATCCACACCAGTCGAAATAGGCTTGTTTAACTTTAGCCAGTGGATGCACTTATTTTTAAGTGACTGGTGGTTTTCCAACTGACCTTCCTTCAGTGGGGGAACATTTACCAGTACTGCAACAAAAGGTTGGCAATCTGGAGGGAGATTTATGGGGGGGATCTGTCGTCGTAAGTTAGGGCGGACCACTGTGGTAACAGCTGGGGTTGTAGTTAAGGGGGCAGTTTTGGCAGCCATTCCTGACACTGATCCCTTAGTTTTGTCTTGTTTGCCAGGTATTTGACTATCTTTAGGTTTACCCTTACTTGCCAAGGACTGCCTTTGTGGGGTTTGCTTAGGTGTAGATTTCGCAACCCATATGGGCGTTGTCTTTCCCTTAGGGTGAGGCCCCGCTACAGGTGGGGTAGGAATTTTAGGGACTTGGGCTCGCACTCTGCTAGGTTCAATCTTATTTGACCTGGTAGGGGAATTAGGGTCTACCTGTGGTGACGAGGAAGCTAGAAGAACTACCTGGGGCGCACTCCCCTCTAGGCCAATATCCTGGCTGTTACTTACTCTTTTTAGGTGTTTGAAAGTGGTTTTAAGTGAGTAAAAACCTTCTAGGGTTGATTGCTCCAGTTTGTCTATTCTAGCCCCCAAGCCCTTAACCTGAGTCAGCAAGGGCATCAAGAGACTATTTACCCTCTCCAGAATGGAATCAATAGTCATGGGGAAAATAACTGCAGGGGCATTATCAGTACTATTACTAGGGGGCGTGCAGTTATTTGAACCCGTTTGAGAGGCTACAGCATCCCCATCCACCTCCGCCTTATCCTCTGAGACCAGCCCCATTGCATTATTCCCGCCCTGACCAGAAGGCTTTTTTGTATGTTTATAGAACACTGCCTGTCTCACCTGCCTCTTCTTATTAGAATTGGCTGCCTTTTTAGTTTTGTCCCTTTTCTTTTGCTTACTTGGCTTGTGCATCGATGGCACCCCTTCTAAATTTACTGTGGTAGGGACTGGGGTTATGGATAGTGGTGACTGAGTTGCACCATTATTTGGGGGCATAGGTGTTACAGGTAAAGGTGGTACAATTGAGCCATCCTCCTCCTCAGTGCCACTAGGAGGAAGCATGGCCGTATGCTCCAACCTGTCTATGTTTTGCCCTAGTTCGAGCAGCGAAGGGGGGTCAATAGGGCAACCCTGGACAGCAACATGGAGGGCACATTGGTCTCGCTCACAAGCCGGTGTCAGTGCCTGTGCTATGGCCCCCAAGGATGAGCGTCTAGAAGGAAGATAGACCTCGGAGAGACGGCGTTCAGAGATAGCAATTTCCTTGTCTATGACTGCCGCCACTCTAGTTATAAAGCGGTCCATAGTTCCAATTACTGGGCTCCCACCGGCAGCTCCCCTTTCGCACTCACTCCTGAGTAATTTACCTGAGCGGGTAGACATGATAAGGGGCAGACAACCCTAGTGAGCCACACAAACCGCCTGAACTCGGGGATGGATGACAGAGATGTGGCCCAGCCCTGCCTCCTCCTGCCCCGGACGGCCACAGACGGCCCGCCCTCTGCCCGGGAGCCTCTTCTCTCTTGTACCGCCTCCGGGCGGGATGCTATTCGGGGCCGGAAGTTGGAGTTAGCCGCTGTGCAGCCTGGGAGCTGTAGTCTCCCCCAGCTGCGGCCGCAAGATGGATGGAAGCGGCGGCAGGGGAGACACACAGCGTTGGCCCCCCAGGTGCGGCAGGAGTGTCAGGAGCCCAACAGGTATGGTGGCTGATCAGTCGAGTCCGTGGAAAAATGCCCCCGCTCCACCGAGGGAGCCTCTCCTCTCTTGTACCGCCTCCGGGCGGGATGCTATTCGGGGCCGGAAGTTGGAGTTAGCCGCTGTGCAGCCTGGGAGCTGTAGTCTCCCCCAGCTGCGGCCGCAAGATGGATGGAAGGGGCGGCAGGGGAGACACACAGCGTTGGCCCCCCAGGTGCGGCAGGAGTGTCAGGAGCCCAACAGGTATGGTGGCTGATCAGTCGAGTCCGTGGAAAAATGCCCCCCACAGAATTGTGAGAAAGTGGATTATCAGTTGGGTGATGGTAGTCCACCACAAGTATTAATGTGACTATTCTTGTTAGGTCCAGTAAAGATTTCAATGATTTAAAATATGTGTCCACCTGGTAGTTATTGCACATAGCAGACAGGCCTAACTTGAGAAAATGTGTAAAGCATTTAGAAGTAACAAAACAGGTCAAAGTGAAAAACACAACACAATAAAATTCCATTTCAATATATAAAAGTAGAGAGTACTTTAATGAATAAAATAGCACCAAAATAACAAAATCCAATAAAGGGAACCCAAAATATGATTTTTTAAACTTTTACATAAAAGTAGTGTCATATGCATTAGAAACCAACAATGTCATTTGGTTGTGTTTGGCTCAACCCAGGGCACAATTTAAGGCTGAGCATAATACAATGTGGATCTGGTACAGAAACCAGTTTCATCCCGGTCCAAAATTTGACATTCTGACTTAGTCTGGAAAATGGAAGTCAAAACTCCTCAACGGGCAAGGCAGTGGGCTGTGACAGAGTAGAGCTCTGCAAGACTAACGGACAAGGTTCCCATGAAGCTGTTGACATTTGGTGGGAAAGCTCAGCGTGGCAGGAATTCAAAATTCATGCCCAAGGAAGGTCCCTCATTGGTCGGATTCTTTTGGTGCCTTCACCCAATGAATATTTCTATGTTCAGACTTAGACCTGATTTGGGTCTCGGCGGACGGGTTACTCTGTCACAACATTGACAGATGTCCAGTCTACCTAAATATAAAGCCCGTTCTATCATATGGGATTTATATTTTGGCAGATGAGATATCTGTCAAAGGTGTGACAGAATAACCCATCCTTTGAGATCTAAATCATGCCCTTAGTCACTTTTTTAGAACTCGGACTCCTCTAGCGGGGTAAGGATACCAGTTGTAGCATAGCCAAACGGAGCTCCATGAAGCCAGATAACCCCTCCTCCCTGCTGAAATAGATTTGAGCAAGGGCAACCTGAATCTTTGGCACAGCTCAATGCACTTTCACTGGATTGACTTGGCAGGTTTGCTCTGGTCCTCTAGAGGTCTTTGGAGTCAACAAGTTTCTAACATCTAGGTTTTACAGGGTGTTAGAAGGAGTGCACTTTGACACAGCCAAGGACCTCAGTCACAGCACTGGGGGTCAACACTCACTCCAGCAGAAAGCAAAAGCAGGGTCCAGGATATGTCTATTTGGAGCTGGTGAGCTAATCTCTTTAGAAAAATTGTTCCAGGTGTTTATTGAGTCCTTTCAGCTTATCAGGAGGTCAGCTAACTCCTTCTTGGAGTCCACTCCTTTGTCCTGGGAACAAGTGGGATTAGGTCCAGTCTTTCAGGTAACCTCACAGGTCTCAACAGCAGATCCGTTTCTGTGTTCCACATGTCCAGTTTTGACGAGTTCCCATGGGTGCTACATTTATGCCTAGAACTCTCCTTTGGGTGGGGTGGAGGGAATTTTAGCCCCTCCCTAACTAATAAGGACAATGTTTCCTGGGTAACTGTATCCATTTTTATAGCAGTTTCTGTGTGCCCAACTGCAAACAATTCCAATTGCCTCACTAATAACTGTGGGCGGAGAACCCCGCTCTGCCTGTGGAGTGGGCAGAGTTTTGCCCACTCCACGTTCTGCAGATAATGCAAAGTGGGCAAAACTCCGCAGACTCTGCAGCAGGGTGGAGTTGGTCAGCCCCCGCGTCCCACCCACAATATTAACAATTAGTAAAAACTTTTTAAAAAACGATTTAAAAGTAAATATAAACGTCTTACCTTAGCTGCAGCGTCCCCGGGCTGCCCTTCTCCTCGTCATTGCGTTCTTGTTCAAAACTGCGCATGCGTGGTGGCCCATGCATGCGCGGTCGCCCACGTATGCGCAGTTTTGACCAAGAACGCAATGAAGAGGAAGAGGGCAGCCTGGGGATGCTGCAGCTAAGGTAAGGCATTTATAATTACTTTTAAATCGTTTTCCAAAGTTTTTACTAATTGTTAATAGTGCATGTGGGAGGGGAGCGGGGTAGCGGAGCTACATGGAGTTTCACAGAGTTTATTTACAACTCTGTGGCACTCCACATAGCCCCACTCCGCCCACTCCGCCCAGGCTTACTCACTATGCCTAGAATCAATATTGCAGAACCGTTTTCCCCTGTGCAGAGCTCCTGTGCCAATCCTAGAGGTGTGGCCGGGAAAATGAGATTCCTGTGTGGTTAATCAAAACCAGTTCTGGGGACATATTCCCTTCCATTGGGATTGGTACCTGGCTGACCAGATGGACAAAGGAGGTGGTAGACCAAAGTGTTGCCTGTGACAGGGAAGACTTTTTAAGGTAATTAAGATTCTGGACACATCCCATATTGTCAACCTGGCAGAGAAACAAGACACTCACCCACCACACCCAATGCCTTTGTTTCAGCTGTGAGAGCAAGTTCACACTTCATCAAGTGGCACATTCAACTCCAGGGTGACAGTTGGAAGCATATGCAGGTGGGTTACTGGAGGCTCCAGATAAGCACTAGGTAACTTACTAAAAGCACCTTTCCTAAATATTTAATACAAATTAGACTACCAGTGAATTGGGCTGGTAATAAATATTTTTCAATCCAAGAATGACCTTTGTTGCTGCTTCTTAATTGGAGATAACATGATTAAACTGTAATATTATATCCCAGTGCTTTCCAATGGAACAGCTAACCCTGCTACAGTGAATATGACATTTGAGGTCTTGTCACTATAACAACATGTTTAACAAACTTTTATATGTCCTACTTTTAAATACCATGTGCCCTGCCTTATGGGTATTAAAGCCTATTCAGGGATGACATTAATATTTAAAAGGCGGGTTGAAGCTTGTCGAAAGGGTTATTTTGGCAGGGTAAATTTGCTCCTATTAGACTGCACAGACAGGCTTCAGTGGTAAGCCTGCAATAAAGTTTTGCACAGTCACTGTAGTGGTCGCACAATTGATGCTGCAGTCCACTAGTGACATTTAACTTACAGGTACGAGGTACACTTGGTGCCATATACTAGCGACTTATAGCTCAGTTGAAGATTTCAATTAGATTTTTGACATGTTTTAGATGTCTGAACACATGCACATGGGTCTGTCGGGCAGAGTCTCGGTGTATAGAGTCAAACAAGTAGCAGTATCAGTCCAAAGAAATGTCACTGACCATGTAAAAAGAGGCATTTTCCTACAAGTATGCACATTCTTCCTTATTTCAAAACTTGTACAAAGGTGCAGGTGTTCATTAATAAAAAACAAACAGAATGGCTAAATTCCTATTGAAACGCACCATCCGATTCCTATCTGTTGCATAGATGACACACACACACACACACAATGTTACCAGGATGTGATGTACGGCACATTCTTTGAAAGATTAATTTAAGACAAGGGACTGTTTCTGGTCACATCTTTGCTCTGTAGAGGTGTGCAGTGGCGTAGCAAGGTCAGGTGGTACCCAGCGCGGAAAATTTCTTGTCACCCACTGCTTCACAAAATGTCAAAATATGTGCTTAAAACACGTATTTTTGCCATTTTGTCACCCTCCTCAGTGATGACACCCTGGGCGGCCCGCACCCACCGCACCCCCCTTCCTTTGCCACTGGAGGTGTGGGTTTGAGAGTAGGATATGTGTCACCAGCAGCTTTCTACCTCTGAAACACCAAAGGTCTTCCCAAATTCCCATGGCCATGCTCAAACCCCAAAGGCAGTGGTATCAAATGTGTAAAGATACAAAATATTGTACTAGCTGGAAATGCCACATTTAAAAAAAAAATGTGTCAGCTTTTCAAGAGCTGGTTTGTTTTTCCAACCTTTTAGCAAGACTTGCGCTGAAACGGTTTATGTGAACAGGAAGTCAGCTGCCCCTTTTTAGAAGTGTTACCTGAATGCTACCATTACCTATTCCCTCCAGAGAATGGCTTGGCTTCTTGGGCATCCAAGCACAGACTAAAGTGGTAAAAGGTATAGCCTCTAAACATTGTTTTATTTAACACTTGTCAATGTTTCTTTTACATTAGAGTGTTACTTCCACATCTATACCAGTTCCAAGATTGAAGCCTCTACTGCCACCTTTCAAGCCTTTGTTCCATAGAGAAATACCTGTAGGAGGCTTAGGTGTACGTGTTTATCCCAACCAACCATATGAGTGGCAAAAGATACAGAAAGACAATTGCAAAATGCATGGAAAATACGAAATACCAAAGCACATGTGAGTTACCATGAGCACATAATTTAAATAGAAACAATTATTAATAATGCACACTTGCAGTCTAAAATAAAATTGGAAAATTGAAGTTCAAAAGGCAAATAAGTTAAGGTACACCTATATGAGTTCATTTAAAGAGATCGCATAATGTTAAACAAAGTGATTGAGTTCTGCAACTTTATAACAGAAATTAAATGTCTCAGAGGAACAAGCAAGACAAAAAGAGGACTACTCTAATGCAATAAGTGCAGTTAAAAGCTCTACTTCAAAAAAAGTAATCAACAACTCTTCATACAAATGCAATCATCCAAGAAACAATAAAAAAAGAAAGCATACTGGAAATATGCATCTCAAATGCATAAAATACTTTGTCACCAAAAAATTGTAAATGAAAGAAAATATAGATTAGGGCTTCAGTAATAACGAATGGAGAAGGCCAAGTGGGCATGTTAATATTAGCCACATGAATTTATTACAGCATCAAGCCATTGGAGTGATATTGGATACAGTTTCAACTGCACTATACCACACAATACTGTTAATTAGATTAGAGACCAGCCCAATATTTCTCGTCATTGGAGATGAGCTCCGATAAGGAGTAATCAGAACACCCTATCTCGTCTTCCTTGAGACTAGAAATAAAATGTTGTAGGTGGGGATATCTATAAAAACGGGTACGAGGAAGAGAAAACTGTTGCTGCAGATTCTCAAAAGAGAGAAAAGCATCTCCGTCAAACAATTGATGTAAAATAAAGAGATTGGCCCTCGCCCTGATCTCCCGAAAGCCAGGGTAAATTGTGATTATAGCCTAGATATGTGAGCTGGTTAACACCAGAGAATATGTGCTTGAGAAAACCCCAAAGAAGATGAAAGATGTTTAAAGTCTTAAATTGAGTTCCCATGAAATATAGTGTGTCTACAATACCGAATCCGGGTCAATTGATTCACCGAGTGGCAGAAAATCAATAAACATAAGCCCTTGCTCCCAAACCCCCACCCCAAAACCAAACAAAGTTGTGAAATAATTAAGATAATAATAAAACTGCAAAACCGGAAGTGAAAGCCCACCCTCCTCCTTAGGCTGTTGCAGGAACTGAATCTTACAGCCAGGCATCCTATAGCACCATTTAATCCTCTGCCATTAAGCCTCGATCCTTGTTGGAAGAAAGAGCAGAATACAGCAGAAGAGGTAAAAGGTGCTGCACAGTGGCTGATGAGACACAAATGAAGATGATTCAATTTAGTAAAGACTTAGCTGTATGCTGATAACGCTTCGCGTAGTCTTCTTCACTAACTCTCCAATGTGGGCAAATAGGGTAACCCCTAGATACCCCACTGACAGTACCCATCTGTCATCCGGACTGGGAGGAAAAACATTCAACAGGACCTGACTTTTAACTGAATTTAGCTTATATCCAGAAAACTTTCCAGAATGTTTAAGTCCCAGCCACTACGGCACGTGGGACACAAATGGGGGTGGGAGTAAGTACTGCCACATCGTCAGCAAAAGCCGGAATTTTAACTTCGTACAGATGTATTCTCAGGGGCTGGATCTCTTCAGACTGTATAGAAGATCGGATAAAGGCCTCTATATATAAAGCAAAAAGTTGGGGAGAAGGAGGGCACCCCTACCTAGTGCCTCAAGAGATAATAATGAGTCTGAGAGCAAGCACGAGCAGTGGTTCCTTGCTTTAAGACTGTAGTAAAGACACCGCATTCTGGAGATAAAAACAGAGTCTAGACCCAAGGTCTCCATGACCCTCCAAAGGAAGGGACAGGAGACCCGGTCAAAGGCCTTCTTGGTGTCTAAAAGTATCATGCCAACCAGCCTCTAATTGGAGGAGGACGTCTCCAGAGCTATAATTGTCATATTGACATGAGATATTTTGTCAGAACCTGGAATAAAGCCATGCTTTGTTTACATTCACCAGCTCTGAGGTGATTACCGACAGTTGATTAGCAAGCACTTGTGTATAAATCCTAGAGTCAGCATTGATTAAGGAGATTGGGTGATATGATCTGCAAGATGTGGGATCTTTCCCCTTGTTTGAGAATATTGGTCTCCCCCCATACTCAGGGACCCGATCAGACGAGTCAAAGGAGTTAAACAGAACCCAGGCACCCGGGCCAGAGTCTGTAAGAAGATGGAATCTGAGCAGGACTGGAGGCTTTCCCATTGGCAAGGGAGCTGATAGCATTTTCTATCTCCCAGAGAGTTAGCTGTGTTTTTATTTTTGCCCTCTGAATAGGGCTCACCCTATGATGGAAGTACCGCCTCACAATTCAGGGAATATTTTTGACAGAAGGAGAGCAATTATCTCAATAGAAATCTTGGTATAACTGTTGGAAGATGACTCTGATAGCCACTGTGTCAACCACAAGCTCCCCATAGTATCCCTCTAATCTGCTGGATGGTATTTGAACTAGAGCTATCTCTTACACTAAAGGAGAGAACTTGCCCCATTTCTTCTCAATTTTCACAGCTGATCATTTGCCTGGGACATCCCTTTTTAACTACCCGATACCAGATTTATTTTGTGAAGGAGGCCCTGAGGGTGATAGACTGCTCCAGTAGCCTCTCATCCGTGGCCCATTCTTAGCAATGATGTCATATCCCAAATTTCTAAAGAACTAAGAGGCTGGCAACCTGCCATTTCCTCTGCAATTGCCCTCCTCCGCTGGTGAGAAGCAAATTGGAGAGTTTGTCAATGACATGAAGCCTTGAGGGTGTCCCAAACCACCAGAAGTGATGCTGTGCCGATGTAAAACTCCAGAAACTCTTGTTAGTGGAACTTCATGGAGCTGACATACCCATCCTTGAGTAATCATTTAAGTTAAAATGTCCAGCCGAAGGCCCCAATGTCCGAATGAGCCCACAGGGTTGGATAATAAAGGATGGAGAGTTGTGATCTTATAGAACCCCAGGATTAAGTGCCAGCTTTGAAGATGAGAACAAAGTGTTACTGACCAGAAACCTATCTACCCATGACATTGCCTTGTGGGAGGCAGAGTAGAATATAAATCCCAGTTCTCTCAAAGCACCAAAGGTCGACCAAGGCATATGAGGGAATGAGCTGGTGCAAAGCCCGCCTGAGTTTGTGCTTCCCCTCCATGAGCAGAGCCTCCCTTGACCTGATTGGAGTTCGGAGACTAAGATGCCAAGTCTTGGTTAGGGCATAACGCCACATTAAAAATAACACATTCAATATTGGAGGGTGGCCAGAGATACAGTTCAGTCAACAAAAAATCAAGAACCTGCAGGTCATCCGTGTTCGACTCATGCACAACACAGATGGTAAAGAAAACACAATCCTTCTGGATAGTTGCCAACAGCCAGCACCTCTGCTATCATCTCATTTGCTATCCCATGCCATTACCGCAACCCCACTCATGGAGCTGACATACCCATCCTTGAGTAATCATTTAGTTAAAATGTCCAGCCAACGGCCCCAATGTCTGAATGAGCCCAATGTCTGAATGAGCCCACAGGGTTGGATAAAAAGGATGGAGAGTTGTGATCTTATAGAACCCCAGGATTAAGTGCCAGCTTTGAAGATGAGAACAAAGTGTTACTGACCAGAAACATATCTAGCCATGACATTGCCTTGTGGGAGCCAGAGTAGAATATAAATGCCAGTTCTCTCAAAGCACCAAAGGTTGACCAAGGCATATGAGGGAATGAGCTGGTGCAAAGCCCGCCTGAGTTTGTGCTCCCCCCCCATGAGCAGAGCCACCCTTAACCGGATTGGAGGTCGGAGACTAAGATGCCAAGTCTTGATTAGGGCATAACGCCACATTAAAATCGACACATTCAATATTGGGGGTGGCCAGAGATGCAGTTCAGTCAACAAAAAATCAAGGGGCATATTACCAAGCAATAGCGATAATTATCGCTATTGCTTGGTTAGAGACAAAAATTTACCGCTGAGCTGCGGCGATTTTTATCGCAGATAAACCTTGGTATTACCAAGATTTATCGCAAATGCGATAAAAAACGGCCGCAATGCATGAATATCGCTGAAAAGTCAGCGATATTCATGCATTACCGAGCTAATGCTCTTAGCCATGTTATCCACCTCCCATTGGATAACATGGCTAAGAACTGCTCAGGGCAGGTGTTAGCTTTTGGAGATATTCGCGCTTAGCCCGAATATCTTCAAAAGTTGGTAATAGGAGATAGCGATGTTAGCGACTGTTTCCAGTGGCTAACATCTTGGCACGCCCACTTTGCATGTCATTAGTGATAAATATCACTGACATGCAAAGTGGGGCCCAAGATGGTCGCTATCTCCTACTAGCTGTTGCTAACTGGTGTTAGCGACAGCTAGGTAATAGGGAGATAATTTTATCTCTGCTTTCTTGGCTTTTAAAGCCAAAAAAGCGGAGATAAACCCCCTTGATAATATGCCCCCAAGAACCTGCAGGTCATCCGTGTTCGACTCATGCACAACACAGATGGTAAAGAAAACACAATCCTTCTGGATAGTTGCCAACAGCCAGCACCTCTGCTATCATCTCATTTGCTATCCCATGCCATTACCGCAACCCCACTCATGGAGCTGACATACCCATCCTTGAGTAATCATTTAGTTAAAATGTCCAGCCAAAGGCCCCAATGTCTGAATGAGCCCAATGTCTGAATGAGCCCACAGGGTTGGATAAAAAGGATGGAGAGTTGTGATCTTATAGAACCCCAGGATTAAGTGCCAGCTTTGAAGATGAGAACAAAGTGTTACTGACCAGAAACATATCTAGCCACGACATTGCCTTGTGGGAGCCAGAGTAGAATATAAATGCCAGTTCTCTCAAAGCACCAAAGGTTGACCAAGGCATATGAGGGAATGAGCTGGTGCAAAGCCCCCCTGAGTTTGTGCTCCCCCCCCATGAGCAGAGCCACCCTTAACCTGATTGGAGGTCGGAGACTAAGATGCCAAGTCTTGATTAGGGCATAACGCCACATTAAAATCGACACATTCAATATTGGGGGTGGCCAGAGATGCAGTTCAGTCAACAAAAAATCAAGGGGCATATTACCAAGCAATAGCGATAATTATCTCTATTGCTTGGTTAGAGACAAAAATTTACCGCTGAGCTGCGGCGATTTTTATCGCAGATAAACCTTGGTATTACCAAGATTTATCGCAAATGCGATAAAAAACGGCCGCAATGCATGAATATCGCTGAAAAGTCAGCGATATTCATGCATTACCGAGCTAATGCTCTTAGCCATGTTATCCACCTCCCATTGGATAACATGGCTAAGAACTGCTATGGGCAGGTGTTAGCTTTTGGAGATATTCGCGCTTAGCGCGAATATCTCCAAAAGTTGGTAATAGGAGATAGCGATGTTAGCGACTGTTTCCAGTCGCTAACATCTTGGCACGCCCACTTTGCATGTCATTAGTGATAAATATCACTGACATGCAAAGTGGGGCCCAAGATGGTCGCTATCTCCTACTAGCTGTCGCTAACTGGTGTTAGCGACAGCTAGGTAATAGGGAGATAATTTTATCTCTGCTTTCTTGGCTTTTAAAGCCAAAAAAGCGGAGATAAACCCCTTGATAATATGCCCCCAAGAACCTGCAGGTCATCCGTGTTCGACTCATGCACAACACAGATGGTAAAGAAAACAGAATACTTCTGGATAGTTGCCAACAGCCAGCACCTCTGCTATCATCTCATTTGATATCCCATGCCATTACCGCAACCCCACTCTGAGCAGAGATAAAACGTGAGATGGACAAAGCTCTGAATGAATTTGTTTTTTAAAACATATTTAACCTGTTTCAAGGCTTTTGATCGTTGTTTTATTTTTACCATGATCTCCTGCATGTAAGTAACATCTTCAGAAACCGCTTGGTCACAGAACTGTTTATCACCCCTGAAGGGTCTTGAGTTTTTGTTTTGAATAGCAAACTATGTCACAAAAAGTAATATAGATAAAAAATCCCTTTGTACATTGTGTACAAGACAAAAAAAGCTGTTTTTTATTTTTAAAAATTAAAATATGAATTCATGTGTGTCAATATTTGTTTTATTTGTTAGCTAGATTCGTCTATTTGGACATTTTCACATTGGTAAAACTACTGACAGTAACATGTTTTTCAAATGTTAAAATTTATTTTATGGATTCAGCACTTAAGTTGCTTATTATTGTAGCACGCCCTATGTATTTACTTATGCTCTTAAAGAAAGTCCAAAATATTTTTGGGGTAATATTAATTTTAAATATTCTGGCTTTCAGTTTAGTTAAAATTTAGTACAACAGTACAGTGAATACAGAGATACATATATATTTTCTAAAATAATAAAAAGTCCACATTACAATATTAAAAAGATTAAACCATGATGCATTACTAGAAGTTCCTAATGAGTAATTTTTAGGTTGAGCATTCGTGACCTCTTGTATATACTTTAGTATATACTTATATGTGTATGTACTTTGTGGGCTCTGGAGATCAGCCCTAGGACTTATCTACTTCTGCGTAGGGACTTTTCTTTCTGTTCAACTGCCTCTATTTAACTGTCTTGATAGAAAACGACCAGTAGAGTTCAGTAAAATACCAGAATTGCTTTCTGCTTGTTCAACTGCCTATATTTAACTGTCTTGATAGAAAATGACCAGTAGAGGTCAGTAAAATACCAGAATTGCTTTCTGCTGAGGGATTTTTTTCTTTCTGGCAACTGCCTCTATTTAACTTTCTTGATAGAAAACGACCAGCAGAGGTCAGTAAAATACCAGAATCACTTTAGTATTCTCTTGATTCTAGTCCATAGAAATTGTCTTCCATGAGCACTTGCTGACAATAATATTTTTATCACATCTTGTATTTTCAGTGATATCACCACCGAGGCCCTAATTTTATATTAAAAACAGAGCTTTGGACTATAACATTTCCTGCTAAAAGGCAATATTTCTCTCCATGTGTACCCATACCTGGCGTGTCACACAGTTTGGTGCTTACTTTCCCGCCATGTTAAAGAACAGTGGATGTTTCAGCACCCAGGCTACTTAGCAAAATACATATAAGGTCCCAAAGGCGAAACCGATTGATTGCAAATGCATGTTTGTGCCTGATATTGAGTTTTCCAGATGGTATACTCCAACATATTTGTGACGGAACATTCCATTAGCAAAAGTCCCTTTAGGTAATCTATTGTTTTTCATTATTGATTTATCATCTGGACATAATAAAAGACATAACAATAATGTTATGATTATGTTTTACTATGTCATGAATGTGTTTACATTCCTGAGTGTTTTTTAACAAATGTATACCCATCAAATTCATTTTTCACAAAACAGACTGGCTTACATGCACATTTGTGAAGGAGAAAGACATTGTCCAAATCTGTCACTTCTAACCAAAATTAAATTGTATTTTTTATTAAAAACATATTTGTCATATGCTTTTCATAAAAAATTTAGCTATTTAACCTTATGTTTCTAGTAATTTTGGCACACTTTTGTTTGTTTATAACGCGAACACACAGTTGAGGTGGATGGAACATCCACTGTATCATACATGCATTTTATGCCATGTCACCTGTTTTAGGGCTAACGTAACATCCTTCACAACTGTGATGGAGCATCACACCTAACACAATTAAACGTTTTGGCCTGTTTGGTACAACTGTCCCTTACAATAACAAATAAACTCATATATAATTATTTTAGGAAGCCATGTGTCTGCTCACAACAGTCTTTTGGAAGTGATAAGAAATATATTGGTATAATTTTCCCCAAATTAATATGCAAAACATATCATCATACACCTTGTGCAAAATTTACACCTTCAAGCACTCTTAATGTGCGTTGGACAAATGTCTACCTTTATGTTGATGCCAGAATGTGTTGCTTTAACAAAAAATAGTTATTTAAAATAAAAAACCCGAAAAGAACTTACCCCCTTGATGCTGCTTTCGGGCTCGCAACTGCCCATGAATCTGGGGGTAGGGCACTGCAAGTATACAGAGAAAAAACAAAGGTGGCGATGGACGGAGCGTTGACAATACAAACACTCACCCCCAGTCAACTGATCTGGGTTTAATCCATCACCATTCTTTAGCTCACTCCGCCACCCCAGTTCAAACATGGCCATATGCAAATCAGTCTGACCCTGTGCCTCATGGGAACAGTCCAGCCCGAACTGCCAAGCCATGTCTTCCCTGGACCGGAATCAAGCTTCCCAGGACCGGTTTCTGGCATTACAGCCGTCTTCAGCCGGGCTTGCTTGACTCCAGTGGCAAAGTGAGCAAGGGTCTCACGTCTGAGCATACCCTGCCAACTTAGGGCGAACAAAGAAAAACCAAAGGTGGCGATGGACGGAGCGTTGACAATACAAACACTCACCCCCAGTCAACTGATCTGGGTTTAATCCATCACCGTTCTTTAGCTCACTCCGCCACCCCAGTTCAAACATGGCCATATGCAAATCAGTCTGACCCTGTGCCTCATGGGAACAGTCCAGCCCGAACTGCCAAGCCATGTCTTCCCTGGACCGGAATCAAGCTTCCCAGGACCGGTTTCTGGCATTGCTGCCGTCTTCAGCCGGGCTTGCTTGACTCCAGTGGCAAAGTGAGCAAGGGACTCACGTCTGAGCATACCCTGCCAACTTAGGGCGAACAAAGAAAAACCAAAGGTGGCGATGGACGGAGCGTTGACAATACAAACACTCACCCCCAGTCAACTGATCTGGGTTTAATCCATCACCGTTCTTTAGCTCACTCCGCCACCCCAGTTCAAACATGGCCATATGCAAATCAGTCTGACCCTGTGCCTCATGGGAACAGTCCAGCCCGAACTGCCAAGCCATGTCTTCAGCCTTCAGCCGGGCATCCGTCCATCATCACCCTTGGTTTTTCTTTGTTCGCCCTAAGTTGGCAGGGTATGCTCATACGTGAGTCCCTTGCTCACTTTGCCACTGGAGTCAAGCAAGCCCGGCTGAAGACGGCTGTAATGCCAGAAACCGGTCCTGGGAAGCTTGATTCCGGTCCAGGAAAGACATGGCTTGGCAGTTCGGGCTGGACTGTTCCCATGAGGCACAGGGTCAGACTGATTTGCATATGGCCATTTCTGAACTGGGGTGGCGGAGTGAGCTAAATAACGGTGATGGATTAAACCCAGATCAGTTGACTGGGGGTGAGTGTTTGTATTGTCAACGCTCCGTCCATCATCACCTTTGGTTTTTCTTTGTTCGCCCTAAGTTGGCAGGGTATGCTCAGACGTGAGTCCCTTGCTCACTTTGCCACTGGAGTCAAGCAAGCCCGGCTGAAGACGGCTGTAATGCCAGAAACCGGTCCTGGGAAGCTTGATTCCGGTCCAGGGAAGACATGGCTTGGCAGTTCGGGCTGGACTGTTCCCATGAGGCACAGGGTCAGACTGATTTGCATATGGCCATTTCTGAACTGGGGTGGCGGAGTGAGCTAAAGAACGGTGATGGATTAAACCCAGATCAGTTGACTGGGGGTGAGTGTTTGTATTGTCAACGCTCCGTCCATCATCACCTTTGGTTTTTCTTTGTTCGCCCTAAGTTGGCAGGGTATGCTCAGACGTGAGTCCCTTGCTCACTTTGCCACTGGAGTCAAGCAAGCCCGACTGAAGACGGCTGTAATGCCAGAAACCGGCCCTGGGAAGCTTGATTCCGGTCCAGGGAAGACATGGCTTGGCAGTTCGGGCTGGACTGTTCCCATGAGGCACAGGGTCAGACTGATTTGCATATGGCCATTTCTGAACTGGGGTGGCGGAGTGAGCTAAAGAACGGTGATGGATTAAACCCAGATCAGTTGACTGGGGGTGAGTGTTTGTATTGTCAACGCTCCGTCCATCATCACCTTTGGTTTTTCTTTGTTCGCCCTAAGTTGGCAGGGTATGCTCAGACGTGAGTCCCTTGCTCACTTTGCCACTGGAGTCAAGCAAGCCCGGCTGAAGACGGCTGTAATGCCAGAAACTGGTCCTGGGAAGCTTGATTCCGGTCCAGGGAAGACATGGCTTGGCAGTTCGGGCTGGACTGTTCCTATGAGGCACAGGGTCAGACTGATTTGCATATGGCCATTTCTGAACTGGGGTGGCGGAGTGAGCTAAAGAACGGTGATGGATTAAACCCAGATCAGTTGACTGGGGGTGAGTGTTTGTATTGTCAACGCTCCGTCCATCATCACCTTTGGTTTTTCACTGCAAGTATACAGGCCATTAGGGGGGTCAGGCCACCAAAGCATACAAATCTCACTTCACGTAGGCAATATCCACATTTTGTGTTAACTGTATGAAGCTGTGATATGTCTCATCATTGAAGAAAGAACTTTGTGAAGCACAACACTTAAAGTTTAAACCTTACATTAAAACTGTATGTAAGGAACAACAAGATTCATAGTGACATTTTTAAAAAAGCTACTGCATGTAATAGTGTCCTACATGTGGAAAGTGCACATCCCAGGGGTACTATAAACGCCATACCATATGGGGAGATGATAAGGGCTCGTCGCAATTGTAGCGAAGAGCCTAATTTTCAAAGACATGTGGAAGCCATGAAAAATGATTTTTAAAAAAGAGGTTACTCTAAAGAATGTCTAATAAAAGCTGAGTCAAGGGCAATGAAAGTGGATCGGAAATCTACCCTGTAGACCCATCCTGATAAACATAACAGGAATGTAAATGATAAAAAGGATGAGGTCCTGTTCATAACGGAGTATAACATACATATTAATCATGTATATAACATTCTGCGGAAAAATTGGCATTTGATTGCCTCTGGCCAAATGCCTTCAGGTACGGTACCTGAGAAACCAAAGGTTGTGTACAGGAAGGGTGAAAATCTCAAGAGAATTTTGTGCCCTAGTTACATCAGGGAACAGAAAGAAAAGAGTAGTGGTACAACATGGCTAACCAAAAAAACGGCTGGTTTTTATGTTTGTGGGTCATGTGTAACATGCCAATTTGGTGTGAATAAAAAGAAAAAATTTAAGTATAACACTGAAAAGGAGTATGTCATTCGGACCTTCATCAATTGTAACACTTCATATATAGTCTATGCATTGGGATGTGCATGCAATAAGATCTATATAGGAAGCAGTACAAGATGTTTAAAGAACAGAGTGCAGGAGCATATCAGGGCGATTAGGCACAATGATGAAAAATACCCTGTGGCATCCCATATACAAAAAAATCATCCCCATGAAAGAGAGATCTGGTTTCATGCATTGGAACACATAGAAATGCCATCGAGAGGAGGGTATCGTGAATTAGCCCTAAGAAAGGCAGAGGCAGGATGGATTTGGTGCTTGAGGACTGCTTTCTTGGGACTTAACATATGTAGTAAATTACATCATTTTCTGTAGTTTGATAAATGACAACATGTGCCCTAGAATATGTAATAAGGTCAAAAAGGTTCAATCTATGGCTCAAAGAAGATGTTTAAATAAGCTACTATTTCAAATCTTAATGATGTACTATAACATTTTCCTTCTTCTCTTATATATATATATATATATATATATATATTTATATATGAGCATTTGATATTTTGAGTACATAAAATCTATTAAAATTGGTAATTTGGTACATGATTCGCACTATACTGAATCATGCCTGTCTAATTAGAATATTGCAACTATGTGTGGGGACACACCTAAAGAGTACATTTTATGTATTGGATTAAGGTGGGATGTTGTAGTCCGTAAAATTATATTCCATGTGATCATGATAAAACACCCATTCTTTGGACCTTTTTGAGTAGCCCTGTTTTAAATAGTTTGGCCTGTAAACTCGCAGCGTCCTGTGGATTGTGATGTACCTAATAAACGAAACAGTTGCAACTGTTTGGTATATTGAGTGGTTAAAATAGGCATTACAAAATGGTGCCGGAAAATACCATGATAGCCTTAGATATGACAGGGGTATTTAAGATCTTTCCCCAATTTCAGAATAGAAGGGAGCGAGTCAAACAACGTCTATCCCTCATGCAGTTGTAAATATAAGTAGATCATAAATAAACTTCGTAAATAAATATAAAAATAAGAAATAAGGCGAAAAGGAATATCAGTTTTCCTTTTTTCAAATAAATACTGCCTTTTCGAAATAATTAGAAAATATAATAATAAAAACTATGAGTCGCACGAACTCGGTAGTGCCTTATTACAAAATATGAATTGTACCTATGGCTCTTTCCATTCATACAACCATTCAAATATGGCGCCCGTTTGCAACTTTATGAATCGGACCGTATTACGATTAAATAATCAGGTGCAGTGCATTATACACTTATGCACTGCCTTTAAAATGGCACCCGTGGCATTCACTGATGTACGCTATTACAGAGGACGCCACGCCATGGAGCCGGTCGACATCCAAACTTAAAGTAAGTGTCACTGAGGGATTCGTGTCGACAACCACTTGTCGGGTGATGGGGAAAGACTATCTCGGTTTTGGGGGGTCGGGATGTGTTTATTAAGTGGGGTCAAACCACGAGGGACATTTAAAAATTGTCGCGATCCGTATTATTTTGCGTTTCGCGCTCTAATTTAAACTACTGCTAGAGTATTCTACGGGCTCAAGGATTGTACAAAAGCTGTTTGGAACATTCTTTAAGTATATACTAGATGTTCCAATATGGCGCTGAGCTAATATATTAGTTGGATATAAATCCTACCATGGAACACTGCAGATCGGGGAAATGCTGTAACGCATAATCGTATAATAATTACTACTTGTGGCAATACAACCTGCACTGACTCTGGTCATATTGCTCGTTCTGTAACAATGGGAATTCAATCGTAAGGCCAATAGTAGATGATATACGAAGACCTAATAATATCCATAATTCCACAACAGATACTCGCGAGAAATGCGCATGCGCGGCCGCCCGCGCATGCGCATTGGTTAGAAGACAGCGCCGTGAAAGAGCAGAGGGAGCCCCGGGACGCCGCGGACAAGGTAAATGTATTTTATTTATTTTAATGTGCCCATTTAATTAAATTAGTAATGTAGGGGAGGGGGGCATGCGGCGCATAGTGGGGCTACGCGAAGTGCGCAGGTGGGCGTAGTTTCTCGCCCACTTTGCGTAGCTTCGCGTAGCCCCACTACGCCCAGGGTTAATTCTCTGTCATCGTGAAAGCAAGTCACTTCCTGATTATAAGAAGTACCTTAATACCTGTCAAACTGATGTATGCATTTAATAGGGGATAACACCGTTTTATTAGTTTGGATGCTCACATGCACCCTGATGACTTTGTGCCTAAGACCATTTGTACAAGAACAAAGGGTGTTATTTTTATTTTTCAGATTTTTAAAACTTTACTTGTCCTGGATAGAGGACAGATTGAAACCGGTGCACGACACTCCACGATACAGAGTTAATTCGGTAAGCTAATTGCACTCATTAATATAACTCTCCCTAGTAGCCGAGTAAGATCTTTCCATGTGGAATGAAGTAAAAATCTTAAAGAGAAAGAGAAAAAAAATGAAAGGAGTCTGAAAAAAGGATTAAATATAAAATAGGCCGCGAGGTGTTTTCGGATGTTTTTTGAAGTTTCCTTTTTCTATTTAGCAAAGGACACAAATATGTCTAGCCAATTTTTGCCGAATCAGTGAATGAATTCATAAAATTGTTTTTTTAAAAATAATATTATATGACTGTTGTAAATATTGTATAAGCTGTATATATTGATAATGAAATTGAAAAAATGTGTGTGAAATTTTTAAAGTGTAAAAATATATTCTAATGTTGTATATATGTGTCATTTGTAGCCCTGAAGAAGTCCGTGAAGGACGAAACGCGTTGGCTTTGGCTACATATTTTTAAATGAAGATTTAATAAAGAAAGAATTATCACAAGAACACTGATTCTGCATTGAAATGATTGATATGTGTATATAAAACTGTATAATAAACTGTATAAGTGTGCTGGACCATTTCTGTATGTAATGTATATGTAAGGACAGGTCCCTGACCTGGGAGATTTAGGGGACTTGGAATCTCAGGTCCGTGGCACCTTAAAACTTCATAATATAGGACGCAAGATAGGTGCAATCGTCTATAACCCCATTCCCCTTGAGCGCTTCTTTAAATTGTAATTTTGGGTTGATTGGCACTATCTCCTATTTACTTCAACAACTACTAGCTATGGATTTTGATGATAAACGTGAGGATATGCTGGGAGACCTTTTTAAATCTAAAGGTCCCAACTCCAATACCGTGAAAAGCATAACACCAAAAAATCAGGGCCTAAAAGAGAAATTTTATAAACTAGAGGAATTTAAAAAACTGGAGCTCGCCAAATGGTGGGACGGTGCCACATTGCGCAAGTACATTGAAAACAAATAAATGCCACGTGGGTTACGAATCCTAATATTTCCCAACTATGAGGATTTAGAGCAGGACCTGGTAGATGATTGGGAAGAGGGCCTCTACGATGCATCGTATCGCATGATGAGGATATTGATCACAAATTCTGAGAGAAAAGTTAGTAAGATAAAAGAGGAAATTCTTAAGCTTGAGAAAGAAATTAGTGAGATGAATTTAAAAGATGCAACCTTAAAGAATTATGAGATCTTAAAGACTGAACTAGCTGCTTATCAAGTGTATCTGAAAGACAAAAAATTTAAGAAAATACAAAGAGATGAAAAGGACTATGCTAATGGACGCATTTTTACCTTTTCTAGAAAATACTATGATGTAATCCCCAAACAGGTATCTGGCCAGGGAGGATTTGAAAAATCCATAAGTGTTTCATCCAGTAGCACCTCACTTTCCTCTATTGAAAGCGACCCAGGGGAGGGAACTAGTACATTACAAACATCAACATCTTCCCTTTTTTAAAAAGAGGTCCAGCGCTACAGGCTGGGCAACAAAGGGAAAAATCAAAATTCAGAACCAGAAGGGGAGGGAAAAAACATAAAGCCAGGTGTTCAGACCAGATTACAGAGCAAGATACAAATGAAAAAATAATGGATGTTATTGATACTGATTCTATTGACAATGTATTGAATATTGTTAATCTTTCTGATAAACACTTGACTGATCACGAAGAAACCCTGTTACGAAAAGGGTTGAATTTATGTGTTACTAACAATTGTAACTTTGTTGATTTACACATTGATCTTTTCAAATTTGTAAGAAAATTAAGATTAAAAAAACACTTTGAAAATCATATTGTTGTACAGAATGATCCCTTGAGTCAACCCAAAATATCTGAAATGTCAATTGCTGATTTAAATGTAACCCATTTGCTATGTACACTTGATGAGGAAAATTAAATTGTTGACATCACAGACACTGCTGAATCATTGGACATTGTTGAGGATAGATAATTGGATAGTGGTCTAAGAAAGCCATCTAAGTTCTTACCGCGAAGACCCCAAGATGTATTTATTGATGAATTTTACGATAAAGTAACAAAGCAACTACATCAGCTCGAAGATAATCATAGGCATAATTCCTATTGCAAACATAATCACAACATCTCTAGGAAGGATAGGGAAACTCTAAATGCCTTACGGGTTAACCCTGAAATAGTCATCCGGGAGGCTGCCAAAGGGGGAAATATTGTAGTAATGAATCGATCAGACTATCTAGGGGAAATTGACAGACAGTTGGGCAAAAAGGAATGTTACACCAAACTTAAAGAAAATCTGACAAAACAGATTGAACGGAACATCAACTCCTGCTTGAGAGATTGGCATGAATCATGTCTTCTTTCGGATATGGAGTACAAATTTCTACAAGTGGAGGATTCCGCCACCCTTGTATATATATTCTCCCTAAAATTCATAAAGGGGGGAGGGCTTCCCACCAGGGAGGCCAATAATATCTGGTAATGGCGGGCCAACGGAACGTCTTTCGCAATTTGTGGATAGATACCTCCTGCCCTTTGTGAAAAATGTGCCTTCCTATCTTAAAGATAGTAGAGATGTATTGTGCAAATTAGAAGATTTTAGTTGGAACAGCTCAGATTTGCTCTTTGTAACATTAGATGTGGAGAGCTTATATACCTGTATGAGAACTGATTGTGGTCTAGATGCACTAAAATATTTTCTATATAAGCGAGATGCCAGTAATCTGGAACATACGCTTATGTTGTTGGAAATGACGAGAATGATTTTGGAAATGAATGCCTTTTTGCACAATGGGGACTGGTTCTTGCAAAGGCAGGGTATAGCCATTGGATCCAGGTTTGCTCCGTCTCATGCAAACCTTTTTATGGGTTTGTATGAGACGGAGCATGCCTGGGGACATGGGTCACAACAGTGGATCAACAACATTATCTTCTATGGTAGATACATAGATGATGTGTTGATGATTTGGAATGGAGGAGTAACTGAATTACTCTCCTATTATGACTATCTAAATCAGAATAGATTCAATGTGAAGATGACAATGAATTATTCTGATGAAACCATTGAGTTTTTGGACCTAATACTGTATGTAAGGAACAACAAGATTCATAGTGAAATTTTTAAAAAAGCTACTGCATGTAATAGTGTCCTACATGCGGAAAATGCACATCCCAGGGGTACTATAAACGCCATACCATATGGGGAGATAAGGGCTCGTCGCAATTGTATCGAAGAGCCTAATTTGCAAAGACATTTGGAAGCGATGAAAAATGATTTTAAAAAAAGAGGTTTCTCTAAAGAATGTTTAATAAAAGCTGAGTCAAGGGCAATGAAAGTAGATCGAAAATCTACCCTGCAGACCCATGCTGATAAACATAACAGGAATGTAAATGATAAAAAGGATGAGGTCCTGTTCATAACTGAGTATAACATACATAGTAATCATGTATATAACATTCTGCGGAAAAATTGGCATTTGATTGCCTCTGGCCAAATGCCTTCAGGTACGGTACTTGAGAAACCAAAGGTTGTGTACAGGAAGGGTGAAAATCTCAAGAGAATTTTTTGCCCTAGTTACATCAGGGAACAGAAAGAAAAGAGTAGTGGAACAACATGGCTAACCAAAAAAACGGCTGGTTTTTATGTTTGTGGGTCATGTGTAACATACCAATTTGGTGTGAATAAAAAGAAAAAATGTAAGTATAACACTGAAAAGGAGTATGCCATTCGGACCTTCATCAATTGTAACACTTCATATATAGTCTATGCATTGGGATGTGCATGCAATAAGATCTATATAGGAAGCAGTACAAGATGTTTAAAGATCAGAGTGCAGGAGCATATCAGGGCGATTAGGCACAATGATGAAAAATACCCTGTGGCATCCCATATACAAAAAAATCATCCCCATGAAAGAGAGATCTGGTTTCATGCACTGGAACACATAGAAATGCCATTGAGTGGCGGGGATCTTGAATTAGCTTAAGAAAGGCAGAGGTGGGATGGATTTGTCGCTTGAGGACTACTTTCTTGGGACTTAACATATGTAGTGAATTACATCATTTTCTGTAGATTGATAACTGACAACACGTGCCCTAGAATATATAATAAGGGCAAAAAGGTTCAATCTATGGCTCAAAGAAGATATTTAAATAAGCTACTATTTCAAACCCTAATGATGTACTATAACATTTTTCCTTCTTCTCTTATATACATATATGAGCATTTGATATTTTGAGTACATAAAATCTATTAAAATTGGTAATTTGGTACATGATTCGCACTATACTGAATCATGCCTGTCTAATTAGAATATTGCAACAATGTGTGGTGACAAACCTAAAGAGATTGAGAAATAAGGGACTGTGTAGCCCCAAAACCAAATGCACAGCTTAGTGCCGCTATTTTAGCATGCACCTTTTAATCGAGCAACTGTTAACCTTTTATCTTCATTATTCCAAATGTCACCATATTTTAAATTCTTTTGTTTCCAAGTTTTACTCCTTCCATTTCTTCCAAATATCCAACACTCGGGTTTTACTGCCAATTTACAGGTTTCTGATATTCACACTGTGCCCATCCAGGCCTTTTTAGAATGAATACGATTAGTGCAAAAAGTCCATCGCAAGCAGTCTTTAATGTTTCATAAAAAATACCCAATGCATTTCGGGCTTTTTGTAACTGGAGGCAGCAGGGCATGCTTTTCAACCAATCTGCACGCAATCATGTCTAAGGATGGATAAATGTGAGGTTTTTTCAAAACAGTGTGTTTAAAAAAAAGGGTGTGCATTCCCTCTTCTTACATGAACGTCTTAACTATAGCCCTACCCTGGGATTGCACCCGCTAGAAGAATTGACAAACTGATGTACGGAAAGAAGAGTGCTTTAAGATTCCAAGACATTCGGAGCAATCACCAAAGTTCATCGCAAAGGGTTCGAAAGTATAATATGGACTGTCAGTATCTGAACCCGAGGACATTTAAGAGACTATGGCATTTATTCATTTAAGGTTGATGGCTTTTACTTTTACTGCAAACATGTATTCTGGGAATTGTAGTTTTTGGCTCTGCGTTCGAGGCAGGAAGCAACAGGAAGCTTTAGATTCCGGGCCAATGGGAGGGGAGAATGCTGGGGTGTAAGGAGTTTAAAGAAAGGGCGTGACACTTCTCCATTAGTTTGGAGCAATTACGAGGAGGGAGGAAGATGATGTTTTTTTAAAAAGTCAAGCAGGTACGTTGTAAGGTGGATATTTAGATTGCTTGTATTCTGAGGATGTGCGGAAGAGGGACTGTAAACTGAAAGTGTGATAATGTTTGTATAAAAATGAATGTAGTAGCGCACATGCACAAGAACTGACGTATTTGATAATGACAAAGAGGGGATTTCCTGAGAATAATATCGCTAGTGTTACAAGCAGAGAATGATGATAAGTGAAAGAATTGGAGGGGTGGGAGTAACATTAGAACATACTAATGGAATTAACAGAGTGTGGGCCAATTCAGTTTACACCCTGAACATGTAGGGACGGAATGGGTTATAGAAATAACTTAAAGGGAGACCCAGTGAAATCGTTCAGTTTGTGGTAATGTTTGTTTAATCAGCCAAGGGAATACAAATGTGAAATAATGTTATAACGTTGCTTACATGGTGCATAAATTGTAATTAATTGATTTATGTTATGATTTACTTGTAGTGACCCCCGACGAAGGGCACATAGCAGCCCGAAATGCATTGGGTATTTTTTATGAAACATTAAAGACTGCTTGCGATGGACTTTTTGCACTAATCGTATTCATTCTAAAAAGGCCTGGATGGGCACAGTGTGAATATCAGAAACCTGTAAATTGGCAGTAAAACCCGAGTGTTGGATATTTGGAAGAAATGGAAGGAGTAAAACTTGGAAACAAAAGAATTTAAAATATGGTGAAATTTGGAATAATGAAGATAAAAGGTTAACAGTAGCTCGATTAAAAGGTGCATGCTAAAATAGCGGCACTAAGCTGTGCATTTGGTTTTGGGGCTACACAGTCCCTTATTTCTCAATGTTTTTGTAACTGGAGGCAGCAGGGCATGCTTTTCAACCAATCTGCACGCAATCATGTCTAAGGATGGATAAATGTGAGGTTTTTTCAAAACAGTGTGTTTAAAAAAAAGGGTGTGCATTCCCTCTTCTTACATGAACGACAAACCTAAAGAGTACATTTTATGTATTGGATTAAGGTGGGATGTTGTAGTCCGTAAAATTATATTCCATGTGATCATGAAAAAACACCCATTCTTTGGACCTTTTTGAGTAGTCCTGTTTTAAATAGTTTGGCTTGTAAACTCGCAGCGTCCTGTGGATTGTGATGTACCTAATAAACGAAACAGTTGCAACTGTTTGGTATATTGAGTGGTTAAAATAGGCATTACAAAATGGCGCCGGAAAATACCATGATAGCCTTAGATATGACAGGGGTATTTAAGATCTTTCCCCAATTTCAGAATAGAAGGGAGCGAGTCAAACAACTTCTATTCCTCATGCAGTTGTAAATATAAGTGGATCATAAATAAACTTCATAAATAAATATAAAAATAAGAAATAAGACGAAACAGAATATCAGTTTTCCTTTTTGCAAATAAATACTGTCATTTCGAAATAATTAGAAAATATAATAATAAAAACTATGAGTCGCGCGAACTCGGTAGTGCCTTAATACAAAATATGAATTGTACGTATGGCTCTTTCCATTCATACAACCATTAAAATATGGTGCCCGTTTGCAACTTTATGAATCAGACCTTATTACGATTAAATAATCAGGTGCAGTGCATTATACACTTATGCACGGCCTTTAAAATGGCGCCCATGGCATTCACTGATGTACGCCATTACGGAGGACGCCACACCAAGGAGCCGGTCGACATCCAAACTTAAAGTAAGTGTCACTGAGGGATTCGTATCGACAACCGCTTGTCGAGTGATGGGGAAAGACTATCTCGGTTTTGGGGGGGTCGGGATGTGTTTATTAAGTGGGGTCAAACCATGAGGGACATTTAAAAATTGGAGCGATCTGTATTATTTTGCGTTTCTCTCTAATTTAAACTACTGCTAGAGTATTCTACGGGCTCAAGGATTGTACAAAAGCTGTTTGGAACATTCTTTAAGTATATACTAGATGTTCCAATATGGCGCTGAGCTAATATATTAGTTGGATATAAATCCTACCATGGAACAGTGCAGATCGGGGAAATGCTGTAACGCATAATCGTATAATAATTACTACTTGTGGCAATACAACCTGCACTGACTCTGGTCATATTGCTCATTCTGTAACAATGGGAATTCAATCATAAGGCCAATAGTAGATGATATACGAAGACCTAATAATATCCATAATTCCACAACAGATACTTCAATATCGCGTCGCCATAAAGACCGTTTTACCGCGATAATTGATTTCCCATTTGTGGTCCACCACAATATAAAATATGTAATATGGTGTCCAGTGGCACATAAAAATCTTGTTCCAGGGATGCCCTATTTACCATAAATATTCTTAATGGAATATACCAAGAACATTTGACAATAATGTACCTTGACTAAGATAAGATGTTCTTTAGATAACCCAATAATACATTTTATCCCCCCACGTATAGTTGCCTACCAAAAGGAACGTAATCTTGAGATTCTCTGTCATCGTGAAAGCAAGTCACTTCCTGATTCTAAGAAGAACCTTAATACCTGTCAAACTGTGGTATGCATTTAATAGGGGATAACACCGTTTTATTAGTTTGGATGCTCACATGCACCCTGATGACTTTATGCCTAAGACCATTTGTACAAGAACAAAGGGTGTTATTTTTATTTTTTAGATTTTTAAAACTTTACTTGTCCTGAATAGAGGACACATTGAAACCGGTGCACAACACTCCACGATACATAGTTAATCCGGTAAGCTAATTGCACTCATTAATATAACTCTCCCTAGTAGCCGAGTAAGATCTCTCCATGTGGAATGAAGCAAAAATCTTAAAGAGAAAGAGAAAAAAAATGAAAGGAGTCTGAAAAAAGGATTAAATATAAAATAGGCCGCGAGGTGTTTTCGGATGTTTTTTGAAGTTTCCTTTTTCTATTTAGCAAAGGACACAAATATGTCTAGCCAATTTTTGCCGAATCAGTGAATGAATTCATAAAATAGTTTTTTTTAATAATATTATATGACTGTTGTAAATATTGTATAAGCTGTATATATTGATAATGAAATTGAAAAAATGTGTGTGAAATTTTTAAAGTGTAAAAATATATTCTAATGTTGTATATATGTGTCATTTGTAGCCCTGAAGAAGTCCGTGAAGGACGAAGCGCATTGGCTTTGGCTACAGATTTTTAAATGAAGATTTAATAAAGAAAGAATTATCACAAGAACACTGATTCTGCATTGAAATGATTGATATGTGTATATAAAACTGTATAATTTACTGTATAAGTGTGCTGGACCATTTCTGTATGTAATGTATATGTAAGGACAGGTCCCTGCCCTGGAAGATTTAGGTGACTTGGAATCTCCGGACCGTGGCACCTTAAAACTGCATAATATAGGACGCAAGATAGGTGCAATCGTCTATAACCCCATTCCCCTTGAGCGCTTCTTTAAACTTAAAATTGGTAGTGATATTCCACCAGCAACAATGTATTGGAAGGGTCGTTTGGCCACAAAAGGGAGTACTGGTATTGGTGTGACTCTTGGTGTTATTGATGTGGGATTCTTATTGTGAGGCAGAAGATCTGGCTCCAGCTCATGAGATAAATCAATAAGAGTTTGCCTATTTAATCTGAAAGCTTTTCCTTACTTTTACGGTGTCAAGGTCTGGACCTGTAAATGAAAATATTGCAAGATGTTTTTGGATTATGCATGGGTTCTAATGTTTTAGCAAAATATGAAGAACAAATCATTATTAAGATTTACGCAAATGCTAGTTTTTGATTTGTGTTTTTTTTCATAGATTAATAAGTTTGAGAAACATTACCTACATGGGATTTATTTATGAATAAACAATCATTTTAATGTTAACTTTGTAAAATGTACGATGGAAGAAAAAATGAACAAATAGAGAAAAGAAATAGAACACTATTCTTAAAATTAATGTTTTTTGAATTTTATTCTAAAACGAACAAAAAGTCAATCATGTTAAATAAAACCATTATGAAAGAGCCCAAATTGTTTGAAAGCCAGTGTACAACATACAACTGGCATCAAAAAGGTTAATGTGTCCAGAAAATAGTCCACAGAGTGGATGATAGACACATACTGGAAGACATTAGGTTCTGCGACTCTTGCTAGTGGTGGTGGAGGTCTTGCCATCCTCTCTTGGTGGTCCAAATGAATGTCCCTCCTGAGGGGGGACTGTGGGATCCACCATTGCAGGGACTGAGGTGGGTGCAGGTGTTTCCTCTTGTGGCAGGGACTCACTTTCTGTGAATGAGGCAGATGTAATGGGGCCGGATGTTGCTGGGCCACAGAAAGAGGAAGATGTTGCTGGAAAAACCCTGCACACACGGGTAATACACTCCTGCAAAACGCCAGGTAGAGAGCCCAAATATGAGTTTAGATTTTCCATCTGAACATTGCGCTTCCTCTGCAATTGCTTCATCCCCTCGACCTCTGTAAGGACCTGGTCCATCATGTCTTGGGACTGATTAAGGGATCCCAAGACCTGGTTGATGGTGGCTTAGGTAAAAAGTAGTGTGGCTCATACCACTGTTTCCTTGCTGAACTGAAAGTGTTTTGGTGATGTTGGATCAATAGCAGCCAGGACAGGGGGTCACAAAATTGGGGTGATGTTCCTTTGGACATTGGAAGTGGAGGTATCCAGAAGCTGAGTTGTGGTAAACGCTGGTTTGGGAGGTGTAGGTGTGGGCTGAGTAGGACTCACTGGAGCAGCCTGTCCAGGCAGACCAAATTAACCAGCCTGCTCCTCATCATCTGGACTTGCGGGAAAGGATTCCTCACTGAAGACTTGTTCCTAGTCTGGAGTAGAAGTATCTTTGGTGGCAGATATCTGTCCCTGAACTCTGGGTGTTGGTTCTATTATAAATAACAATATCAAATATTGTAAAGATCTTGATTAAAGATTTAGACGCAAAATATGAAGCAACCTAAAAGGAAAACGTGAATATAATATACCTTTCAGTAGTATTGTAATAAATTACAAAAATAGTTTAATTTATACACAAAACTACTTTTAAAAAGCAGGCAAAACGATGTACTGAAACGGAAAAATAAATTAACATGTATACATGAAATTTAGCAAACATTCAACACATCACAGTAGAGAAGTAAAATGTGAAATAAACCATTCCAAGGCCTACCAAGGTAAAATCTGAACACTAATCAATTTAGAATGATAAATTGTATTAGTCATCACATAAACATTGCAAAGTACATTTATTATCAGAAAAGCGTATTTACAGCATACAACATAACAAACATTTACATTTTTTAGACAACCTACATTGATTTGTGAAACAGATAACATCAACAAAATAACAAGTGATAACATACAAAATTAAACAAAAATATGCCATTTTAAAACATAGCATAACAGAGATTGATAAATATATTTCACTTTACATATGTGAAAATATAAAAGAAAAGTAAGAATAACCATAATAACATTGCAATATTATTTTCTCAAGAAAAAACAAGGAATAGTGGTATTTCTAGTAATTTCAATTACACTTTACCAACACTTGCAAAATTGTAAGTGAATATACCTGGTAAAATATATGTAGTGAAAATGAACAGACATTTAAAATGTAAAACACATACATTAAATATGTTATTTGGTGGAAAAACACTTACATCCACTATAACATCAAGTGAAATTAAATGAAGATTGAAGCCTGTAACCTTAAATACAACAAAATAGATTCTAAAACAAAGAAACAATGCAAAAACAAAAAATAAAACATGAAGAAAGCACATATTGACAACACATATTAACAATTAGTAAAACAAGAGAAACAACAATATTGCTACATAATTCCTAAAAATAAGTTTAAGAAATGCACTTATATATGGGTTTATATGCTTAAAAAAGGTGCTGAAAACACATTGGCAACAGCTAAATTAAAAGCAAAAATGGCATTTATGTTTAGTGACACATTCAAAAGTATAACTTACCAGTCTGTACTCCACCAGTGATTCCTGTAAAGCCTTCAGGATGTAGGATCTACAAGACCTTATCCTCCCAAAGGAAAAGTGGTAAGGGCTCTACTAAAAATGGCTCGGGAACAATGCTGTGCTTCAGTGGAAAGGAAAAGGATCATGGACTGAACTGGAGTGTGTTTTAGTGTGGTATGCAGGTGGAAACAATTAGCCAAAACACATCAAGTGTGTGATGCTAGCATCCATCCAAAAGCCACAGGAATAGTACAATAATGAATGCGTCCCGTGACAAAATCCCTCAGTCAGCAAGCAGCTGCTCCACAACGCATATACAACTGTGAAATCTAAATAGGCTTGGTGCAATCCTACCACCCTGATGGCGATGGTGTAATGTTACCCAGTAGAGGAATCTGCTGCATCAACAGCGATAAGCTGCTTGCGCGACAGAAAATACTGCAGCGTGGATGGAGAATCAGTTGGCGCACGTATAAATACGGCGAGTGGGAATCCTTCAGCTTGATGGAGTACTTGCAAAGTCAACCCTGGAGGGAAAACGGGAGTCCCACCAAGATCTTCATCCAGCCCTTAGTTGCTGGAATGCAAGTCAAAAATCCTCAGTTGGGAAAGACAGAATGCTGTTGTCAAAGACGGCTTCACCTCGTCCAATAGATGCCGGACAAGGTCTCAGTAAAGCTGTCTTTTAGCGGGAAAACTCCAAGCTAGAGAAATTTTAATTTTTGACCAAGAGAAGGCCCCTTGACAGCTGGAAACTTTCATGCCTCACTCATTGCAGATTTCTTCCTTTGACCCCTATTAACTTTTATGGAACTCGGATTCTTCAAGTGGGGTAAACTTGCAGGCTTCATTCTAAGAAGGAGCGAGAGAGTGGTTTTGGTGGGTGTCAGGAAAACTGGCCGTCTGCGTGTTCCCAGAGTGTGCGAGGTTGTAAGGTAGTCAAGGTCGGTGCAAGACAGGTCAGGGGAACAAAACCAGCTGAAAATAGTCCCTGGGTAGACAGAGATGAGGATCTCTGGTCAGGTACAATGTAACAAAAGTCCTGTGCACACGAAAGTGGTACGTAGTACTCAGGTGAGAACCAGCATTAGAGAGGTTCTTTGAGCGAAGTAATATACTTTGACAGAGGGTTTTTTGAAGAAAAAGTTGTAATTTATCGGCATTGAAAATCAGTACAAACAAGAGCACAAAAGCCGACACGTGTTTCGTCACACCGTGTGCGGGTGGTGACTCATCAGGGCTGGGAAGGAAAAGAGAAAAGGGGGTAAAAGGTACAAGATATTAGGAGCTGTGGGCATAGAAAATGTGACTAGGGGGGTAGCATGAACGTACGGTGTACGGTGGAGACCCTATATTAGAAGGAGTGAGCATATAGGGCAAACCACGTAGAGATTATGCCAATTCTCTTAAAGAAATTATAAAATTGTAAATAGGTATAAAAGAAAATAAAATTATAATAAAGGAGATAGGTGTGAAAGGAGAGTAAAAAAACGTGGTGCTGTGAATAGTGTATAGGTGACATTGGTGCTACAAATGGATACTGAGAAGTGCTTATGATGCGCTGACAGTAGTGAAGTGCTTTAGAGTTTTATTTTGCCAATATGCCGCCTACAGGGGAACGGGGTCCGGAGCTGTCTGAACGAATTGATGCCTTCGTGGCGCGGCTGAAGCGTGAGGGCAGCCGGCCGAGCTCGGAGGAGACCGCGCGGGAGACGGGGGCTCTTCTACGGAGAATCATTGCCCAGGAGCGATGGGGGAGTGCAGGTGAGCTAATCGACATAATCCACAAAGAAGGCCGGAGGATGACGGCGGCACAACCATCTGAGACCACAGTGGGCAACATGGTGCGCAGGGTGTTGAAAATAATCCGTGAAGAATATGGCAGACTCCGTTGTCGCAGTGAGGAGACGGATCAGCAGGAGTCACTTCATAAACTATTGACAGCTGGTGGGCCTAGTGAGGATTTTAACATCCCATACCCCCTGTTGAAGGCGAATGTAATTGAAGCAGTCAATGAGCTGCTAATAGAACTTGAGGGGACAATAGATAACATCGCAATGCAGGCTCTAGAACACATCCACTCCAACGAAGTGATAATGACCATTGGCCGATCTCGTACTGTAGAGGCTTTCCTGTTGGAGGCTGCACGAAAGCGTAAATTCCATGTCATTGTAGCAGAATGTGCACCATTTCGTCAGGGTCATGAAATGGCTTTGCGGTTGTCCGAAGCAGACATCGAAACCACAGTCATAACAGATGCAGCTATCTTTGCTGTTATGTCGAGGGTGAATAAGGTTATCATTGGGACAAAAACAATTCTGGCCAATGGAGCTCTGAGAGCTGTGGCTGGGACCCACACACTGGCTTTGGCAGCCAAGCACCACTCCACCCCCCTAATTGTCTGTGCTCCCATGTTTAAACTCTCGCCACAGTTTCCTAATGAAGCAGATTCCTTCCACAAGTTTGTGTCCCCACAGGAGGTGCTCTCCTTCTCTGAAGGTGATATCTTGTCCAAGATTAGTGTGCAGTGCCCAGTATTTGACTATGTTCCTCCAGAGCTCATAACTCTCTTCATTTCCAACATTGGAGGCAATGCTCCATCATACATCTATCGGCTGACGAGTGAACTGTACCATCCTGGTGACCATGAGCTGTGACCGAGGCACAGATGGCATCTCTGCTTTAGAGAAACGAGAACAAACTCGGGACCTACTGAAAGTCATGATAAACTAAGCTTTACAAATAAGAGCCAAACTAAGTGTAGTGTAGTTCCTATTATCCCAATAGGCTCTGCACATTGGAATAATATCTTCAATAGTATAGACGTAGGACAGAGGTTAACTAGGTCTTCTACTGACGATATTAGACTTAAGTTTTGTGTGCCAGCTAGCTCAGAGTTCACTAGAAACTTTCTCGAATAGGCGAGGAGGAGTTTAACCTCCCTGGATAGACAAGAAGGGATTTAGTTTCTGACTACCATAGAACATGACAACTTTGCTCTTCGTAATCAAGAGTATATCTCCAGAGTCGTGTGAAAACAAAAGACAACTATTTTACTCAGTCAGTACGTGCATACTTAGTTCCACCAGATTGTAGAGAAAGAGGAGATGGGCGTGTTCAATAAAAGGTGTTATTTATTGATCAGTCTATTTTTCTCATACAAGAGAAATGAATCGCTACAGTTGCAATACTTAAGGTTAAGTAAAGTGCATACAGTAAAAGCAGGATTATAAAATAATACTGTAAAAGCATTGATATGGTTTCTTAGCCATATGATACTTTAAAATGGATAAAAGATATACATACATATTTACATTGACTAATCGTACTCAACTGGTGCTTCTAACTACGCCTACCCCGGTGTACCTGACCTAAGCCTAATACGTGGGAGGGAGTAAGTAAGTAGCAGTTTAAGTTAAGTTTGTTTTGCCAAGAATCTGACTCAAGAATTCTCTGTAAGGGGTTAGTCAGTTCAGTACCTGGGATTTAGAAGGCAGGAGGGCTGGTATCTCTGTCTCAGGACTCGGTATCCCAGTCACCCGCAAGGGCAAGTTGGAAACGCTGGAAGCTGGATTTCTCGGCAGGAGAAAAGGCAGCGTCTTTCTCAGCGCGTCAAGAGGGAGGGGCAGCGTCCGTGGGCTTCCTGCATCAGCTGGGCTCTCCGGCAAGTAGTCACTGCTCCAAGCTCATCACCACCGTGTCTTTACTTAGGGTAGTGTCGGTATATTTATACCTGAGAGGTGCCGGGTTTGACGTAAGGATGCACATAAGACGTCAATTAAATATGTCATTAAGAACTGGTCGTTCTTACATTCTTTACAGGAGTTCTTGAACGAAATCAAAACAATAGCAGCGGGGATTTCCCAGGTTTGCTGGAGGCTTGGTTTGTTTAGAGAACTCGGTGTGCTTTCTAGGGGGCTGGAGGAATAGTGCTTGCTTAATGTGACAGCATGTGCTATGACTGATTTATGAAACGGGTTTCTGTGCCGTTGTATGGATATTAGTGATTTATAACCGGACAAGGGTCAGAAATTGGAGTATCGATACAGGTCCCTATATAAACACACTACACCCACTCCACGAATTCATGTCCATATTTACTAACCTAATCAATAGTAAACATAACTAATAGTGCATGTGTATATCGAACCACCCCAAAATACATTTTTGTATTTTAAAAATAGGTATATTCGAAATACACGAAAACGAGTATAGGTACTGTATGCATTCAAGCAGTGTAATCATTCAAAAAAAGAGATGTACATATATATCAGCATGAATGATTTGCGAAATTACACATGAAATGGGTCTTAATACAGAAAAAAGGTGTGAGACCATCTCATCACATATAAATACAATTACTTGTACATAAGCTAGACGTTGAGGTAACGTATTGTCTCTAGAGTTCCTAAAAATAGAAGCTCTGTTCTCTAAGAATAGTTCTAATTTAAGCAGAAGATAAGTGCCGAAAGGTAAATATTTTGGGTTTGGGAAAAAAGTTTTCGTTTTTCAGTGAAGAAGGAAAAATTGTCAGTAGCTTTGTTTTTAAAGCCGAAGGCCAAATTCAGAGTTCAGGGAACGCTGTGTGCAATCTTGCTCAAAGTCATTCTCTCTGTTCTGGTGAAAACATCATTTCAGACAGACTCTCGAAAAAACAGTCTACCGCTTCTGGTGAAAGTTCGACCAAGTTGGAAAATGTCGCTACCATGCAGTCATGCGCATGTTTGCTTTCAGTGATGTTCAGATCAGTACTGCTTACAGTAGGTCGTACCTGGTTGATGCTGCCCTCATCCTGTACTTCACTACCCTTCAATCGTAGTGGTGAAGTCTCCACGAATGCCGTCATCAGGATAGGTAGCCGCTGGGGACAGCACAATGCATGAGCCTTTACTCGACCCAACAAAGTATCTGCATCCAATGGTACTTCTGATTGTAGTGTAAGACATGTGTCCAACACGCATTCCTCGCCGCACAGCATGCAACTTAATACAGGTAAGACACAATTCTGCCATATGGGTCTGAACGAAAGAAACCAGGTCATATTTAGATCTCTTAGCCGGGCTAATCCAAGGACTTTAGTTATGCGGTCCCGATAGCGTATAGCTAGGATCGTTTCTTCCATTGTTGCTGGAGTCTTGTCTGTGACATGGCTTGCCATAACGAAGCAAGAGTAGCAAAAATAGGATGCCTGCTACGAGTCCCAACAGAAGAGGAAGTCCGCCAAAGATGGAATGGACGAAATTTGGAAAAATACCCAGGACTGCTTTGAATGGTGTTAACAGTCCCGAAAAAACGGTCTTAAATACACTTGCGATACCATTTGTATCGGAAATATTTAAGATTTCGTTTAGCATTTCTGCGAAGTGTAGGGGGCAATTTGTTGATAACAATGCATGTATCTCCCCCGTTGTCCTTGCAACTTGGGGATCATATGTTTCTTCTGGTGACGTCAAGTGAACTGGCGTCTGTAGGAGCACAGTCTTCATTCTGCTTAAAGTATCAATTCGAATAGAAGAGATATTCAAACTGGGCCAAATTTTTCCCTCCCTGTCTGGAGTTTCATTTGGGAACAATACTCGTTCACAGCAAGTGACCATGGAACTCACGCTAACTAGATAAGGTTTTCCTGGCAGTAAGCCACAACATCTTTGATCTACAATTAGAATGTAACTCCCGTTAGAAAGTCTTCTAAAGAATGGTTCTATTTTTGTTGCAGGTGTGCCGAGCTGGTGACATGAAAGGTTATTTGAAGTTCCCTCACAGGCCCCATGTAAACTTATACCCTGACACAGAAGTATACCACTTAGTGATTTTTCACAATTGTTACCACTAAGAAATACACTCTGTCCTGTATTACTATAACATGTGTGTGTATAAGGCAAGTTCCATGTTGACTTAATGTATCCTTTACCCAACCTTTCATACTGGCCTGCCTGTATATATTTCTGGCAGTATCGAAATTGGAAAGTCGTTATCGGAATAGTTATGATTCCATGTATTATCCATTCAATGACAGGTCGTTCTGACATTGTCAATGGTAATCTCTCAAGTTTTTCAATGCTCAGAATTGTATACTCTGCACCCTTTTGTGCCAAGCTGATTTGTGTATAAGTAAGGTTAAAGATAGTGAATAGTGACGTTGTGTTGATTAAACGCCAAGGCACGTAGCCTGAACGCAGATTTTGTAACGTCCAGCCAAGCTGTACAATAGAACGCAATTGGGACTGACCGTGTTGTAACATCAGTAAGTCTTGTTCTATTATATCGATTGCAGATGATACAATACTGTCCAGTGAATACATTCTGGAAGACAGAGTCATTAACCCATTGTCCACAACAGAAAGCGATTTTTCCAAATTAACACGGTCAATTTCCCGTATTTTCTCTGCTGTTTCAATTTGAGTTACTTTCCAAGCTTCGTTGTAAGCTGCATATGTAGAGGCCGCTATGAAACGTTTTTGGCGCTGTTTGCATGGTCCCATAATGAAATCACGCAAGTCAGCACCCTCTTTAATTAAAGTCAAGTGTTGCTTAATTTCTGCCAGTGTGGATGTTCGTAGCCATTCGAGGCAGAGTTTCCCTACACTGTATGTAGTTATAATCCCTGGATGTTGTCTCTGGGAGTATCTAGGGTCTGGCCTGGTTATTGTGAACCCCTGTTTTTTGTTCAGGAATCTATCTTGACAGTTATTTGTGTCTGTGGGCCAGATCAACCATTTTTTCCAATCAGGATGTGTTCTGTTTTGGTTTAAAATATGGGATACGTCTATCTCAACATCTGTAGTGCTATTACTGTCGCGTGTTGGTTTTGGAATAGACGGTTTGTTTAAGTCTTTAATTTTGGCTAGGCCAAGACAGGTTGTCTGTTGAATTGTATCATTCAAAAATATAATTTGTTCTGGGATGATGCAGGCTCTAAATAATGATTCTATACCTTGCACTTGCCAATCTTTTGTACCCCAGATCGTTTTTGTTTCAATATTTTTGTTCCAGAAATCAAAACCGAGGGGCATATTATCAAGGGGGTTTATCTCATATTTTTTGGCTTTAAAAGCCAAGAAAGCGGAGATAAAATTATCTCCCTATTACCTAGCTGTCGCTAAACACCAGTTAGCGACAGCTAGTAGGAGATAGCGACCATCTTGGGCCCCACTTTGCATGTCAGTGATATTTATCACTAATTACATGCAAAGTGGGCGTGCCAAGATGTTAGCGACTGGAAACAGTCGTTAACATCGCTATCTCCTATTACTAACTTTTGGAGATATTCGCGCTAATCGCGAATATCTCCAAAAGCTAACACCTGCCCTGAGCAGTTCTTAGCCATGTTATCCAATGGGGTAATACCAAGGTTTATCTGCGATAAAAATCGCCGCAGCTCAGCGGTAAAATTTCGTCTCTAACCAAGCAATAGCGATAATTATCGCTATTGCTTGGTAAAATGCCCCCAAATGTTTTCATTTTTTCAAAAAATGTCTCTGAATAGATCAATTTTGTGTTTCTAAGCATGTTTTTCATTCCTGTCTTATTTAACAGTCTAAAATAAAACGTTTCTGCATTACTTGTGTTAAACCCTGAGAAGTATGAAAATTTATCATAAAATGTATTTGAACTTCCTTTTGGTGGAGTTGCACAATGTTCCCATTGGTTATAATATAAAACATTTCTAGGTTGAGCTGATTTATGCAGATAATGGTTACCATAGTGGTTATAACAATACATCTGGTTATAATTAGATGAACCTTGTAAATAATCATGTCCTGTGAATTTAGCTGACATCACTAGATCCGACATCATATTATTAATACTGTCAAAGTCCCAATCATCAGCGAATGTGCTCGGTTTTACAAAGTCACTCAATGAAATCTTGAATTGATGAGGATACTTCAGGAGCTCTACCGGACCATAGATTTCGTAATCAGTTTTGTCCCATGCTACCCCACCGGGTATAGGATTGGCTGTGAAGTTTACTGAAGAAAGTTCTCTTTTCTCGATGTGTGAAAACTTGTGTGGTTTCAGGACCAAGTTGATATTCTGACTTGCTGTGTCCATTGTAACATATTTTCCCTCAATGAAATGTCCCAAGCATAGTACCATGATGAGCCAAAGTATGAGGATGAATACTCCTAGTGCCACCCAAAGTTCAATCCATGGAGAAATCAGATAGGTTTCTTTTAGTTGATGAAAGAGTTCCTTTGTTTTGTTTTTAAAAGTTTTTGTTGTTGGTTGTTCCTCAGGTTCACTCGGATCTTCAGAAAAATCATCGAAGTTGATGAAGTAGCCTGATGCTGTTCTGTCAATTGTTTCAATTGCTTCTGGATTCTTTTTTGCTTTTTGAATTTTCTTTGTTTCATTAGCATAGTCTGAGATTACATCATTGTAGACTGGTGTTTCTTGATGTAAGATTTTGATTTGGGTTTCAAGAGGTTTAAGTTCCATGGCATTGTTGCATAGTCCTTGTTGATTCACTGTAGGTTTATCAATTGTGATTAGTCTCTCAGTTTGAACCTCTGTATTTGTAGCAAACTTTGGTGTTCTACTACTTCTTGGGAGTCCACTTGGCCTACTACTTATTATCGGCCACATGATTGTGGTTTAACCAGGTCGATGGATACAACTCGGTTCTCCTTTTTACCATCAAGGGGCGGTAATACCACTGATCTTGTCCCGTTGACAGACAAGACAGGTACTGCTTTTCTGTAAGAAGGCCCAAATTCCTTCTTTACCGCGATCTTCTCTCTGACCAGATCCCCGAATTTTGGAATCCAGACCGTCCTTGCTGGGACAGGTGGTTTCTCTTCAGTGGCTGTTGGCTGTTGCTTCAAATTTATGTTGCTCAGGTCTTTTCTTTTTTTGTTTAAGTCCTGTAAAATAGCCAAACGATCTTTAATATCAAAGCATTTTTCTTTAACCACTGAAGTTTGACTATCGAGGTCCTGGATTAACATTCTAGTTCCAAACAATAGTTCGTACGGACTGAGACCTCTCAGAGAATTTCTTGGCAGATTATTAAGACTACGTTGGACACTTATTAAATGTTTGACCCACCCAGCTCCCGAACCTAATACCTTTGCCGTTATAGACTGCTCTATGCCTTGGTTTTTTCTTTACACCATCCCGTTTCCCTCAGGAAGGAAGTGATAAGATTCCCGCAATGTAATGCCCATGCTGGCCATACACCCCCCATAAGCTCGAGAGCTAAAGGCAGGGCAATGGTCAGAATGTAGCATGCCCGATGCGTATATGCCATTATAGACTCGCAAATCTTTTTATAACAGTTCAGACATCAGCCGAGAGCTGGGGTCTACATTTTAAGTGATGATAGTCTCAAATAATATACATTGGGACGCATGTTTCATGTTTAATCATGCGAATAGATCGCTTTATGCTTTCTATTATGTGTTCTGGCACTACCTCGGCCGGTTCACCACTGCGATCTCTGTTGCAGTTTTCAAAATTTTTTGCAAATTTGTGATTATCCACGCTCATCCCCGGCCACCAGTATTCTGATTTTAATTCTGTCAAAGATTCTTTGATCATCTGATGCCTTAAACCTAATCCCATATGTGCTTCTTGTATTAAGAAGCCTCTCCTGTTCCTGTTTGGAATTACCCTATCCCCCACTCCAGGGATTTGAGCAAAAGGAACGGAGTTCGCATCGATTATGTATGTATAATTGAGTGGATAGGTGATGGGTAGCGCTGAGCAGTCGCCTTTTGATGACGTTTTCACCGCCAACATTGTTTCCCCGTCAACGTATTTTCCTGAACGCTTTTTTGTAGCTACGGGAGCCGATGTAGTTGCTTCCGCTGTGGCTGTCTCAGCCAATAAATTCCCTGCAGCGTGAACGCCATCACGCTGATGACTCAATGAATGTATCACGTGAGTCTTTGGTAGTTCTTTCTGCAAAAGAACTACTTGTTCCCAAAGCGATTTTTGCTTTATTGTGGCACCTGTGTCATCTTTGTAACTGTTTTGAACCCATTTCTGCAAGTCTTCGTTGTATGATTTGACGCAGGAATGTGAATCGCACACTATCAGTGTCGGGAATTCGCGATCGGCAATATTGAGCGCCATTTTTAAAGCTATTAATTCAGTTTGATGACCTGAATTGTCTTTTACAGATTGTGACATCGTTACTAGTGGCATCAATTTACGTCCGCGCCACCGGCATTTGACAACCTCGCATGTAGCGTTGTAGGCTTGTTTTCCCCAAACTGAGGGTTCTGCATAACTGTTTGTGTATATTACGCAGGCGTAAAGTTGTATGGGCAGAATGTCACTAGGCAGAGGGTATTCTCTTTCATATTCTAGATTTTTTCATTTTTTCATTTCCGGGTCAAAATAGTATTTCACTCTGTCTGTAGCAAGAGAATCTTCCCATTGTATCCATTTTGGATTTAGTGCCATAGTAGGTAAATTACATGGGCTTGTTAATGCCTCAAAGGCCGATTCTGCTGTTCTGACTGTAATCTGTCTGCCGTCAGCTTGGTATTTTTCTCTTGCTACAGCTGTTTGAACCGCATGAACAATGTTTTCCTTAATGCTGAATGTTTTTCAGCTTCTGTGTACAAATGTGATTTGTAAGCTATTGGTACCGTTTCTCCCTCATTAGAGGTTAGGTATGTGAATCCGCATCTTCCTGGGATGACCCGAATCACAAGGTTGCGTGTGTTATCGCGTGTTTGCAATTTTGTTTTAACTAACATGTCTGTTTGTAAAGATCTCAAAATTTCTGTATGTTTTTGAGTCCAATTGATTCTTTTAAAATCTGGTTTTATTAGTTCGTAGAGAGGTTTAACCCTCTCTGCATAATTTAGAATGTAAGTTCTTCCGAAATTCAGGAAACCTAGAATTGATTGTAAGTTTTTCAGCGTTCTTGGTGCTTGGATTACGGCACATTTCTCCAAGAAATTGTCTGCCAGGCTTTTGCCTTCACTTGATAGTTCATATCCTAAAACAGGACAGTTAGATGAGCAATTCTTGACTTTTTGAAGTTGAATTTGTAACCCTCTGCTGCGAACCCAAGTATTATGGTGTTCACTCTTTTCAAGTGAGTATCCAAGTCATCATCTGTTAGATAGATGTTATCGACATAAGATAATGCCTCATCATCATACAGTTGTAATAACTCTGTTACTCTTGCTGAGAATAATCCTGGGCTGTTCTTGAACCCCTGTGGCAAACAACAGAAATTTTTCTGTGAGCCATTTATTGATAAAGCGGTCAAATATCTGCTTTTGGGTGCTATATTTTGACAAAAGAACCCATTAGAAATGTCTAATGTTGTTTTGTATTTCTTGCGCACTATGCTATTCATTAGTGCTGCACTGTGTGAGTTTTGTACTGCAAAGGTTTTGCAACATGAGTTAAGGTGTCTGTAGTCCAAAACTAGACGATATGAATCGTCTGGCTTGGAGACAGGAAACAAAGGATTGTTCATTTGTAAGGTGCAGGTTTCAATCACCCCCTGGTATTCAAGTTGATCTAAGATCTCCCTGACCTGTTTTTTAGCTTCTTGCTTAATTGGGTACTGTCTTTGTGCAGTTGGTTGAGATTTTAACTGGATTTTGTGAGGAGGTGAGTCCTCATCCCATCCTACGTGGTTTTTATATAAAGCAGGAGCTTGGGCTACTGCCCACTTTCTTGCAAGTGTATATTTTTTATGTATTGGAATGTGATTTGAGAAGGCAGGCATAATCATTTCTTCGCCATGAGGGCACTCCCTGACAAACTCTGGTGGCCAGTCTTTTTCAGCTAAAAGGATGTCATAGCCTTTGGAGAGGTTATCCCAAAATAGACCCCTTATTTTCCTAGTCTTACCTCCCTCTATACTTAAAGTTATTTCATATATTTTATGAGGTTTGCTAACTCTGGTGTCTGCAGTTTCCACCTGAATGTATTCATTCGTGTCCACTGTCTCCAGATGATTCATCAGGATCTTGCGAGCTATGCTCACTTCTGCTGCGCTGTCTAGCATTGTTTGAGCCCACTCTCCGTTTTTCAGCTGTGTCCTCAGTATCCTCGGCATGTTTCATTACTTTAATACTGGCTACCTTCTTCTTTGGAAATTGTAACTTTTTATTTTGATGAGCAGGTTCCTTGTCTTTGGACTTGACGTGCTCTTCCCTGTGTTCTGACCGTCCTCTTTTTTCCGATTTCTGCGAGGAAGTCTGAAAAGATCGAGATGGACGTGTATCAATATCTTGATATCTATCAGGTTTCTTCAAATTATCCCTATTTCTAAGGTTGTACTTTTTCTCAGAGGGCTCCCTCTGGGGAGACTTGTGTCCTTGGTCCGGAGATCTCTCTCTCCGCCGAGGAGACCTTCCTCTGGACTGGAATCTTTTTTCTTTGGGAGTGGACTGTTTATTTCCATCCCAGCTCTTTTTTGGAGTGTTTAGATTATTTTTAATAAATACCTTCTCAGGATTTTCAGTTAGTTGGGGTTTCACTGGTTTTCCACCCAAACTATCTCTTCCTAGTTCTTCATAGGATTTTTCTATGATTCTGGCAAGTTCAAATGGTTGTTCTGCTATATCTGTTTCTTTCAGTCTTTGGTGGATCGCCACAGTTGCTGCTTTCCCCTTTATGTTGGCTAGTAATATTGCCGAGACCTGCTTGAAGTCTTTCAGTAATTTCATACCCAGGGTTAAAGCGGGTTCTGGACCGTATTCATTTTGAATCTGTTTTAACACCTCTGGTATTACCGCCATGGACGGAACACCATGTGTTTTTGTGTAAATGGAAGCAAAGACTGTGCCCCAAGTGTCACACAGTCTTCCACATGTGGTGCGATCCCCATTGGAAGACAGATAGTCAGAATTCTGTGTTTCTCAGTAGGGGTAGTATCCGGAAATACTGCCTCTATTTGAGTGATTTTTTGTGCTAACCAGAATGGAATTTGTTCCCTTTTAATGGGTACTTTACCTAGACAGGACTGTATGTTCTGTGGTGTGATCTTATTTGTGTTTCCCTGATGAGGGGTCAGCTGTGGAATTTTAATAGATGGTTGGACTGTTGAAGTCTGCATTATATATTGGACTAATTGTCTGTGTATTTTAATCAGTTGTTTTAGTTGTACTAAAAGTTCTGGTATTGACATTTTTTCAATGTCTGGATGGTGGTGTGTAGCTGGCTAGAACCGGCCACGTTGCTCTTGGTCTACCTAGTGGACCGAGCCTGGTGATGTGATCATTATGTTTTAGGGCGCCTTTAAACCAGAGCAGGTGCTCTTGGTATTTTAATGGGATGTCCACCTCCTCGAAAGGACTGTACTCATCCGGTGGTTCCTCTATTTTGTAATAGTGGAACTCCTTTGTTACAGCGTTTGCTGCTGGAAAGTTTATCCATAAATAGAATACGTCTGTCTGCCGATATTCATGTGCCTCAATTACAAATATGACTGTACCACCTCTCGATGTCAGTCCATTTTCTATAAGTTTTAAAGTTATAGTTTTTCCTATGCTGACCGGGATGAGTATTGCATCCGGGTCTTGCTGTAGGAGACTTGTGTCATCCGCTAGGAGTTGAGCTGCTATTCTAGCTGCCTCCCTTTCTTCTTCATTGTCTGACATTTTACTGACAAGAAGATGTTGCAGATCAGGTTTCCACGGAAACAAAGATTAGGTGCACAATATCTTGCAACACTGTATCCTTCAACGTTGAATAAACCAAAAACCGTACATAGGAGTCTCCTCCTACTAAGTTTGGCGGATTTTAACCTTTGACCCACTCCAGACGTCTTTGGAGTATTTATGGGAGAAAGGGTCTGTGTGAAAAGCACGACTGAGTTAGTCCAATGTCTTGCGTTAGTTTTATCGCCTTACCAAAACGTTGGGCGCCATGTAGTGTAGTTCCTATTATCCCAATAGGCTCTGCGCATTGGAATAATATCTTCAATAGTATAGACGTAGGACAGAGGTTAACTAGGTCTTCTACTGACGATATTAGACTTAAGTTTTGTGTGCCAGCTAGCTCAGAGTTCACTAGAAACTTTCTCGAATAGGCGAGGAGGATTTTAACCTCCCTGGATAGACAAGAAGGGATTTAGTTTCTGACAACCATAGAACATGACAACTTTGCTCTCCCTAATCAAGAGTATATCTCCAGAGTCGTGTGAAAACAAAAGACAACTATTTTACTCAGTCAGTACGTGCATACTTAGTTCCACCAGATTGTAGAGAAAAAGGAGATGGGCGTGTTCAATAAAAGGTGTTATTTATTGATCAGTCTCTTTTTCTCATACAAGAGAAATGAATCGCTACAGTTGCAATACTTAAGGTTAAGTAAAGTGCATACAGTAAAAGCAGGATTATAAAATAATACTGTAAGAGCATTGATATGGTTTCTTAGCCCTATGATACTTTAAAATGGATAAAAGATATACATACATATATACATTGACTAATCGTACTCAACTGGTGCTTCTAACTACGCCTACCCCGGTGTACCTGACCTAAGCCTAATACGTGGGCGGGAGTAAGTAAGTAAGTAGCAGTTTAAGTTAAGTTTGTTTTGCCAAGAATCTGACTCAAGAATTCTCTGTAAGGGGTTAGTCAGTTCAGTACCTGGGATTTAGAAGGCAGGAGGGCTGGTGTCTCTGTCTCAGGACTCGGTATCCCAGTCACCCGCAAGGGCAAGTTGGAAACGCTGGAAGCTGGATTTCTCGGCAGGAGAAAAGGCAGCGTCTTTCTCAGCGCGTCAAGAGGGAGGGGCAGCGTCCGTGGGCTTCCTGCATTAGCTGGGCTCTCCGGCAAGTAGTCACTGCTCCAAGCTCATCACCACCGTGTCTTTACTTAGGGTAGTGTTGGTATATTTATACCTGAGAGGTGCCGGGTTTGACGTAAGGATGGACATAAGACGTCAATTAAAGATGTCATTAAGAACTGGTCGTTCTTACATTCTTTACAGGAGTTCTCGAACGAAATCAAAACAATAGCAGCGGGGATTTCCCAGGTTTGCTGGAGGCTTGGTTTATTTAGAGAACTCGGTGTGCTTTCTAGGGGGCTGGAGGAATAGTGCTTGCTTAATGTGACAGCATGCGCTATGACTGATTTATGAAACGGGTTTCTGTGCCGTTGTATGGATCTTAGTGATTTATAACCGGACAAGGGTCAGAAATTGGAGTATCGATACAGGTCCCTATATAAACACACTACATAAGGAATGGCCTTGGTGTGCTGTAGCCCATTCTGGACGCACTGTAAATTATGGACAGAAGTGTCTATTTATTTTTCTTGTATGCATCTCAGATTACTTGAAGTGCATTTCCCAAGATGAGAACAAATCCACAAACCAAATCACGGAATAAGTTAAAAATGGCACTTCCAGGCAGAGCGTTTTAACAAGAGAAAGGGGGAAGGAGGGGCTATTTTGGAATGAGTCATTCCGAAGCATCAAGTGTGCTAACAGCAGTACATAGACAGAATTGCACCCTGGAGTGGCTCTTTTGACAGTATACACAAACAGGTAACCATTTCAAGATGTCACCCACAAAAATAATGATACTGAGAGTCTATCTACAAAAACCATCAGGAACATACCTAGAGGTAAAAAACAGAAACTGATATAATTATAAGCGGCCTAAACAGGCGCAGCGTGACATGGAAAGGAAAGGGGTCCATAGAAATAGTCGGCATTGACAGGTAAGGTAATATATACGGCACCGAAATAAGTAAAATGCACAAAATGTCCTACGCGACCATTAAAGGTTCCACGTGCTCAAGTATAATTCGTTACACTGTGCATGTCAATTACTGACGGTGAAATGCAATTGGACGAAGCTCTGGGGAAAGGAATGTAGTGTGAGGAAAAAGTAAATATCTTCATGAGGAGCTAAGGTAGAGCAATCATGCAAGTACTCTCAATACAGAAAACTAACATGTTGCACTAGGCTAATATTAGGCAAAATCGGAAAATGCGAAAGTACACATTGTCACCGGTAACATCGGGCCGTCATTAAGCAGACTCGGAAAACACATATTATACCCAAAAAGACGTATTAATACATTAAAAAAACAGTATGCACAGGTCGAATGCTGATAAACATAACAGGAATGTAAATGATAAAAAGGATGAGGGCCTGTTCATAACTGAGTATAACATACATAGTAATCATGTATATAACATTTTGGTTAACAAAGTCTCTCGTGGGGTATACCACGCTCTTTTTACAGCAGGTTTCAGCAGTTTGCGTGGGTAACCTCGATCCCTTAGTTGATCACAAAACATCGACGCATGGGCCATGAAATCCTCTTTGCGTGCACAATTGCGTCGGATTCTTAATAGTTGCCCGTAAGGGAGATTATTTTTTAGATTGTTGGGGTGGGAACTCTGATAGTGCAGCATAGTGTTCCTATCAGTCGATTTGCGGTGTAGTATTGTGGTCAATCTTTGATTTTCTTCAAAAGCTTCAACATCAAGAAATGTGAGTGTGAGCGACTCTTTGTCATCGTGAACTTGATGTCTGGGTGTCTCGTGTTCAACCATTCGTAAAACTGTGCTAATTGGTTCTCTGATCCACTCCAGACACACCATATTTAATCCATGTATCTGTACCACTGTGTGATACAATCACTGAAAGGATTGGTATTGTCAATGAACGGTTCTTCAAGCAAGGCCATGAACAGAATGCCCATCTCTGGTGCAAAAGAACACCCCATGGCTGAGCCTTTCACCTGCATGTAGAAAGTATTCTCAAATCGGAAGTAGTTAGGTTTTAATGCGAGTCGTGCCAGATCAAGAATAAACACTGTCGGCACTCGGTGTGGTCTTACACGTGTCTCAAGGTAAACCTCCATTGCTTTGAGGCCCTCATCTTGAGGGGTTTGTGTATATAAAGATGTGACATCGAATGACACTAGCCATTGTGAGTTGCTGTCAAATGCTTGTCCTTCAATTTTGTTTAGAAAGTCGGTTGTATCACGTAAGTATGATGGTGATTGATGAATGGCTTCAAAAAGATGTCCACATATTTAGCAACCGGCTCTAGTACTGACTGGCACCCGGAGACGATTGGTCTCCCTGGAGGATCCACCATGCTTTTATGAATTTTTGGTAAAAAGTAGATCACTGGGATGCGTGGATTTATTTTGTTCAGGAACTCATACTCCTTCGGTCCCAATATTCCTTCCTCCAGTCCCCATTTAAGTGTTTCTTTGACTTCCTCTTGAATGAGACGTGTCGGGTCTTCACTTAGTTGTCGATACCAGTCCTTATTCAGGATGTGCTTGTGAGCTTCAGCTACATACAGATTCTTGGCCCTACCACAAGGGCTCCGCCATTGTCGGCAGGTTTTATAATTACCGAATCTTCTTTCTGTAAACTCTTGATTGCTTCATTTTGTTGTTTTGAAATGTTCATTCTAGTAAACTGTTTTTGTTTCTCTAGATGACACATTGAGGACATGACGGCTTGTTCGAACGCCATTACTTGTTTCGGCATCAGATGTGGTGGAGGGGTAAAAGTTGATTTATTTTGCAAACCGGACGCTTCTTGGTTACCTTGGTATTATTTTCCTGCAAAGAATACCTTCAATCTGATCTTTCTAAACAGATCCAGTGTCTCTATTTTTAAATTTACAAAGTCTGTCCGTGTTGATGGAACAAATTTGATACCCAGCTCAAGGACCGATTTCTCTGCTTCTGTCAATGTTCTCGTTGATAAATTCACTATAGAAGTGGTTTTTAACTCTTGTAGTAATTCTTCCGCGTTTTTTTCATCTCCCATTGTGGTTGGGGTGGTTTGAAGCGTACTCTGTTTCTCGGGTCGCCTTGTTCTCAAAAAGGACCCTGTCTCTTTGATGGCCTCTCTCATGGATTTGTGTCACCAGACGAGTCTGAGGATGATGACTCAGAAAAGGTAGTGAACCGATTCTTTGATCTTACTTGATACTGAGTTAACGTTCTACGCGCTTCCACCTGTGAATAGTAGTCTTCCTTAAGATAAGGATAGACAGTTTCTATGTTGAAATTGTTGGTGTCTTTTTCGAATTTGTTTGTCTTGAAGTTGATTGTATTATCTCTAAATGCCAGTATTTCTTATTCAATTTTTTCCAACAACGCTTTGGCCTCGGCCTCCGTGTGGTTGTTTTTAATATCTGTGGTTAGAGCATCAAGTTCTTCAAGCTCCTTCTGGAAAATGCATGCTGAGGTTTCAATGGTATGAACCATTAAGTCGCGACTACACTTTGTGCTGATAAAGCTAAATCCCTTTTTGTATTCAGGATCTTCTGTGAAGACTACAGGGATATTTTTCACTTGCAGCCCCCACGGAATAGTGCCCGCTCGTAAGTGGGAAAGAAGGAAGTGGCCATGTAGCTCAGTCCTGATGTGCTTTTTGCTTAATTGTATAAGTTTTTCAGACTCATTTTGTTGTTTCGCTGCCGTGCTTAGAGATATGGAGGAGAAAGGGGAAGGATTAGACATTAGACTTTGAATGTGTGCCTCCGTGAATGAAAGGGTATCTTTTTCTGCCATTGTACGTGTTATAAGCAACAGAAGTCGATAATAACACTGCGGAACAACTCGTTAAAGGTTTTGTGGAAGCTTATTAATGCTCAAACCCACGCGGGCTAAGCCCGCTCTAATAACTTTAAACTGTAGGGGTTACGTCTGTTTCGGGGGCCCGGTAGGACTGCAATATTTTTTCAAAAAGGACTAACTGGCCACCAGTTTTGGAACTGCTAATTACTCATGCAGATTTGGAAATACAACGCATCACGTCATTGCATTTTACTTTCACTGTTGTATTGATTCAACTTGATTTCAAACATCCTTTCATTTTTTTAAAACATGAAAAGAATACCCATTTCATTCATTTATACATTCCTCATTAATAAATGTTAATAAACACATAAAAAACTGGACAATTCAAAAACTTAAACATGATGACAATCAATTCAAATCTAACGATTAATTCAAACAATTAGACCCAAAAAAAAAAGAACGTTTCTAAAAGTGGCATCCAAAGGCTATTAACTTCAAATCAGACTTTAAGCTGCAATTCAAATACATGGCCTAAATATTTCTCTGTCTGCTCCCAAACTAAAGTTAACATTTATTAAGTGAAATATGGTGTTAGTCTATGGGACTGTTGGACATGGACCTTCTTAGGGGAATTTACCCCAAATGTTTTCACTTTTTCCTCCAAGTCTTTGCTGACTCTATCCAAATGACCTTAGGAGTCTGGGCACCTTCCCACCATACTGCAGAGGAAAGGTGCATGCGCCCGACTCACCCACATTGGGAAGCGGGTGCGTATGTGATGGGTTTAGGTATTGTACCTTGTGTACTCTGTAACAGGTACACCACATACCGGGGCAGGTACAGCAATGGCTAGGAGCGGGATGAGTGTGCCACCTACTAAGTAGCATGTCAACAATACACCTGTTCCAGGTTGGCTTTACTGACACCTCAGCCAATCCCACGTGGGTCATCCCATACCATGAGGGCAGCCCCCAGGGAAGCCCTGAAGTGGGCAGGAGTGGTGGTAGACGTAAGGCCGGGTAGGCACATATAGATGTTCCTAGCCCAGGTAGTGAGGAACCACCCATGTGGTTTTTCCCCTGCATTGGATTTCATCTTTTCCTATGGGATACTCCTGGTGTGTTTCTAATTGTCTTGTGTGGCATCGGGCCCTGATTACATAGGATACCATTACATTTGTATTTGTAACGTGCATGTTCACCCATAAGCATCTTGGCTCTGAATAACAGATATTTATTGTGACCCAAACTCAATGGTGCTCATTTTATTGACCTCAGATGGATGAAAGGCTTAGTGAACCCGCTGGAATTTGAACCTGTGAGAATGAGGTTGTACACAGGCCCCTGCAATGGAGGCCTTAGTCGACTGAGCTGCCAGGCTCATCGCATCCTCAAAGCAGTGGGGAAGTGCGTGCACCATCCTACACAGGCTCGGAAGAGCCGCTGACACAGTGTTCAGAAACATGGGCTGATCTGCCAACACAGACCATGGAGCGTGAAGTTGTACACGGGGCTGTTAACCATGCGCCCAGCCTGCCATTCCAGTCCGGGGTGAGAGCATTGGCCCTTATGCTGTATCAAATAAGTGTCCAGCCTACTGTGGCAGGATATAAGATGTGCTCTGGTTCCTATGGCATTGTGGATAGGTACCCGATCTGCCATCGCGGGCTGGTGAGTGCATACCTGCATCCTCTGGTGTTATAACAGCTGTGGCAGGCCTGTGTCCGCGCTCGCACCCATGGTGCTAGTGGCAAGGTACCAGGCCCACTGTTGGAGGCCGGGTGTGCACAAATGCACCCATAAGGGGGTCGACCTGAATGCAACTGGCTCAGGCAGGGTGGTGAGCGCGCATCGCACCTGAGGTGCTAGGGCCTGGGTAAGCCCATGGCCCGTCCTTCAATCACTAACCAGTGTGTGTGCCTTGGCAGCTATCATGATTATAATCATGAGCCGCCTACCAGGACACACAGCTCTATGTACCTATGGTGCCTCTGATTGTGTGTGCCGCCTGTAATCGCAGGCTAGTGCGTGAGCACTGACACATGTATTAGGTAATTGCAAAAACAACAGTTAATGGACAGAATGCAGAAAAATGTCATACATTCACCCCAATACAGAGATCTGGGCCTAAATCTATCTTTTTTATGCTCACCATGCCATTCCAGTGTGAACTCAGCCATATGCAAATCAGTCTTGACCCTGTGCCCCATGGGAACAGTCCAGCCCGAACTGCCAAGCCAGGTCCTCCCTGGACTGGAAACAAGCATCTTAGGACCGGTTTCGGGCTTTCAGCCCTCATCAGCCAGGATAGCTTGATTCCAGTGGCATGGAGAGCACGGGATTCACGTCTGAGCATACCCGTCCCACTCGGGGTAACAAATACAAAAACAACAGCTGATGGACAGAATGCAGAACAATGTCATACATTCACCCCAGTACAGAGAACTGGGCCTAAATCCATCGTTTTTTTGCTCACCATGCAATTCCAGTTTGAACCCAGCCATATGCAAATCAGTCTTGACCCTGTGCCCCATGGGAACAGTCCAGCCCGAACTGCCAAGCCAGGTCCTCCCTGGACTGGAAACAAGCATCCGGGGACCGGTTTCGGGCTTTCAGCCCTCATCAGCCAGGATAGCTTGATTCCAGTGGCATGGAGAGCACGGGACTCACGTCTGAGCATACCCGTCCTATTCGGGGTAACAAATGCAAAACCAACAGTTGATGGGCAGAATGCAGAACAATGTCATACATTCACCCCAGTACAGAGATCTGGGCCTTAAACCAACGTTTTTTTGCTCACCATGCCATTCCAGTTTGAACCCAGCCATATGCAAATCAGTCTTGACCCTGTGCCCCATGGGAACAGTCCAGGACGAACTGCCAAGTCAGGTCCTCCTTGGACTGGAAACAAGCATTCTAGGACCGGTTTCGGGCTTTCAGCCTTCATCAGCCGGGATAGCCTGATTCCAGTGGCATGGAGAGCAGGGACTCACGTCTGAGAATACCCGTCCCACTCGGGGTGACAAATGCAAAAACAACAGCTGATGGACAGAATGCAGAACAATGTCATACATTCACCCCAGTACAGAGATCTGGGCCTAAATCCATCGTTTTTTTGGCTCACCATGCCATTCCAGTTTGAACCCAGCCATATGCAAATCAGTCTTGACCCTGTGCCCCATGGGAACAGTCCAGCCCGAACTGCCAAGCCAGGTCCTCCCTGGACTGGAAACAAGCTTTCTAGGACCGGTTTCGGGCTTTCAGCCCTCATCAGCCGGGATAGCCTGATTCCAGTGGCATGGAGAGCACAGGACTCACGTCTGAGCATACCCGTCCCACTCATGCTGAAAAATGCAAAAACAACAGTTGATGGACAGAAAGCAGAACAATGTCATACACTCACCCCAGTACAGCGATCTGGGCCTAAATCCATCGTTTTTTTGCTCACCGTGCCATTCCAGTGTGAACCCAGCCATATGCAAATCAGTCTTGACCCTGTACCCCATGGGAACAGTCCAGCCCGAACTGCCAAGCCAGGTCCTACCTGGACTGGAAACAAGCCTCCTGGGATCAGTTTCGGGCTTTCAGCCCTCATCAGCCAGAATAGCTTGATTCCAGTGGCATGGAGAGCACAGACTCACGTCTGAGCATACCTGTCCCAAAATAACGATGGATTAAACCCAGATCTGTGACTGGGGGTAAATGTTTTGCCAATGTGCAACATTCCCTCCATCATCTTGTGTGTTTTACATGTATTAGGTAAACCAGTGTCCAGTTTGCTGTTGCAGACTCAGTTGGGCACACTTACACCCCTGGTACTGGGGACTTTGTGCCCAACCAGCCATTGCAGGTTGTGTGTGCACTAGTGCACATGCACCCAGGTAGTGAGGAATACCTGTGTGTTTACATTACCTATAGGTTAACATGGGGAAGTGATCGACATCACTTGAGGCTGCAATAGTGGATTGCAGTGGAGAAACCTCATGATGCTTCCGATCAATGGATTCGCCATGCCAAACCCTTTCCAATGGTAAAGGGGGGTTTGGCATAATTTGCTTAGAAATGCCACTCATAGAATGTGGACATTTCTATTGGCTAAGAGTTTTGTGTGGACAACAGGGTCGGTGGAGCACATCTGTGCATTCCCCGCGTGACAGCCATAAACCATGGACCTCCCACATGAACAGCAGACCTTTGCCATTTGATGGCCAAATGGGATAGAATAGAGAGAGACTTTGACACGTATCCTCTAAGGGCCCCATTAAAGATTAAGATCTTCATTCAATGGCCCCATGGCAGACAGGCCTACAGTTTAGCGAAGGCATCTGTGGTTCATAGGGAAACACCTTGCACAGCCCTGAACTTCAAAGACAAACAGCAGTATAACTACTGGTGCCATCCTTCAGCAAATTGGGAAATATGCTTGCTGGGACATGGGACTGAAGAACCCGGACTGCGTGGTGCACATTGCCTCAGGACTCTGTTGTGCACATAGAGGATTACTGCTAATGAAGGGGACCGCGTCCCCTTTCTGAATAGTGGCTGACCAGGGCCAAAGACATGCTTAAGTGTCAAGCCCTGAAGTGTGTTCTCCAAGGGCCTATCTGTGGGACTAATTTTCTCCCAGAGATCTCAGGGACATCAAAGATCTACACCTACACCATCTACCTGTGACATCTGGACAGGGGTGTTCTTTCAAGTGCCCACATCGGCTACTGAATCCCAACTAGCAGTGCAATGTGAGCGTGGAACTAGGACTTGTATCTGGAGACCAGATTGTCTAGTTCAAAGCCCCAGAAATTTTGGTTGCATCTAAGGCATGTGGCTCCTGTACTACAGGGACCTGGACATTCATAAGCGTCTAGTTGGTGGTGAGCGGATTTACCAGTTGCTGGACCCCATGTATCCCCTTCCGTCGATCGTGCTGCATCACGTTAGTGGGACACTCCAGCTGTATGCTCATTGCATACAGTGTCTGATTCACAAAGTGCAACTCTCAGAGGTGTGGTTGTACTCGTAGTAGTGCCTAGTGCCTCATTCCATCTCATGTGCCTCTGGTGGACACTGCTCCACTGGTCAACCATTGGAACGAAAAATCACATACCGAAAGGGAGTTACACTGGACAATAATTTCAAAAGTTGAACGAGATCCCAGAGGAGGGAACAACGATTTGAAATTATCGCAGCGTGAAGCAATGCTTATTGTCAAATTTGATACTGCAGTGTCAGGACTTAATGAATTGTCTGAAATATACAAACTATAGTGGAATGGATGATGAAATCCGCAACAGCACAGTTGGAAGCAATTAGGAGTTTTCTTCTACATCATGAAACTAACATCGATATACCGCTGAGGTGCTGCGCACCGTAAATCCAGGTTTAGACTACATTATCCAGGAGCCCACGCACCGGCTCCCGATATGCCTTGCGAGCACGGTGAATGTAGATGCGAAAAAACAAACACAACCAGTGGTGAAGACGCGTTCTGCAGATGGACACCAGGGCGACCCGGGAGAAGGTAGGTTAAAAGCGTTGCGGTCAACTACTAGGACATTTAACAGGTTTCTACATAGCCGAATATTTGACTTGATTTCAGAAACATCTTTCTTGAAAAGCATATTTGCCGAGGAGACGCCTTGCCCCAATTCATTGATTTGTCCAAAGTAAACCACAGGTACGCCTAGTGTGATTTGACACGCCACACTTCTACAATTTCTTGCGAGTGGCATTCAATAACCAACTGCACCCTTTGTTTTCAGCTCTGGGAACGCCCGCGGAAACGACTTCACATTCATTGGAAACAAAATAAAGGCTTGACCTCTATTAAACACTACAATAACTTCATGCCATTGATAAGTAAGTGGTTGTTTTAGACAATACATGCTCTAGATGCGCACCCTGACTGAGACCTTTGCTCACAGATTTCTCTCTCTTTTTTCTCATTTCTTGTCTCTTTACTGCAGCATTTTCCTATTAGAATTCTCTCGAACTTCATGATCTCCATTCATTGGTGTATTTTGAATCGGTAAGATGGTTCCTCTTAAGGTGGTGCAACAAGGGAGTAGCGCTTTTGAGTCAGATAGTCATTTTCGAAGTTAATATATATTATTCTTTTCTTCTTTATCCTACAGTGTCTTGGTCCTGAGGAGAACCCCTGTAAATAGAGGGCTCGAAACGCATAGACCTTTTAGTACCAAACAATTGTGTTTTGAATAATGTGTTCTGTGTTGTGCACTGTCAAACAACATCTGTTTTGAACAAAATCATTTTTGATTAGATGTTATGCACAACTATGTATAGTTGCAATTCATCCCTTTGTTTGGTTAGGTAGCTTGGTTTATTGATCTGAAAAAAGACTCAGAGAACCAAGGAGTGGCCACGTGATTGTATGTAGGATGTTACTTGTTGGTGAATGGTGAATGTGGTATGACTGAATAAGTATGAGTGTGAGAGGTAAGATTGGTTAAACTGTTAGAGGGTCATTGTTTGAGTTTTTCTAAGATTTTTTCCAAATCTTTTGTGGTAAATATCCTTGTGGTGTTTTTGTGTATTTTTGTACATGAAGTATTGTTTTGTGAAAATATCACAGAAGTTTAACTTAATGATTTTCTACAAATAAACACTATTAATTGACGGTGTGCATTGATCTATTGTTCTTGCGCTGTTTAGACTTCGATTTAAATTGAGTATCAGTATTGGCAGGTGGTTTGTTCTTGTTGCAGCCCTCTAGTAGCATTCAAGTTGAAGGGCCCTGGTTAGATCCAGTACTACTTAATAGAGACTTATAAATAAATTAAATGTACAAATTAGGTTTATGCCAGTTTTACCATGTTTATTAGGGATAGCAAAAGCACTTTAGCAGTGGTCAACAGGAGTAAAGTGTGCAGAGTGCTAAAAGCAACAAAACTGAGTTCAACAAAGGAAGGAAAGATCTGGTGTGATAATGTAGAGATAACCTGGTCCAACAATAACTATAGTCTGGCCAGATGTTGAGAGCACTTCATCATGCATACATGCAGTTTCCATGATAGGAAAAAGGCAGAGGAAAGATTTGTGTGTGTATCTTGGATTCATCTTCTACCAGCCACATGGACAGGCGCAGACTGGATTATCTTTATAGTGCAATTGATGCATCTGTTGATGATTTGGGCCTAATGCACAAATGACTTTGCACTTGCAAAGCCAGTGGATGTGAGTTTGCAAACACAAAACCCCAATTAACAATTCAGGCTTTCAGAATTGCCATCCTGAATTACAATGCACGCATTACAGACAATTGTGTGTCTCAAAGAAAGGAGGAGGCAAAGGGGATTTCCTTCCCCTGAGACTCCCAATAAACAGCATTTGACAGCTGACACTAGTAGAATTTGGAAGTTATATCTCAGCTAATCTTCCTAAGCTACCTCCCAATGTTGACCATGATGAAGCAGAATTGAAGGTCTGGTTAACTGAGGCCTTAGACAGTTTATACCAGTCAATCAGACCAGAGCCAGGTGCAAGCCCTCTGCCCTTTGATTTAGTGAAATTATGATTGCATGAAAAAAATACGTTGGAAGTTGCTTGAGCGCATGTTGAGAAAGTCCTACAACATGGGACACAAGGCACTCTATACGAATGCCCTTAAAGCCTATCTCAAATTAATGTGGAAAACAAGAGCAGAGTATTTTTCCAGCAAGACTCTCAATGGCAAGAACCAGGCCAAATAAAGTTTTACCATTGTTAACAGTCTAACTACATCAGTCTTGCCTAAGCCTGTGGAGCTATCGAAAGCACACTGCAAAAGAACTGCAGATTTTTTTGTGGATAAGGTTAATACCATCTTGATGAGCTATAGCCTTCTGTTACATCTGCTGCGTTAGTCGATACAGTTGATGACAAAGCATTGCCAGTGCTTTAGGTCCATGAAGAATTGCCCCATTGGACTTCTCATCCTTCGCCACCCTGGGTGTGGCTGTTAAATCTGGCTGAACCCCTCAAACCTGACACCATTTTAAAATTGAAATAGGTTGTTCTCCCTCATCTTTTAGGGATTGCCAATCTGTTTCTCCTCTTTGCCATTGCACCCTAAACCTGGAAGCAGGCAAAATGTATTCCTTTATTCAAAAAGCCCTCTCTTGATTCCTCCTGACCAGGCAATTACTTCCCTATTTCTATTCTTCCGTTTTTATCTAAGGCAGCAGAAAAGTATGTCAACAAGGTCCTGATGGAGTTCTTAGAAATTCAGCACACCTTGGACAATCAATTCTAAGAATGATTTCAGTCCCCACCACTACTCTGAATCAGCACTTTTGGCAATGACTCAGTCACTATGTGGCGTGGTTGTCGGGCGGTTCTGCGGACCTTATTCTTTTGGGCTGGAGTGCGCTTTCTCATAAGATGCTGCTGCAACATTTCTATGATACTGGGATTCAGGGTAATGCTCTGGCCTGGTTCACCTCTTTCCTTGGGGACTGTTCTTTCCAACTAATGTTTCCATCTTTGTCTGCCTCTCCCAGAGTCCAGCAGCATGCGATCACTCTGGGCTCTTGGCTGAGCCCCACTCTATTTAATATATATGTCAGACCTCTGGTAGAACTGGTAAGACATTTTGGGGTATCCATTGTGTCGTATGTTGATGATATTTAGCCGCTCTTTTCCTTTTTGGCTGATTCCTCTATGAAGATTTCCAATTTTCAGAGCTGTATGCTATCAGTAGCTGGATGGATGGCAAACAACTGTCTAAAGCTGGATTCCAGCAAAATAGAGATTTTGCTTTTAGACAAACATACCTAAGCATGGGGAGAATCCTGGTGGCCGGTTAGCTTGGGTTCCCCTCCCTCACCAAAAACAACTGTGAAAAACCTGGGAATCTGGGTAGACAATTCCCTCAAGTGTGATACACAAGTTACCACTTTGGCGGGAACCTGTTTTGGCCAGTTGAGAAGATGGAAACCCATTATTGGCCTATTCCAACCTCTTATTTGCCAATTGATTATTCAATTCCACATCTTATCACGTTTGGTCTACTGCAATATTTTGTCTCATCTCCAAAAAATCTGCTCTTAAGAGATTACAGTCGATCCAATCTGTGGCAGCCAGATTGTTGTTTTCTCTCCCCAGGTTTTGCCCTGTTTCGGGACTGTTTCACAGACTCCATTAGCTCCATATTGAGAAATTCAATTTAAGGCTCTCATCACGGCACACAAGATCATGAATACTTCTGGAGCCCCCGTTATGTTTGATCTGAGGTAGCCCTATATCCCTAAGAGAACATTTAGATGGGCAGACATACAGGTTAGTTTTCACTGCCAGTCTCTGCCTGTAAAAACTTGGAAGGAAGGGGCAGTGAAAACTGCTTAATGCTTCAATTGCCACGGGACCGAACGCCCATGCCAAAGAGAGCATTTGATTATTTTTTTTAATCAAAATTCCCATTTCGCGATCTTGTTTTTGGAAATAAAAAAACATAAGTTTGAGGGATTGCTCTATCTTGTTGATGGAACCCTCCATCAAACTTAAATAAGTACTCACAGGAACCACTGTGACGGCCGTGCTTGACAATGCTTTATATATGACTGCCAGCTTCGTAGTAATTTCTAAATTTGGCGGGCAAAGTAGTTTCGACCTTGTGGATGTTAAGTCTTCCACCAGGCCAATGTAGAATACTTAGCCTGCCAAAATTTAAATCTGGCCCTTCGTCTGTTACAGTACTGCTTCTCAACTCACTATGACAATTGACATCCCAGTATCAAACGGACTAAGATCTAGAACAGTCATGAATACATTTAGGTAATTGAAAAAATGTCTATGTGCATCTTAGGTATTTATGTAAATATACTCTGTACTACCAGATGTATATTAAAAAAAACAAATAAAATTAACATTTAACCCAAAAATGTGCACAATGTCTGTAAAGAACTTTTTACAGTAGTACCTAGAGCCAAATTTTCCTGGGCCTTATAATTTATAATTAAAATGTGGCTTGACTCAGAGCAGAGGTAAGCACCTATTTTATGCAATTACACTGTCCAAAGCACTCAAATCTACATCGATTTTCTTTGAGTGGCTGCATGACCTACAAGCTGCTGTATGGTACAAGAATATTTAACCAAGACATCAGCTGACAGAAATAGTATGCCCTAAATATTGCTCACAAAATTATAAGTTCATTGGAGTTAGTAATCGAAAATCAAAACCGCAATTGAGGAAAGTTTTTTGTAAATGGCATTTCAGATATTTTTGCTAATGATATTCTGGCATACAACCCCAGACTGCACAATTTGGAAGCAGAGAGCAGTGGCTGCATCTCTCTGTTTTGGAGCCGTGCTGTTCTGAGTGAAGTTTTCTGCGCTGCACTAACGCAGAAGGCGTCTGTGCGCCTTTTTCTACTATTCTGAGTGTCAGTGTATACAATACTTAGAAATTTCTTAGAAGAATTTTTTCTCTGACAGCAGACCTAGTTAACACCATGAGGCCATTATTGCCTCGTGTTTCCTAGTTCTGCTAGCTCTATATCAACTTGGAGATATTTTGATTTAATGTATGCGCTCAAGATGCACACAAGAAGCACACACATCTTTTCTGCTACAGCCCCTAGTGCACAATATTTCCTTGTAGTCAGCAGCACCATCATATTGTGTGCACCAAAAAATTCTTAGAGCACTATGGCGCCATAGTACAACAGATTAAATTGTCGAATTTGCAAGGCAGTTACTCTTTCGGCATACAATGAGTACTTTTCATGACAAAATATGACTCTTTTTCCCAGCCGTGTGTTGGACCTGTTCTTCACCACATGCTGATTTATTTCATCTGCTCTTCACATGTAATTAAGTTCATACTTTATGGCATCAAATTAATTTAATCTTTAATTCTAATCATCCATTCTCTGTTTCACGTATTTTCTTAGGTAGTTTATCCCCAGTTGGGACACATTGTGATTCTAATGTAAAGATTTTAGACTTGTTACTAGCAGTAGCCTTTCAACAAATTACCAAGAACTGGAAGGACTTTACCAAGTTGTCATATCAAGCTTGGTGGTATGCTATTTATTACAACCATAGACTCAACACTACATTTGTATTACCGTTACATTTGGAATCAAAACATTTAGATTTATTGACTCTTGTCATGCAGTTTATAGATATAAGTGCACAATGTTCCCTGTCCCTCACTCCCCCATTACAGGAAGTCACTAAAACTCCATTACTTCCTTTAACTTGACAATGTATAGTTTAACCATATACTAACCTGTGAGATATATGTTAAGCAAGACTGTAATTTTTACGGACTCTTTTCTTCTATGATTCTGTTGCCTTTTCACACATGATACAAGTGACTGAATTTTATTTACTGCTCCTTGTACTTCCTAAAACTTGAATGACTTTATTGTGTGTATTACCTTAACTTTATTGCTATTGTATTCTATGTATTAACATATTCCTTTATTTCAATAAACTTATTTTGAAAAAAAAAAAAATCTGACTCTTTTACTAAATAAACCACATAAAATTGCAGGGTACATTTAGATTCTACATTATTGTAGAAATTTGTGAAGTCACTGTTTTGATTAACAAATAAACATACCGTGATTAAGTGGTGGGTAATTCAAGTAGCCAATTTTCAGAAAACGAATTATTTTTGACAATCCATGATTCTCAAAGGTATACTATCACTTTTGTGATGTCTTAATTTTTTTTGCCATTTATATTCTACGTGATCAATTTCACAAACAGTCATTTTTTAACACTGCGGTTTCTGAATATAAAAAAAATTGTAAAATTACACAAAGTGAATCAGGCTTTGTCTCTTTTAAAAAAGTTTAGACCTACAATTCTGATGCAGGACTTCAAGAGTCAACTGGCTTTTTGTTCTTCTGTATTGTCAAAATGATAGTAGTACTAAATCATGACATTCAGAAATATATTCTGGACATTCAATAAGAGTGGTTCCTGAAAAGTTATGGAGGCTGTTAAGTTAAATAAAGTACTCTGACTGCTTATATTCTTTCACTGGTTAATAAAGGAGTGCATGTTTAATGCATAAAGCTCCATGTCAGTGAGATACCTTGCAGAAAGAAAATAAAGATTGATATATATTTTTTTGATATATACATTTTGTGGATGAAGAAATGCTTCATTTTGGGCTGCACTCTTAACCTTTCATCAGCTATTTCCAAGGTCGGCAGTCCCAGCGTACACCAGTATCCTGCTCTACCCATCTTTACTTTTCTGTTAATAGTCTGCACCTTGCTGTTTATTACTTATTAATTCTATGTATATCTTGATTTAAGTTTTCTGTGAAGAATCTATTCCAGCTTGTGTAAGGTGTCCCAAGATACATGCTGGAAAGATTCTCACATAATTGTATCTTGGAAATCAAGCAAATATATAAAATCCAACATGATTATCCCCCAAGAACCTTCACAAACAAAATGGTCAAGGATATCATACTTCCCACATTATGTCTTAATTAATATGGAAGAATGTGCAGAGTAAAGTAAAAAAAAGAATGCCATGTTATCAGTAAAGGATAAAGTAGGTCGTTTTTTCCCCAACCTCTTTCTCTAGGTGATAAGGTAATCAATATTTCAGTTTAGAATACATATTCTTATGTTTAAATAAATAGATAGATTTACCTTGAAATCCTCCAAGAAGTTACTCTAAGAAAAGGGAATAAGCAAGTAATAAAAATATATTTGTAGGATATTGAACAACACCACACATCACAAACTGCATAATAAATATTTCTGATGACAGACAGCCATTAGGCTCACATGAACTATAAACATCACACTAAATATTTCGAAAGTGCCAACATTTTTCAAATAGGAAATTCACTGTACCACTGGTGTGAATAGATTGCATCAAGGAAAGTTAGAAAAAACAGGAGCATTACAGATTGGTTACTGTTGCAGTCATAGGCAGTAGATAAGGCCTAATTTAATCGCCAATTACCTTTCTGATTCATCATCATCACTCCATTACTTATGAACAAACGTCCCTTCACACAAACAAAATTCTCCAGCTAGTGGTTGGATTTGTAAGAACAAAAGGATATATGGGTAATTGTGATTTTTCAAATTCCTCTCACTAGATGGTGCCCAGAGATTTGCACAGATGGGAGAACGCTTTGGGTCTGTCTCAGATACTTTTAATATGTCTAACCAGGATTTTGGGCTGACAGAGGAAGACTATTTGCAGGCTGACCACGTTGCCCTTCCTTATCACACAAATGCTGGTTTCTACCAAGACCGCCAAAACCCAAATTGTTTTGGTACATATGCAGAAGGTGACATCCCATATTCTTTGGGCATCGCTTCAGAGGAAGTCTTATCATTCACATCAGTAGGGCATACATTACCTCCCCGGTCCCTCCTGTCCTCGTCCCATTCATAAAACAGTGAGATATTACTATCTCACAACAGAAAAATAAAAGAAGGAATGCTGGCCCAACCACCCCCCCTCCCTCTGGGAGTACAGAAGAATACCAATCCCAGCATTCCTCCTATTCTTTTTTTCTGTCTTCAACAGAATGGTATGAGGATACAGGAGCTGGGGAGCTCCTGTTGGCTTAACAGCCCCGCTGCCGGGCGGTGGAGTATTAATGGTCCCGCCTTCCTCCCTGCTGGGCTTGGAGGACGTCGGGTGGGTTCCCTCCGCTAGGATAGTGATGTTGGCAGGGAATTTCTCTTCTGCGCCTCCCGTTCTGCCGGGCTTGTTGGGAGGCGATGAGTGCAGTTGACGGCCGGATTCACTTCCGGGTCTTCCGTGCCTGACTTCAGGTTGATGGATGGTCCTGGAAGTCAGGCTTAGGCTGTGCCATGCGGCGAGGAGTTGACGACTTTGGCACATTTAAGAAAGTACCCTGTTGCGCTTTCTTATGCTTGCTGGTTATGCTTCCTGGAGTTTCTGATCATTAAGGACTACGTTCTGTTTTCTGCGGGGCCATTTTTGAGAGGTTCTTCCCTTCCATTTGTGCTGCTGGTGTTTCCGGAGGCAGGGTTCTCATGTCTGTGGGCCGTTCTCTCTTCATAATGGGGAAGCATTCGAGGAAGCGCAGGCATGTGGAGCTCTCCTCCTCCCCTTCTTCCAGTTCTTCTTCCTCCCCCTCTCCAGCTCAGTCCAAGCATCGCAGGGAAGAGGACGATGAGCATTTGAAGAGACTTATTAAGGAGACCCTGAAAGAGATGGAGGGAGGGTCTCGTCCCAAGTGTCCCCTTCCTCCTCAGTCCTCTCAGTCATCTGATTCGGAGGACTATTGGTTAGAAGGTGCGGAACGCAAGGGCAAGTATTTGGACAAGGACATGTTGTCGGAATTGCTTCATCATGTCAAATCTAACATGGGATTTCCAGATGAGGAGGGTCCCAGCACCTCAGGGGGTTCTTTGCTGATGCAGATTCAGTGCTCTGTGGCTGTGATTGTTCCTGTCCATCCTTTCATTCGTGAGGTTCTGAATAGGGAGTGGAAGGATCCAGATCGTATTTTGCTGCTGCCTAGGTTTATGGCAAAGCTTTATCCTCTCCAGGACATGTCCAAGGAGTTGCTGGATTCTATGCCAATCGATTCCTTTGTTGCAAGTCTGGTGAGTTGGAACTCCTTGGCAGAGGATGTGGTGATCAAGGATACAGTTGATAAAAAGGTGGATGCCTGCCAATGGAAGTTTACTCTGGGTCTCATCTGGCCTTTAGGGCTGGTATTTATGGTACCTATGTCTCATAGTCCTTGATATGTGATATCAAAACATTATATCAGTCCATGGATGATTCTTCAGACTGCTCTGGGTTGTTGGAGCACATCGAGCGCCAGGTCGAGTTCCTGTAGGATATTTCCTTTGATGTGGTGCAGGCTTCCGTCCTTTCTGGCAGGGCAGGAGTGGCTGCTCGTCGCAACCTTTTCTTGAGGGACTGGAAGACAGATTCAGCATAGAAGGCTTGTGCCTTACGTCTGCCATTCCAGGGGACTATGATGTTTGGGGAGGAGTTGGAGGGCAAACTGAATAAGCTGTTTAAGGAGAAAAAGCCCTCTCTTCCTTCAAGCAGACTTCTGCTACGCCTCCTTCCTCTAAATCATAATCTTTCTTTCATCCTCCTTCTCAGAGAAATTTTTCTCAAGGTCCTGGGAGGTTTTCTTCTGGGAGGGGTCGAGATCGTAAGGCTAAAACCCTGCCCCCTATACCCCGCTCCTGACTATATGTCCAGAGCCCCAGAATTATGTTTAGGAGGAGGGCTGCAGCTCTTTCTTTTGGCATGGCTGTAGTCGTGTTCTGACGTGTGGGTTATAGACATTATTCATCAGGGGTACAAGATTGAGTTTGTAGTGACTCATCTGGAGTCGGGGATTCGTCTGACTCCTGGGCCCTCATGTCCGGTCAAGAGGCCGGAATTGTCTCTGGGGTTGCAGTCCCTCGTGCTGAAGGGGGCTATTCAGGAGGTTCCTCCACTGAAGGTGGGGAGGGAGTTTTACTCTCTGATTTTTTTGGTCCCCAAGGTGATGGGGGTTCTGTCTGGTCCTCGATTTGAAGGCTCTCAACAAGTTTGTGTTCCATCTACCCTTCTGCATGGATACTCTACAGAGGGTAATTCACTTGGTGCTCCCAGGTAATTTCTTGGGCACCCTCGATCTCCAGGATTTTAATTATCATGTCTAGGTTCACTCTTTCTTTCGTCAGTTTTTATGATTTTGCCTTCGGGCAGTCATTATCAGTTTCAAGTTCTGCCCTTTGGCCTCCGGTCGGCCCACCATGTGTTTACCAAGGTGGTGGCCCCTCTGGTGGCTTATTTTCATCTGAAAGGGATCCTCCTGTACCCTTATCTGGACGATTGGCTGGTTCAGGCTCCCTCTCGGGATCAGCTGGTGGTGGATCGGGAGGTGGTGTGTTCAGCGTTGCTTGTTCATGGGTTTCTTCTGAACTTCCCCAAATGTCAGTTGGAACCCTCACAAGACCTGATTTTCATTGGGGCGCTCTTCCGGACCGACCACATCAGGGTGTTCCTTCGGTTTCTCGGGCAGTGACTTTGTGTTCATTGGCTCGGAGCTTTTTGGAGGGGGGCTCCTTTCAGGTCAGTCTCTGGTCGCGGCTGCTGGGGCTCATGGTGGCTACAGTGTTCACGATGGCCTGGGCTTGTGTTCATCTCCGGCCTCTGTGGTAGTATCTGTTGGCTCATTGGAACCCTTTGTCCTGCAATCTGGCTCTTCGAGTTTCGATGGCCCCTTCCCTTCTTCCGGCTCTGTGCTGGTGGACTTTGTTGGACCATGTGTCTAGGGGGCAGCTGCTACAGTCTTCTCCACTGGCCGTTCTGACGACCGATGCCAGTGCATTCAGGTGGGGGGCGCTGGTTCCTTCAGAAGGGGCGTCGTTCCTAGAACTGGAGGGAGTTGACTGCGCTGTCCCAAGCAGTGATGGGTTTCCGGGTGCTGTTGTTCGGTTGCCCTGTACTAGTCCATTTAGATAACATTGTTTCTGTGGCATACTTGAACCATCAGGGGGCTTTCAGGTCCAAATCCCTGAATGCTGTGGTGGTTCCTTTGTTCTGTTGGGCGGAGGGGCACCTTCTGTCTCTTTCAGCTGATCACATTCAGAGGTAGACAATTGTGTGGCGGATGTTCTCAGTCGGTTTTTCCCCACCTCCCATGAGTTGTCTCTGACTTCCCAGGCATTTCAGCTGGTGTGCAGGAGGTTAGGTTGTCCTTATCTCAAGCTCTTTGCTTCTGGCACAATACCCAGCTGCCCCGGTTCTGCTCTCGAATTCTGCAGGAGGGTACTTGGGGAGTGGATGCTCTGTGCGTTCCTTGGCCTCCTCGTCTCCTGTATGCATTTCCTCCTCTGGCTCTCATCCCTCGGTTTTTGGCTCACATCTGTCAGGAGTCCCGGGATGTGGTGATGGTGGTTCCCTTCTGGCCCCGCCGGTCGTGGCTTCACACTCTGAATTTATTGGCGGTTCAGGGTCCGTGGTTTCTCCCTTGCTTTCCATCCCCTCTGTGGTCGGCTCCATTATTGTCTCTTCCTCGGCTTCGGCTGTCGGTGTGGAGGTTGAAAGGCAGGGGTGGACGGAGTCGGGGTTTCCCTGAACATTTAGCCTTGGCTCTGCAGCGGTCTTGCAGGCCTTTCACCTTGAAATCGTATGGCCGTCACTGGGGGAATTTCCAAAGTTAGGGCCCGATTATGATTGCGGTGAATCCGCATCCTCGGGGCCGGCGGAAGCCACCGCCGGCCCCGAGGATGCGGATTCACCGCTGCGGTGATTCACAAGACCCCCCGCCAGATTAGGATGGCAGGGGCGTCGGGAAGTCCGTACGCAGCTTTTCCGCTGCGGTCCCATGGCGGAAAAGCTCTAATATGGTGGCGGTGTCTACCAGACACCGCCAGCCATATTAGGATGCATGCGTAAACATGCTTTTCCACGGCGGCTTTTTCGCCGTGGAAAAGCATGTGGTCTTTTCAGTTTGGGGGCCCGTTGCGGGCCCCCAGGGTGTTAGGGGGTGGGGGTGCACATGGGGGGTACCTATGGTACCCCCCTGCCTTTACATGAACAAAGCGGCAGGCACCGTGCGGTGCCTGCCTCTTTGTACATGTAAAGGCTAAACATGCATTTTTAACATTGCGGCGGGTGCTGCTTCAAGCAGCACCCGCCGCAATGTTAAACATACAGGATGTGACCGCCAGGGTGGCGGTCACATCCTAATTCGCACGGAGGGACCGCCGCTGCCCCTGCGGACGGTCCCTCCACCTCTGGGATGGCGGACGGACGCAGGTCCGTCCGCCATCCTAATAGGCCCCTTAGTGTGGGGTGCTGAGGTTTTCCCCTCTACTGTGTTCTCTGCCTGATGTGCTTCAGTTTCTTCTGGAGGGGTTTGAGAAAAGGTTGGCAGTTTCCACTTTCAGGGTTCAGTGGGCTTTGTTTAAAGACTTTCATTCCCCATTGGATGTTCCGGTCTCCCAATTGCTTAGGAGTTTCTCTTTGTCCCGTCCTGCGGTGTGCCCTTCGTTTCCTTAATGAGATTTACCTCTGGATTTGCGGGCCCTGGTGATTCCTCAGTTTGAGCCTTTGTCAGAGCTGGAAGTCAAATTTCTGACTTTGAAAGTGGTCTTTTTGGTGGCCATTCCTTCTGCTAGGCGCCTTGGTGAGTTAGGGGCTCTGTTGGGCCGGAAGCCGTTTTGTCCGTCTGATGATGGGGTTGTCCTTCGGTTGGATTCGGCATTCGTTCGAAAAGTTGCTTCTCAATTCCATTATTCCCAGGAGTTGGTGTTGCCTGCTCTGGACTCCGCTCCCGTGTTGAATGAGGATCTTCCTTGGCCTTTGCTGGATGTGTGTATTAATTTATCTTGACCGTACAAGTGCCTTTCGGAAGTCGGAGTCTTTGTTTGTCTCCTTTGGGGTGGCCTCTCGTGTGGGAAGGCTTCTTCATCTTCTATCGGTCATTGTCTGAAGCAGGTAATTATGTTGGCCTATTCTCTTTCTGATGCTCCTCCTCCAGCTGGTGTTCAGGGGCATTCTACCCGGAGGGGTGGCTGCTTCCTGGGCTGAGGTTAGGGGGTGTCCTTGACTGAAATCTGTAGGGCGGCTACTAGGGCTTCCTCTTACACGTTTGTGCGACACTATAGGATCCATAATTTGCTGGGTGATGATGCAAATTATGGCTTGGGGGTTCTGCGGGCTGGGTGCTCCTGAATTCTTTCCTGTTTGCAGTTCTTTTTTTGTACGGGTGGTTTGTTGTTGATGAATGCCTGTGTTTGCTTGGGTATTCCCACTGTTTTATGAATGGGATGAGGCCAAGAGGGACCGGGGAGGTAATGCCCTATTACTTACCGGTAATCTTCACTACTTCTTGTCCCATTCATTACTTCCCTCCCTCCCTCCCTCCCGGTCTTGCTGGTATTTCAGGAGAAATGCTGAGATTGGTACTCTTTTGTACTTCCAGAGGGAGGGGGTTGGGACAGAATTCCTTTGTTTCTTTGTTTCTGTCATGAGATAGTAATATCTCACTGTTTTATGAATGGGACAAGGACAATGGGCCCATTAGTAATGGAGATTACTGGTAAGTAATAGGGCAGCAGTTGAAATTTGAGTTGTCCTTACAGGCTCCAGATCCCAAGTCAATTTTCTGATGCAATATCAAAAAATTATTGTTAAGCATGGAGAAAATATTAGTTGATTTCACGATTATATTATATTTATCAGGACTTAAAATGTTGATTAAATATTATAGCACACAGCAGCATAGGTGAGGCTTGCACATGTGGAATTCAACTATAGATTGTTAAGTGCGAGCTATCGAATTCCTCCAGCAACTACAGCTGGGCTACACTTATTTTAATGGCACCCACTATTTAGCAATCTCGCAGCACAATAGATAATATTGGAGACCTCTCAGATTATTTTAAGTTTGCTGACAGATCTGTAATCAGGAGCATCTGGAAATGTATTTTAAAAATCTTCTATTTGTTTTAATAATAATTACACTATTTGAATTGCTATTATTTTTTACACGGTTTTATGAAACATATATTACACACTATTGATAGAAAAAAAAATTGATGAAAGCTTTTTGATGTAGAATGGATTGTTAACCTGAAAATACCTCAGACGAGCTGTTCTATTAACACTGCTACAAAATGAACGAAAGAATGAAAGTATTTGAATAGAGCCACAGGTAAGATAAGTCGAATGTCCAGGCACCCACTGCTACAACGAAAGATGGATCCACAGGAATAGCCACTTTTTTTTTAATCCTTGCCTAAAAGGTAGGTAATTGAGTTCAGATAAAGAGGAAGTTAATTCCAGAGTGTACACATGCAGAAACAGAATAATCATCTACCTAACAGAGCCCTATTTATTCAAAGAACCATAATCAAGTGTCCTGTGGCCGACAGTGGAGTGCAGGTTAGACAGTAAGGAATAATGTGGGACTGAATATCTATAGGTCCTTTACCTGAGAGGGGCTTATGGCAAATGCATGAGTGCTTTTGTACCAGAAACCAGTGAAGAGACCGAAGATGACCTGCAATAGGACAATGGAGAGAGAAGCCCCTCAGGAGTCTGGCAGCACTATTTTGAATCAGCTGAAGCTTTATTCAAAGTATTGCTGAGAGGCCTGGATACATTCAATTTCAGTAGTCAATGGTTAAAAAAATAACCACCAGGACTACTTGATTTTGAGGATTCACAAGGACAAGAAGAAGAATTGTACACAATAAAACTAAGTAGATAAAACAAGATGAGGCAACTTTATTAATTTGTGTAATGAAGGAAAGATTGTAATAAAAAGAGAAGCCATTTTCAGTAATAACGACTGATTCACTCTTATGAAATAAAAAAAAGAGCCTGTTTATATTATAGGAGAGATTAAGTTAGCATTAGGAAGGAAAGATTTAATATCCTTTGTACTAGCAGGATTTAAGGCAGTTCCATTTTTAGAAGACTATGGGCTAGATGTAGGTAATTTAAATTTACCGATTAGAAAATACCGAATTTTACAGATTCGGTATTTTCGAATCGGTAAATGCTATGTGGGTAAAAAATCGGTAAAAAATACTGAATCGTTAAGATTCGGTATTTACCGAATCGGTATTTGCCATTCATTCCTATGGGCCTGGAGGCCCATAGGAATGAATGTCAATTACCGAATCGGTAATTACCGATTCGGTAAAATTGGGAAAAAGTCAAGGGTGGCAGGGTGGCACTTTGACACCCTGTTGCACCCCTGATTAGTGCTTGTGTTCTCATGTGGCACACATGTCTGTCAAATGGCACAGGTGTAAATGCACAGATTTGCATTTACATAGGAATTCGTTATTTACCACCAACTAATAGTTGGTGGTAAATAACGAATCCTTAATGCCCAGAAGCACTCTTTGAAGTGCTTCCTACATTTCATTTACCGATTCGGTAAATACCGAATCGGTAAATGATGATTCGGTAAATACTGATTCATTATTTACCGAATCAGTAAATGTGCCTCCTACATAGGAAAAGTAAATTACCGGTCGGTAACGGCCGATTTCGGCCGTTACCGACCAGTAATGGCCTTCCTACATCTGGCCCTATGTGTTGATATAGTAGTACATTACTTTGTTCCTTGCTGAAGATACATGTACCTCTTGAGATTTATTAAGGTCCAAAAGCTCTGCATATAAAATGTGACTTACAGATGGAGGGTCATTAGAGCTGGGAGCAAATGAAGTGGAGACAGGTGCCGATGGACTTGCCATTGTTGTGCCGCCAGTGCAAATGTGTTTAAACAGGTGGCACTGTTCATGATCATAACTAGAATGGATTTCAGTAGAAAATATTAACGGCACAATATTGAATGATCACAATAATGTGACCAATTTATAGGTGCAACAAATATCAAAGAAGTAAGTGACCAGAGGGAGGTATTGGTTTACCATTCTTAAATCCACATCTATATGCCTTGAAGATTTTACATCACCCAGGTACATGTTTGTGGAATTACATGTAGAAAATCTACACAAACTTACCTTTCAATATTTTGTCCATTAATATTATGGTCACAATATGTTGACCATTCAGTAGTGTAACCTCTATATTTCCTGCCTACATCATTAGAATGTAAACCCATACTTTTGAAAAGCAGTCCGAAAGCCTATCTACACACTTATCTAAGATGGCAGACGTCAGTAGATCTAAATGAAATACTACATAGACAGCTACAAGCCTCACAATAAATAAACCCCAACCGATCTGCATCAGGGAACACATACAAAAGGTAGTCTCAGGGCTTACAATCAAGAGCAATGCAGTACAAAATGGAAAAATCATGGTGATTAAAACAAGTATGATGCCCACATTTAGTGGCAGAGTACCTTATATTCAGCAGTTGAATTGTCCATTATGCAGCAACCTTGTTTAAATAGGGGATGGCATTCATGGCCATTAGAGCTAGAATGTAAACCCATACTTTCGTAAAGCAGGCTAAAAAGTAGGGGTGGGTGGTAAGCTCCACTCCTCCGGAAGAGTTTGTGATGTTTCGCCCACACTACACTCCGCTTTGAGCATGGAGTTGAGGAAAACTTCGTCAATTGCCCTGTGGCACAGTTTTTTCTTAACAGCAAGAAAATCAAGCACTAGACCACCTCCCGGCAATATTTATCAATGCCGACGGTTGCAGCAGGTCACTACTACTCATGTTAAGAAAGCTGCCACTCATGGAGAGAAAGCTGCTTCTCGGATAGAAAATCTACTCGAGGGACAGAAAGAAGCTGCACGATCTGTTGCACCATGTGGTGCCATTTGTGCTGATTTTACAGCATGAGACAAACTCGCGGCACTAAAAATTTGTGCAAAGAGCACAATCAGCAACAGAGCCTCACTGAGGTTTTAAGTAATTCCGTGCAACTCCACAGAGTAAAACTAAGCAAGTTCTGCCCACTTGTAGCTAAAAGCTTATCTAAGATGGTGAGATGTCATCAGAGCTAAATACTAAATACTGCCTATTGAGCTCTATGGATGAAACATAAAACTCAACCACAAGGTACCAAGGAACTAGAAGGAAGTATAATTGGTAGTCTCAGAGTTTACAAATAAGACACTTCAAGGAAAAGAAAAACAGAGCAATCATGATAGTCAGCAGAGTCTACAAAGCGCTCACTGCTGATTTACAGTCTCACAACCAAAAGCCATTTTAAAAGTAAAACAATATTCCTTTGGGAAACAAAAGAAGTAGAAAGCCTATATTTGTTGGCAGAGTACCTTATAATAAGCATTGGCTGCCTTCTACACTAGCACAGGCAAGTAAATCATGGGCCTGGGATCCACCTGGAGAAATTTACAGTTTGATCTAAGCATTTGCCCATCAACTTTGAGCTGGCACATCAACTGTAAGAATGTCTCATTGAGGTCATCTTGTGCAAAGAATCCAAAGAGGAAATTGTAAACAGTGACCAATAATGATTCACAATTTGTGATTTCTTATTTGGAATATAATAAAATGGATTCAGTAATAATGGTCGTAATTTGTACACTGAATGGTACTGAATGCATTAGTATTTTGCATACTGGACTATGTATTTAAAAGTCATTCTAAAAATGCCGAGTCTTAGAGGGTCGCAATTCGCACAACTTTCTTATTATGCAAGAGGTAGGTCGCAATATGCAAACCACTAGGACTGGCCACTATCACGTGGATGATGCCTTGCTGGGTTCAGCCGACAGCTACATCTGTGAATGATTTTAAATAAATCAATCTTTTGTCAACAGTCACGAAGAAGGGGATCCCCTCCTTTTAGTTGGTGGTAAAATATTAATGTTTTGGGACCAGATTCTTGTTGCAAAACATTAATGGGTACCAAATGGGTTTTGGACCTTTACTGTGAATGAGTCTCCCTACTGGAGTCTCACTCCCAGTAATTTCATGGTAACTTGAACTGCGCATGTAGAACGCCTTTTAAGATACGGACATAGCTAGGAAAAGGGACCCGGGGCTGGTTACTGCCTGTGGCAGTTTTAAGCAGCAAATCTGACCTGTCAAAAACTTCTTGTGACAGGTCTAAATCTTCCTTTTAAATATTAACGTCACCCATATGTAGGCCTTATTGCCCATGAAGACAGGGTGCAGATATTTAAAAGTAGGGCATGTAGATATTAAGGTTGAACATCTTGCAGTGAAATATTCCCCAAAACGATTTTCACTGTGGCAAGGCTGGCCTCTGCTATAGGGAACCATTGGTACATTTAGTAAATGCTAGATTCGAATTGATAGCAGCTAGAAAACCAATGTTTCCAATCCTTTGAATTGCAATTTAAAGTCTTCTCTAACAGTGAGATTGGATTTTACATTCTTTTTTTAGAAATTGCACTTTTAGAAAGTTGCCATTTTCCTGCCTAAAGTTTCTGGGAATTTCCAGCTGTTTGGATTGGTGATGGCTCTCCCACTGGGAAATGCTGATTGACCCAAACAGTGCACACAAGGGCCAGAGTGTAGAGGGATTGGGTCTTCCTGACAGAATGACTGGTGAGGAGTTCGGCCCTGCCCTGATTACACTTAAAAAGGCTGTGCCGCAGCATACACAAAGAGACCTGACTCAAGCATTTAGTGTCACTAGCCTGGTTAGAGCAAACCCAGGAAAGGGTGAAGTTTAGACAAAGGGGGATTCCCCCACCCATAAGTTAGACTGGGCATAAAAGTTGAACCTCTGAACATGAAGGACTCTGGAGCTGGACTGTAACATTGGAAACACAATGGACAGCTCGAAGGACAAGCCCCCTTATGGTCTGAGGATTCTGTCTGCAGCTCACCCCAGGACTGGAGGGTCTCTCTAATGGCAGTGCTGCTGGACCCCATAGACTATATGATGACCCGTCGAGAAAAGACTTGGACTTAACTGCACTCCCATGTTCCCTCAAACACAGCCAGGAGGCCATGGGGGTCTATGGAGAGAACAGCAGAGGAGATGGCTAGCACAGGGAGCCAGTGAAACCAGCTCCCTGTAGAATGCAACCATACTAGGAGACTTACTAAAAATGCTCCTGGTTGCTAGAGCTCACCACCAGGAAGAAAAAGGGAACATGATCATTGAAATTAACCCATCAAGCCCAAGTTTTAAACACTTAAAGCATTGTGATCTTTGATATTTTTGAAGAACGGAATGCATGGCACCATGCAGCGATTCCTGAAATACAACCTGGGTGGGCAGTGCCCAGGGATCGGTGCAAAGACTGATTGATTTTGGGAGAGCAGGCATGTGTGGGGGCACCTTCCCTAGTGTTACTGTTTTGATGGGTCAAGCAGCTCCCATCTCCCCGGAGATTGGGAGTTTCTTAGCACACCTCCCCAGTGCCTGTGTGCTACCCTGCTTTTCATGCCGGTATCCTGAGTGTGGGACACAAGACACACATTTTTCCACCCTGCCCACAAGAAGCACCAGGGAAAATACAGTCGCTGTCTCCCACAGCAGCAAACATCAGCGCAAGCCATGCAGGGAGCCGGCTGGTTGTCCCAGGAAAGTGTTCACCGCACTGCCACAACAAAATGTGCATCAGGATGCTCTGGATGGGACCGTGCTCCTTACCAAAAAAAAACAAAATGTAAAAAAAAAACAGCAACACGCGGTTCCCGAACACGGCGGAGACTAGCTGCTATAACATTCACTTCTTCTAGGGCTGGAGTACCCAATAATACCCTGCAAGTTCTTTGTTTACAGATTTGTTCTGCAATGTGGTGCCCTAATCTTGGCAAGGGCACCATCAATGTGTTGGCAAAATGTTGTGGGGTGCTTGCCACAGCACCCCCCAGAAAGAATTCACAAAGTACCCATAGTCTTATGTGTGATTGAATTCATGATCCCACAGGAATTTCTCACAGTTTTGAAAAAAAACTCCTAGGGCTAGAACTTTTGTTATACAGGCTTGGAGTGCAGTGATCTCTAGTCGTTGGAATCATCACAGAATTTTATGTGGCCTAATAGTGTATAAGAAAGACATAGACTCATGTTATATTCATTTTAAATTCTTTATTAACAACATATTATTGAAAGTAATTTTTGATAAATATTACATTGCTTTATTGACAATATTGATTGCATTTAATCATGGCTAAATCATTCCAACGACAAGATGATGCTTTTTACCATGTGGATTATTTGTATTTTAACATGATGAAACTTTGACTAAGCCAATAGGCCTGCTTTATATATTAATGCGGCTACCTTTGTAGTCTTGCCTTATATTACTGTTGTGCTGATCCTTTGACAAAACAAAAAGGTTGGCCTTATACCTTGGTGTGGTGACTTTTGAAAAGCCAATAGACCTGTTTTTTTTTAAAAATACACCCCCTCTATATTGTGATGTTCCATCTGGTATAGGTGGGGAATACTAAGAGTTTAGGGGTCAGGACCCATTTGATTCAAATATAATTTCAGAATGTCAAGATATTTTGAATCTGCCTTACATATTTATTTGTCAATGAAATTGTAGCATTTATTACTTTGTGTAATAATTTTACTTTGGCTTTTTAAAAAAAAAAAAAGCACTGACAGATGATCAATTTTTCAGTGCTGCTCTGCAATGCTACACTGATAGAGTCACGTGCTACAATGGGGCACTTGTTTCAAAGAATGGAGACCATTTTGGACCTATTACTTTCACAGGCCTCGCACCCTGCCCAACTAATAACCCAATTTCTAACAATAAGGAAACAGTATTTGGAATGGACACCCCTAACAGACCCCTTCCAAATACCAATTTGGATTTCAAACCTATTTAATGATATGGAAAACCTTTTATGAATCGTTAATAGAGTTAAGTACATTCCAAAAATGTTTTTAAAGGCTCACAGACCCTAATGTTTACCAAAGCTGAGGGTTTGCAACTAGTAAAACACTATTCACATGTGTCCCTAAGACCAGGGCGTACCTTTACTTTTTGCTGTATACATTCATGAAACCCAATGTATTTTCATGATGTAACATATACGGATACATACAGTTCACACTGGGATATACTGAAGCCATTAGTACAACTGAGCTGGAAATGGCAATATGGATTCAGACACCAGTAATTACTGATGTCACAGGTATCAGTAATTCGGAGGAGCAGAATACTGCAGCATTACACATGATTGTACCCTATAGGTACTATGAGATTCAAGAAATTACCTTGGGAATCATGTTTTGCTTCTTCTCTGCTAGGTCCCCATGTTCAGCCTTTCCCCCACCCATACATTTATGAATGTTTAGGTGTTACAATTCCTTGAAGGGAGGAAGGGTACAGATGTCATTGTTTTCCCCCATTTGTAGCAATTTTGATTCAGCAACTAACTTGGGTTACTGGTCAACTACCATCCAAGTGAGGCAACTGTCAGTATGCATACAGAAAAGCTTAGCAAATTATTAAAGTAATGGCATATGGTGAATCGCTTCAAATAAACAAGGTAAAGTGAATCTATTAATGTTATTTCTGATAGTTTCTCTGGTGCTATCAAAAGACTCTCACTGAGACTTAGTGCTTCTTCCAACTACAGATTACCTCATTCTAACCAGTGTGGTAATCCTGATTCGACAACCAACTGGAGTTTTTATCCGAAATAGGATTACACAAAGCACTTTTTTCCAGCACATATTTGGCAGCTAAAACTTGACTTGGGTAAAATCACGCTATTTCAGGTTTAGGAGCCAGGAACATGAGAAACGCACTCATTACTGCAAATTATTCTTTAGAGTTCACTCTCATCCAGTTGAGTCTTTTCTCTTTCTTTTCAAATTCCCAGATTCCTTTAGCCTCTTGTATTCTTGATTGATGCGATCATTTAATTCTAATTTCCTCTTTGTCTGTCAGTTTCATTTCCTGTTTTTTTTTCCCTATTAAAATAATATCTACAGCTTTTATAAAAAGTAAACAGGGTTAATAAGCAAAACCCCATGATTAATACTGGCACAAAATTAGCCCTAAGAATTCCTCCTCAAGTGGCTGCCAATAACAAACTCCTTTGCCTTTGATTTTCTAAAACACTTAGGGCCCTATTACGAGTCACCAGACTCATGGTGGGGTGGCATTACGACCCTAGTGGTCGTGTCTCCCTGGGATGGCCAACTCTGCCAGGGAACTGCCATTCCCCGGTGGTGGCGTGGCAGTCCAGAGGCATCTATATGCTTGGCAGGACCACCATGGTCCCACCAAGCATCTTACGACTTTCATCACCGCCACTAGTTTCATGGAGGTCTTTCCTACATGAAAACAGTGGCAGTAAGGAAAGAAAGGGGGTCCTGGAGGGTCACCTTGTGGATGCACACAACGCGGCAAAACATGTGCACCCCCTGTATGGACTTCTTAGACCATGCCGTGCTGGAACTTCCTTTGACGTTTCCATTGGTGTGCCTATTTTATAGGCAATGCCATGGGAACTGCAAAGGAAATGCCCATCAATTACTAAAAAAGTAATTATAGGGCAGGCGGTTCTCACGCTGGTTTGGCGGTGCGGCGGCAAAGCTGTCCCGCCGTCACACCTCTTCTCATAATGTAAATTATCCCTCTGCTACCAAGATTTTGCTTGAGTGGGAATCAGTTGCAATTAAAATCTTGGCTTACCATAATTTAGGCAATTCCCGCTATCACTCAGGCAATGAATCTCAGTTGTTGTATTGCCGTACATCACATGAAATTATAATCACAATCACTAATCTATCTGCACTCACTAATGAGAGTTTGGTATGAGTTCAAGGTTTTACTAATCCAAATCTTAGTAAGTCATCTTTATTAAAATCACAAGTTGAATTCATCAATCTTAGTCATTAGAATTTTATTAGAAATCTATAACCAATCAATAAGCAATTAATAAATTGTATTAAGGGCATTAAGCGTGTTCCATAAATGAATGCACTCCTATTCTAGAATGTGGATGAGAAAAGTTGTCAGTCAGAACCCAAAAAGAGTTCTAGTTTGAGAGAGTGTGAAAATATAAGCAAAAAGCTTCTGCATTAAAAGTCATCTTGCCAAATTAATAATCAATCAAATCAGAACTTCACATCAAGAGAGGTTCAAGAAATTCAGTAGAGGGGGGCATGGCCAAGCAGTGTGGCCGACAGGACGTGAGCTCCTTCGGCTCCCGGCGGACCTGTCGCTTTACCTCCAAAATCCTGTGCCTGGACGCCTGCGGGGAACAAATGTTTGCAGAGGGGGCCCTAGTCATGGTGTGGGCCTCCTGAATGGGGATAAAATCTTGTCGGTGGAGCTGGCCCATGCTCTATGGGCTCTACGTGGCCGGGCCGGACTAGGCGAGGCTGCGGTGTGCTGGGAGGAGCCTGGTCCGGAGAGGTCACAGAGGGACTGTCAGCCACGATCGTGGACCCACTGGGGTCCCTACTGATGGCGGCGGGGGCACTGGCTGCGTCGGGAGCCCCCTGAGCAGCAACTCATGTGAGCGGAAATCACCCTGTTGGTGGATCTGGCCCGCACTCGCCGGACTCTGTGTGACTGGGATCGGGCTGCGGCTTGAGGTGGGCTACGAGGAGCCTGACCCGGAGTGCCCGCTGAGTAATTTTCTGGCATGTTCTCTGACCCGACAGGGTCCCTGCTGATGATGGAGGGGGCACTAGCTGCGGCGGGAGCACCCTGAGAAGAAATCCGGTAGCCGTCCTGGGCCGCAACCATGGGGCGCTGTAGGATCGGAAGTGTCCCATGTGAGAAGGAAGGAGGCCTGGCCTGGGGCGCCTGACAGGGCTGATCTGCAGAGACCTACAGCTTTTGCCTGTGCACATTGGTGAGTGACTAGAGAACGGGGAACTCCCTGCGCCCTTGGGTTGTGGAGGTGGCTGCTGGGCTGCTCACGGCACTTTGGATCCCGGAGGCCTCTGGGCCATATGGTGAGCCTACATTAGCCTACATTAGCCAAAGGAACACTAATTGGAGCGCCGGAGCGAGGAGACTGCCAGCAGGACAGTCTGTGTCCAAAGAATCAGTACAGCAGTGGGAGCCACGAGGTGATCAGCCAGTGGGGCCCCACAAAGGATCCTGGGGGGCCCCATACCGGGATCTGGCCCCCCACGGTCACAGGTCTGGATGAGGCTGGTGACACCGGGGGAACTGGGCCTCTGACCGGGCATTGACTGATGGGCCCATGCTAGAGGGGGCGCGCAGGAATGAAGCAATGGGACATGGAAGGTTACTCCTATACCGCTTTGTTTGCCAAGTGGATGAAGGAGGCCCTCTGTACCACAATACGCAGCAGAGCAGTTGAGGCCTCAGAGCTGGGGACTTGGTGGTGGAGCCCATAACCCTTGGGGTGGCTGCAACGCAGGAATGGTCTCCCTATCTGAGGGAGCAGGCCAGTGTTTGTTGAGGTCGGAAGGTGGGAGCTCTGTAGTCCACGCAAATTGCTTGGGAGGACGCCATTTCATCGATCACAGTGAAGCCTGGCTGAAATGTGCGCAGAGTCCGGATTGCCCTTACTGGCACCTCCAAGGTTCCAAGAACCTCTTGGCCACATGGATAAAAAATCGGGAGAGAGTGCAGCGTTGGCCTCTGCAGCATCGAGTACAGTGAATAACGTTTTCTTTTGAAGGAAGAGCGACGGTCCGCAAGGGTGCTGGTGAATCCAGGAGACTCCTGTATTGGAGTAGACGGACTGAACGACCACCACAATACGCCTGAAGGCGCCATACAAATATGGGAAAAGACAAGCCAGGACGCGCATCCAACCCCAATACTATCACCCAATATACAACTCAACGCCTCCCTACGCAACGGATTATGAGACAGTCGGTCCCTGAAGGAGATAGTTTAACGGTCATTGAGCCATCCCGGACAGAGCTCCTGGAAGCCATTCAGGGCTCACGGACTGCCCTGGAAAAGCAGATTGAGACAATGTCCATTGATGTTAACTTACTAATGGTCGACCTACAAAACATAGCGAATAAAGTGTCCACGGCAGAAGGGGATATAGTACAACTTCAAGGAGAGGTGGCGTTGTTAAAACACCAGGTATCACAGCTATCCAGTACTACTGGGGCCCTGGAGCACCGTGCTGCGGAGGCAGAAGGTAGGGCCCGTTGCAGTAATATCAGGGTCCTGGGCATACCGAAACGCAAGGAGGAGGGTAATCCTGAACATTTCTTGGAACACTGGATACACACCAAGCTCTGCCCCAACAGTCTTTCCGATGTTTTCGGGGTGGAGAGAGCACATAGGGCACTGGTCCCTCCCCGGCCTCCCGGCGTGCCTTCCAGGACCCTTATAGCCAAGTTCTGAATTACAGGGATAGGGATTGTATTTTGCGGGCTGCGCAAGAGACATCAGACCTCACCTATGGCAATGGCAAAATCTCAGTGTACCCGGACTATACCAGGCAGGCACAGGAACAGAGGAACTCATTCTAAGGTATGAAGCAAAAACTTCATGAGCTGCATCACCAGTACATGATACTATACCCCGCCAAGCTGAATGTGATTTCCCAGGGAAAATCTCACTTCTTCAAATCTCTGGATGAAGTCTGGGAATGGTTGAAAATTCGGGGAGATTCACTCCCTGCCCAGGAGAAACAAGGGCTCGGAAAAAATGGGGAAGTAGGCCCCGAGGAATCGGAGGTGCAGGCGGAGGAACCGGTCTGTGGACTGTGACCCGACGGAGAGACAGAGATTCACGGTAGGGGATGATGGCGCCATGCGGGTGGAGTCCCCGGGATCGGGTGGATCGCCTCTGCAGTCCTCGTCAGATGCCCCAGAAACAGAACTGGTATCAGAGACCTTTCTCCCAACGAATTATGTGATTCCAGAGACTGTTATGGACACTCTCATAACCCCTCCGGAACGGGAATGATGGTAACAGTAGTACTATGGGTTCGTACTTCTTATAATCCAGCCGGACCAGAAAATTCATAGGTTAAATAAAGATATATAAGATGTGCTGGCCTAGGGAGGAAATGTTTGGGCGACGGGAGGGCATGGAGATCCTGTACATGCTGGATGGTCTGTGATGCGGTCTAGACTCGCACTGGAAGTAACCTAGATAATGGCGATCCTGTGGTCTTAAGATTTTGTTGGTGGAAGGCGCACTCTGGTAATAAAATATTCCTATATTGTTCGATATGTGTGCTGTGTTGGAATTATGCCTGCAAAGCATATATGTGTGTACAAATGGAAGTGGCCTAGCCCCGTGATGGCAGCTAGGACTCCAAAACACACCAACAGTTACACAGTATACTCATTCAACAAAAATTGAATTGAAACTTTCTTCAAAGATGATCAACATCATATTCAACAAGTTTGTCTAATCATAACATCTGATTAGTTGCCTAATAACACAAATGAGTCAATTATAACATACAATAACATAATGGCAGACTTTATTACAAAAATCTTGATACCCAATGCATTTCGGGGCACTGGGTCCCTTTGTCAGGGGTTTTCTGTTGGAAAGGGGAAAAGGAAACATGTTCAGAAGTTGCATATGAGGGGTCGGTCAAGTCTGTTAGTGTCAAGCAAACACTTGTGGTTCTCCAGTAAATCGTGCTACCTTCATCAGAGTGAAATAAGCAAATGTGCACAAATTTAAAAATACTTACTGAGTTCTTGTAACCGAATGCTGCTATGATCTACAGTCATCACAAAAAAACAAATACGGACAATTTGAATGACTCGGTCTTGTGCCATCCAGGGAAATCAATATGTAACGCAATTCTACAACTCACTCATACCTGCTAAATAGTTGCTTCTGATGTTCTGCTGAACAGCGGCCAATGTATTTCTTGATATAAAAAAAGTCACACGTGGTCTTGGAAGCTTGTCTATGAATCTACAATGAAAATAGCACCAATCACTGCATCTGTCAATGGTGACCGCCTAATGATGAAGCTGACGAAAAAACCATGATAAACAAACCTCTAGGGCGTGAGCACAAAAATAAGTTTCTGCAATAATCCCCGGTATTGGTAGAACATCTAACTCCCGCTTGAAAAGCCTGCAAATAGAGAAAAATATTCCTTGAACCTAAAAAAAGAATTAGCATGAAGCGGGAAGCCTGAGAAGTCCTCTACGCTACAATATTTTCACCTGTCGCCAAGTTGAGCTCCTCCGAATACCACTTCACACAAACTCTACAATGATCCCCATAACTGGTAGGACATGTAGCTCCCGCTAGGCTAAGTTGAGAAAAACATGCCTTTAACAAAAAGTGAAAATTACCGTAGAGAGTGGTGTCTAAAAAGCCCTCTACGCTACGATATTCTTACCTGTCACCAAGTATAGCTCCTCCGAATGCCTCTTCGCACGGTACGGTCACACAACAATTACGACAATTGGAATACCTCGCAAGGAGGGAACTGAACCAACGCTTGCACTCATCAACATTGATACAATATCATCGCGTGAAGAGGATCCCGTGATCTGAGATTAGCAATTCGACCTATGCTTTTCAGAATTCATAGTAATCAACAATTCATGGAAAAATGGTATTTCATTTTAAATACATGTTCTTTAGATTTGATACTTCTCTTGATCGAAGAACTTTCAAAAACCATCCATGATCTGGAAGAGGAAATGTACAAACTAAAAAATTATTTATCTAAAAGAATGGAAGAGGAACCTTAGGGCAAATTCTTAGAAGATCTCAATTTGAAATTAGACAGGAATGGCAAGGAGCTTGAAGAAACAAAGTTGAGGAAATTCAAAAGAGATACTATTGATTATAAACTTAATGAGGCCTATAAATGGGCAGAGGTATACGCACAACGACGTTTCTCGAAAAGTAATACACAAACATCTTCAGAGGAAAGTGTAGTCTCTGACCATGATATTGACACATCGAGACCATCAGCTAAAAATTTGCTGGCAGGAAAAACATCAGCAAAGAAACAGATGAGACCACCTCAGGAACCACAGCTACTGTGTCTTTTTTAGAAGGGGTCCAGATCCCGTCCGACCACCAGATCAATCTCAAACCAAATCTCAAGAAAAAAGACAAGGAGAGGATAAAGAAAAAGAAAAAGGCAAAAAGGGCCTCAGGAGCCAGACAAGAGTCTCATAATAAATATTTCCAAAGTACAACTGACGAAATTTGAAGAAAAAGTATTGAATAAAGGCACATCGTTCGTCAGCACATATAACACCACGGAATTAGAGACAGAAGTAGCGTTCTTTCAATTCATGAGGATTTTGAGCTTACGGAATTTCTTCACAAATATTTGTCCAAATGAGTCCAGCCAAGAGGATACAACATTCACGTTTAAACCAAAAAGTACATTTGTTGCCCCAGTGTCACACAAAACCCTTGACACTTTTGAAAAACTTGTCAGAAAAGACCTTAATAAGATTGTTTACACAAGAAGATCAAAAAATCTAAGTCGAGCATAATACAGCACGCTCTTATCCTTAGCAAAAAAATCCAAACTTAGTATTTCAAAAGGTAGATAAAGAAAGAGGGCTGGTCCTGATGGACACAGAATACTATGATAGAAAAGTTTCGGAACACGTCTACAATGAAACAACGTATGGAATCCTCAGCGGGGATCCAACTCTGAAAATAGCAGAAACACTGAGTAAAATATTGGACCAAGCAGAGGAGTTGAATTGGATTGACACAACAAACAAAAGATATCTCATGAATCAGTTCCCAAGGAGACCAAAAATCTACTTACTCCCAAAAATTCACAAAGATCTTGTCAATCCTCCCTTTAGACTGATCGTGTCGGGTGCGAATCTTTGTTTGAACATCCTGGACGATTTATAGATGCCTATTTACAACCGTTCGTCCAAAATTGGACCACTTACATTGAAGACACCACAGATTTCTTACGTAATTTAAACTCTATACAGGATGATGTTTCAGATGACTGGTTACTTTGTACCATAGACGTGGTCGCACTTTACACCTCTATACCCCATGCCAGTGCTTTGGAAGCTGTTGAATGGGCACTGCTTCGACAAGAGAATTTAGACGTACCCATATGTTTCATCTTACAGTTGTTGGAGTTTTGCTTACAGAATCACTACTTTATATGGAATGAAAAGTTTTTTGTCCAGTTAAATGGAACTTCTATGGGTTTTCCTGGTGCACCTGCCTACGCGAACATGTTTATGGGGAAATTCGAAAACGATTTCATATTGTCTGACACAACTTGGAACGATGGCCTGGTTTTCTTCCGCAGGTACATCGATGACATCTTCCTTATCTGGAAAAAATCGGAGTCTTCCTTGGTAGATAATATACGTACCGTGAACCTTGTGGATCCGAGGATTCAATTCACGCACAATATCAACAAAAAATCTTTAATGTTCTTGGATGTCTCGATTTAACTAGAGTCAGGCAGAATCAACACACGTGTGTATAAAAAAACAACTGACAAAAACAATGCTCTTCTTTTTAGTAGTTTTCACCCTTCATCTCTAATAAAAAACCTACCTGTTTCTCAGTGCTTAAGAACCCGACGCATCTCATCTGACAATACGGCAAGTGATGAAACATTACAACAACAGAAATTAAATTACACAAGCAGAGGATACCCTGAAACACTACTGTATTTACAATTGGAAAAAGCAAAGCTTATACCAGAGAACAACTGTTAAAAAAGGTTTCTAAGAAATCTACAAATCACGCTGTCTTTGCATCAAAATCTTCCACTGCATCGACAGACATCATAAAGATCATCAAAAAACGTTGGGATCTGTTGGAGGCAGAAACTCATTTCAATAAGTTATTCTGTGAAAAACCTCTCTTCGCATACATTAGAGCGCAGAATCTCAAAGAACTTCTTACCAAAAAAAAAGATCGAATAGTCACGCCAGAGTCCGCATCAACCAGAAATGGTACAAGCAAATGTTGGAATTACAAGCATTGTAACAACGCGATTGTTGGTGACATTCTTCTATACCCTCGAACAGGTGCAAAAATAAAACTACGTAGTAGTACAAGTTGCAATTCGAGCATGTCGTGTACACTATAAAATGCCCAAGTGGGCTTTTGTACGTAGGTAAAACCGGAGAGAAAAATGAACATACGGCTAATAGAACATAAGAGCCGAATTCGCACAAAAAATTCAACATCAAGCTTGGCAGTCCATTGGGAGGAACAACGTCACACAATTGCAAAACTAAAATTCCAGATAATCGAACAAGTTCCCAAAACTCCAGGCGCTGACAATTCCAAAATTCTCCTACAGAAGGAATCTACTGGATTAAAAAACTTCAGACCATGATACCACAGGGTCCTAATGATAAATTAGAAATAGCATGTTTTCTTTAAATTTTAAACATATATCTTTCTGACCCCACGGGATCCCCTCCAGCATTTACACAAAACACTTCCTGAGAACCACATTCCACCTCCCACACACATACTGAGACATACATGAGGGATTTACAAATTATATCAGACACAATGATATCAGTGGACATTTAATTGTGAGGAATGTTTTCAATGTCTACAATGGACTATGCAGTTCTTAATGAGAAACGCATTGAGTTGATGCTTATCCCTTGATTCTGTGACTAACACCGCACACATTTTTCACCAATTCTATCTTCCTTTGAAGAAGTAATTTTCCATGACATTCAGACACCATTAATATTTTTCGGTTTTAACTTTGAGTATCAGTGCGCGATTGTTTGCACTTTTCATTGAGTTCTGATCCGGCTACAGTTTCTTAAAATATCTTCTACTTCCTGCGATCATGCTCGGAGTGATTGTTGTTTGTATAGCAGTCCGTTGTTTATATGATTTTCAATGGTGGTGGGAGTCCGTTGCTTATGTTTACTTCAGACGGAGCACATCATTGCGTAATGGTGGATACATAGAGCAGAGCATTTTGTAACTACGTCGAACACGGAGGAGGTCGAAGTCTGTAGGTGTGCACTACTGTACAGCGATTTGTTTCAAAAGGTGAGAATAACATGACACCAAGCGGCCCAGTGTTTGTACGTTTGCACCCGTTATGCGCAGTCTGAAGGTTCTTCTCTCTTACTCGCAGGCTTAGACGAGGTATCAGAGGTACGTACAGCGGTGGTCAAGGTTTGTGCGAAGAGGCATACGTAGGAGCTATACTTGGTGACAGGTGAGAATATCGTAGCGTAGAGGGCTTTTTAGACTCCACCCTCTACGGTAATTGTCACTTTTTGTTAAAGGCATGTTCTTCTCAGCTTACACGCTCTTACGCGGGAGCTAGATGTTCTACCAGTTACGGGGATCATTATAGAGTTTGTGTGAAGAGGTATTCAGAGGAGCTCAACTTGGCGACAGGTGAAAATATAGTAGCGTAGAGGACTTCTCAGACTTCCCTCTTCATGCTAATTCGTTTTTTAGGTAAAAGGAATACTTTTCTCTATTTGCAGGCTTTTCAAGTGGGAGTTAGATGTTCTACCAATACCAGTGATTATTGCAGAAACTTATTTTTGTGCTCATGCCCTAGAGGTTTGTTTATCAAGTTTTTTTCATCAGCTTCATCATTAGGTGGTCACCATTGACAGATGCAGTGATTGGTGCTATTTCAGTTGTAGATTCACAGACAAGCTTCCAAGACCACGTGTGACTTGTTTTATATCAAGAAATACATTGATCGCTGTTCAGCATAACTTCAGAAGCAATTATTTAGCGGATATGAGTGAGTTGTAGAATTGCATTACATATTGATTTCCCAGGATGGCACAAGACTGAGTCATTCAAGTTTCCTGTATTTGTTTTGTGGTGATGTTTGTAGATCGTGGCAGCATTTGGTTACAAGAACTCAGGAAGTGTTTTTAAATTTGTGCACATTTGCTTATTTCACTCTGGTGAAGGTAGCACAATTTATTGGAGAACCACAAGTGTTTGCTTGACACCAACAGACCTGACCGACCCCTCATATGCAACTTCTGAACATGTTTCCTTTTCCCCTTTTCTACAGAAAACCCCTGACAAAGGGACCTAGTGTCCCGAAATGCATTGGGTATCAAGATTTTTGTAAAAAAAAGTCTGCCATCATGTTATTGTATGTTATAATTGACTCATTTTTGTTATTAGGCAACTAATCAGATGTTATGATTAGACAAACTTGTTGAATATGATGTTGATCATCTTTGAAGAAAGTTTCAATTACATTTTTGTTGAATGAGTATACTGTCTAACTGTTGGTGCGTGTTGGAGTCCTAGCTGCCATCACGTGGCTAGGCCACTTCCATTTGATCCTGTGGTCTTTACACATAATAGTCTGTGACTGGGTGAGGCCGGGAGTCGAACATTGAAGGGAAGTTCTACAGCCCCTGCTAGGCTTATGGGGCAGGTGTGCACCTCCTGGCACAAGCATGGGAAGGGCATTAATGCACGCACAATTGCAGCATACTTGCTCATGGGTGTTGGAGGGGTTACTGGGAGTTACTCATTTTGTTTGCTCAGTTGTTGATGGTGCAGCATGCATTGGTTAGCCTGATTAAAGTTCATAAAGAGCAGAAGCATAATAGTGTAGGATGGTACAAGGGCAATGGAGACTAAAATTATGAGCTGGAAACTTAGAGGTCTGGGCACATGCACTAAAAGATATGGAGTTCTTTCCTTTCTCCGACAGCACCAAGCGTCGATAGCATGTCTCCAGGAAACTCACCGTAGTGAGGATTGGGCCCAAAGGTGGGGACAGCTCTTTCACTCCTCATACTCTGGTGTGTGTAGCCCCAGGGACCCACTTAGTTCTGCAGTTTATGGAAGCAGATATATACTGAAGGTATATACTATTGAGAGCTAATCTAGCCAGGAAGAGATGTGGCTATATTGAACACACATGCACCCAACATGGATGATCCAGACTTTTTTCAAATCCCCCAGGATGTCTTGGTGTCGGAACTAGAGGTACTCCTCATATGGGTGGGAGATTTTAATTGTGTATTCGACTCAGAACTTAACAGGTTCCCTCCTCGAAAGGCTACAAACCACGGATGACGGAGAAGCTATGAGAAGACATGGGAAACTTAGGGGTATAGGATATATGGCGGCATCTACACCCCACCCAGAAACTCCACAGACTAGATAGAATATTAGTGGTGAATCCGGATACTGACATGTCCTTAGAGGTAACACATCAAGCTAGATTTCTCTCTGTCCATGCCCCAGTGACCTGCGTGGTAGGGTGGGGGTCCCAGGCTCGACGACCGAGGACTTGGAGTCTACCCACAGAATTGTTGGACGACCCTGAAGGAAAGCAACACATAGGGAAAGCGATAACTGACTACATTGAAAGAAATTGGGAGGAGCTGGGCTTGTCTAAGGCTACGAAGTAGGAGGCCCTGAAAGCGGTGGTGAGCGGTGCACGCCTCAGTCTGACATGCGGGGTCCGCAAACAGCTCCATAGGGAACTGGCACTTGAGGAGCAAGATATATGGGACAGACTAGATAAATACACTCTCACGCAGTATAGACTATGCCTATATTGAGAGGGGGACAAATCGGGTCGCTTATTAGCCTGGATAATTCATAGAGAGCAAAACCCCGATCCTATACTAGCACTGAGAATGCCTACTGGCGGCCTGATCCATTCTGAGGTGGGGCTATTGCGGGTCACAAAGTCTCATATGCAGCTGGTGTATATAGCAGATCCGGCAGTAAGGGAGAGCGCCTACCTCCCCTGCTTACACACTTTGACCCTAAGATCTTAGCCTGAGCAAGCCAAAAAGAAATTAGAGGCACCGATAGCCCTAGACGAAATACAATATGCGTTGCAGCGTTTACCGGGAGTGACGAATATCCCCCAGAGTTCTACCGGGCCTTTGCGAACACACTGCCCCGACTTCCCCTACAGGTTTACCTGGAGGCCTTTGAACGGGACACCCTTCCGCCTAGTATGAAACAGGGTGAAATTTGCATGTTCCTGAAACCGGGGAGGAGACCCATATGAGCCTTCCCTATGCCGCCCAATCACAATGATAAATACGGACACCAAAATCTCATGTAAATTGCTTGCATCTCACTTAGGGCCATATTTGCCGGACCTTGTACACGAGGATCAATGTGGCTTTATACCTGGTTGTGATACAGCCATGAATCTGCGCCAACCTAACCACATTATGCACAAAGTGCGGGACAGGAAGGAGGAGATGGTACTTGTCTCCATAGACCTAGCTAAGGCATTTGACACAGTGGATTGGAGGTCCTCAGAGTTGCAGGACTAGGCCCCAAATTTCGCCGATGGGTCAGGATACTGTATACTGACCCTCGGGCAAGGATTAAGCTGTGGAGAGCATGATCCGAAGAATGGCAGCTGGGTCGGGGATGCCCACTCTCGCCCTTATTGTTTGCCTTAGCCATAGAACCAGTAGCAGTATGGCTGAGAACGGACCTGGATCAGTGGGGACTCAAGGTGTGAGACACGACCCACATAATCTCCTTATACGCAGATGACGTGCTTTTTTTTTTTGGCCTGTCCTCAGGTAGCCATTCCGGAACTGCTGCGTCAGCTGGACAGGTTTGGGGTTGTTTCTGGGGTAAGACTTAACCGTCATAAGTTGTTGATTTTCCCGCTGGTGGGATTAGCTACCGTGCCTCAAGGGGGCCTCTCGGACCTGGGTCTTAGATGGGAGTGGGTGGGCTTCCGGTATTTGGGGGTTCAGGTTGCACTGTCCGATGCATAGATAGTGGCCTTGAACGTGGATGGGTCATTCATGGCCCTACAGTGGTCTGTGACATTCTGGAATACCCTTCCACTGTCTCTTATGGGTAGGCTAGCCATCGCAAAGATGGTAATGCTTCTGAGAATCCTTTATGCGCTCCAGAACTCACTTTGTTTGCTCCTGACACTTATTTTTAACCAACTAAATATGATCCTGACCTCACTGCTTTGGGCGGTAAGAAGAAGTAAGTAGCCCTAAATACTATGATACACAGTTATGAGGAGGCAAGCCTGGAAGATCCGCGATTTGACTTATATTATTATGCTGCTCAGCTCTAACATGCGGCGCACTGGATGGCGGAGGAAGATAATTGGGAAAAGCGTTTGCTAGCTGGTAGGGCAGAACCGATAACATTTCAGATTTCACTGATAGAGGCAAAAGGAGCGGAGGGCACCCTCCCATATGTAGTTAGACACACAGCACATATCTAGCAATGATATGTCGAGAAGATTTTAGGGAAAGCACCATTTCATAGAGTTACCTATATGGGTCATGGCCCCGTTCCGAGAGATGGGCACACACATGACATTCCAGGCCTGGAGAGATGGTGGCTGTGAGGTACTAGCAAACCTGTTCCCAAATGAAACCTTTATTTCCTACGGACAGGCTAGTGAGGGTTTTAATCTAGGGCAGGGGCACTACTTATACTATGGAGGTATTCAGGAGGTAGTCAAAATCACCTGGCCACAGTACCCCGATTTCCCTCAAACAACATGTACACTGGACATACTGCTTACATGTGGTGCCGCCACAGAACGATTTCCCTCCTGTATAAAACTGTGAAGCAAGACTCTACACCCCAGATACCGCCATCAAGGGCAGCTTGGGAGAGAGATCTCAATACACAGATAGAAGAAACAACTTGGGCTTCCATAGGCGCTCTCACACACACTGCCTCCTGCAATGCTAGATTTAAGCTAACACATTATAACTTCCTGCACCACACTTACCTGTCACCAGTAAAGTCAAAACGCATCTCAAATGATAAAGACAGTAAGTGCCCCAGGTGTGCCGCCGAGGATGCAGATTTTCTTCACCTGGCATGGGAAGGTTCGGTGGTGAGCCAGTTCTGGACGGGGGTGGCTCATAAACTACGGGAGGTCACAGGCCTTCCACTGATGGAAGAACCACTGCAATATTTACTAGCCCATGTTAGGAAGCCCAAGAAACAGAAGCTACCTTATAAATTGCTGCAATTAATGTTCGTATTAGCCAGACGGAGGGTGGCCATAACATGGATGGGGCAAAGCAGCATAGAGATGTCACTCTGGATCAAGGACATTAGAGAGTGGGCATTAGCTGAAGAGACACATATGAAGCCCACACATAGGGATGAAAACTTACAAACAGATTTATTGGGATGTCGGGCATTGTGTATCGCTGGATTTATGACAGGTGGGGGGAGGGGGTGTCTGACTGAAGTGCCTCAGATGGTGAGCAGGACATGAATGACAAGGGAGAGCATCGAGGGAGTGGGAGTCGGGGAGAATAACTGTGTTAAGTGTATGACCTATGCCTATGTGACCTGTTCTATGTTCCATTCAATGCTGAGACATATACACAATATGATTGTGGACCCCTATCGTTTTTCACTCGCCCCCAGCACTGCTATTTCAGTCCCAAAAAGGTGTAGAATACACTGTATGCTGTACTGTTGTTGTTCTGTTTTATTGAAAAATTGAAAATAAAGCTCTAAAAAAAAAAGAAACTCAATAGAGTCTGAGCAGTGTGGAATGGGGATAGATGTGTATGAAGTAGAAAGAAAGGGTCTCTGCCTACTCCAGGAACACAAACTATTATAGGCATCACATTGTATCAACATTGCAGTCAGTGGTTTCTTCTTTCTTCAGCCAGACAATCATCTTTCGATGTTCTTCATGGGAACAGGATTACTCCTCTTCTCACAGGAATACAGTAGTCCACAGACAGCAAGTTGAGTGAAACATTTCTTATCAGATACAGTGTTAACTCTTACACTTTCACATCATCCATTCCCTTTAGAAATGCTGCATCATCCTATGTCAACTTCTTCATTACCTCACTAAATGGCAAATCTCTCATCATTAGTTAACAGTGATCTTTGTGTAAGTAGAAACATTTTGCAGAATTAGATGGAAACATTTATGCAACTATTATTCATTATAAAAAACATGTTTCTGAAAAGGTTAAGAAGTAAACATTTTATGCACATTAAGCATTTTCTATTCATGTCAGCTTGTCAGGCAATGATAATTCAGCATTTAAATATGGTTGCCTACTACAATTTTTGCAGTTAACCACATTTTTTTTTATTAAAGCCCACACGTTAATTCTGCACATTTACTATGAACTTCATTATGTATGGGGATAATATTAAACGCTCCCACAGACATGTCAGGAAACAGTAGCAATGACAGTATGATATCAGCTTGCTGTGACTGTGTGCAGTGACACCAAATGTTAATAAAATGATGTGGTTAAAAAGAAAAAGAAAAACTGATTCCCAACAGTGGGCCACTTGGAATGACAGGGAAGGTGTTATACCTACCTGTGGAGGAAAATGTTGATTATGATTGGCCAACTAGTGGTTAATAAGAATCACAAATATCCATGACATATATTGAGGGTATTGTTCGCTTTACACATTTGTACAGAAATTGGAGAGAAAACATATTGAAATACTGGGCAACGAGGAAGGAATGCACTTCAGGAGGCTACTCACCCATTCTATGGAGTATGCAAAGAAAAAGATTTTGCTATTTTTGGGTAATAGGGATTTATTTCTTCATTATTAAATGGGGGCACAACACAAATGCTCGCAAACTTTTGGGTAATTTCAGAACGAGTGAAATTCAAAGCCCCTATACAATCCAATGCAGACTAATACCCAGATAAGAGAGTAAAATCTGATAACCATTTATGGAATTTTCTTTTTTGGGAGAATGGAGATACAGCAATGTTTCAATGTTGGGGTAAACCACTGGGTTCTCCTTTTGTGACAGAGGTGTGCACAAGCCAGATGTAGTTTGGAGGAAATCCACATCTGCCTTGGACACTGACGTTTTTACCTTTTTCTAGACCCTATTTTTGCAGGACTTAACTCTGTGCACTGTTACCCCTGCCAAACTGTGGTAAAGTGCTTGTGCTCCTCTTTTAACCCCTTCCCTGCGGGGGGTTTTCACCTCCAGTGCGGGGGGGGGGGGGCCGCGCACGGCGCCGCCGTGCTAGTGACGAGCTCAGCTCGTCATGAGGCACAGCGGAGCTGCACTCATGACGAGCTGAGTTTGTCACGGCCGCACCCGTTTTTCAAACGCTCAGCACAGCGCGGTAATCAGCCCCGCGTTCGAACGTTCCAACGGCCATGACAAGCTCAGCTCATCATGCGTGCAGCTCGCAACGGGTTAAACACAGTTAAATTGCCTTAGCCCCTAATTGAATTATTTTTCTTGCCTATAAGTCCCTAGTGTATGATACAGAAAATGACCCTAGGACCTGGACGTTAAATGCCAACTGTGAACTGCAGCAGCTATTGTGTCCTCCACAGAGTAGGCCTGGAAAACAGCTTCTGGACTACCATAGGCAGCCTGACAGCAGTAGGTTAAACATTGATGTACAGACCTGTCAAATCATTCTCTTGCCCGGTAGAAAAACCTAATTTTAAATATTAAATAGGGTGTCTCAAAGCCACCTTGCTGCTCACAAGGTCAGTTACATAATATTTAAGAGTGAAAAATGTGTTCCCAGTGTGACTAGGTCTAAAACAACATTGTCACCAGTCAGGCTGTAACTGGCACTTCACAAGAGTCAAATTATAGACAATACACTTCATTCTATAACTTTTTACATGTACTAGTTATAGACTCCATACTTACTCCTTACTTGTTGCCATTTGCAAGGGTGCTCCGATCCCTTCGTCATGGAAAGGGGCGGAGGTGGTCCCCATTTTTAAAAAAAGTGCCAGAGACGAGCCGTCCAACTACAGGCCGATCAGTCTGTTGGATATTACTCAAAAAGTAGTTGGTAAGGTCCTACTGGTCAGAATACTGGACTGGATAGAAGGAAATAAAATTCTTTCCGATTATCAGGCAGGATTTAGAGTGGGTACTGGGACGGTCGAACAAGTATTTAGGCTCATGATGGTGTATTGGAGGGTAGTGGTCCTAGGCAAAGGCAGTCTTTATCTCGCGTTCATCGATTTAAAGACTGCCTTTGACCTTGTACCGAGGGAGACACTATGGAGAGTCCTGGCCAATATGGGGTTGCCACACTATTTACTCACATTATTGGTTAGGCTGCATGAAAATAGCTTTGCCCAGATTAGGTGGGGTCCAGGAGGGGAGAAAACTAGCAGTATCCCGGTAGAGAGAGGGGTCCGCCAGGGATGTGTCCTTGCTCCCACCCTGTTTTCTCTTTATATCAACGGGGTGGTGGAGCATCTCTTAGAACATCCTTCAGATGAACCATCCCTGGCTGGAGAACGTATACCCACCCTCCTCTTCGCGGATGACACGCTTTTAATATCGAAATCCCCGATAGGCCTCCAAAGGCTTTTGAATAATTTTCAATCCTTTTGTACCAAACGGGCCTCGTAATCAATACAGGCAAGACTAAATATCTTGTGCTGAATCCCCCAAAAAAATTAGCACGTCCTCCAATCCTGAATGCTGAACCCTTGGAGAGAGTAGAGATGTTTGATTACCTCGGCATCCGCCTATCTCACAAAATGCAATGGTCTCCACATTTGGATAAAATGTTACTATCTCACAAAAGGATCACAGGAGCTATTCTTAAAGAGCAACGCTCCTGTGCAATTAGACCAATAGCTGTTGTTCTTGATATTTATGAAGCTAAAGGGGTTAGCTCTGCTCTGTATGGGGCGGAGCTTTGGGGCTCATCCATTTACCAATGAATTGCCAAAATCTGAAAGGAAGTTTTGTAGGGCGATTATGTCCATTCCACAGGGCACCCCTACGGTCCCATTAATGCTTGACTTAGGCTGTCGCCCTATTGAAGATCTAGCAAGACTACGTCCACTCCTACTATGGACACGATTGTGGCGAGTGCCTGAACTTAGTAAATATGCGCAAGGCCTCGCAGAAATTATGTCCTTGCCAGGGTGGCACAAAATTAAATGGCTGAGTGACATTAAAATCTTGCTATTTCATTTGGGCCTAAAAGATTCATGGGCTAATAGATCCTCTCCTCCAAAGGCAATTCTCAAGAAACTTTATTGGAACTGGATTACGTCACAACGAAACATTAATGCTTCTATGGGCAGTCTTACTGAAGAGTTCTTAAAATTTAAGGACTCTCCAAAATGTGAACTTTATCTGGATGCTATTGGCAAACCTTTTGATAGGGCCCTCTATTTTATATTTAGAGTAGGAATTTTACCATTGTATACTTTTTCTTCAAGATGGAAACCGCCTGCACAAACTGTAGAGCTTTGTCCAGTATGTTTAGCTAAACCAGAAACATTGGCACATTTTATGTTCGAATGTGGAGAGTACAATCTACCTAGGAAAATATGGCTTAAACATCTATGTCGCCAATTGGGTACCAGGTGCCATTCAGACGCAATTCGTATATTAATGTCTGATAGCCGTACTACCTATGCTTGTGCTCTCGCTAAATTTTTATCATGGGCCTGGTTAATCCGAGCCAAAAGGCTTAAATCAATTGTTTAATTTCCTTTTTAATTCATGATGTGTAAATAATTGTTTATGCATAGATTTTCTTAGCAAACTGTTTTACTCTTGGCTTTTTTTATTGTACCTATGAATTTCATGTGAAGCTTTTATGATAATTTTTTATCGAAATAAAGCCTTTTTGACTTGACTTGACTTGACTCCATTTAAAGCCTTTTTTACAGTTAATAATACATTTGATCTAATGGTGAAGTTGGATATTTATTTTATATATGGCAACGGTAACTTCTGGAAAATTACTTTTACTCTGCCTGGAGCATTAACTCTCCAGCCACTGCCCAGGCTGTTCTTAGCCCAAATGGGATGTGAAAGAAGTGTGCAAATTCTCTCAGGGCATGGCCAATGGCTTGGAAGTGGCAAGGTATTTTTCTTCCCTGGCAAGAAGACCAATTAGGGTGGGCCCAGGAACATAATCAACCTCATAGGGGCCTGCTGGAGGTGCGTGGCTTAGAGCCGGATGATGGTGGGCACCTGAGCCTGCAGCTCTTTGCTGGCCCACCTATTATCCTACATTTCCTGGACAGGGTTGGCCTCCAACCATGTACAGAGCATACCCTAGATCCAGGGGTATCCACACACGGTTCCTCCATGGACAGACACTGTGCGGTACCTGAGGAGGCTGGAGATTGCCAAGTCCCGGCCTGCCTTCAAAAGATGGCGGCCGCACGGGGTGACCTGTCCCAGGCCATGCGAGCAGCCTGCAGTGACCTCTTGGTATAAGCTGGGACAATACCCAGAGAAATGAGACGAAGCAGCGAGAGCAATGGGTGGATCGGCCTGCTCTCCTCTGGGGCAGCTGAGAAACATTCTGACCTGTCGGGGGAGACGACCAGAGCTGCATCAGCCTGAAGCCTGAGGAGGAGTCCTGGAGCCCCACAAGAGGTGGTAGGAGATGCGGGAATATTGCAGAGTGCCCCACACTACCTTGTTGCTCTCCTCTAAGAGCGTACGAAGAATACAGTGGACCAGTGGAGGACAGCCGCAGCCACAGTGCAGTACAGGAACATTCAGCCAAACCCAATTATACTGCCATCGATAGAGAGGGCCTGATGAGGCACGACTACCGGAAGCCAACAGGTGGGTTTCAAAATGGGAAAGGACTGGTTGGGGGAGGAAGTGTCCTGCCACCCAGGATGAAATTCGGGGCATGGATCGTACCGGTGGTGAGGGCAATGAGATTGGGGCCTTGGCATGGAGAGAGAGGCCCAGGACCTAAATAGAACTGAGCTATGATGACTCTCTGAAGGCTCTCTTTCATAAATTAACCGAGATTCAAGCTGGACACTGTGACTCAAGTATCCTTGTGAGCTTTGCTGGACACGGCTTAAAGGAGTCACAGTTCCCCTAACTGGAAGACTCAGGCCCAAACCAGGGCCCAGAGAAACAAGGTTGCGCCCAATATTCACTGGACCCCAAATTTTAATGTGAGATTGCGTGGGACCTGGAATCCAGTGGAGGCCCTGGAGATGGCAGGGACACAGTGGTCCTTTTAGTGCTGAAGAAAAAACTGAAGTGAAGTGAGCCTCACTTAAAGGGCCTGATACTAAGTCACTATATCAGTACCCTGATTGGAATAGCTGCAGTTGCCTAATCCCCCTCCAGTGCTTCGCTTGGGGACTTGCTCCTGAGCAAGGGACAAGGAGACACGAGGGAGAATTGCCCTTCAACTGGCCTTACGGGCCCCATCCCAGAATCAGACCACACTGAGTGAGGCAACTGACAGTCAGTTGAGCCCACTGTGAGTCCAGAGTTGCCTGGCCTGCAGAGATTGATAAGAATTGGGGTCCCACCACTTGGCAATATAATACTTGAGGGAGACCAACAGATATACCCCCTGAGGGGGATGACACATGGTGTGACCAGACACAGAAGTCAAGCCCTGAGACCCTGAAAGACCATGTTCAGTCACAACTAAGTAAAATACTTGCAGCAATAGTAGACACCAACACCCCTCTGCATCAAAATATCAGCACAGTATCAGTGGGGCTGGGCCTGATGAGAGTGGAAAATCAAAAACTAGCAGACAGAGTCACAGCTGTTGAAACCTCAATCTCAGATCTCCAGCCCACACAGTTGTCAACATCACAGCAGACTAAGGACCTAACTGACGAACACTGGATTACCAGGTAGAAGATGCAGAAGGGCGCAATAGACAGAACAATGCGCGAGTGGTGGGGCTCCCTGAGGGAGTGGAAGGTGGCAGTATGATCAACTACCTTCAACCCTGGTTTAAATTCATGGTTGTTGCCAGAGGGACTGTCGACCTTTTATACGCTGGAACAAGCGCACCATGTCCGGCTCACCTGCCAGTTCAGGGCCACCCACCCCGCCCAGTGGTGGCAAAATCCTTCATTAGAAGGACAGAGATGTAATCTTACAGAAGGCACACTCTGCAGGATCATTCACTGTAGATAACTGTTTCTATATTCCCGACCACGGATCAACAAAAATGGGCCTCATTCCAAGAAGCTAAGACGGTCCTCCATACTGAGGGCCTCCAATATTCTTTATTATTACCCGCCAGGCTACGGATAATCTTAGAGGGAACCACGCATTTCTGTGAGGAACCAATAAACAAACCTGGGATTGGTTGGAAGCATACAAAGCTGGACGGCCGCTACCACGGTCTGGCCCAGCCCTTGGTCCACGGGGACGGAAGCTGAGGAAGAGAGCTAGAAGAGGGCACTCCAAGAAACCGAACCCTGCCCAAACTGAATGTAAAAGGGCTGCTGCCCTTCGAGCCGTGGCTGCGATTGTGGGGTCTTGCGTTAAGCCTCAGCGGCTGCTTCTCCTTCTGTAAAGACAACGGAGGGGTCATATTCAGACTCCTGAAGGGCAAATAGTTCAAATATGCCAGAGAGGTAACACCGAGAACCGCTATGACCTCATGTGAAAGAAATTGCTGTGATGGAACTAGAACAGACGGAAAATCCTGAATCTCCGTGCAGGGTTAGACATTACACCAGGAGACTGTGGACAATACGGGCCGGCATGGACTGGGCAAGTACGGGCTGTCCCTGGTATTTTATTACCTAGCCCCTTTGGAGGACTTCACGTCTCACAGGTGCAGAATTTCCGATACTAGTGTTGATAGGTTTACAGTTTGGGCAGTTGGCCATTGCTGAACTGCTCTTGGGTTTTTTAAGTTCAGTTTTTTATGGACTGTTTGCTACTAGCTGTTATTGTATTTTTGGCAGAGCACTTTGAGCATTTTCTGATGGTGCAAATTGGGAGGGTGGGGAGGGACCTGGACTATACGGCCTAACATGGCGACTGCTCCTTGAATGACAAAATTCTTATCATGGAATATTAGATGGATAGTGTTATATTCCATATAGGTACTCTATATAGGCGCAGGTAACACTGTAGAATGTCACCTATATGAAATGAAATGAAATGAAATTAGATTTATAAAGCGCATGGCTGCCCGGAAGCGTCCCAGCGCTATAGAACAAAAGACATCTGAGAAGGGCCCTAGTTTTTTTTTTAGGAGTCCTGGGGAAACAGACACGTTTTGAGGAGCTTTCGAAACGTCATGTAGCTTGGTTCAGTTCGAATCCTGACAGGGAGGGCATTCCATAAGGTTGCCGTGTTGACTGAGAATCGGTGCCCCCCTGTCCAGGCCTTCTTGACTCTCTGGACTATGGCCTGATTTCCGTAGTCCGAGCGGAGGGACCTGGCAGCTTTGTAAGGGCGAACAAGACTCCCTAAAATAGGGGGCCCCTTACCCTGTAAAGATTTATGGGCGATACACAAGGACTTGAATTTAATCCTCTCCCGTATTGGCAGCCAGTGAGGGCCCTGAGTGCAGGTTTGGCGGAAGATCTAGCAGATGTACCAGTAAGCAGCCTAGCCGCCGAATTCTGGACGCGTTGAAGGGTATTAATGGTCGCTTCTGGGGCAGCCAAGAAAAGGGCATTGCCGTAGTCTAGTCTGGACAAGATTAACCCCTGGATGAGCAGCTTCCTGGACTGCGCTGGCAGTAAAGGAAGGATCTTACGGGCTGACCGAAGTAGGCCTACGCAAATACCAGCAGTCTTTTTTTGCTTGAGTCCTAAATGAAAGGTCCTGCTCAAGCCATACTCCCAAACTTTTAAGTTCGTTCTTTGGGGTAGGAAAAGCCCCCAGGCACGAGGGCCAGATGGAATTAGGGAGCGATGTTATCTGCTGGCCTAAGAGCATGTCTTTCCTCCATTCAATTTGAGTCGAGATCTGCTCCTCCATGAGTAGATTTCCGAGAGGCAGGAACAAAGATTTTCTGTACAATGCTTCTCTTGGGAAAGTGAGACGACAAGTTGCGTGTCGTCTGCATAGGTGATTACTTTAATCCCAAAGGGAGTGACCACATCCTCAAGTGGGGCCATGTATGTGTTAAACAAAGTAGGGCTTAACGACGAGCCCTGCGGGACCCCACATTGGAGGGGGGTTAAAATGGAGTGTGCGTTGCCTTCCCAGACCTGAAAAGTTCTATTCTTCAGGAAAGATGTAAGCCACAACAGAGCCATACCTGCTACTCCCAATTTGGACAGGCGCTGGATTAAGATCTTGTGGTCTACAGTATCGAAGGCTGCACTTAGATCAAGGAGGACCACAACCGCTGATCCTCCTGAATCCAAGATGCAGCTTACCTCCTCGACCACTGCTATCAGGGCAGATTCAGCGCCCTGACCTGGGCGAAATCCCGTTTGGGAGTTGCGCAATAGCGTGTTGGTTTCCAAGCAGGAGGAGAGCTGCTGATTGGCAATCTTCTCCGCAATCTTGCTGAGACCGGGTAGCAACGAGATACGCCGAAAGTTAGCCATCTCCGAAGGATCGAGTTCCGTTTTTTTTTATAGCTTTTACCATGGCCTGCTTCCAACTGGGGGAAACTAATCCCTTAGTAAAAGAGGCATTAAGAAGGTCCGTGGCTAAGGGGGAGATGGTGGCTGCCACGCGTTTCAAGATATGCATGGGCGCAGGGTCATTAGGGGATCCGCTCTTCATAGCGGATAGAGCTGTTTGGAAGTCTTCCCCTGATACCCGGGCAAAAGAGTCTAAACAGGGGCCAGTAATGTGGGCATTGGATTCGGCAGGGTCAGGTGCTTGAGGCCCTTGCGGCAAGGTTTTTAGTATGTTTTGAATTTTACTGTCAAAGAAAACCGCTAATTGGTTGCATCTGGCTTCCGAGGCATCCTGCACCGTCGGAGGACAAGGAATCTTGAGGAGGTCTTTCACTATCCTGAAGGTCTCTCTGGACGAATTAGAGGACGTTCTAATTTTCTCCTCAAAAAAAGCAGCCTGGGCCGTTTGCCGAGATAGTTTGTAGGTCCTAGTAGCAGCTCTGTACTCGGCTTTATTATGGGAGGCCCAGTCTTTCCTCCACGTGCGTTCCCGTTTTTTGCAGATCTTTCTTGGATTTCTTAATTCTTGAGAATACCATGGTGACTTGAAAACCCTGCTTTTCTTTTCGATTTGTTTTCTGGGTAGGACATCAAGGGAGCTATTCAGCCAGTTAGTAACGTTATTGTCTGCTTCAAGTGGGTCAGTGACAGAGAGGGGAGCTGTTTGCTGCAATCTAAGGGTCCAGCTCTCAAGAGGGAGCTTGGACCACGCTCTCTCTAGGGTACGTGAAGCCTGAACCCGTGAACAGTCAGCACCAGTTTGCCAGGCAAACGGGACCAAAAAATGGTCAGACCAGGGTAGGGGAAGGGGGGCCTTGAATCAAGGAGTAGAATGTTTGTAAATATAGGGTCAAGGAGACGCCCTTTAATATGCGTTGCGTCTTTATGTGTCAGATGCAGCTCGAATGATTTTAATTCAAGCTTAAGATCCATTGCCACCTTATCGGATAAATCATTGAAAATCGTTCCCTACATTACATACATAACAGTTCAGAGGGACTGACCTTTTACCTAGATATGACACTGCATTCAGAGAGCAGGTTTTTTCCTAGTTTGAAACTCATACACTATTCATGAGGCTTATTGGAAGCACAGCAGGACTGACAGCCAGACGAACATCTCCTGTATAATATCTATGTATAAAGTTCAAGCCCCACATCATCCTTTAGGGCTGACACAGTAATACAGCAAGGCAGGACCCCTGGGGAGACCTGTGGGTATGTATACATCACGTCTTGCTAAGACAGACAGAGGGGACCGTGACTTCCCGGCTAACACATTGACCAGAGACGCTGAGATTCCTGCATGCAGACATCTAGTTCACAGCGGTCTAACATCCCTCGCAGGGTGTCCAACTCAAGCATAGGATGGAGTCCCATATTCTCTCCTTTCTAAGGTAATGGGGTTGACTAGATCCTAGAGGGATTTTTGGCATAATACCTACACAGATGCTAGGTACATCCAGTTAGGGAGGCATAGTAGGAGTACACACTTTTATTATGTGTTTTATATACTTGAATGTATCTATGATTATTGCAAAATGGTAGAACTGTACCATCCCTTTACTTTCGTAGTACTGCTAATCATATATCTCTGCTACTGTAGAATGGTTGTTACGGCACATCTATTTTACACTGGAATAACAACTGTTCAATAAATCTTTATTGAAATGCCCATACTGTTTATTCTATGTATCTCTGAGAAAAACTAAGTGAGCACGAGTAACTGAGCGACAAGTAGTACATTGTTTCCACGAACCTAAGGGATCAGGGTTGTCATGTTCTGAGGTTGCCAGAAGTGATTCTCTCCCCGATAATAGAAGATTCTGGTGGCACTGTGAGCTAGCTTATACAAACAGGCGAACATACCCAGTGGGGGTGCTTGGAACCAGTCTGTCACAAAATCCACAGATTATGTTATCCAAACGCGCAGATCCTGTATTAGATATATAGGAACTACACAACATGACGCCGCCAGAGTTGGTTAGGTACTTATTTAACAGTAGAATATGAGAAGTTAAGTTGTGCTATTCTCAGAGACCCCAACTCACAAAACACCAGAGCCGTCTGGAGTGGGTGGGCACAAACTCCGCCACAGCTGAGTAGGCAAAAAATCCTATTTATTAGCTGTTGGTTAATCAAGCTTGAAGAACACAGTGTTCTTAAAATTTTGCATAAAAACCTTATCTTAGTTCCCTTGAACAAACTTCTTCTTTTAAAAAATGACTGAGATAGGAGGTGTCATAAGAGTAGGTCTACACCTCTCAGTCGGTGAAGAAGATGCATATGCAATTCCGATTGCAGAAAAATTCAGACATACAGTCACCCTGAAATTGTTAGAAAATGGTTTATCAGCTAGGGATGACTTAGTAGTTTTCGTGATGGATCTAACAAAACAGAGGTATTTCATTTGTGGTTACAATCCCAGCAGCAAATGCAAGAACAAAGACATTTCACTCTTACACAGAAAGAGATGCACCAGCGGAATATTGTCTGTTAGAGGACATAGTGGTTCCGCTCATGTACAAGGAACACTTATACTGGTTTAAAGGTGCCCTACCCCATATAGGAGGAAGAGGAAGATTAGGCCCACTTGAAGGAGAAGGGGCAACATGGCCAATATTAGCAGACTACCCACTACATCCTGACATTGAAACAATGCCTCCATGAGACTTACTCATACAACACAAAGATTTCATTGAAGTCTATAGAAACATGACGCAAATCGTCATGAGGACATTCACTGTCGAACCAGCAATAGCTTCAACAAATGGAACTCAATCTCAGGGTACAGCAACTAAAATCACACCACAAACATTACACACAGTTATGGGCAAACTGCCCACGAAACGCCAACACATTCCATTCCGGGTAGTTCAGAAACTAACACAGTCAGAGGCAGTATTCCCGAATACTACTCCGTATGAAAAACACATAATGCTAACAATCTGCTTGCCCATGGAGATAACACCGCAAATAGATGATTGTTCTACTTGGGGTACAGTCTTTGCTGCCATTTATACCAGAACTCATGGTATTCCTTCATTTGCAGTGATACCCGATGTATTAAGACAAATTCAAAATGAGTACGGAGCAGAGACTGCTCCGTACTGCTCTCGCCAATGCCTAAAAGAGTTCAGTCCTATAGAACAGGAACACGAACTGCCAAAAATAATTGAAACTGCATATGCAGAATTAGGCAGAGACAATTTGGGTGGGAAAGCTTTAAAACAACAATTAATGGGCAGTCCTCAAAAAGACACTTCAAAGCAGACACCTGCTTCTTAAAAAAAGAAGTGGGACAATAAAAAACAGAAAACATTTAAGGGAAACAGATCTCAATCCCGAGGTAGATCTCCTCCACAGGATCCTCTGAAAAGAGGTACAATCTCAGGAATAGAGGTAATATTAGGGAACCTGACAGGTATCAGGGTACTGATACACATTCCTTTCGTTCCTTTCAGGGTTCATCGAAAAATTCAGAAAGAGAAGGATGGTCAGAAAGACAAGAAGAGCGTACAAAGTACAGAGAAAAGCAGAACGCACAAGATTACACTTCCAAAAAAGAAGGCACAGTTAAAAAGAAGAAGGTTGCAGATCAGACATGCCCAGAATTCTGAGGACTCGACTACTGAACAGGGAATGGGCTCAGAGGATGCTAGACAGTGCGACAGAAGTAACAATAGTTCCCCAGAACCTGAATGATTATATCACGGTGGAAACACCTGACACTAGAGTAAGTATCTCACATCAAGTATATGAAATAATGCTCCAGATGGAGGGGGACAAGTGTAGAAAAGTTAGAGGGCTCTTTTGGGAGAACCTTATGTTCGGCTATGACATCTTCTTAGCTGAACAAGATTGGCCGCCAGCATTCGTCATGGATTACCCTAAAGGAGAAACAGTAATTTTACCTGCATTCTCAGGCCATATTGCCAGGCATTTGCAACACACATATGTGCAGGAGTGGGCGGTAGCCCAAGCTCCAGCATTATATAAAAACCATGATGGAGGAATGAGGGTTCAACCCACCACATAATTCCTTTAAAGAGTTCTCCAACTGGACAGAGGCAGTATCCAATAAAGCAAGAAGCTATAAAAACAGGTCAGGGTAATCTTAGATCAACTTGAATACCAGGGGGTGTTTGAAACATGCACCTCTCAAATGAACAATCCTTTGTTTCCGGTCATGAAACCTGACAATACATATCATCTAGTTTTAGATTACAGACATTTAAACACTAAGACATTTGCAGTAAGTATGGGCGAATTTTGCGAATTCGCAATTCGTGAAATTGCATATTTACGGATTCGCAATCCGCAAAATTCGTGAATTTGCGGGGTTTTTTTGTGTTCGCAAGGGTTTCTGCCCGTTCGCAAGGGTTTTTTACCAGTTCGCAAACACGAACTTACTTGTCGGGTCGCAACGGTCGCGACCATGTTGTTTCTACGCCTGGTTCATCACAGCAACCTCTGTTTCACCACTGCCACCCTCAGTTTCACCACTGCCACCCTCTGGTTCACCCATTCCAATTCTGGTTCATCACTGCCACCCTCTGGTTTATCACTGTAGATTATGGGGGGAAAAGCACACCTGCCCTGCCTCAACTGACATGAATTAATTTGGGGCTGATTAATGTGTCACTGAATTTGAGCTGGCACCTGCTTCCTTAGCTGTAAGTGCTTCCTGATTAATGATGAGCTTGAACATGTGAACCTGCTAAGTGCTTTCAGTTTTGCAAAATTCGTTAGCACACCTGCCCTGCCTCAACTGACATGAATGAATTAGGGGCTGATTAATGTGTCATTGATTTTGAACTTCCAGTCTGGCACCTGATTCCTTATCTGTAATTGCTTTCTGTTGCAGTGTAATTTTTTTAACAGGACCTTTGTGGCATACTTGTAGCTATTCTCTGAGCCTGCTGTGAGGGTCAGAGCAGGGTCATAGAATAGTTGCAAGTAGGCAACTGAACTCTGGAGTGGCCCCTCAGGAAGCACTGCAGGGAATGGTTACTAATGATGAGCTTGAACATTTGCACCTGCTGAGTGCTTTCAGTTTTGCAAAAATCGTTTTTCTGCAATTTTGCGCGATTCGCGGGGCGTGAATTCAAGCGAGATCGATTTCGGAAGCCACAAATTCGTGCGAATATACGATTTGTTTTATTGCGGCGGGTTAGTTCGCATGATTTTTTGCGTTTTCGCAAGCCGCTTGTAGCACAACGTTGCAAAGTTACCCTAGCGGTCGTACATGGGCGCGGCCATCTTGTTTGCGTGACGTATTTCCGTTTCCAGGCGCTATGTGTAATCTCGCAAAGTGTGCGGCTCGCTAGTACAAGTTTGCGTGTGATCGCGGGGGAAATCTCGCGCGAACTTACCCACGCGGTCGTGAACGGGCGCGGCCATCTTGTTTTTCATTCATTGCTATGGTTCGGGGCAACCTTTCTGTATCCTCTATCAATCTCTGCCATCCTTTGCTTGTTTGAAGTTTTTTTGATCTATTTTACTTATTATCTATCCCTCTATTTTTCTAGCTCTATATTTTTGTGTTTTCTGCTACTTTTGGTTAATTTTAAACTACTTTTTTAAACTATTTTCTTTTCTTCTTCCCTATTCTATTTCTTCTTTATTATTTCCCTTCCTTTATGCCCAGACCATGGTAAAGGGAGCCGGGAAGCAGCCCGAGAAGGGGAAGGGTCCCGCACCCCGTGCCTGGCTCCCATGCGGGCGTTTGAGGGGGGAGCTAGTGATGCCACAGGAGATCTTTAGCGCGGAGGAGGTGGCCGCACTAGTGTTCTTTGTACAGCGCCGCCTCCCCAGGACCATCGCGGCAGGCGGAAAGATCGCAAGCGGCTACGGGCTCCGGGAGCGCCGGAAGCGGTGGGAGAAGGTGTGCCGGGCCATGTTTGAACACTCTCGGGTCTGGCGCACCTACAACCAGTCCACCCACCGTTGGACAGATCTCCTGGACCGGGAACGCGACTTGCTCGACCTGCTCGGCGTCGAGATCCCCGGGCTTGGTGAGTAGTAGTAGCTATTTCATCACTACTCTGTTTTCTCCTGCTCTGTGTGTTATTATATTGCAAATGTTTGTTTTTTATCAAGAGCAATAATGCTGCCGATTACATTGTAGGTAAATTATATTTCAAAATCTTCTGTGCATTTCAGGTGCACTGCTCTCCTTCTCAGTAGCGTTGCTACTATGCTTATTTGTTTTCGATTTTGTGTTCATTTCATTGGCCTAAGAAATTATGTTTGAGTGTAGTTTCCAGAACTGCGTAATGCTAGACACTAAGGGGCAGATTTGCAATTACCGGCGCATCCCTGCAAAGTAGCAGGGATGCGCCAGTAATTGTGTGCCACGCCACCACCACCCATGGTGCGCCGTATTTACAATGCGGTGCACCATGGCCCAAAACGTCAACGAAACATTACGCATCTGTGCCGTAAAGGCGGCGCATTGCTGAAGTTGCGTCGCAACGATGGCACAGCTCCAGCAATGCTCTGGGGTGCCCTATCTCCCCAATGCTGCGTCAAGCCGTATGTCTGCTTCAAGCAGGCGCAGGGTTTGAGTGACGCATCATTGTCCTAAAAGTGAATGATTGAAATCTTGTAGATTTCCCTCAGCCACTCTTAGGATGCGTTCCTGCGCAGGAACGCCCTCTCTTGCGCCGGAACGCCCCCTGATGGCGCAGGGCTTTACAACGTGATGCATCTCCCATATGCGTCACGTTGTTAATATACGCCGCACCATGGCTCCTCTTTTGTTCTGCCGCTGCGTCACAAAAGTCACGCAACAACGGAGCAAAAGAGCCGCAAGGGGCTGTAAATCTGCCCCTACAGACTCAAGTCCAGTCCTTCTTTTGTACACATGGCAATAAGAAGAACTAGTGGTGGTGGATTGATAGTTTGAGTATTTTAATGACTGGTTAATGTAGTAGGAAACTTTTTAGTGTTGTCACTGATCTTCAATCACAATGGCGTTTGTATGTCACTACGCGTGCTGCGGACTGCTGCCTGCCAGTCCTAGGCGAACCTTTTTAGTACTAGGTTTAGTGAGTTACATAACTTTCCAAGTCGACGGTCCGCAAATCAAGCAATACTAATCTCGTAGTAGACCACATGAGATAGGTCAATATATCCCGTGGAATAGTTGTCTATTTGCTATTTCGCCAAAATATTTTGTTATTGTTCTTTTGAAATGTTTGATTTGGTTGACAACAATCATCCATGTTTTGAGTCTTTCTTTCTTTCATGTTGTACATCAGCTCCCCCCAGGGGCAAGAGGACAGAGGAGGAGGTGGTTGCTGCTGCAGTTGTAGAAGGCCAGGATCGGTCAGGCGAGGGCTCCTTTGCTGGCCCCAGTAAGTTTTAATTTTAATATAGAGTACCTATTTTTTCCTAGCGTTCCTCATTCGATTTTTTCTAAATCGTCTTTGATCTTCTTGTAGACTGTATCTAAATTCTTATCCTGCCTCTACTATGACTCCCTGTGGTATTACTAGATTATTCTTATTAGTCTGTCTGTGTAGCTATCTGTGTAGCTATCTAAGATTGCACAGTTGGCAAAAGGTGTCAAACGAAACTCCCATTCTAGTCATCAATAGCTCTATGAACTGAGTGCAGTCCTCTGGGATTGTCCATAATGTCTTTTCAAGTCTTCAACATGTTTATGCTTTGACAATTCCCAACAATAAAATGCGAACGACCACCAAGAAATAATAAGATACTACTTTACTTTTGGTTTGGATAGGAGGACAATCCATACTACTACTGTTGCAGGGACAAATCTGCACAAACAGAACTATGGACACTAAATAGTGCATTGTTTATGAATTATAATAGGCGCAGGTAGACTTTCCACATACCTCAGTGATAACAGACTTTGAAGAACCCCCAATCTCCTTACTGACTAGATAGTGTGGCAGAGTCATTTAGCTCCCGAATTCATCGATGATTGATCCCCAATGATGATTATCCAACGCAGGACAAGAGTACGGAGTAAGAGTCCAGAAGTATCAGAGGCACGGACTCATGCGTGCAAATTGCAAAACCTTTTGCTCAGTCACTCTTGACCAAAAACCACAGAGTCTATTTAAGTTTTAAAGCTTTATTAAAAGTAAAAACATTTATTAAAAATCAAGTTTGTCATAAAACATAAACGGTTGATTAAAAATGGGAAAGTGCTTAGTGATTTATTTTACACATTTATTGTGGGCGAGCCGAGCCCTCACCTGGTTTGAACTTTAATTTTTCTTTTTGGTGTTGAATCGTTGGTCACTCCGTCCTAGTGATGATGATCTGATCTTGCTCTTAGAAGTGAAGCTTCTGTCTGTTATGAGAAAAATGGTGTGTGTTAAAAAGCAAGCATTCATCAGTTGTGCCAAAAAGTGCAGCAAGACAACACCCTTCCCTGGAAAAAGGGACATTTTTACATTAGAGTAGACAGACACAAATTATTAGATTGGTTTCTGTATTCACATTTCTTCATTCCTAGACAAAATACTAGTGAGTGGTGTATGTCTATGACATCTAACATTCTTAAATGTACTTTGTAGGTGGAACATCTGGTGCCGGGGCCAGCGCGGAGGTGGAGGAGGACACTTCTGGGGAGGAGGCGGTGCAAGTGCCGGAGGAAACTGCTGTGAGGGTTGCCACGGCAGTGGCGGGCAGTGGTAAGCTCTTATATTCCTTACTTATTGAGATTGCAGACTGCAGAGTGTGCTCTATGCATGGGTGTAGTATATATGTTGTACAGTTAAGTTACTATACTGTTAAGAAGACTTTCAAATGTAGAACAAAGTTTTCATCAACCAGGTAGTAGCCTCCTCTAAATGTACTTCAACTCAGCGGTGAATTTTTTTTTGAGAATCCAAATCAGATCTGAGATGAACTTGATGGATGGGATGAACGAAAAGCGAAAGAAGGGTGTAAGTAAGTGTGGAAGGACGAGCAAGTTAAAAGAAATGATGACTGACAAAGAAGAATGATACGTGTTTGATTGGTGCCTGAGGTGGCTGGGAAGGAATATGATGCATGGCTGGGTGAAGGATGAAGCAAGGATGGGTGGAAGGAGAACAGCCTTGGTGGGTGAAACAGAAACTGTATGTGTGCGCAATATATCCTTTGGTTGAAATTCAAATGCAAGTCAAGCACGGATGTATGGCTTGCGGTTTCCCAAATAAAATTAAAAGGTTGTTTTCCCGTGAGAAAACGTAAGGTTTGTCCAGATGAGAGACATGAAGAAGAATGATTGACATATAGTTTGAATGGATGGATGCCTGGATCATGGTACTATCTGACTCTTAGATAGCATATGTGTATCTAGGGAGAGTAGACGGTCACTGGATGAACTAAGTGTTACTTTGAAGAGCATGTAACACCGCATCCGCACGTCCGTTCCAGTGTAGGAAAGGTAAGGAAAAGAAGTTTTAATTTTGTCCGAATACTACCATGAATAGTAGCAGTAGTTTGTATTGCAAGCACAGCATATATCCGGCTATTACGATGGCCACTCACTACCTCTGTTAATAAGTTTAGTAGAACTCGGTCATTCATGTGTGGATGTATCACTGTTCACTCAATAAAAAGCAAAGCACCTAAAGTCATCCCATATGTAAGCAAATACATACCATGTGCAGTGATAGATAATCAGATTATTTATCTTCTTCATTTTCCTTTTCTAGTATTCATTGGCCCTGTAGGGTGAAAGTTAAATTAATTAAGCAGTAGCCCTTGTAACAGAGTATTCTCAGTGCCACCCGTAATAGAAAGTAAGAGTATCACCACCTGCATGTACTGGACCAGTACAGTAACGCAAGTCTGTCTCACTCATCATGGCGGGCGTCTGTTTTTCTCGGGTGCAAGTTGACTGCGCTGGCATTATGCCGGCTTGCAGAAGTTAACGTACCAATTTTGCTAAACAAGAAAGAAGAAGAAGAATAAGACTGGTGTACTGTCATAGTCGACTCTAATGGAGTGAGTCCATAGTGCTCGTAGAATTGATTCCTTAAACTCCCACTAATGTTAGAGCAAGGATGAAGTAGTGGGAGGTTAGATAGATACTGGCCACAATAGTTATGCAAGTTGCTAGTTCTACTGTGACACAACTTTCTGCTGAATCATTTTGTGTTAATCTTAAAGAGCATTGGTTACAGACTATGTCTTTCTTTCTTCATATGGATGCTCCTTCCAAACCAACACGGAAGGAGCTGGCTAAAAGGGCCCGGCAACGGAGGCTGGAGGCGACTGTCGCCGAATATCGGCGGCTGGTGGCCCAGGAGGAGGGGGACACGCAGTCGACCACAAGATCGACCGGTACAGCTGCATCCTCCTCCGCGCTCCCTGGGTCAGCCAGTCAGTGCAGGTCTCCAGCGGTACGGAGCCGGGGTACCGCAGCCACCCGCCACCGCCGAGCAGCAAAAAAATCAGCTGCCCCCACAGCAGTACCAAAAAAAGGTTGCACCGCCTTTCACTGAGGGTGTCCTACCTCGAGCAGGAGCTGCTCACCACCAAAACCCTGCTCGAGAACCTCCGCAAGGAGCATGCCGACCTGGCCCGAAAAGTCAACAGCAGCCAGCAGTAGGAAGAGACTGTCCCTTGCCCCTTTTTTAACGACTTCTGGGGGATGGGAATTGGGAGTTTGGTTTTCTACTTTTTTGGACATAGTTTTCACGGACATTCGTTGGGGGTCGGGAGGGGGGGTGGGTTGGATCTTGCGGGAGATTATTTATGTTAGGGATATAAATATACTTTAAACTTTATCTTAGCATACGTTTTTTTACTTTTTTACTGCTTTTGAGGCTGGTGGGTGGGGGTTTCACAGTAAGTTTGTTTTCCTGAAACTTAAGTGGCATCTTGATTCAAGTTGTGTAAGTAATTGCCCAAATGTTTTCAAAACTAAGTGCCTCTCACAGAGTAAGTGAATTCAATAGTCCTAGGACCGTCAGTCTCTCGTCTCTCCTAATACTCCATTATACTACCTCCCCCCAAACGCTTATCTAACCTGTAATTTGTGTTTGGAAATAGGGCTAGGCACAGGGCTGGCTGCACCGGAAATGGCGATTAAGGTTGGCAATCCTGGGCGGATGAAATGTCATAATTGCGGTGGTACTAGTGGTGTTACACAGTGGCAGTTGCAGCATCTGAAAAAAAAGAAAATGAAACCTTGTTTGTCCTTACCGTAGCATTAGAATGGTACAATAGAGAATATAGCAGGTGACAGTATTGTATTGGTATTGTATTGTGGTATATTTATATAGCGCAACCTGTCACCGCAAAGGGCATCCAGGCGCTTGAACAGTGAACCAGCAGATACAGCAACTTAGCCTGTCCTGGGGAAGAGGTAGGTTTTTAACGCCTTTCTGAAGGCTAAGAGATCCTCAAGACTCCTTAAGGAAAGCGGCAGGGAGTTCCAGAGTTTGGCCGCCGCTACTCTGAACGATCGGCCACCCATCCTCACTCTCTGAAAGCGCGGTACTACTAGTAGCCTGGATGAAGAGGAGCGTAGAGCTCGGGCTGGAAGGTACCAAGTGAACATTTTCCGCAACGGGACCGGGCCCAGGCCATGAATGGCCCTGAACACAATACACGCTGCTTTGTAGCGAACGCGTAGATGAACCGGCAGCCAGTGAAGTTCCTGTAATGCTGTCGTGGAAGAGCTGTGATAGGGGCGAGAAAGGGCAAGTTTGGCAGCCATGTTTTGCACTCTTTGGAGCTTGCCCAGAAGTGTTACCGGGGCCTCCAGAAGTAGTGCGTTACAGTAGTCGAGACGACTAAGGATGGTGCTCCGCACTACTTCGGGTCTGGCTTGCTCAGGGAGGAGGGGCAAAATCTTGCGCAGCATGCGAATCAGCATCATGCACGTTGAGATGGTCTTATTTACGTGCAGATCTAGCTGCAGGTTGGGCCCAAACATGACGCCCAGATTGCGCACCGATTGTGCAGCTGACACCGCCTCTGGAAATGACGAGGGCCAGAAGTCGTCAGTGAGATCTCGGGGGACTCGGTCGTTGGAACAATACAGGACCTCCGTCTTAGTTCCGTTAAACTGCAACGAGTTCAATCGGAGCCAATCCGCTGTAGCCTGCATGCACCGGTGGAAGGTATCCAATGGAACTGCATCCTGTCCCTGGTCAAGATAGTACACTACTACTACAAGAAATAGTACTGAAGGTGAAGGACACAGCAGCGTAATCATTTGCTACGCCTAGGAGGAGGATGTTCTTGATGAGCAATCAAGTTGATGCCGCACATGAAAATCTGCTTTCATTTGCCAATAGTCATGGGTCTGTGTCAAGCTGAGTAAGATATATCCTCGGATTCCTTCACCAGCCAGTTGCTATGACCTTATCCTCCCCAGCAAGTGTGTGGAATTATTGCTGTCCTTTAGTCACACATCAATCAAAACCACACAGCCCGGGGGAAGAGGGTTAGGGTTTGGAAAATGAATGGGAAAGGGGTTTTTTGGGAAAGTTTTGTTGAGAGAAAAAAAAAAACACAGCATGGACAAACAATAATTGAAGATAAACAAATCTTTGGGTACAAAGCTATCCATAAATCTTTTAAGTGCCATAAAGGAAGTGCATGCACTACTGCATGCATAGTTACTGAAAAGTAAGTAGTACTTTAGACAACCGTGAATGAAAGAATGCGACAGTACAGGGCTGCAGTAATTATGCGTTTTCACTTGCCTATCTCTGCACTCAGAGTAACACGTCGTACATTAAATTAGGTTTGAAAAATAGCAGAAGTAAAACCTATACAATGGGTGTAGGGATGAATTTAGAAGCAGAGATCAAAGAAATGCAGAGTCACACTCATAGAAGTTCACAGCAATAACATTACTTAAAAGATAATTAGAAAAGAACGGATACTGTATCTGTATGTTGTTGTAGTTGTCCTGTTGAATTTGGGAAGTTGCATGCATCCAACCATTCCTCTTATTAGCGGGACTCCTTCATTCCATCTGACGCTCCGTCCATCAATGTTGGTGACCAGAAGACGCCCTGTCCACTGCCTGCCTGGCGGATGCTGAATTGCGGCTCGCTAATGTGAAGCCTGACTTCATCCTTTTTTTGCCTCTGCACAGGCTGAAACCCGGCCTGTAATTATTGATGGAAAAACAGGAAGTTATATTAGAACACCACTGACAAATAAATATAAGTTATGTACGCTGTGTAGTGCAAAAAGTCACACTTTGAGTTTCCTAATAGACAGTACAATATTTTTGAAAGTGCGTACTCTATCTGAGTCTCCTTTTGAAGGATAAATAAGTATGGGCGAATTAATTTAGAGGATCTTTCCCCTCAAGCTTGGTGTACTGTAAACTGTGTTTTAGAACAAAATTAGACCTTCCCAGCAGTGCTCCTAGATCCTTACTAAACCCAGTCGCAAAAATGTAGAAGACCCCCAATCAGATCTCAAAAACGTGCGATACTGCTACCTGTCAGAGGCCTAGTAGAAAATGGTGACCAAACGTACTTTGAAAGTAAAGTAGGCCCAAATCCCCCCTTACCCACCATGGATTGTATTCAAACCACTTGCAAGCAAGCAAAAGTATCCATACCCAGCATTGCTTCAAGACTCGCAAACCCCCCCACAAACACCAGGAATCCCCACAAACAGCCCCCCGTAAACGGTAGAGTCAGCAAAATCTCAGAAAATGCAAAAACTTTTTCCCCAGGGATTGTCTCCAAAACACTTTCTTTCAGGTATTAGACCTTCCCAGCAATGGCCCAGAACTGCCAACCCGGGCGAAAATAAGTTTAACACCCCCAGCAAGCCAAAAGGCAAAACCCGGGAAAAGCCACACTTAGAAAACTTTGGGCCTACCTGGAATTTAGGCCAAATGCGCTCTGCAGCTAGGCCCTAACTCCCCTTTTCCACCATGGATTTCCTGTAAAACAAATGCAATCAACATTAGAATGTGCCAACAGTGCTCACAGACCACAGCCCACCCCCAACAACCTAAAAGCCCCCCAAACAGCACCCCAAAGACAGGCAAGTGATCAAAAGCGCAAAAACTTTTTCTGCTCCGATTTTCTCCAAACCACTTTTAGCCGGTATTACACCTTCCAAGCAAGGCCCCCAGACCCGTGAACCTGGGCAAAAACAAGTTTCACACCCCCAAAAAGCCAAAAAGCAAAACCGGGAAAAGCCACACTTAGGAAACTGTGGGCCTACCTGGAATGCAGTCCAAATGAGCTCTGCAGCTAGGCCCTAACTCCCCTTTTCCACCATGGATTTCCTGTAAAACAAATGAAATCAACATTAGAATGTGCCAGCAGTGCTCACAGACCCCAAAACCCACCCCCAACAACCTAAAAGCCCCCCAAACAGCACCCCAAAGACAGGCAAGTGATCAAAAGCGCAAAAACATTTTCTGCTCAGATTTTCTCCAAATTTGCTCCATGTTTTCCCATGCCAATGCGCCAATGGGTCATGAGAAACATGGACCTCTGTTGAGTCATTTAGATAGACCTGCACCATCGACTCAAGGTTCTCCAGAGTTCCTCCACTTTGCTTACTTTTTTCTGGGACCATTTGAGAAGCTAACCCAAGCTGAGTTAGCCAATCCTCTTTTTCACACAATATTACTGTTGTGTCTGGTGCAGATGATACGGTTGCTGGTGTTGTTAACGGCTGAGAGGGAAAATCACTCACTTCTGCCACAGCCACAGATGCAGAAGTGGATTTTTTTGACTGCGGATGGCCTGCTGATGTACTGCCTTTTCCTTCAATTTCCTGCCGTTCTCTTTCAAACCGAGTGGCTGACACAGCTAGACAATGTTTGTACTTTGTAACATCTGCATCATCAAAAGGAAAGAATACTCTGCCTGCCACTGCCTTTTTGTACCGTGGATCCAGAATAGTAGCAGAAATGTAATGCTGTTCTGTCTGGATCTTTTCAAGACGTTCATCGCGAAGTAGGCGCTGTAATAACTTCTCTGCCAACTCAGTGGAGAAGCGTGGCTCAGTGGTTAAGGCGGCAGACCCGGAAGCTGAGATCAGCCGCGGACCAGGGTTCGATTCCCCGCCTCGGCGGGTCTCGGGCTCAAAAATTCCACGGACTCGACAATTCTCACTCCGGTGCCTACTCGACTCATGGGGTCACACTCTGCGACTCTGGGCAATAGCTTGCTTAATCTCCACTACGGCCCCTCGCGGCAGGATGCCTGGCTTTCACCTTGTGAATACCCTGCCGGGGCATCTCACAGGGGAATACCAGGACGGGTTCCCTAAGCAAGCGCCTTGAGACCCCTGGGTGATTAGTGCGCTATATAAGTCGAAATACATTTACAAATGCTTCTTCCTTTCCATCTTTTTCAAACCTAGAAGACACCACCTTCAGTTGGTGCTCTAGCATGCGCAACAATGGGATAGCTTTTCCCAAATTACAGTCCTCCCTGCTGACTACACGCGTGAAGACCTCAAAAGGACGAACCATGTCTGTCAGGCTTTTAACTAGCTCCCATTGCTCCACCTGTATCCTCATGTCTATCATAGGTGTACCCAGTTTAAAGAAATACTGATCGACTACCGCATACTGCTCATACAGACGCTCAAGCATGTAGAAGGTTGAGTTCCAACGTGTTGCCACCTCCTGGATGAGTGCTTTCACTGGCACCTTACGTTCATGTTGCAGGCACCTCAGCTGCTTCCAGGCCTTTAAAGAATGGTTGAAATGTGTGCACATTCTTCGGCATGTGGTCAGTAACTCAGAGACTGGACTTTTTTCACTCAAGAATTTTTTAACAACCAGGTTTATACAGTGCGCCAAACACGGCACTCTGAAATAGTTACCCTTATCCCTGGCCTTAACTACATTGGCGCCATTATCCGTGGAAACATAACCAATCATGCGTTTTCTTGGGGACAGCCATTCAAAGACCTTTGTGTTAAACTCATGCAAAATGTTTTTTCCTGTATGAGTTTTCTCCATGGCAAACATGGCTATTGTTGCAGGTTTCCGAGCAGCTTTATAAACTTTGTCTGTGTCAACACCTGCGTTTAGCTTTGCTTTAACCCATGAAAAAGAGACCCAGTGTGCAGTGATGCACATGTAATCAGTGGCTGCGCAACTGGTCCACATGTCTGTTGTCAGATGTATAGTGTGAACAGCACTCTTCTGCAAAGCTGCCCCAATCAGCTCCTGCACATCTTCATGTAGTGCTGGAACCGCAACTCTGGCAAAATAGAATCGGCTTGGAACCTTCCATTTAGGGCAGAGCGTTGCCACCATTTCTTGAAAACCCACCCCTTCCACAAAAGAAAAAGGGAGAAGGTCCAGCGCTAGCATTTTAGCCAGCTTAGTGTTATACAGACGCGCCGTTGGGTGGTTGCGTTCAAATGGCGCATCTGAAAACAACATGCTTCTAATGGTGGGCTGGACCATTTTACGGGATGATGATGACTTCTTCGACCCAGTTACGCTCAGTGATGATGAACTTTTTCGCATTGGTGTCTCACTCTCTCCCACACTCTCAGTGTGGCTCATATATCTTGCAGGGGGTGTGCTGCTGACAGGGGTACTGGGTGAAACTGAAGAAATGTTTGACGCTTCTTCCTCCTCGTCATCATCAGATGAAACATCAACGGATACAATTTGTTGACTTGCAATTCGGGCTGCCTTAGGTGCGCATGCCATTTGACAGTGTGCTGTCTCTCAAGATGACCTCTCTGGCCTCCGGTACCATAGTTGGTACCAAGCTTACCACGACTAACTCGAACCTTACAAATGGTACAAATGGCTATGTTTTCCCTTGTTGGGCTAACACTAAAGAAGTCCCAAACTGCGGACTTCAAATGTCTGTGTTGGGCGGAGGAGGCGATACTGGGAAGGCTAATGCCAGATGAAGTGGCGGATGTGTGTTGCCGAAATTTACTAAGTTGTGCACTTGCAGCACCACTAATTGAGGAAATGGAGGGCGAGGTGGATGGAGGTCCCTTCTGGCGTGAAAATATGGAAGCTGTAGGTGGTGGAGTACTAGTTAACTGCATTGGTGGTGGTCCCATTGACACGTCGCCATCATCACGCTCAGCAGCATTTCGGGATAGGGTAAAAATGTCTGTTTGCTGCATGCCCGCTGAGGCTGGAGTGACGTCTATGATGACTGCGTCGTCGTCGTGAGAGTCTTCATCAGCAGGAGTATACGCCACTTCTTGTTCAGCGTCATCATCACACTCCATAACTATGAGACTTTCGGGGACCTTCCTTTTACGCTTAGCTACCTTTTGTCAGATCATGGTGTTCCTCACTCTCAGACAGCACTGGTGGTGCCCAATTTTGATCCATATCATCAGAAGGAAGGGGGCTTGAAGACGATGTAGACACCATCCTTGATCTTTTCCTTGCTGGGGATCTGGAAGACAATGAATCATCAGGAGGAGTGGCTTCCTCAGATGATACCTCGGCTTGAATGTCGATTTCCTGATGTACCCCTACTTCGGGAGGAACAACTATTGTGGGCACACACCGCAGCAGGAATTCTTCCTGGCACTGATGAGGAACGATGAGGCTGATGATTCGTCTTTCTGCACCTAAAAGCAAACGAAGCAAGAGGAACATTAGTTAAATAAATGTTGCACATGTAGCACTTCAATTAATAGTTTGCAAGTAAGCATTTTTATTATACCCACCCCCCAAAATGGAAAGACCAATAAAATGCACCACTGACAGAGTACCCCTGGGCCCTGGGCATAATGGATGAAAGCATGGCAGATTGGGTGCAGGCCTATGACACAACAAAGCACACTGCCTGGATTCAAAATGGCCCCTTGACCCCCACCACATGACCAGGCCCTGCCTGGACCAGGCCTCAAAATGCCCCCCACCCACAAGGCCATGCCCCATCAACACCCCAAAAAATCAAAAAACACAAAAATCACCACAATCCAATGCCATCCATGCCCTCCATGATGTTTACATTCAAGACACCCCACAGAAAGACTAGGCCCATGCACCACTGAGTGAGTACCCCTGGGCAAAAGGCCCCAACAATAGCCAAAAAATCGAAAAACACATAAAAATCACCACAATCCAATGCCATCCACGCCCTCCATGATGTTTACATTCAAGACACCCCACAGAAAGACTAGGCCCATGCACCACTGAGTACCCCTGGGCATAATGGATGAAAGCAAGGCACATTGGATGCAGGCCTATGGCACAAAGCACACTGCCTGGATTCAAAATGGCCCCTTGACCCCCACCACATGGCCAGGCCCTGCCTGGACCAGGCCTCAAAATGGCCCCCACCCACATGGCCATGCCCCATCAACACCCTAAAAAATCGAAAAACACACAAAAATCACCACACTCCAATGCCATCCATGCCCTCCATGATGTTTACATTCAAGACACCCCACAGAAAGACTAGGCCCATGCACCACTGAGTACCCCTGGGCATAATGGATGAAAGCAAGGCACATTGGATGCAGGCCTATGGCACAAAGCACACTGCCTGGATTCAAAATGGCCCCTTGACCCCCACCACATGGCCAGGCCCTGCCTGAACCAGGCCTCAAAATGGCCCCCACCCACATGGCCATGCCCCATCAACACCCCAAAAAATCAAAAAACACACAAAAATCACCACAACCCAATGCCATCCATGCCCTCCATGATGTTTACATTCAAGACACCCCACAGAAAGACTAGGCCCATGCACCACTGAGTGAGTAGTAGTACCCCTGGGCAAAAGGCCCCAACAACAGCCAAAAAATCGAAAAACACATAAATATCACCACAGTCCAATGCCATCCATGCCCTCCATGATGTTTACATTAAAGAGACCCCACAGAAAGACTAGGCCCATGCACCACTGAGTACCCCTGGGCATAATGGATGAAAGCAAGGCACATTGGATGCAGGCCTATGGCACAAAGCACACTGCCTGGATTCAAAATGGCCCCTTGGCCCCCACCACATGGCCAGGCCCTGCCTGGACCAGGCCTCAAAATGGCCCCCACCCACATGGCCATGCCCCATCAACACCCCAAAAAATCGAAAAACACACAAAAATCACCACACTCCAATGCCATCCATGCCCTCCATGATGTTTACATTCAAGACACCCCACAGAAAGACTAGGCCCATGCACCACTGAGTACCCCTGGGCATAATGGATGAAAGCAAGGCACATTGGATGCAGGCCTATGGCACAAAGCACACTGCCTGGATTCAAAATGGCCCCTTGACCCCCACCACATGGCCAGGCCCTGCCTGAACCAGGCCTCAAAATGGCCCCCACCCACATGGCCATGCCCCATCAACACCCCAAAAAATCAAAAAACACACAAAAATCACCACAACCCAATGCCATCCATGCCCTCCATGATGTTTACATTCAAGACACCCCACAGAAAGACTAGGCCCATGCACCACTGAGTACCCCTGGGCAAAAGGCCCCAACAGCCATAAAATCGAAAAACACACAAAAATCACCACAATCCAATGCCATCCATGCCCTAAATGATGTTGAAATTCAACAAAACAGTTGCATCATGCACCCATAACTAACCTTGGTCCTACAGGATACTGTGGCTACCCACAATATATTTTATTTAATGTTCTGAAAAAGTTCCAAAATTGTAGTTGCAGCAACTGTAATTCCCCAAACAAACAACATCAACTTACTTGTGAAATTTCTAATCCAAAAGTGATCCAAAGAAAGTCAAAATGGCCTCAAATCCAAATATCCAGCAGCATCCACAAAAAGTAATCCTTCCGGGTTAAGATCCAAATCAAAGTGACCAGGACATGAACAAAGCACTGGGAGGAGCCTGCTGGACAGGAACAGGAGGTTGGAGACTGTGGGGCACTTCCTTCCTCCCACCCCGTCCCCAAAATGGACTCCTTGCAAAAAAAAGTGCAGGCAAATGTCAACCTGAGGAGTTATAATGATAAAAATCATCATTTTCAGAAGGTTTATGCTGCCTGCTGCTGGATTTCTTGTGCAGAATTGCAAATTTTAAAATTTCGCAAACGCGAGATTGTCGCTGCCCGCCGCATCTACGTGTTGGCAAGTGTTTACTCCCGCGATGCGTGATTACGGGCCTTTTTGACGTACTCGCGTTCACAAACTCTCGCTGTGCAAGGTGGCAAGCCGCGATGACGAAAGTCGCGGTCGACAAACTCCCGCGGGATCCCGCAGCAAGATCCAAAATGGCGCAGCACACGAAAACATGGAGAAAAACAACTCTTCAAACGCTGAATGACGGTAAGTGAACGCTGCGCCGCAATATTGTATTTGTCAAGCGCGACCCCAAGCAAAAAAATCTGCTTCGTGCGAATTTTCGGCAAATTCGCGAGAGTTCGCGGATTGCGAATTTGCCGAAAATCCGCGAGCGGAACAGATTTTACGCCCACGCTTAATTTGCAGTCCAAAATGCACACAGTGGCGTATTAATGAATAACATTGTGCGGAAAAAATACAAAACGACACTAGACATATCTAATGGATTTTTTTGCCAAAATATAGTGCCTGAAAGCAGCTATTTAGCAGCATTCTCAGCACTAGGGTCCCAGCAGCAATGTTGTCACCTCCCCCAGGTGTATAAGAACAGCCCGGGGTTGTTTTCGGCATTGTCCTATGTGGATGATATTTATCTGACAGACGATGACCTAGATGAACACTTGAACAGGGTGAATACCATTATTTTGGGATTTGCCTCTGAGGGTTACAAATTTCACTTAAAAAATCTAAAATAGCCCACCTCAGTGTCCAATTTTTAGGATATGAGCTCTCAAGTAAAGGAAAAAGCCAGTCAGCCAATTTTTTCAAAAAATGTGCGCTGCTCCAACATCCAAGATCATTAAGAAATCTACAATCAATACTTTGATTCCTGAATTTGGTAGAACATACATTATGGATTAAGCAGACAGAGTATAACCTTTGTATGACTTAATTAAACCTGATTTCTCAGCAAGAAATTGAACATAGGAGCACACAAATACACTTAATTTTTTACAAGCTGACATGATAGCTTCCAAACACTTACAGACACGCGTAAATATACGCAAACTGCTGATCCCTATATTTGCAGGCCAATGTGGGTACACCTATAAGACATATAATGAAGGTGAAACAGTATCAATTGCGTACAAATCACATTTGTACGCAAATGCTGAGATACGCTTTGCATCCACTGAAAAGATTCTGACAGCAGTACAGACTGCTGTAGTGAGAGAAAGAGCACTGGCTCAGGGCAAATGAATAATAGTAGTGACTCCGGTTCCATCCTCAGAGGCTGCGACAAAGGCAAGCATTCCTACTGCTAAAGCCTTACATCCGAGATGGATGCAATGTACTAATTATCTCACTGCAACAGATGTAGAATACAGGTACAACCCAAATTTAAAGACACAAGCATTCCTGCAATACAAACAAGAATATCCTCTACCTAATAAAATAATGCCTCCAGACCAGTATGAATATATCATTTACACTGACGGATTTGCTCAACTGGCCATAGGACGTAAGCAACAATATATATATATATATATATATATATATATATATATATATATATATATATATATATATATATATATATATATATATATATATATATATATATATATATATATATATATATATATATATATATATATATATATATATATATATATATATATGTATATATATATATATATATATATACATATATATATAGCGCAGCATGTGCAATCTTAAAAGGTCGCATGCGGGATGGAAAGTTCCATTTAAGTTGCACTAAAACGCAATCTCTAGGAGACCGCACGGCACAGTTGGCAGAATTAAAAGCACTGATACTGGCACTTGTAAATACGGATCGAGAATTCCCCACACTAATTGTGTGCAATTCCTTTTACTGTGAGCAGTCATATAATGAATGTTTGCAATATTGGGTTCAAAATGGGTTCAAAGATGATAAAGGTGGCACAAGTAAGCATAAAATGCTATGGGAACAGGTGGTGGAGTTGAAATCAAACTACCAAGGATTCCCGTGAAACACACACTGAGTCATCAGCGTGATGTTGTTCACGTGGAAGGGAATTCATTGGCTGACGAAGCCGCAAAGGGAGCTGTACGTACGGCTTCTGTAGCTGCAATCACTCGTAAAACTAAAAGAGACAGTGAGATTATTGTGGCTGTTATTACTTCACGTATAAACAGAGGTGCAGTACCAAAAAGATTTCCACTCAAGTACTCCAACAAGTTATATGCCAATAACATTCCATTTGCTCAGATTCCTGGAGTGGGGGATAGGTTAATTCCAAACATGGACTGTAGGTTAGGTTTAATTCTGGCAGCACACAAAGGGATAGGTTCTGTTAATGCAGCAGTTACGGCGACTGTTTCCTTGTTGAAACAACGCAATTGGTGGCCTGGTTTAACAAAGCAGACTAAAGACTACGTCTTGAAATGCGACATCTGCCAGCAGATGAACGGTTCCACCGTAACACGTCCAATGCAGACACCTTTGTTGATAGCTGACAAGCCACAGGCGTGTGTCTACCTAGACCACTGCGGCCACTTGGAAAGAGATGGGGCTAAAAAGTATATGATTTTTGAAACTGCACCAGTATTGTTCCTATTTGATTTATGTTTATTTTCAATAAACAGAGTTATAAAAAAAGTATATAATGGTAGCAGTGGATACCTGCTCGAGGGTCCTATGGGTGTGGCCCCAGCGCTCGGCTAAAGCTCGAACTGTTATAAAAGACTTGTGAGTCTTCATAGAGACGTACGCAATTGGCACATTACATTCTGAGCAGGGGCCTACGTTTAGCTCTCGGGCTTGCAAGGAAGCCATGGGAAGTTTGGGTGTAGCATTTCAGTACTCATCACCGTACCATCCCGAGGGAAATGTGGTAGTGGAGAGAAAAAAATTAGACTTAAAGCAATCTTTAACAGCTAGAGTCTTACGCAAGGGTGAAAGTTGGGTAAAATATCTTTATGGAGTCCACTGAGCTCTTAACAACATGCCAAGAAGTTCACTAGGGGGGTGACTCCATATGAGGTTCTATGTGGGACAAGAATGTGGGTACCTGATATTGATTGTGAAGGCACAGTGGTGGATGAAAAACCTTTTGACATCCATGATCTTTTGGCTGTTTTACAGGATCTAAGTGAATCCAGGACACAACAAAGTAACGTCCACCTGAAGCAGACCGCCCCTGGGGAAGTCAAATCAGTCACGGCAAGGCCTGTCTGGTTCACAAAAGTCGGGGATCTGGTCAGAGAGAAAATAGCAGACAAGAAAGAATTTGGGCCATCCTACAGAAAGCCTGTTCTGGTCCTAGCAGTGAAAGGAATAAGAACTGTACTTCTACCACTACTACTGTGGAGAAGTGTGGCTCACTGGTTAGAGGAGGCAGACCTGGAAGCAGAGGTCAGTCCGGGACCAGGGTTCAAGTCCCGGCTCGGCGGGGTCTTGAGTCCAAAAAAATGTCCATTGACTCGACAATTCTCGCTCCGGTGCCTACTCGATTCACGGGTTCACACTCTGCGACTCTGGGCAATAGCTTGCTTAATCTCCACAACGGCCCCTCGCGGCGGGATGCCTGGCTTTCACCTTGTGGATACCCTGCCGGGGTTATCTCACAGGGGAATACCAGGACGGGTTCCCTAAGCAAGCGCTTAGAAACCGCTTGGTGATTTGCGCTATATAAATTCCTGTACATTTACATTTACCACCTGTGCTGTAAAAAAGGGAAAAAGATTGGTCTCAATTGACCTAATCAAACCACTCTATGTGGCAATACTGAGCAGTAGGCCACCTGGACTCCAAAGTAGCAGACGCCCTCCTCTCACCACAATTTAAGAAGTTCAAACGGAAAGAATAATCATTTTGAAGAGTCACTTGTACGGAATGAAGGACTATGCAACAATGCTATGGAACTCGTTCCTCTTGAACCTGAAGTTCAACTTCAAAATTACCGCTCTATTACAAATAGTGCGGGCGGACGACATTGCACCACCGCAACCTCCAGAGATCTATGTGGCAGTCTGAGGGCCGCAATATACCTTGTGTTGCCCTGTGGCATCGCCACGCATATTATGATTTTCCTCACCACCAGCGGTCTAATGGAGATTCTTACCCTATGCCCCTGTGCATAGGGAGACAAATGTTGTGCCCCCCGAATTTTTTCACCCCCCGTTCTTGCACAGGAAGAACGCACAATTTTTATTCACATGCAGGAAGGTGCACTGGTGGTCCTGCGGGGGTGCAGTTTAAGTCTCACTATGACTGTCAGCGGTGAGTTTTGGTGGTGCGGTGGCAGTGGTGCTCCACCCGCTCCTCCAAAACAAGTAATCAGGGCCCTAATCTAAAATCGGACTGTTCTGTTCTACGTCAATTGTTACTGTTTTCTGAAAAGTTTCTAGCAGGTTGATAACTAAGGGCCTGATTTAGATATTGGTGGACAGGCTATTTTGTCATAATGGTGAGACTACTGTCTTGTGAAACCCAGTTTTTTGCACAGGTAGTCTGTTGCAGAAGGGACTCGTAAGGGATTGATACTGACCTGAGGTATGACATACAACATGAGTGTGAATTCATAGTGTTGGTCTGTAGTGTTTACTGGAAAGTATGTGCTGCTTAACTGAATCGGACATTATAGGCAAAATCTGCAGCAGAGTACATTTTTGTCCCACTTAGGTCCGGTGAGGTACCAATCTTAGGGTAAACATGCAGCCTGAGTGTAGACCTACAGCCCCTTTCATCATATAAACACTCCTTATGGCACTTTAAGAAGTTTAATTTTTACATGTGCACCAATAGTCAAGTTCCAGGGCTTTGCCCTATACTGGGCCAAGTTCATTACTCTGCTGTTCAGTAGAAGGATCAGCAACCTCCTCAGACAATAGCACCATTAACAGTGCATGATCCAGTTCTTGTGAAAAGGAAGGAGTGGGGAGGAAACCTGCATCTACCAATTAACTCCATTGGGAGTAGGAAAAGCCAATCTCACTGAAACAAAAGAGGAGGGACAGACCTCTGAAGCGAAACACAGGAAGGGTTCCCCTTTGAAGTTTTGGTGGTAAGGAAACAATGTACATGTGTCAGCTGGGCGTAGAGCTAAGGATTCCAGGAAAGGTAGTTTCATAGACCACTTGAAGCCGCCATGTTGAAATATCCCAGAATGCTGTGGCTGGAGAATTAGGATAGTGGTGGAATGATAATGTAGCAACCTAGGATTGGACAGTATGCACCAATCTTTTAGACCTTTTCAACACAATTATAAAATCCTTCACAATACAGAGACCAATGGGAATGCACTGGATCTGGAAACAACACCAGTAGAATCCCCAGCTGGAAGAAGAAGCCACTTGATGCCCCAGCAAGGAAGGAATGAAGGAGTTGAACTTTAGCTACCCCTAGGACTTGGATGGGTTTCTCTAAGCCAAGTGACCTTCTTGCTTATGCCCCCTAAGGAACAGTTCAGGAAATTGAACTTCTGGGGCACCCTGGATGGTTGACCGGCCCCTAACTCACAGATCCTCTTCTAGAAGCCAGGAGGCTGTGGGAACTGGAAGATTGTGGCATGGAGGTGATATGCTGGCTGGCTGTGAAAGGCAGTGGAAGATGCCTTCCCTAAGTAGGAGAGAGAACCTGAAGTCCAGGCAGAGGACAGGTCTGTTACACGGAGCAGTGAAAATCAAGCTGGCAGTAACAAAAGCTACTTGAAAGGTCAGGAAACCTGAAGAAAATGCTACTAGTGACTAAAGGTGGTCACTAGGAGTGTGATGATCCCTAGATCATCAAAATGTACCCTATAAGGCCGGAGACTTCGCTATTTTAAGATCAGTCCCGGGGGAAAACAAGCGCAAAGCTAGTGAGTAGTACTCCCCTGCTCTCATTAAAAGTTTCCCATGGAAGGGTAAGGCCTGAGGGCTGAAGTATCTGGTTTCTATAAAAATTCCTAAGGAGAAAGCTTGCATAGTAAAAGTAGAAATAAGACACAGACATATGTTATTCAATTCAATGATTTATTGACAATGCGAATGATCGAGAATAGGATATCTTACAAAATAATTAATATGATTGACATTTGGTACTACCCCATTGACTTCAATGGTGGGTTATAACATGTACTGCATATTGGTACCATCCCTATTGATTTTAATGATGTTGCAGCTGTAAAATCTAAAGTGTCCTATGCTTTTAATAGTTTGGTGACACCCTGACAAAGCCAGCAGGTCTGGCTAATTAATAATGACACCCCCTTATATTGTGGTATTAAATCTAGTACAGGTGTTTTTTTTTTTGTGGGTATAGGGTTCAGAACCCACTAGAGATGTAATGTGATTTGAGGGTGTTACCAAAGGTAGTGCATGCTGTTTTCTGTATACTGGTCAGATCATCATGCAAACCGTTTCAATCTATCTGTCCACAGTTATCTCTGGCCCACAGCAGAAATTCGGAAATTGGAGCAAACTGGATATGAATGCTTTCAATAAGCTTCTTTCTGATAATTCCCCCTCTATTCCTCACGGTTCTACTTCGTCTTTAGACATAATTCATAGTTGGATTCTGTTGGACTTGGCCCTTTTGGCAGGTTCACCCCAAAACTTTTAGCTTTTAAATGTGACCTGGTATTAGTTGATTTAGGCTTCTGCGCACTTTAACACTGTGTCCCAGTGTAAAGTGCGAGCGCTCTCTGAGTGAATGTGGTGAGATTGGCCTGCCCTCCCATAGGATTGCATGGGGGATATGTGTGTCCATGGTAGTTCCTGATGTGAGAGGAGTGAAGGGGCGAGTTTGGTATGTGCGAACTCGTGAGATTAAATGCTGATCTACGGTGTGCACAGATTTAATGTGACAAGTGTTGAAGTGGCACTTCTAGAAGTTGGCATGTCTGTGTGCAGTGAATGTGGATTGCCTGTCTGGCCTGTGAGTGACAAGGGCTGGCTGGTGTGCCTGGATCCAGGAGTCAGGATGGGTCTGCCCGGTGGTGAATGAGGAGATCTGCATGTAGATGGGAGGGAAGAGTTGCACCAGGGACCTGAATAGGGCTGTGCCTTCCCTCCACAATGCTGGCTCTGCCCCCTGTGGTGCGTCTGATGTCCCTAGCCTGTCCTGTGAATAGGGAGAGGGGCTGAGCAAAACAAAGTGCTCAAGAACCAGTTGCCTCTTGTTTTTCCCCTTGCCCTGCAGCCTGAGACGAAGGAAAATGTGTATAAAAAGGGGCTCTGACCCCAGGTAAAATGTTCACTCTTGTTCCTGACTTGAGGGGGGCCTTCTGCTGCTGGGCACCAGGAGGAACTGCCACTGGGTGCTGACTCCCTGCTGGAGGGCCCTGTGAGCTGGCCCCTGGGCCCAGCCTTTGCCCCCCCCCCCTCTATTTTGAAAGACTTTCTTGGGATTTTGCTACAGCGCCTGGGAAGCGCCACATCTTTTTTTTTTTACTTTTATTTGTCATTTTCAGAAAAAACAGTTGCATTACAACAGCACTTAGACGAGTTGTGAGCTCCAAAAAATAGCACCACACAGGGTGCGACAACATTCCCAACAGCAGCCATCTGTGAAATAGTGGGTAGCTAAGAGGCAGCCGGTATGCCGCTCAGGTAATGATGAGGTAGTACTATGCCAACTTAGTGTCCGCTCCACTGGGCTTGACCAGCAGCCAGGTAGGAGCACCAATATCAGCGATGTAGCTTGACCAGAAAGGGAGAGGGGAAGGGTCAGGCAGTCGCCGGCAACGGCGGCCACCGCGGGCCAGGGGCCGGCAGGGAGCACGGGAGTGACAGTCGCCAAAGGGAAGCGCAGGCAGCGCATGCGTGGAATGGGAATAAATGGGGAGATCAGGTAATGGCCGCCTCTGCGGCCATCGCGGACCCGGGGCCGGCGGGTAGCGCAGGGGATACAGCACCACTTGAGAAGGATCGGGAGAGGACCCCAGGTAAAATGTTCACTCTTGTTCCTGACTTGAGGGGGGCCTTCTGCTGCTGGGCACCAGGAGGAACTGCCACTGGGTGCTGACTCCCTGCTAGAGGGCCCTGTGAGCTGGCCCCTGGGCCCAGCCTTTGCCCCCCCCCCTCTATTTTGAAAGACTTTCTTGGGATTTTGCTACAGCGCCTGGGAAGCGCCACATCTTTTTTTTTTACTTTTATTTGTCATTTTCAGAAAAAACAGTTGCATTACAACAGCACTTAGACGAGTTGTGAGCTCCAAAAAATAGCACCACACAGGGTGCGACAACATTCCCAACAGCAGCCATCTGTGAAATAGTGGGTAGCTAAGAGGCAGCCGGTATGCCGCTCAGGTAATGATGAGGTAGTACTATGCCAACTTAGTGTCCGCTCCACTGGGCTTGACCAGCAGCCAGGTAGGAGCACCAATATCAGCGATGTAGCTTGACCAGAAAGGGAGAGGGGAAGGGTCAGGCAGTCGCCGGCAACGGCGGCCACCGCAGGCCAGGGGCCGGCAGGGAGCGCGGGAGTGACAGTCGCCAAAGGGAAGCGCAGGCAGCGCATGCGTGGAATGGGAATAAATGGGGAGATCAGGTAATGGCCGCCTCTGCGGCCATCGCGGACCCGGGGCCGGCGGGTAGCGCAGGGGATACAGCACCACTTGAGAAGGATCGGGAGAGGACCCCAGATGTCAACAGGACGCGATTTAGCAGGCAGCAGATCCCAAAATTCGGAAAGGAGCGTTTGACAACAGGACGCATCAGCAAGCCAGTCCGCAACGGCAGGAGTGGGCCGACGGCCCCAGCACATTGCCACCCTGCGTCTTGCCAGCAGCAGGAGCATGGCAATGATCCGACGGGAGGTGCCTGGACACGGCTTGACAAACCCGAGAAGACACAATAGGGCGTCTGGGCCTACAGCGGCGCCAGAGATTGCCGATATCATAGCGCAAGCCTCTATCCATAACCCCTGCACCCTCGGACAGAGCCAGGACAAGTGAGCAAAGTCGGCAGCTGGTGCCGAACATCGTCTGCAGGAGTCCTCCGGGCTCAGTCCCAAGCGGTGAAGCAACACCGGAGTGCGATAGAACCTGTGCAAGATCTTGAAGTGAATCAAGCGGAGTCAGTAATTCGGGGAGAGCTTAGTGGTCTGATTGCAGCAGTACGACCAGTCAGCGTCGGAGATGTCCATGCCGAGGTCAGCGCTCCACGCATCCCTCACCCGGGTTGAAGAAATGGGGAAGGCCTCCAACACAAAAGCATATAATCTGGTGACGAGCTTGCGCGGGGACTCCGAAGGGTACATGAAGTCCAGTGCCGGGAAAGTGGGAGGCGGACTAGGGAAAGTCAGGTGCAATTTCCAACAGGTGGCACGTAGTTGGTAGAAAAGAAGCATATCCATCAAGGAGGGGGACTCAGGAAGGGTGTAAAAGGACTCGTTCGGATAAAGATCCGCAATGGTGCTTAGTCAACAAGATGCAGCATGACGAGACATGCTGGACGACTGCAAGGGCGGGAAAGCCGGGTGATCGACAATAGGCATGGATAGTGGATAGAAGAGTAAGACCTGATAGTCGGCAGAGTTTTAGCTATGCCCAGCGTAGTGTCTCAACGGTGTTTATCTCCGCCCGAGGACGAGCCGCAGGAGCAAAAAGCACCGTGGAGGGTGGTAATATATGAAGCCGCGCGCGGGGGTCGCAAAAGATTGGCGAGTGTGCGCCCCGGACGATCCCCCTCCCCGAAGCGGCGGGCACGGCCCTTTCTGCCCAACGTCTGGTGAAGCGACCCAGAGGTCTATCCTCGACCAGCAGCCTCGCGCCCCCGTGATGCAAGTATCCTCCCTGGTGTCCGGGTGCAGATGATACCAGACATCCGAGAGCGCATTATCGGAGAGGATAGAAGACAAAGCAGTAGCGGCCCGCGGGCTATCCCGAGAGGCGCCCGACCTGTCCAAAGCCGTTGAGAGGGCGACATTGAAGTCCCCAGCCCAAATAACAGCAGCCGGACCACAAGAGGAGATCAAGTGCCAGATGTGCTGGAAAAAATCGGGGTTGTCAGAGTTCGGGCCATACACCGCGGCGATGGTGAATGGCAGCGCTAGCAGGAGGCCATGGAGGATCACCTATCTACCCCCAGGGTCGATGCAGGCCTTAGAGGTCTGCCAAGGAAGGCCGCGGCGTATCAGAATGGAGACCCCTCTGGCGTAGAAGGAGTACGTTGAGGAGTGGGTTTCTCCCCAGTAGCGCGCCTGTAGCCTGGACACCGAGCTGGGAAGCAAATGGGTTTCCTGCAATAGACAAACATCCACGCAGTGGAGCTGTAAATGAGCATGGGTCAGGCGGGCCTTACGAAAGTCATTAATGCCTCGGACATTCCGCGTCCAACATTTCAGATTAGCCATGGGGGCACGGAAAGGGAAGTGTCGCTAGGGGAGCGTAGCAGAGAGACTAATCAGGCCGCACAGCCGGGGAGTGGGGGACAGACTGGCGATCCACTGAAGGGAACAAAACAGCTTGCAGCACTATAGAAAACAGGCCACTCCGGGAGAGGCAGGGACTCACACCTATGAAGGAGAGAGCCTGTGCCGGAGCAGGAGCACCGGTGTGATATCGCAGGCAGGCTGAAGGGGTCAAACCATCTCCATGGCGACCGTGCGCCGGACCACTTCGGGGAGCTCCACAAGCCCGACAGGAATGAGCAGAATTGCAAGCGCAGTATGGCACATATCAACGGCAACATAGAGAAATTTAGACAGGTCGACCATCCCTCCAAGAAACAACACTGCCCCCCGCAACCCCCGGCAGCATTACAATCACTGCACAATAAAGGGAGAGCTAACCTTAAACTTGATGCAACAGGAGGCACATCTGGTAACACAGAGCATCATTAAAAAAGCTGCGCGACAGAGCCTCTCCGCTGCCAAGAAAACAAAATAACCACCCCACCCTGCATCAAGCAGAAATAACCCCACATATGGCGTGTCAGGAACAATCAAGCATTCAGGAGCACAGAGCATCAGTAAAAGAACAACACAAGGAAGCCACAGAGGCGGCAAAAGAACGAAACCACCTACCCACCCTCCACGAGTCGCAGGCCTAGGTCCGCACATAACAGCACAAGCGGAAACATCACCCAAGTCACCCCACCCCAGCACCCACTCCAACCCCCCAATCAGGTTGAGAAACCCCCCCATCCCACCCCAAGCACCCCAAACTTGGACCGGGTAGCAAAACCAATGAGTAGGGAATCATCCCTGGTGGGGCATGGCAGGACTCGGCGAACACCCCCGCGTTAAGGCAGGGTGGCCAAGCTAGAGAGGGACAGCAGTCTATTAACAGACAGGGAGCTAACAGTAAGTCCACACTGCCCAGGCGCTACACGCATACACAATGGTAAAAAACTACCTGTGGGAGAGAAGGTTCAGAGAAGAAAAAGGGTTGCACACAGCAGCGAAACATTATCCAGGAGAACACTGCACACAATGCAAGTTAAGGGAGGCGACCCAGGAGCAATAAAAATGAAAATAAGATGGAGGAAATGCGGGGCTAAACCCGGGACAGTAGGGGAGAAGCAAATAGAAATAACAAACAAAGAGCACATAATGAAGCCAGCAAACCCCATCAGTCATTGTCACTCAGCTGGTTGGCGGCCTCGCCTGAAGATCCAGCAGGAGAGTGTCTGGATTCTTTGTCCAGGCGCTTAGCAAAGGCGAATGCCTCCCTCGGGTCTGGGAAAATCAACATTTTGGTGCCCTGACAAACCCTCAGTTTGGCCAGATAAGCCAGGGAGTAAGCCACCTCGTGATTCTGGAGAATCTTCTTAGCTGGTAGGAACTCTCTTCTGGCGGCCTGCACCGACGCGGTGTAGTCAGGGTAGAAAGAAAGAGTGTTGTCCTGGTGGGTGATAGTGACCCTGTCCCTGGCCGCCCGGAGGATGGCATCACGGTCGCGAAAGTTTAGTATTTTAGCCACGATTGGGCGCATGCCAGGATGAGGGCGCGGCCCCAGCGAGCGGTGTGCCTGTTCCACTACAAAGAAGGATGAAAGGACGTCGCCAAATGGTTCTCTGAGAAGGTCCTACATGTAGTCCTCCATCTTCGAGATATTTGTGGATTCTGGAAGACCTGTCAGGCAGAGGTTGCTCTGACGAGAGCGCGCCTCAAGGTCCTCATTTTTCTCTTGAATGACAGCCAGGATTTTGTCCATCTGGAGCAGCTTCTGTCTGTCCTGGGTGGCAGCGTCCTCAGCATCCGAGACCCTGGATTCGACGTGAAGAAGTCGATTGTCGTGCGAGTCGACCCTGGCTTTAACCGTGTCGAGACGAGCCAAGAGCTGCTCCAGATGGGAAGCAATGCCGGTAACCGCTGACTTTACCTCCAGCATGATTGCCTTGAGATCGTCGTCTCGGCCCGGGGGAACCTCCGAAGCGCCGCCAGAGTCCGCCGACTCAGGGCCCGTGCCATCTTGGCTTGAGGAACTGCGCAGGTCAAAGGCAATTTTGGGCTGCTTGGGAACCGACTTTCCCATGACGAGGCAAAGCACTGCAGAGCCAGTGAACAGCAGAAGAGGCGGCGGGGCCCAAGACGTGACACAATGAGCGGGGTGCTCAGGATCGCAGCCAGGGGACCCATGGGGGGAGTCGAGGCTATCAGGCGCCAGCAATCTCAGCACCACTGACCAGGAATCGCCGATCCCACCAAGCCAGCAGGCCCAGGGCTCCGGGGCAGCACAGAGGGCGCGGGTGGAAGCACAGAAGATTGCCAATTTGGGGCTAGGAAAGGGCATCCGGTCAGCGTCCTCCCCAATCAGTGCCGGCACACCACCCGGGACGATAGATACCAGACCAGACAGGACACAGCAGGACTTAAGCACCAGAGACCATCACCAGAGCAGGCCGCAGATCCCCAACACCGGGGCCGATATTGCTGATATTGAGGAGGGGGCTCACAGGCGGAGGCGGAACCTGGCACAGCTGGATGCTGGAAGGCTGGGGCCCACGCGTGGAACTGAGGCGCTGCTGCAACGGGCCCCTTCGTGAGAGCAGTCAGAGGGGTGAGATGTCAGCCGGCGCCCCACAGCGCCACTCCTCGCCGCCGGGTAGATGTTCCAAAGCCTCCCCGGGGGTAGAATGGTAGGTCGGAGGGCCTCAACCAGGGAGCCCCATAGCCACTGGGACTGCCACACCGCCAGAGCCGAGAACGTGCCGGGAGCCCCAGCCATGCTCAAGCCCCGATGGCAGGACCTCCAGCCCGGCCCGACCACAGCCCGCTGAGTCCAGAGGCCCGAGCCCCATGGAGGGAGATGCCGGCCCGGCGGGACCCAGAACTACCTCCGCACCGCCCCCCACTGCCCAACCAGCCCCGCATCCAGGCTGGGACCAGGCTGCCAGGCAAGGCCACAGCCGGCACTAGGCCCAAGCCAGGCTGCGGCGCCACAGGAGCGGAACGGGCCACGGCAGCTCACAGCCTGCCCCCAGCGGCCCCCCCAGGGAGTGCCACTCACCGGTGAGTGATAGATGTCCCGCCGCAGGCGCCCTCCTAGCGCCGCGGCCTCCGGCCCAAACCCGCAAGCGGGATGGGGAAACGCACGAGGCCCGAAGGTAGCCCCGGTCCAGCAGCCCCATCCTCGTCTCCAGCACCTCCAGGATTAACGAGAATGGCGGCAGCCGGTTCCAGACGCCCTCGCTAACAGGTAGGCAGTGTGGGATGGCAGCAGAGTTCACTCAGGCTGCAGGATTGTTGTCGGATGAAAAGCTTGGCCGTCAGAGCCCACTCAAGGTGCGGCCATTTTGCAGTCGGCCAAGCCACGCCCCCGGGAAACGACACATCTTTATTTTCCTGGGAGTGCTTTGATTTAGTCCCACCAGAGGAGAACCTGGGTCTGCGCAGCGCTGAGCTGCAGCCCCTGGTGAGGGAACCCCCTCTTAGGGATTCCCCCTTGATGCCTGTCTGGTGGCTGCCTACCCCGCTTATTTTATCATATTTAAAACCAGGTGCCTACCCTGTTTTATGGCTGCCGGGCTGATATTTATTTAAATTGCGCAGGTGCCACCCCGTGACTTTGGCCGAATTTCGATTTATAATTTGAGCGGATGCCCACCACGCTTATCAGAGCTAATGCGGGTGCCCATCCCGCTGCAACATATATTTTTACTCTCGAGGGTGCCTACCGATTGTTTTGCCCCAAGAGAATCACCGCCGCGGCCCACCGGAAGTCAGGCAAGCCTTGCCTGGGACGGGGGCGGGGCCGGGAGAGGAAGTCCCGCTCGCCAGTGAGTAGCACGCAGCGCGGGGCTCTCTTGAGGAGATAGAAGCCCTGCCAGTGCTCCCACATGCCGAGGAGTCTCCCGGAGCCTCGCAGGCTCCACCGAGAAGCTACGGGTCCCAGGAGGGGGGCCCGGGTAAAGAGGGACGGGCCGGCTGGAGGCAGAGGACAAGCGGGACTCCCGTAGGAAGAGGGAAGCCCGCAGGCCACACCAAGCATGAGGAGGAGCCCCCGCCAGGAACGAGTAGCCCGGTGAGTGAAGTTGGGCTGAGGGGCTCCGGGTGTGTCCTGTTGGTGCCTGATCAAAGCACCGGGTCTTGTCCGCAGTCAAGAGCGGCCCCGTCTAGCAGTGGCTGCTCCAACTTTCTGGGAATCATCATTATTTTCCGAGCCTTGTGTGGCTCCAATGTGGCCCCAGTCATTTTAGGGCCCCCGTGGGGGTCCAGGGGTGCCCCGGCCTCGGCACATATGTTCACAGTTGCCCCGCTTGAAAGTGGGCAACTGCAACGCTTGTGGGATAGTTCTTTCTCAGTGCCCCAGGGGTGCCACAGTCTTTTGGGGCAGTTTTGATTTAATAGCCCCCACGTGAGGCCCCAGCGGGCACAGTAGTGCAAGGGCCCATTGTAGAGCCACAGCTGCGCTGCGCCGCACCAGCGCTGGCAGCTGCACCGTTTTTGTAGACATTACTTCAGAGTCCCAGTGAGGGGCTCAGGGAGCACGTTGGTGCCCATGCTCCCTGCCACAGCTGCCCAGCACTTAGTGGACAGCTGCAAAGTTTAGGCTGTGCCCCTGTCCCCTTTGCCCTAGCTGCCTAGGCAGCGCGCCCTGACTTTTGGTGGTCAGTAGGAGCCAGTGGCCATCAGGGTGATTCTACAGCTGCCCAGCAAGTAGTGGGCAGCTGCCACGTTTAGGCTTGTCCTTTTTCTTTGTTGCTTTCGCCTCGTGCGCAGCCAGCCCGGACATTCTGGACATCGGGCCTTTGAGCCCCCTGTGGAAGGCCAGGTGGCCTGGGGGACAGTCCTCATGTGTTGTGCCCTCGCTTGGGGTACACTGGTTATGCCTAATGTGATTTATGCGTAATGTGCAATGCCTTTATGCATGTGATACCTCTAACTGTATTTTTATGATTAGGAGGTTGTTTAGCCTAGTATAGTTTATGCTAGTCAGTTTGTTTCCCTACGTGACCTATGCCTATGGTGATTAGTATTGCTTAGTGTGGACCTACCTTTTACCAGTGGTTACTGGTTGGGTCATACACTTGTTATTTTGTGCTACAATTGTTCTATGTTCTAGAAGTGCTATTTCTACTAAGTGCTATTTCTGACAGTAGCCCACGTGGCCCTGTCTGGTGTAAATAATCCCCGGTAAACACTGTCCAGTGCCAGTTGGCACCGTGTATCTGTGTGATTATGATCTAATGTGTTTATGGTAATACAAAGGCTATTGTTATATATAACCGTGTGTGGAGTTCCTTTTGTGGTGTACCTAGTGTGTTGCTGCAGTGTGTTGTGCAAGTGCTTTACACATTGCCTCCGGGATAAATCTTACTGCTCGTGCCAAGCTGCCAAGGGGGTGAGCAGGGGTTATCTTGGCGTGTATCTCCCTTGCCCTGACTAGAGTGGTGGTTTTTGCCTGGCTTTGGCGCAAGCCTCAGCCCACCAGAGATCCCATTTCTAACAGATCCTTTTTTTTAAAACTCTTTTTATTAACATAATAATCATAGAAGAACGCCAGGTGACTTCAGCAGTTTTACATTCGGCAATATAACTTTCCATACGCACAGAATAATAAATACAAAATAAGTATTATGGATCATGGGGATTCCAGCCCCTCAGCTTCTGTTGGACGTATCAGGGGCATGCAAATATCTCCACGGTGTCAGTTTCAGGCCTCCCATACCTTTCCCCACTTCTCAGGGCAACCTCTGGCCACATAGACAGACCTCTCCCTGAACATGCATCAATCCAGGACCTCCTCCCATTTCACAACCAGGGGTGGCTGACTGGCTCCCGACAACTGTGCTATGTTTCGTTTCGCAACCATACATGCCAACATCACCCATTGTTTCCGGTACACATTCAGATCTGTGGGTTCCCAAAAGTTTAATGTGAACCTGCAGGCCTCTGGTAGTATCTCCATCCCAAGGACATCTCGCAGAACCTCATGAATCTTTACCCAGTAATCATGGACCCTCGTACAGTGCCACAAAACATTCATAAAGGTGCCAAGTTCCCCGCAGCCCCTCCGGCACTCCCCACTCTCCGCTCATCCCATGTGTACTAGACGCGGCCCGTGACATATGACCTGTGCAAGATCTTCAGCTGAACTAGTCTGAGCCTCATCTGTATCACAACTACTCTCGGAGAAAAGACCGCCTCTCACCAGTCTTCATCGTCCAGCTCAAATCCCTCTTCACTCCAATGTGACCGAAGGGACGGTAACGTGTCCTCCATATTGTTTACAAGCTTCCTATATAATAAAGAAATAGTCTTTTCTGGGAGGTGTCCGTCCAACACTCGGTCCTTGAGAGGGGAAGCGCCATGCCTCTAGGGATATGTGTAAGTAGAGCGTGCTTGACCTGGAGGTAACGGTATTGTTCATTATCATGAAGGCTGTACTGCTGCTTGAGAGAATCAAATGTGTGCACCATGTCTGTCCCCCACACCTCTTTGATCTACGTGATCCCATTTGTCAAATCCCTTTTATGTCCACAAGCTTCCCAACTTCTCCGAACTCCATAGGGAGGTGGCAAGTGTGAGTTTCCCCTCCCACCCAAGATGTCTGTTAGACGTGTGCCACACTTGCACAGCATGTGCCGTTGGCCCCGTCAGAGGAAATCGGCAAGGCCTGGCATACAGAGCCCTGGTAAAGTCATTCCATGGTGCCAGCCAGCGATCCATGGCATAGCCTGGATCCCAAGGGGGCCCGTACACGACCTGGTTCACTGCTGCCAGCTGGGAAGCCCAATAGTATTTTCCTAAGTCCGGCAGTCCTATCTCCCCGTCATACCAGGGAAGAGTAAGTTTAGTGAATGCTATTCAGGGTCTATCCTCCCAGAGCAGCCGTCTCTGAAGGGGCTCTATGTCCTTAAAATAAGATGCTGGTACCGGGTCCATCATGTACTGGAGTGCATATAAGAATCGAGGGAGAGCCGTCATCTTGAAAAGCACTTCTCTGCCGGGTCAAAGGGGGTTCCAAGTTGTTAATATATCTTAACTTTGCGTCGAGCGTGATATAAATACTGAGGTACTTAAACCCCGTTGGTTCGATCTGTATTGGACAGGCCTGCAGTAGTACCGGTGGATCACCCCTAAGAAGGAAGAGCACCGATTTCGCCCAATTTATTGTGAAACCGGAATACCTCCCAAATATAGCCAGCACATCCAGAAAGCAACTCAGGGATCCCCTAGGGTTGGTGAGGTAAAGCGGGATATCATTGGCATATAACAAAATGTTGTCCTCCCAGCCCAATGTCCACCGCAGGCCCCGAATCAAGCGGTCCCACTGGATCCACGCCGCCAAGGGCTCAAGAGCAAAGGCAAACAGCAGCAGGGACAAGGGACATCCCTACCTCGTGCCTCTGTCAAGAGAAAAATCAGCGGACCTGCGATTATTTACGACAACTCTAGCCAGTGGATTGGCATACAGTAGACGTATCCAGCTCACAAACTCTGAACCGAAGCCCATCTTCCCCAGAACTGCAAATAGGTAGGGCCACTCAACTCTATCGAAAGCCATAGTGGCATCCAAGGACACCAGAACTGCAGGTTCCTGGATCGTTGAGGACCTGTCCATTATCCCGTGGAGCCTGCGCAAGTTGAGAGCTGTGTTACGGCGGGGCATGAACCCAGAGTGATCTGGGTGTAGTAGGGTGGTGATTACCTTGACCAATCGTGTTGCGAGAAACTTTGCTAGGATTTTAGGCTCAGCGTTGAACAGCAAGATCGGTCTGTATGAAGAACAATGCGTTTGGGGGTTTACCCGCCTTGTGAATAACCACAATGTTAGCCACCCGCTGGTCATACGGGAGCTGGCCCCTCTCTCTACTCTCCAGGAACATAGACCGGATGAACGGGGTGAGTTTATTAGGGCTTAGTTTATACAATTCAATGGGAATTCCATTTGGGGTCCGAGGCCTTCCCAGAGTGCACCCCCCTGATAGCCTGCGCTAATTCATCATCCATAAGGGAGGAGTCTAAGTACTCTCGGTTTTCATCCGAGAGCACTGGCATCTGGATATCCCTATTCATTGCACCATTTTCTTCCTCCGTATATCCGCCGACCGAGGAATACACCCCGCCATAATATACAGAGCATTCATCCGCTACTGCCTGTGGGTAGGTGACTATCATGGAATCAGTTCCCTGTATTTCTGGCACCAGTCCCTTCTCCAGCCACGCTATCAATTTGCTGGCCTTGTCCCCATGCTCGTATACCCTACTCTGTGTATCAGCATTCTGAGTCACTTCCTTGTCTCTTGCGAGGTTTCTATAGTCGTCCTGTCTCAATTTTAAGAGGTGCATATTATCCGGAGTCGCCGCCCTGCCTACTAACTCGTCCAGCTTCATCACTTCCGCCTCCGCCCTGTCTATTTCTGCCTGGCGCTTCTTTTTCTTCCCCGCTACCAAGGACAGTACCTCCTCTCGAATAACTGTCTTGTAAGCTTCCCACAGGATTTGCGGTGAGTCCACAGAGCCTCTATTTTCTTGAAAACATCTCTCCGTTATCTTGACGATCTCTTTATAAGTGTCTGGGTCTTTCGGTTGCCATGCATTAATAGGAGCCACCCTACCCACTGCAAAGTGACCAAGCTCAAGCTGAAGCCATATGGGAGAGTGGTCGGAGATCCCCCTCCCTAGGTGTCACGCTTCCCGGACTGCAGCAGCCTGGGCCGCCGGTACCAGAATATAGTCAATTCTAGACAGGCTGCGGTGTGCGGCTGAGCCATGTTTATATTGCGATCCTGTGGGATTACGCATCCTCCAACCATCCAGCAGCTCCGTCATGTCTAGAAAGTCGGGAAGCCACATCTGAGCCGTCCTCAATGCTCTGGCCGGGTGCCTGTCTATTTCCCCTTCAACCACCGCGTTAAAGTCTCCGCCCATCACCAGAAGACCCAAAGGTAAAGTCAGAAAAATAGCGCCCAGGTCACGATAAGCGTCAGACTGAAGGCCGGGCGGGACATATATGGAAATAAATGTAACTGTCTTCCCTTCCCACTGCCCAGATACACCAATGTAGTGGCCTCTCCGGTCAGACCATGTAGCCTGAATGTTTAGGGGAAAAGAGTTTTTAACCAGGATACCAACGCCCCTAGACCCCATAGTAAACCCCGCATGTGCAACCAACTTGTAACCCCCCCTCTGAAGGGCCAAGCACCGATCACCAATAAGATGGGTTTCCTGTAATAACACTACTTCCGGGGAGTGCCTTCTAATCAACTATCCGACCATCCCTCTCTTAATTCTATCTCTCAGGTCATTCACAATCCAGCTTAGCACTTTTATACCCGATCCCCAAATAATATCCGACATTAAGCCAGTATGGATACAATACAGTCACAGCGTTGTCACCTGATGCAGAAAGAAAAAAAAGGCAAACAAACAAACGCCAACCAAACAAACTCCCCAACTGCTTGACCCTGAATGCGCGGGGCCTTGCTAACATTGGATCCCTCCCCCCTCCCTGCACCTCTGCTCTCGCCCATCCCCAACTTGCCGTGTGTCTGTCGCCCCACAATCAAATTGACAAACTAACTTAAGATAGTAACGAGCAGGAGAATCGATGTTCCGCACGCCCCCACCCACCTCCACATCAGACATTGGTTCATTAATTCGGATTCACGCACACCCTCTCGATATCACTGCACCAATAAACAAAACACACCGATGGGTCGAAACCCACCACCCTGTACTGAAGCATAGATCCACTGTTCCAAACGCCCCCTCACTCCTGCTCCTGCTGTGTGTCCCCATCCACTCAATCGTGTCTCTCTGATTCAGCTGGGGGGCGGCTATCAATCCAGACCGCTGCAACCTCCGGGTTATCGATAAACCAAGTCCGGCCCTCGGCCTCCACTCTCAATCTTGCTGGAAACATCATTGTGTACCTCAGACTCTTGTCTTTCAATTTCTTCTTAATGGGTAAAAAGCTTTGACGCTGTCATTGCACAAGGTGTGTGAAGTCCGGAAAGAAGGAGAGGGTGACGTTCTCATATGGAAGGGCCCCCCCGAGCGAGCCGCCTGCAAAATAATATCCCTGTCCCTGCAATTCAGTACTCTCGTGATCCTAGGGCGAGGTGGCGCTCCAGGTCTGGGTCGTCCGTCCCCCGGGCACTCTGTGTGCCTGTTCAATCGTGAAGAGGTTACTTAGTCCCTTAGGCTTGCGGTGTGTAAGGATGATGTCCTTGACAAACAAGTCAGGAGCAGGGTTCTCAGCCTTCTCCGGAACCCCGAGGATGCGAATGTTATTTCGGTGGGCCATCCCATCAAAATCGTCAAGCTTCTTATCTGTCAGGGCCTGAGAAGCCTTAAGATCACGTACCTCCTGCTGGATCAGTGCCATGTCATCTATCAGGCTTGCAGTCATTAAATCCAGCAACTTGACCTTCTCCCTCGCTTTCGTGAGGTCTGCCCGGATGAGGTTGACTTCTATCGTAACCATGTCCAGTTTATTATCGAGAGATTCCATTTTGTGCCCCAAGGACGTCTGAACTCCCTCAATGGCCGCCATCAAATCCTGAAGCATCAGTTCCGCCGCCGCGTCCGGTCGACTAAGCCCATTTCGTCTCCATAGGCGATCCCTTTGGCATGGTGTAGTGGTCCAGTTTGTTGGTCCGAACCTGCTTTGACCCTCTGGAAGACCTGGGCAAAGTCTTATCGGTATCCTGCCTGGCTGCCAATCAGGAAAGCCACTCCACAGCTACTTCCACCCCCGGGTTCCGTGTGCTCACACAGGGCTCCAGAATGACACAGTCACACCCGCTAAATATCCTTCTCTTCCACTGTCCAATACCACCACACAGGACAATCCTGAGCAATAAGACGCCCCCTAGAGTTACGACTATCTGCAGCCCCAGAGCAGGATCCTCCAGAGGACTGGCCAAAACCAAGCCAGTCACAACGTGTCTTTAACAGGCCGGGGTCCACACAACACACCCCGGCTTACCAGGTGTCTCGGGCCCCAGGCAGCCGCCGCCCCCACAGACAGGACACAATCACAAAGGGGCCACAGCGATGGAGGACCCCAAAGCTCTGCTCTAAAGCTCGGCCTGGTACACGTGGCCGAGTGGATGCAGAAGAACTGTCTGAAATTAAACGGGGAGAAGACAGAGGTGGTGATATTGGGCAAGAATAAAAATCTATGGGGCCCCCAACATTGGCCTAGTGATATGGGACCACTTCCACAAACAGCCACAGTGGTTCGCAACCTTGGTTTCCTTGTTGACGACAAGTTATCTATGAGGCAGCAGGCTACAAAGGTTGCAGCGATCTGCTTTTCCATCTTAAGATGGCTCCAGAAAATGTTATGGATGCTGCCCCTATCCACTCAGAGAACTGTTGTCCAGGCGTTGGTTGTCTCCCGCCTGGACTACGGTAATGTTCTCTATTTGGGAGCTGATGCTGCAACCATTAAGATTCTTCAGGTAGTCCACAATGCGGCTGCCCGCCTGCTTCGGAAGGTTCCTAGGAGAACTTCAGCATCTTCTGCTCTGCGTGACTTACACTAGCTTAAAATCTCAAGCCGGATTAAATTTAAAGCCTTATGTTATCTGTTCAAGATTAGGCAGGGCACAGCCCCTAAATACCTACAGAACTTAGTTCAACCATACAGGACTCATTGAACCCTTAGATCTTCTGGGAATGGAGACTTTGGGGCTTATTATCAAGCAATAGCGATAATCGCTATTGCTTGGTTAGAGACAAAAATTTACCGCTGATGTGCGGCAATTTTTATCGCAAATAAACCTTGGTATTACCAAGGTTTATCGCAAATGCGATAAAAATCGGCCGCAATGCATGAATATCGCTGAAAAGTCAGCGATATTCATGCATTATCGAGCTAATGCTCTTAGCCATGTTATCCACCTCCCATTGGATAACATGGCTAAGAACTGCTCAGGGCAGGTGTTAGCTTTTGGAGATATTCGCGCTTAGCGCGAATATCTCCATGAGTTGGTAATAGGAGATAGCGATGTTAGCGACTGTTTCCAGTCGCTAACATCTTGGCACGCCCACTTTGCATGTCATTAGTGATAAATATCACTGACATGCAAAGTGGGGCCCAAGATGGTCGCTATCTCCTACTAGCTGTCGCTAACTGGTGTTAGCGACAGCTAGGTAATAGGGAGATAATTTTATCTCCGCTTTCTTGGCTTTTAAAGCCAAAAAAGCGGAGATAACCGCCCTTGATAATATGCCCCATAGTTATCCCACGATTCAAACTTGCCAGAATGGGCGGGCGGCCTTTCGCTCATCTAGGGCCCAAGCTCTGGAACGCTTTACCAGTTGCTCTAAAATTGGAGAATAACTTGCTGCGGTTCCGAAAGGGACTTAAGACCTTGCTTTTTGAGTGATCTGCCCGTTGTCCTGGTCTGCTCGATATTACCTGATACTTCTTTCTTCTTGAGTCTATCCCTAGCGCCGGGAAACCCACTGCGGGTAGCTGTTGCGCGTTACAAGTTAAATAAATAAATAAGCAGAGAAGATAGGTTAGTGGATAAACAGTCAGGGGGTTGTACTGCATAAGAACCACCTCTCCCACTCACCACCAGTGGAACCAAGGTCTCCAAGGCCCACAGCAGGAGGATGCGCCGACCAACGGCGTAACTGCACCCATTGAGTCTCCTGTTACTCCCGAGGCGTCTCAACAGGGCAAATGATGCTGCGACCAATCACAGGCGCTCCACCGCACCCCTCAACACCAGCCACCTCCAGACATGAATCAGGCAGGTGGGGGCGTAAACCACAGGGCGATGATGGTAGCAGAAGAGGCAGACAGGCTGAAGACCACCTCACAGGAGAACCACTCCACAGCACCAACACAGGAGGAGCGAGGCCCCCAGGGGCCAGCAGCAGGTTATTGCGTCAGGTGACGGCGCAGCAGCGCCCAGAAAATCCCTTGGTGCTCCCTGGGCCTCCACACTGGGCAGCTGATGACGCAGCCAGTTCATAAATACCACCTCACCACCTTCCTCCAAGGACCGGTTTCGGGCTTTCAAACCCTCATCAGCCAGGATAGCTTGATTCCAGTGGCATGAAGAGCACGGGACTCACGTCTGAGCATACCCGTCCCACTTGGGGTGACAAATGCAAAAACAACAGTTGATGGACAGAATGCAGAACAATGTCATACATTCACCCAGTACAGAGATCTGGGCCTAAAGCCATCGTTTTTTTGCTCACCATGCCATTCCAGTTTGAACCCAGCCATATGCAAATCAGTCTTGACCCTGTGCCCCATAGGAAGAGTCCAGCCCAAACTGCCAAGCCAGGTTCTCTGTGGACTGGAAACAAGCATCCTAGGACCAGTTTCGGGCTTTCAGCTGAGCATACCCGTCCCAATCGCGATGACAAATGCAAAAACAACAGTTTATGGACAGAATGCAGAACAATGTCATACATTCACCCCAGTACAGAGATCTGGGCCTAAATCCATCTTTTTTTGCTCACCATGCCATTCCAGTTTGAACCCAGCCATATGCAAATCAGTCTTGACCCTGTGCCCATGGGAACAGTGCAGCACGAACAGCCAAGCCAGGTTCTGCCTGGACTAGAAACAAGCATCCAAGGACCGGTTTCGGGCTTTCAGCCCTCATCAGCCAGGATAGCTTGATTCCAGTGGCATGGAGAGCACAGGACTCACGTCTGAGCATACTCGTCCCACTCGCGGTGACAAATGCAAAAACAACAGTTGATGGACAGAATGAAGAACAGTGTCATACATTCACCCAGTACAGAGATCTGGGCCTAAATCCATCGTTTTTTTGCTCACCATGCCATTCCAGTTTGAGGTCAGGGGGAGAGCAGGGCAAAGCCAGGCTACACCTGGGGTCCCGATGCTCCCGCCGGCCGCTCCATCGGTCCCCCGCACAGAGAGTCTCTAGCACACATGTGGGGGGCACAGCCGGTACCGCCAATGTCCAGATAAACCCCCACCTCCCGTAATCGGACGTGTTGCTTCTTTCTTTGTGTCCTCGCCTCATCGCGCTCCCTCAGCGGGCCGGACCGGTGACTTCCAGTTTCCGGTCCCGCTGTTTAGCCACTGCAAGACGACTGCTGGGCCAACTCCAACCCCAGGTCCCAGCCACCTCCGAGGCCGCAGATGCCGAACAGCGTAACTCCGGCCCCCGATATCACAGTGGGGCCGGAGTGTAAGTCGGGGCACAGCATCACTTCCGACGTCGGGCAAGGGTCTCCGACTCTAGGATAACAGACAGGATCACGGAGCTGGGGGGCTAGTTACGCGGAGCAGAGGTCCTAAGCGGCCAGCTTGCTCGACGCATAGCTCCTCCTCCCATAGTTGGATTCTTAAAGCAATTGACAACTGCCTTCCTGTTTCTACTAAAAAGACATATAACCATCGCACCCCTGCCCCTTGGTTCACGGAGCAATTAAAAATAGAAAAAAGCAAATGCAAAACCTCAGAAAGACATTGGAGGAGAAACTACACAATCGAGTCCAAAGTAAAATATAAAAACGCCCTAAAAAAATACCAAGCCCTTAGCAAAGATACTCGTGCAAGTTATGTCGCATTCACTATTTCTAATGCACAGAACTGTTCGCGAACATTGTTTTTAATGGCTAAAAAACTATCAGGCTCAGATACTCAACCTACGCCCCCGCCTTAGATGGTTCACAGTGCGATGACCTCACCAATTTCTTTGTGAACAAAGTTAAACATATCCATTCCACGTTGAACTGTTCTCTGACAGCTATGACTATGCAACAAAAATCCAGTCTTGATTCCATTGACAGGGCAGACTCCACCAATAAACTGCAATCCTGGTCAAATCAGGTTCACCTCGGATGTTTTACCCTCCACGGTGCTGCAACAACTTGAAACACCCTCCCTCAAATTAATCATGGATCTTCTTAACTCCTCCATACAGGAAGCAATCGTTCCTCCTGAGTGGAAGCATGCTATGATTCTTCCAATCCTGAAGAAGGCCAATACACATCCCGCCCAACTCTCCAACTATAGGCCCATTACCCTTCTTCCGATATACTCTAAAATTCTGGAAAAACATATAAACTTCCAACCTACAAAGTTTGTTGAAACTTCTAAGTTTTTTCAGGACTCCCAGTCCGGTTTTAGAGCTGGTTTCTGAACAGAGACAACTCTACTGGGTGTTACGGAAATGCTGAGACACCACCTAGACATGGGGGAAACAGCAGCCCTCATACTACTCAATTTGAGCGCTGCCGTGTTAATAAAATCTCTTCAATCTCATCACATCTATGGGTCAGCTCTGAAATGGCAGACATCTTTCCTCACCAACCGCACTTTAAAAAATGTTTCCTCTGCTGCCACCTCCAAACTTCACTTATCCCATTGTGGAGTCCCTCAGGGCTCTATTCTTAGTCCATTGCTTTTTAATATTTATGTTAAACCATTGGCGATTATTGCAGAGGAGGCCGGGTTGTCCCTCTTTTCTTACGCAGACAACACCCAGATCATCTTCTTACTTTCCTCTAAGAAGGTGTCTGGTCTGTCAGCTCTTAAAGATGGCCTAAGGAAAGATGCAGCATGGATGCAAACAAACATGCCTAAACTTAATGGCGACAAGACTGAGGTTCTCATTTTGGGGAACAAAGTTCTATGGGGCCCCCAGCACTGGCCTATCGAACTGGGAACTCCACCCCAGCCCACTCAACAGGTCGGTAACGTGGGCTTTATTGTTGATGACCAGCTGTCCATGAGACAGCAAGTAGTAAAGGTGGCAGCTACCTGCTTCACTGTATTGAAGTGGCTGAGTAAGGTTGTCTGGATGCTCCCTTGCTCCACCCAGAGAACGGTGGTCCAGGCTCTTGTGACCTCGAGAATAGATTATCTAGGGGCCAACTAAGATATACTGCGGAAGCTACAGGTAGTGCAGAACGCTGCAGCTAGATTACTATGCCGAATTCCCAGAGCAACTTCCATCACCAGCTATCTACGTGACCTCCATTTGCTGAAAGTGGAAAGCTGTGTTAAGTTTAAAGCTCTGAGCTTTCTATTCAAATTAAGTCCGGCACTGCTCCCCACCACTTGCAATCCCTGGCCAAACCCTATTACCCTTCACGATTACTGCGCTCCACTACCAAGGGAACATCTTTGGTACCCAGGGTTAGACTCTCACAGATGGGAGGTCGTTTCTTTGCCTTCCTTGGTCCCATTCTGTGGAACACACTGCATTTATCTCTTCGGCGTGAACTTTGCAATTTTTCGCAAAGGTCTAAAAATATATTTGTTTAACCAATAATACCATACTTCTGTATCCATTCTCCAGGCTGGCGCTGGGAAATCCTTTTGGGTAGCTGTGCGCCTTACAAAAACAATTTAACATAACATAAAGTAACAAGTATTTGGACAAACTATTGAAACAAAAATATCTTGTTACATAAATATTGTGTCAAGAATTTCGTTACACAGAAATACCAATGTATTTAATATCGTTGTCAAAAATATCATTTTACGCGTTGTTTAAAATATTGTTGTATTTATTATCGATGTAGCTTATATCGTTGGCACTAATGTTTTTAGTGCTAAATAATGTGTTTTATATGGTATTTTTGATCTTATCTGTTGTTTTAATTTATATTAATGTTCTTTACATTTTTTAATAATATGGTTCTCTCAAGAGTGTTGTTTTTCTAATCGAAATTGTTTAAATATAGTTTTTTATATGTAGACATAAGTTTTTAGGAGCAGGATGTTGGCTTTATAGGGACCAAGGATGGAAAGTATTTAAAAAAATATATATTAACGTATATTATTATTATTTATTTTTTATAATATATTTAGCAGTGGCATGTTGGGTTTAAAGGGGATGGGGTGGGAAGTATTCAAAAACATAGGGGCTTATTACGATGGCAATAGGAAAACCTCCGATCTTTGGTGGGAAGCTTTCCAACTGCCATCGTCGGTTTCAATTCCTACCAGCTGATTATTAATTAGCCGGTCAGAATTGAAACCGCCTGGTCATTTTGGCTGGCTTTCGATGGCCTTAAGGAGCCCATCGGCCAGCCTGTAATCCTGAATGGCGGCCTTTCCGCCCTTGAGATTATGATGTACTGTTTCCAGCAGGGTTTCCATGCTGGCCTTTCTGACATGTAACCCCTGTCAGAAAACGTGTTGGGTAGCCCCCTAGCATGGTTCTCTTGTGTATGCGGCCTCCGGTTGGGGGCCGAGGGATCACCTATGGTGCCCCCCTTGGGAATGCCTGCAACCCGTGGCAGGCAACTTGTGGTGCCTGCCACAGGGTGCAGAGATTAACACCACCTCCCATTTCCCTATGGGAGCATGTGCCATGGCTGGTTTATGGCTGTACACATGCTCCCAAAGGGAAAAGTCGGAATGTGACCAAACAGTGTTAGATCGCATTCTACATCCTAATCAGGCGGTCGGGACTACTAACAGGAGGTAGGTCGGTCCCGTATACAAGATGGTGTCAGCCCGACTTCGTAATCTGTCCCATAATGTATTAGTGTATTTGTATTAAAGCTGTATACATTTAGAATATTGTAAAGTACATTTTATATATTTTAATTAAAATGTCAACATTTAAAAAACATTTTAATAAAAATATTTACAATTAAACACATATTTATTCAATATTGTGATGTTATGTTTGTTTAGCAAGTATTAATACTGTTATTTTTAAAAAATAATACAATTTTTATGAATTTCTACTGGAAAAATAGAACTTTTTAAAAAGAAAATAAAGTATGTTTTTAAGATCTTTAATAGTTGTTAAAAGTTTGTTTAAACATTTTCCCCAAAAATTATTTTTGATTTAAGATATCTTATTTTGTATTTCTATTAAGATATTTATTATCATAATCTGTGAAAATATTGAAGTGTGTTGCAAAATTAGAATTTTTTTTATAAAATATATTTATTTTTTTAGCTTAATCAATGTGCATATAACATTGGGAATGTAAAAAAGATAAGCGGCAACTATGTATAAAGATAAATGCCAATACAAAAATGGTAGCTGAGTTATACAAGTATGTGTATGCATGTAATTAGAATAAGAAGTTCTGTCAAACTGTATCTAAAGTGTTAAAACCCAATAAACACATTCAAACACATTTTTTCTATTGCAGTTAAGGATGCTTGTTTTAATTTGGTATATATATGTTTTTTAATATTTCGATATATGTTTGTTAAGTTTGTTGAAATTGTGGTGGCATTTAAAAATAATATTTTTTTAGTATGCAATCTTTTTTGGTAATTACTATGTAGTAGTATGCAAACTGCAATTGTTATATCTTTAGTGTGTAACACCATTCCTTAGTTTATATTGGAGTGGGAATAGTAAACATTGCCCCCTTTACTGTCCATCACCTTCCTTGAGTTAGTTTATATTGGTGTGGGAATAGTAGATGTTGCCCCTTTGGTGTCCATCTCCTTCCCTGAGTTAGTTTATATTACTTTGGGAGTAATAAAATGTTGCCCCTTTAGTGTCCATCACCTTCCCAAAGTTACTTTATATTGCAGTGGGAATAGTAAATGGAACCCATTTATTGTCCAACACCTTCGATTAGTTACATTAATATGTTGGAGTGGGAACAGTAAATGTTGCCCCTTCAGTGTCCAATACCTGCTCAGAGTTACTTTATGTTATAGTGGGAAGAATAAATATAACCCTTTTAGTGTCCAACACCTTTCATGAGCTAATTTATACTGGAGTGGGAATAGTACATTGAAACCTTTTGTGTCCAACACCTTCCCAGAGTTCACTTACATTTGAGTTGTGTTTTGACTTGGTGTGGAAACATAGTTTTATTTTTTACACATTTTTATTTATGCAATAACAAGTATAATAAAAACAACATGCGCATATATATAAATTATATAATAGATGTATTTATGTTAATAGTTTTGAAATATATTACATAAAAAATAAGTCATATTTTAAGTAGATCTATAACAACCTGTTTTTTTGTTGTAAACCACATACAGATAATAATAGTCTTAATTATTTTGTACATTACATACATGTATTTTTTTTAACAGTTTTATATACATGATGTAAGTCTTGATTAACATTAATATCGATAGTATACATGAAATAATTGCATGTATGATGTTACATTATTTAATATATACTTGCAGTAATTTTCATAACATTGTTGTACCTGCTGGATATTTTTTTACATTTAAACTTCACTACAGCTTACTATATTTAGCAGTCCATTTTTGCCATTTCGTCTAGTTTCTTGAAGGAAGAGGTTGCGGTTGGATGTTGCTGTTTATCAGCAAAGGTAAGTTACTTTTTACCACTTGTTATGGGGTTTCTAAGGGTAGTGAGATGTAAAATAGTTGGCAAACTATGTCTGTGTTGTTACTGCTAGGGTCTCATTACGAGGCTGATGGTCCACAGACTTGTGGGGGCATGGGAGTGGCATTCTTCTGACCATCCTATTACGGCAAGGGCGGTCGGCAGCCCTGAGACCACTGCAATCACCAGGATCAGAGATCCCTGGTGATGATGCGGTGGTCTTGAGGCCTCAATATGATTGGCAGAGCCACTGCATCCCACCAAGCATATTACGAGTTTCCTCACCGCCATTCTTTTTATGGTGGAGTGGCCACCATGAAAAGTGCGGCAGTGAAGAAACAAAGGGGACCCTACATTGCCCCCTTGTGGCTCTGCGTCATGGGGTGCAGGCAGGAGGAACATGCTGTGCCCACTGTGTGCATGTGCTACAGCGCGGCTCCAGAAATCATTTCTAATCAATACTCACCATTTCCCTGAACCCTTAAAACTCACAAATCATGCATCAGTGGGGCGCATAACACTGCGCATTTACCCTGTTCACTTACACTTGGCTTCAAGGCTTTGGCGAATCACAATGGAGAAATGCTGTAACATTTGGTGGCGCGTTTAAACCTATTTAACTATTTATTATTTACACCTGCAGATAGTTTTTTTCGTATATTTAATTATTCAGACACACCACCATAGTGGCAATGGATCTGCTACAAAGAAAATTAGGCGTAGGAAAATCACAAGACCAGCTTTTAAAATTCCATTTTCCTAATTTTATTAACAGCAAAACTTTATTATGTCTGACATTTATGCATTAGTAAATTCTTTATTCAGTAAAATCTTAAACATTATTTCAAAAATGATCATTGTATTTAGAGCTCAAGAAAATCGCTTTATTTTAGAGGACAGTTGAAGTTTAGCAAAGAACAGATAGTTCAAAATTATTTCTCTCCTAAAATCCCTAACTAACACCCTCTTCTTATCCTTCAATCCTGTAAAGCAAACAAGTAAAAAATCTTACATCCAGGAATCGGTCATCAGTCGGGCAGCACTTTCAGATGAAATCAAAAAAGCGACCCCTTCTTCACAAAACTAGGCATTTTTATACCTTTATTCCCTAACTTAATCTATCTAAAAAGTAACTATCATCTCTTATTCAAAATTTCATTGGACAATTTCGGGGTGGGTGAGCATCATCTCACCATTACAACATCATTTTCTTGATGGTTCAGCAGAAAAATAAAGTGTCTTTGTTTTAGGACAGTCTTTGGCCTAGCCATTTCCTAGAGTGGCAAAATCACAATATTTTCTCAGGATCAGTACATTCAATCGTCCATGTTTGGCACCCATCCTAGGTTCCGGGCCAGGGCAGCCTTGAACCTCTTCGAGCACAGGCAGTTCACTCTGACTTGCAGGTTTTGACGTGCCTGCGCTGTTCAGCTCTTGCTCACTGTTTACCCGAGCGTCCATTTTCTAACTAGGCCTCAGAAGCCACTTTTGGAACTATCATAGAAACAAACACAAATTCATGTTAATTATTGAATTTAAACCCATTCTATTTACCTCCCCCCCATACTAATGTTTCCCATTAGTTGTTACCTAGCAAATAAGCCACACAAATGCGTTTTATACTTACATAATCGACCTCTTCTTAAGACAAAACGTATACAAAAAGCACATTTAGTTTGCTTTCGTTTATATTAAAGCTGCGCATTAATTCACAACACAATAACTACACATGTTAATTATATGGCAACATGCAAGCAAAATTAGTACTCCCATGTATAATAAAACGTGTGCATCTTATTCTATGGTTGATTAGTTTCACAAAACGCTTTTAGTAAATGGTATTGTTATGGGACATTGACTTCAAGAGGGGTACACAAGATTTTGTGTTTGCCCGCTCGCTCAATCACATGCACCACCAGTACCTGCACTGCATGGACTGTAGCAGTCTATGCGGTGCAGGTGCTGATTATGACATTCCCATTGTGGTGCATTTTTCACCATGGGAGCGCCAAGGAACCGCCTGCCAGACAAGAGAAAATGTCTAATCTGGTAGTTGGTTCAACACGGATTTGGCAGTGCGGGGCTGTCCCGCTCCCCCATTGCCAAACTCGCAATGAGACCCTACATTTTTATCTGTGTTTTACTGCATTTCAAATGCCATTTGATATTGTGGGGTTTTGAGACTTTTTTAATGAAAAGTAATTTATAGTTTAAGGCCTGATTCCGAGTTTGGCTGTCTGACTGCCGGACCTCCTCGGCGGCAGTCCGAAGAAGACCGCTGCATCCTCGTGCCCGCAATATTCTGATGTTCCCAATGAGCCAGCCGTGGTGTCTCTGATGGCGGTGAATGGTTTTTCATGTCGGTCGATGCATGTGTTTATAGTTTAACTGCACAAGTGTTGAATATGCACATATGCATGACATGTGAAAAAATACCTATTACCCATTGCTGGAGTCTGAACCATATGTGCTGAGTTCTGTCAATGGGTAATAGTACAAAACACACTTACCTGAATTTCGGTGCCAAAAGGGTTGTTTTCGCCTGGGTCAGTATTCCGCTGTGAGGGGGAACCGAGTAAAGGGATCCACATTGGAGACTGAAGGGAAGAAAATTAAATGGGTGAGTATGTGCCCCAAAACCTCCTATTCCACTGACTCGAAGCAGGCTGTCCCAGTGCCATGGTCGACTCATCAAAAAGCCAACTTGTAATTCAGACGGCGGTGAAACTTCTCTGTACTGCCCTATGACTGCTGTTTTTCTCCAATCGCTGTCGAGGTGGTCTGTGAATGGCTGTCGGTGGTCCTTCGGCAATCTTTCATTCTGAAATCTGACAACATCGTAATACGGGATGGAAGACCGCCTAGTTGGCAGTAATCAGGCCATAAGTTTTGATTAGGATATGTGCTGCTGACTAGTTTTAGTTTAGTATAGTATGGGAAGGTTTGTTATTTATTTGTTACCGGTTAGCATTTCCTAGGCGTTTCTAAAGGAAGATGAAAATTCAATTTTTTTAAAAAGGAAATATGCATTGGTTGTTGAAAAACCATTTTTTAATACATATTTCTTTGTTTTTCGCATTTTCTGTAGTGGTTCCTTTTTAAAATCTTTTTTCACATATTTTATAGAACCTACAGATTGTGGATTGCTTTGAGGGATTATCTTTCATTTTTCTTAATGATTGCATTGTTTTGGAGATTTGTATTACGCTTTTAAGGACTTTTTGGTGGATTACACATTTTTATTATGTGGATTTTGACAGAGATCTGCAGCAACAAAATCGTAAGTTCAATTTACTTATTTACAGAGGTTGGGAAATGTTCCAAATACTGTTATGTTGATGTATTTAATGTGATATATTTATACTGTTATGTCTTCTTAGTTTGTTAGTTTTATTTGTTTAATATTTTAATATATTGTTTTACAATGCTAGTATTAATATATTTTATTATATCAGTGTGTAATGTTTATTTTAGTATTATTTGTTCACCAAAATAATAATAATATTTTATTAGTCCTAAAATAATATATATTTTATTTTCCTGCTGTAGTATATTGATGTAGATTTGGCTATAACATCTAAGTAGTCTAGACCTTTAGAACTATTTTTACTTTGCTTTGTAGCATCTTATAAATGTTTTAGTTTGTTTACTTATTTTAGGGTAAATTTCGGTAACTATTCTATTACAAGTACTTAGTAGCTTTGTTCTTTTGTAAGGCTTATAGTACATTGCATAGAGTAGTTTGGGTTCTGCCTGGTTCGGATTGGAAGGCATTATGCCATCCCTCCACTGCCTTGTTTGTTTTTGATTCTTGTACCAAGGTGCTGTCATACACATTCTACTGTCATACACATTCCAACATGGTATCTGCAATTTTGCTTGGCATCTGTGTCCTACATATGCAGTCTGTCACCGTATGAGTCCATAAGACACTTGTGGGACACCCCCGCGCCGCACGGCCACCAGCTGCTGCGTGTGCCCCCTGCCTGCCCTCTGCCTCGCTGCTGCCTCGTTTGCCGGTTGCCGGCTGCCTCCGCTGCGGGGATTGTTTTGCCTGGTTTTGTCGAGCATTTGTGCCTGTTTTGCTAAACTTCGTGTATCTTCTTTTTTTCCCTTGTTTTGTCAAGTAGTTGTGCCTGTTTTGTTTAACTCCGTGTAACTTCTTTTTTTCCCCTTTTTTCCCTTGTTTTGTTGTGAATTTGTGCCTGTTTTGTTTAAATCACATTTTGCCCGTGTTTCTGGCTCTCCCTCCTTGTTGTCCGCCGCCCTCCGCCCTCCCTTCCCGCCACCGCCGCTTGTCCCCGCCCCTTTTTTCTCTTCTGTAACCCTCCCCGCTCCCGCCTCCCAGCTGCTCCGCCCACCCGCGCACTTCGCCTTAAATGGCGACCGTGCGAACGCGCAGCGGCCACGCCGATTGTGCGCCGAAGGCGCGCCAAAGGTAAGCCCGTCTGCGCCCGTCCGCGACCGGATCGCGACCAGCGCCAGGACCCCTGGACCTCGAAGATCCCGACCGACCCGCAGGACGTACTCAGCCGCCACCCTCAGCGCACTCAACACCGGCCGACGCCCAGAGTGCCACCAAGCCACACCACGACGCACCCAGGGACCCTTCAGCTGCCACGCCTGCAAGTTCTCCTGCATCCGGACCTGCCTCGCACCAACACCCGCCAAGTCGACCTCCAGCAGCACCCACCTCAAGTGCATCCTGCTCAACACCCGCTCCGTCCACAGACACGCCATCGAACTCTGGAACCTCCTAGACGCCACAGCCCCTGACGTTGCCTTCCTCACGGAGACCTGGATGAACACCTCCTCAGCTCCAGACATCGCCATCGCTATCCCAGAGGGCTACAAGATCGTCCGGAGGGACCGAAACGCCAACCAGATGGGAGGAGGCATCGCCATCGTCCACAGGAGCACCATCCGCCTCACGACCAGCACCGAAAACACCCTGACCAGCGCCGAACACCTGCATTTCCAGATCCACACCAACCCGAACACCACCCTCAGAGGCACCCTGATCTACCGACCCCCTGGACCACGCACACAATTCAGCGAGGACATCGCCGACTTCGTCAGCCCGCACGCCCTCCCCTCCGCCGACTACATCCTCCTGGGGGACCTCAACTTCCACCTGGAGAACAACAACGACCGCAACACCAGCACCCTGCTCGACAACCTCGCCAACCTGGGACTCAAGCAACTGGTGTCCACCCCCACCCATCTCGCCGGACACACACTCGACGCAGTCTTCTCGTCCAGCACAGACATCGACTTCAGCCACGCCACTGAGCTTCAATGGACGGACCACAGCTGCGTCCACTTCACCTTCAAGAGAACGACGACTCACCACCACCAGCAACAGGCGGCCCGCAGAAGCTGGAACAAGATCACAGCACACCAGCTCGCCACCTCCCTGGGCCAGCACCCTCCTGCCAGCTCAGCGAACCCCAGCCAGGCCGCCGACAACCTCACGACGTGGATCAGCAACTGCGCGGACGAACTCGCCCCACTGAGGACCCCGCCTAGCAGACCCGGCAGCAAGAAGGCCCCACGGTTCACCGATGAACTCAAGAGCTCCAAGAAGAACTGCCGAGCCCTCGAGAAAGTCTGGAGAAGGGAACCGACACCGGACAACAGGACCTCCTTCAAAATTGCCACCCGGAAACACCACCAGCTGATCCGCGCCGCCAAGAAAACAGCATTCAAGGACCGGTTGGACAACAACGCACACAACTGCAAGGAACTCTTCATCATCGTGAAAGAGCTTTCCAACCCCAGCGCAGGAAACAACGACATCACCCCATCGCAAGACCTCTGCAACTCCCTCGCTTCATACTTCCACAACAAGATCACGGACATACACAACAGCTTCAACAACCAACCAACGCACACCATGACCGATCAACCACCCCCCACCACCACCCTCCACGCCTGGACCCCGATCAGCACCGAAGACACCATCCGCACGATGAACTCCATCCACTCCGGTTCACCGACCGACCCCTGCCCTCACCACGTCTTCAACAAGGCCGACGCCGTCATCGCACCCCACCTGCGAGACATCATCAACACATCCTTCGACACCACCATCTTCCCGGAGAGCTGGAAACACGCCGAACTCAGCGCTCTACTCAAGAAACCAACAGCGGACCCCACCGACCTCAAGAATTACCGCCCCATCTCGCTCCTCCCGTTTCCAGCCAAAGTCATCGAGAAGACCGTCAACAAACAGATGGCCGCCTTCCTCGAGACGAACGGATCCCTCGACCCCTCACAGTCCGGCTTCCGAGCCAACCACAGCACCGAGACCGCCCTCACCGCCGCCACCGATGACATCCGAGCCCTGATGGACAATGGAGAAACAGCGGCCCTCATCCTCCTAGACCTCTCCGCGGCATTCGACACGGTCTGCCACCGCACCCTAGTACGGCGCCTCAGCAACATCGGAATCCAGGACAAGGCGCTGGAATGGATCATCTCCTTCCTCGACGGAAGAACACAGAGAGTCCGCCTACCACCGTACAAGTCAGAGGCCTCCGACGTCATCTGCGGCGTCCCCCAAGGATCATCTCTGAGCCCCACCCTCTTCAACGTCTACATGAGCCCCCTCGCGGCCATCGTACGCAAACACAACCTCAGCATAATCTCCTACGCCGACGACACCCAGCTGATCCTCTCCCTGACCCACGACCCCGCCGCCGCCAGAGCCAACCTGCGCGAAGGGATGAAAGAGGTAGCCGAGTGGATGACGACCAGCCGCCTGAAGCTGAACTCGGACAAGACGGAGGTCCTCATCCTGGGCTCCTCACCCTCCACCTGGGACGACTCCTGGTGGCCTCCCGCCCTGGGCACCGCACCCAAACCGACAGACCATGCACGAAACCTGGGCTTCATCCTGGACTCCTCCCTCTCCATGACCAGGCAAGTCAACAACGTCTCCTCGGCGTGCTTCAACATCCTACGCATGCTACGGAAGATCTTCTGGTGGATCCCCACCGAGACCAGGAAGACCGTCACCCAGGCCCTCGTCACCAGCCGACTGGACTACGGCAACGCCCTCTACGCCGGTACCACCGCCAAGCTCCAGAAGAGACTCCAGCGGATCCAGAACGCCTCAGCCAGACTCATCCTCGACATCCCACGAACCAGCCACATCTCCGGACATCTGAGAGACCTTCACTGGCTCCCCGTCAACAAAAGAATCACCTTCCGCCTCCTCACCCACGCACACAAAGCCCTACACGACCAAGGCCCGAGCTACCTCAACAGTCGAGTCAACTTCTACGCTCCGAAACGCCACCTCCGATCAGCCAACCACGCCCTCGCCGCCGTCCCCCGCATCCGAAGAGCGACGACAGGAGGAAGGTCCTTCTCCTACCTGGCCGCCAAGACCTGGAACTCCCTCCCGACCGACCTGCGCCTGACCCAAGACCACCTCTCCTTCAGGAAGAAGCTGAAGACCTGGCTGTTCGAGCAGTAGCGGCACCCCCCCCCCCCCCCCAGCGCCTTGAGACCCTACGGGTATGTAGCGCGCTCTATAAGTGCCACTGATTGATTGATTGATAAGGGAAGTTCATTTTTTCCTTTGTTATTTTGATAATAAGGACTTCTATTAGGATGTTGTAATGGTTGGTTAATTCTGTGACAGGGATGGAGGCTAGTGCAATATTTATTTTAACCTCAAAGGCAAATTTGCTGTTGATGGCATGTTCCATAATTAGGGCCTAATTATGATGTTAGTGGTCAGGCCGCTGGACCTCTATTATGGCAGTCGGGAGACCGCTGACAAGTATGTGGCGGTCTGATGGACAAATTTTGAGAGGACCGCCGGGCTGGCAGTCGGAACGCAGCTGTACCATCGCGGGGGCATGCTGCATCCACATGAAAGTGCTGCAGCAGAAGCAGCCGCAGTGCAGTGCCTATCGCACATCAGTACACTGTGTGCCATGCACTATGTTATGTATGGCATCCGGTGCACACACAATGGTCAGAATGGAGGGAGGCACGACATGTACCCCGACATCTTTTACTCTGGGGTCCAATGCCTACGAACTTGGTCAGAAAGCCTCCGACCTAAGGTCAGAGGCTTTTCAACTAAGATCGTAATCAGATCCATTGTTGTTTGTTTAAATAATGTGTTTTTAGTCAATTTTAATCAGATGTATTTATTGTTTAATGATATTCATGTAATCAATGTTGTTTTTGATATTTTTGACAAAGTATATGTGTATTTATAAGTCACGATATTTTTGTTACCGATATTTTTGTTTTCGATGTATGCAGATTTAGATATTTTTGTCATCAATAATTATGTGTTTGATATCAGTGACTTTTATATTTACGTATAGGGAGTCAATATTTTTGTTAACAATATTAGATTTTCAATAATTTTGTGAGTCTATATTTTTTATCTCAATATTATGTCACCGATCCTCTGTCTGATTGTACTTATTTGCAATTTAATGCAGAACATTTAGTAGTGTGTGTGTAATAAAAGTAGTATTCCTCTTTATAAAAAAAAGGACTGAGTTAACAATGACTGAGTGCAGTTGTTGCATGCGGGCAAGCTAGGGACACTTGCCACAGCTACCCTGAGTAGCTCTTGGACTGCTTTGCTTCGCTACACTGTGAGAGTCAAGTGCTACAATGGGGTACTTGGGTCCTAGTACAAAGACAATAGCAGACATATTACTTGTGAAGGACTCACATAATTTCAAATAATAACCCAATTTCTTACACGTCATTTGGTTTTACTTGTCCGAATATGCTCAAGAAAGATGAAACAGGAGTGCATAGTATTCCAGGTCTGGCTGGGATCAGGAATTACAATACATTCATAATGAGGTGTCTCAGGGCCCATCTCAAAGTAATTAATAAAGCTAGACCCCGAGGTTTTCGACAATGCCTGGGTCTATATTGAATCATTTTCAGAATCCAACATTTTGTCAAGTTAAGCCTTACAGACCTGTGATAGTCGCACGTTCTCAGTGTTTGTCTGGAAAACTTTTGTGAATGCTATTTTTGTATGAAAAAATAAACCTGCATTTGGGGACAACATGATTGCATTTCAAAAATATTATTATAGCTGATATTTAAGTAAAATATCTTGTAGAGTTTGAGAGACTTGGAGCATCTATCACGATGGCGGAGGACATAAAGCCTTCCATCCCAACGGTACTCCATGTGTATAACTTAGATATGACTGCCAGCCCAGAGATCATCTCTGCAGCATGAAAGGAACCGTCACCATAGCAGTTCCCTTCAAGGTACAAAATGTTGGTGGACAGCTGCCATCTGTTTTAACAGTGGCTCACCAAACTTTTTTTTCTGAAACAAAATTCCAAAGTTGGAATTTGTTCTAAATAAAAACCTGATGATCTCCCTGAACCACCCTCACCCCCTCACCCCTGTCTCAGGGTGTGGGAGTCATTATTGAATTCTTCTGTCGATTACACTTTCTGCTCTAAATAGAGCAGGTGCTGTGATGGCTTTTCTCCAATTGCAACTACTCAATTGGATTATCAGAGTAAGCTTTCAATTGAATGAGCAAAAGAGGGACTCCGCTGATAGACAACTTACTGTCTGTCCGTGTCTAAATGAGGTGGGGTGGTGAGAGATGACAGAGAGGCTACACTGTTGCGACACAGTAACATGGGCACCAAACTCTAAATCAACCCTGTAATGCAGATGTCATCCCCTTGGTGTCAGAGGGAATGTGCTTCAACAGATGTTGATTCAGATGTTATTTCATGACTCATAGATGTAGCTAATGTCACTGGTTCATGCGATCAATGTTGCACCATTTCCAACTAAATATCTCTAATATTTTGAGAAGACCTTACAGCCCCTAGTGAAGCTGAACTTAATTATATTAATTTATGATCAATATTACTGGCTCCCTTTGCCCAAGTTTGCACTGTTTCAAATTGAAATTTCCCAATTATTTGTTGGTAGAAGTACCAAGTCGATGCGTACAATGTCTAATTTTACTATTCAGTTTATTAAACATAATTTGGTCAACAGTTCTGCCAAATTTGAAAGACACTGTGTACCGTTATCATTTGCCTGTTGCTTATCATTTCTTCTGACACACAAATGCTGTCCATTATGCTCAAACATTTAGGCTCCTGGCTAGTTACTAAGGTACGTTGCCTTAAGCCTCCTACCCACGCTACCCTTCATGTCTGTTCTGTGGGGTGCTCAGCGTCATATGCCATGTTATACTGCTTCCTCTTATGCTTCTTCTTTTAATGCCATTATTTGCAATTTCATTCCCTGTACCTTCACTTAGCTCAAATGTCATAATGCCGAGTTTCCCTTTCCTATAAAACTTAGATTTTGACAGAATAGTTGTAAACATATTACCATAGGAAAAGCAGAAACAAGTATATTAGGTATTTTTCTAATGTGTAAAAAAAAGGGAAGCAAATGTAACCAGTGTCTGCCTCTATCAGGCCAAATCTCAAGCATTGTAAAACATTTTAACATTAACACTTCTATATAATGGGCCTGATTATGATGTTGGTCAGAAACTAAACCTCCTGACTCCTTGTCAGATTTGGTTCCGGCCAACTTGCGGTCGGAGGTTCCGACCAACCGATTATGATGCTTACGAACACCGTTCGGAAAGTCTCCCATGGACTTTAATGGAAGCCTGTGTTCTAACCAACAACACAGGCGCCCATTGAAAAAAGGGGTTGTTGTGGAAAACCTTGCACCCTGTGGTGGGCACCCCATGGTGCCTGTCACACTGTGCATGATTCTAGAGGGGGGGTCCCTTGGGTACCGCCACAGCCCCAACTGGAGGCCTAAGAATGAAGGGAGGCCTGCTAAGGGCCCCTCAAAGTCAGTTTTCGACAGCCTTTTCATGTCGGATGGTCTGAGTCAGAAAAGCTATCCGAATCAGACATAATACGTTGGTCGGAAATGCAGTCCGTAGAGCTGTACGAATCAGCTTTGACCAACTCTGAGTTTCCGAATGCCGGTCAGAACCGATTCAGAATGACCGAACGGTTACCGTTCTATTGTAATCGGTTGGTCGAAAATGTTTCTGACTCAGTAGGAAACACAGGTTCCGACACGGTTTATTAATATCCGAATGCCATCCAGAGCCTTTCCGACCGACATCATAATCAGGCCCACAGTGTTCCTCATTGTGGTAAGATGATTATGTCATATGAGCATACATGAATAGCAATAGAAATAAAGTACATACCAAATATTGTTCTTCTGTGCACTTTTCATTTGGTGTAGAGCGAGCTGGAATAACAGGGGTGGATTTTGGTACTTTCTTTTTTGCTTTTTCCATTTGAATATTTGTGAAATAATTGACTGCAGCAAATTCGATGAGTGCAGAAAATACAAACGCAAAGCAAACAGCAATGAACCAGTCCATCGCCGTAGCGTAGGAAACTTTAGGTAAGGAATGTCTTGCACTTATGCTCAATGTTGTCATTGTCAATACTGTCGTTATTCCTGCAAAATAAACCGTAAATAATAATTACCCTTTATTGCCAATATGAATGAAAAACATGTAAAATTCATTAGAATACATCTTCCATTTTATTCCACTGTAATACTGGAAAAATTAGATTTGTGAAAAACTACAAAAGACGGCAAGGACCAGTGTAAATGTGGGTGTGGAACGGAGATGATGACACAGTAGGCACATTTTGTGCATTTTGATCAGTCCAGTGCAATGTTACAATACATCCAGGGAGTTGCTTAGACACTTTATATGTTTATACAATTTTATATAGCACAGGCATTGTCAAACTGTGTTAAAGAAATGTATATAGAAAGTGGAGAGCTACATACAAATACAAATATGTTACCTAAGATTTGCAAGCTAAGTAGTAAGCTGTAAGAGAATAATTCAATCACAGGAAAATAAATAAGCCAAACCAAAGACAGTGCAAACAATGAATATCATAAGAGGTGACAGACCTTTTCGCAGAAAATCCATGGAATAAAAATAATAATGGAAAAAAGTATGCGATTGAAAGTTAAAAAAAAAGTCTGACATGCTTAATAATCATGAAAAAAAACCTCTGGAATAGTTAGAGGCAAATTAAACTAATCCAATGCAGGAGATCGTGGATTGAAAAAATAATATGAAGTTAAAGATAGTAGAGATGCAGAGCTGTGCAAAGTTTAAAGTAATGGAGTATGAGAAAATGGGTTATAAATTGGAGAGAATGTGGGTCCTCACTGAGTAATAAAGCTAGAGTTCTGTACAAGGTCAAGCCTTGGTAGCTGTAGTACAAAGCATGCAAGCCTAACTTAGGAGAAATGTGTAAAGCATTTATCAGTAACAAGACATTTATAAAACAGAAAACACAACACAATAAATAGAGTACCTTTTAATAAACAGATAGATGCTAAAATGACAATAACTGGAAGTATGTATTTTTGGAGGTTTTAAATAATTATTGTGCCAAAAAGTGAAACGCTCCAGCCACTGGTATCTGGTCGAACTAGACTGGTTCAAAGTAAAAAGTTATGGCTGACCACCATTGAGTGTGCTTCAGATACAGGGGTCTGATTCTTTCTGGTGAAGTTTTTACCTTTGAAGTTAATTTTTTTTCTGAAGAAAAGTGCGTGTTGATGATTTCGCAGAAAGTTGGGCTGCAGGATGGATCCAAAAGGGTGTCGTCTGCGGTAGCTGACTGACTATGAAGCCTCAGTGGGAACCTCAACTCTCATGAGAAGTTTGAGGCTCTCATCGTTGAAGGCAGGAAAACTCAGCATGGGCAGAGTCTAAATTCGGTACCCAGGAAGCCATTGTTGGGGTGCTGATCTGCATTGGTCCCGGCAATGTACTCTACATTCAGACTTAGAAACTTTTCGGTAAGCCAGGATCCTTTCAGTGGGGCAAAACAGCAAGTTGAGTCCAACCACCTGTTCAACGTTAACAGCTGTCAGGATGTAGCATCTTGTTCTTTTGCTGAAATGTTCAAATACATTTTTTAATTGTCCAGTCTTACAATTTCAAAGGGGGGTTGGACAGTAGTACACTTTTAACCCCAGTTTAGGGTCCAGGACCTTTTGGACACCACATGGCGGTTAGGACTCAATTTGCCAGAAGCCGCCAGAAGGGTCCAGGACAAATCCATTTGAAACTGGTCAGCTGCCCTCAGCAGAGATTTGAGCTTACTTCAGCTTTTGTGTTCCTGGAGCTGAACAAGATGCTAGCCACCTAGCCCATGAAGTCCTCTCTTCTGTCCTAGGTACAAGTGGGGAGCAGGTCCAGCCTTGGGGTCTATCTCCACAAGTTAAACATGCAGGTGCAGTCCTTCTGTACTTCACAGGTCCACAAGAGTTCTGAAGAAGGTACTAAGGGTGCCACTGTTATGCCCAATACCAGTATATGGGTGAGTGAAACTCCTGGCCACTCCATAACCAATGGGCTAATGGGTCACAATGGTGCTTCCTACCCACTTTTCCAGCACGTCCTGTGTGCTTTACTTTAGACTATACCACAGTGCCTCTCTGTACCTAAAACCAATACAGCCGAACCTTTCCTGTCTTGTGCAGAGATCCCTGGGGCCAAGCAGAGGTGTGGCTAGTATACTGGCAAACCCTCCCCTGTGGTCACTTTAAGCCAGTTCTGGGGCAGCCCCTCTATCACTGGGATTGGTGCCTAGTTGGTGCCTAGTTGGCTGTCAGGACAACGAAGGAGGAGGCCTAGATGTGAGTTACATATGTTTGTGACAGGGTAGGGACCTTTTAATGTGTAAATAAATTCCTACACACAGCCCAGATACTTTTCTTTTCTGGGGGAAGACATGTCACCACACCGAAGCCCTTTGTCCACCATTAACAAGTGACATTTAACACTGGCAAAAAGGCACATTTGACTGATTTTGTCAGATCGAAATTTGAAGTTTTAAAACTGCACACTCTGATTTCAAGAGCAGACTTGAAGATAGCCTTTGCATTGGCAATGTGGGGGTGGCATATTATGTGCTGCAGTCCACTAGAAGACATTTAATTTACAGGTCCTGGGTACCATATAGTAGGGGCTTATAGTTAAGCTAAATGTGCCAATTAGCATTGTTGACCAATTCAAAACATTTTTAGGGGGTCAGAGGATATGCAATGGGGCCTGGTAGGATCTCAGTTTACAGAATCCAAAAACCAACAGCATTAGTTTGAAAAAGTATTCGGGATGAACAAACAAAAAAAGGCATTTTCTTACAGGGTTATGTGTCAGGAATTAAAGAAGAGGCCATTAGACAGCCTGTGAGAAAGGTGTAAATACAAAGTCAGGAGAAAGTTCAGGCAAGGAGTTCAATGTGCTTTGAGTGAGGCGATCAGGAAGAGGCCAGCCCAAGAGTAATTAGGTGAGAATGAAAGTTACTCAAATTATCATCGAAAGAGTAACATTGCAGTTCCATCTTGAATGTGGGCAGCAAGGTATTGGTACACAGGCTGATGGCAGGGAGAGCAAGTGTACAGTCCTTTTTTCAAATTTCTGGGTTTGGGAGTAGTGTATCGCACTGTGTAAGGATTGATCTTGCGATATATCTTCAGATTAGAGGCCAGGTATCAAAGAGGCGAGGTGTGTACTGCCTTTGAGTGATGCAGTCCATTTTGAGAACAGCTCTGGTTTTAATAGTGAGCCAATGGAGAGTGAAACTACAAGTGGAAAGTGGACAAGTCTTTTGGTACCAGAGATGATATGCACTGTGGCATGTACTTTTAGTGTGCATCTCTTACCCTGACTACAGTGCTGGTTCCTGCCTGTCCTGGATGCATACCTCAGCGAACCATGAGTCCCATTTCTAACAAATATACCATTTTAAATTGATAACATGTGAGAAGATACATAGCACTGTCAGTGGACAGGGGACAAAGTACTGAGCATATCCACTTGTTTACCACCTATGCTCTAACAAGGAGCACTGATGATGGGGGGCCTCTAGAGAAATTGGTTTGGGGGTATTAAGCTGCCGTCAAATAGCAAATGGTGGGCAAGGATAGATTATCTTTTAAAAAAGAAGTCCACAGGAAACCTCATAGGTTGAAGGAATTTGTGGAAGCAATGGGCATAGCAGACATAAGGATGGACACGCATGATTGAAACACTACTCATGCTACTTTGTGCCCACCTGTCATATTTGTGACTAGGCTGTTTTTTGTTCTGAGAGTTGTAGTAAACAGAAGTACTGAGTATCAATATTTGGCTAGAGGCATTTCTGATCTGCCCATTGGTGATGGCACTTTGCCCAGTTGGAATCGCCTATTAAGGGATGGTGCTTAGATGTGCAAGAGCTCTAAGGTATCCTGGTGTTGAGCAGATGTGAGTCTAGCCGCAACTAGGGCCTAGTGGTACCATTAGAGCCAGGTCTTCAGCTTCTTGTAAAATTCTAGAAGTGAGGTGGAGGCTCCTATGTGTAGCAGCAGGCCGTTCAACGCTTTAGGAGTGATGTAGGAGAAGGCTCAACCCACATATCTGTTTTTTTGGGGATGCAAGGGATGTGTGTAAGTAGGTGTCCAGATTAGTGGAGGTGTCTATAAGATTTGTGAAAGCAAATTCAATTGCTGAGGTATGCTGGGCTGGTGTTATGAACTACCTTGAAAGTGTGGTTGAGGAGTTTGAATTGTGCTCATTTGTGAACTGAAAGCCAATGTAGCTCCTTCAGGTGTGGTGTGATGTGAGAGTGGCATGGGAAGTTGAGGGTGATTCTGGCCACTGAGTTCTGAAGGGTCTGCAGCCTTATGTAGAGTTTCTTGTTAATCCTGGCATTGAGGGAGTACCCGTAGTCCAGCTGGCTTTGATTGATTGCTGATATTTCGATCCTCAGTGAGATATGTATTTCCACATGGTTATTCTGTGCTGCACAGTAAGTACAAGAGAAGAGAGCATAAGACATGACTCACAATCCCACTTTGTACCTCTAGGGTACCAAACCGGACTTAGAGTAGCATTCTAACACAAAGTTTTAATACTAGGATGCACTTATGCCAGTTCCCCAATATTGACTACCAACATATTGTCAATCAAATGAAACACAAGGCTTCCCCGAGCACTCATATATTAGTATTTAGATGTCCATATAAGATCTTTCTTCACAAAATAATTTCTCAATTGGTATAGTTCAGTCCGTATTTCTTCCAATTATAAATTAATTGTTCCAAATTTCAGTCCAAAGAAAAAGCAGCAAACACGTGTTTCGTCGTACATAAATCTAGCAAAATGATTGCTTCAGGGCTGCAACCCAAAATAAAATCAAATAAGTATATTACTAATATATCCAATTCTACATTTCTATAAAGTCCGTTTACATCTTGAGTAATTTTAAAATAGACCAACACAAGCCAGTGTCTCCAGAAAAGAAGGACAGAACCAAATTCCCAACAAGGGGATGGATAATGAGTTTCAATATTATTTAGGCCAAGATTAACTGAACTACCTTTGGGTTTTAATTATGGAATTTCTGAACTGTACTGTTTATGAATCTAAGAATATATTTTGTGTTTGTAATTGGTTTTTGACTTATAAGACAATATGTGCCATACTAATGGAGGACCCACCTTGATGTTTTGAAGTAATGATATCTGTTTAGAGGTTTATACTTTCTACAGGATATAATAATGTGATGTATTAATCACAAATTGAGATGGATACTGAAAAGGCATCACTGAAGTATAAGATGTGGTAGTGTGATTACACTATTTTGTACAACAAATTCTAGATGTAAATAGACAGGATGTTATTAATGTTTCTTTGTGGAGAAACTCCTCCTTTTTCCTCACTTCTCCCCGCCTCCTCTTTTTTTCCCCTTACCTCCTATCTTCAATGGAGTGTGTTTGGGGTTCACTTGAGGTTTTGAAGGGAGATTTTTTGAGTGTAAGCTACGGCTTAAGTAAGATCTAGACTGGAATGGCTGCAGCTATTATACTGCACATACATTACAAGGTACTGATATAGGTTATTAAGTGTGGCTACTGGCATTGGCAAATGTTCTCATTTTATTATATGGCTTTTTCTTCATCCTCAGAAGATAGTAGAAATTATTAGTGTAGTTACAAATTTCTCTCTTTTTAATTAAGATTGAGAGTACGGTTTGAAAGATTTAACAATATGATGATGAGCACCCCATATATGGAAACGCGATTCTGCGCTCAACCGGTAAATTATTGAACGGACCCATGAGTAACATGGGTCTTTTGTTATTTTAATGTAGCATACGCGGGATTGAGAATTTCAGGCAGACACGTATTAAGAACTTTAACGCGAGATTAAAAAAACGTATAAACCTCGCGAGATTACGAGGTGGAATTTTGAGTTACTTCAAGTGTATAATTACGAAGGAGATTAGAGGATGGAATGCTCAGGAGATACGTGGAGTTTTTGTAAGAATAAGATTTGAGTGTGGTTGGTACAGCATAGTACCTGGTTTGGAATATCCTCATGTATTAAAAAGACTGAAGGTCAGTCAAAGATGGCGCCCATGGAGAGACTGCTTAAATAGGCAGTCCAAGATGGCGCTGGAGTAGGACGCCAGTTGCAGTATCGATACTGGGATGCTGTTGTAAGGATAGGAGGTGAGTGAGCAGGTTATGTTACGGGTGGTTAAGAACTACATTATTCAAACTATTATGTGAAACGGGCCTTATTTCTGTTACATTCTTGATAATTTACAGATCACGTACTCGTGAGAACATTTGGATACGTTTTCGTGTGTGGGGTAGAACGCCGGTTACAGTGTCGATACCGGGACGCTATTGCTCTGATAGGAGGTGAGTGAAGTGTAAAGGTTACGGCAGGATACAAGACACACTATACAGGAAATTCGAAGATGAGGTGCGGGCATGGGCATTACAGCTGTCCCGTTTTTGATTAATTACAGATCACGTACTGTTGATTGCGCACTGAATATCTGTGGAGTGAAGGGAGGATATCTAGTTCATGTGATGGCTACAGATTGATGGGGTGAGCTTACTTTTGACTTTTAGTTATGCAGCATACAGCGTTTTATTAGATGAACAGAGTTGTGTCTTAGAGTATATAAATTTTGATTTCTGACGATTGGTAACTCTCTATGTGAGAGAGAGAGTAGGACTGGGATTAAAGAAAATACGTCGGTGGAGCTCACTAAACGGTACTGTTGCACTTATTTTAACTATACTGAGTGGGGTTTGGTGTATTCTTAATCAAATAATACAATTACATTGATTAAAGGAGAATGGTAGGAAATATCCTGAGATCTATTACATAGCTTTACCAATAATATTGTTTTGATAATTTTAGGATGATCCCCTCTTTTTTGATGTGGTACAAGGTGGATGGGTGATTAAACCGGAGTTGGGGCTTCTGAATTACCAATTACTGAAGGAGATACGATATATTTATGTTTATATGTATTTTTTAGAGTATATTTGGTGTATAAGGACTATATCCTGACAAGTGATAAGTCGATGGTTTGAGCGGAACATATGTCAAAACACAAGACATTACAAGAGGTTGGTCGTTTTATGATATTGGTGCCTGCATAGGTTGAGAAAGTAACTACTGAGTGGCACTTTCTTTGGTTGAAACCTTGTTGGGAATTTGGTTCTTTCCTTCTTTTCTGGAGACACTGAGTGTTGGTCTATTTTAAAACTACTCAAGATGTAAACAGACTTTATAGAAATGTTGAATTGGATATATTAGTAATATACTTATGTGATTTTTTTTGGGATGCAGCCCTGAAGAAATAATTTTGCTAGATTTATGCACGACGATACACGTGTTGGCTGCTTTTTCTATGGACTGAAATTTAGAACAATAAATTATTAATTGGAAGAATCACGGACTGAACTGTACCAATTGAGAAATTATTTTCTGAAGAAGGATCTTAAATGGACATCTAAATACTAATATATGAGTGCTCCGGGAAGCCTTGTGTTTCATTTGTTTTTTACATTTGTGGATTATGTTGGGGTTTTATGGTAACCAAGCTCTTATCCCCTAGGAGCACCACTGGAGACTTGGATTATTGTACTATCCCTGATTTTGCTGAGCGCCCATTTAGGTGACTGGTTACCATTTGTCAATAAACTGCTAATCTCAGGAATAGGGCAGCCGCAAGGGTAAATATGAATAGGGACAAGGAAGCACAGGATTTATTTAGTAATCTAGTTGAGGGTGGCTCAATTGGTGCAGCTGTAGGCACTTCTAAGAATGTGAGAAAAGAGGGTCTTAGAGCCAAGTTTGTTAAACTTGAGTCTCTTAAAAGAACAGAACTCACTAAATGGTGGGATGCTGCGACACTAAAACAATATCTTACTCTGAATAGAATTCCTTGCTAGTTGAGGTTACAGATCATACCCACGTATTAGGACCTAGAACCCGATCTTAATAATATTTGGGAAAAGGAACTAAATAATAGCTCGAGAAATCTCATGAATATCCTAATAGAGAATGCCGAGAGGAAGATTCCTAAACTCTTAATTGAAATTCAAAAGGTGGAGAATGAGATTAAAACACTTAATCTTCCGGAGGCATCAGTAAAAAATTACACTATTTTAGATGAAAAGTTGAGTAACCTACAGGTAGATATAAAGGAGCCAAGCTAGGAAACTAAAGCGCGATGAAAATGATAAAATGATTACAAATCAGGATGCGTATACACATTTGCCAAGCGTTTTGATTACTAAGGATTTGGGTTCTAAACATAAGGAGAATGCCCCATCCACCAGTGATGTTGATGCATCATCAAGTAATTTCTCGAGTAGTGAGGGTGAAGATTTGGTTGAAACTGGGGGTACTACTGATCTTGAGAATAATTTTTTACAGGAGGTGTGGAGATTGAGGGTGGGAATCGAGATACGGGAGCCAAAAATCGAGAATTAGGCTCAAAAAGACAAGGAGAGGGATGAAAGGAAGGGGAGGAGCAAAGAGTAAGACAAGGGATGAGGACTCGATCATGGAAAAAATGAACCGCTTAGACTGTTTGTCAGGAAATGAGATTGAGATTATTAATTCGTCATCTCTAGAGCTGTCTTAGACAATGATAACTTTATTGAACCGCTGGAACCTGCTTCGGCCTCCTGCGCACCGCACGCAAAATCCTCCCCCTTATACCCCCTCAATCCAGGAAACTCCTCATCCAGGGCCTCATTATGTCCAGGCTGGACTTCGGAAATGCTCTATACCTTGGCACCCCGAAATCGGTGATCAACAAACTCCAACACGTCCAGAACGCAGCAGCCAGGCTGCTTACAGGCACAAAACACCGATGCTCTGCAAAGCCCTCCCTAAACTCCCTACACTGGCTTCCAATCCCTGAAAGAATCACTTTCAAAACACTCTGCATCACTCACAAAATCCTTCAAGACAAGGGACCCCCTATCTTGAGATCCTTGGTCAAACCATACAAAGCTAACAGGAAGCTAAGATCTCACCGCCTCTCCCTGGCAAGCATCCCCAGAATCAAAAAAGCACGATCTGGGGGCCGTCTTTTTTCATATAACGCTCCTAAGCTGTGGAACGCCCTACCCCTCAACATCCGTAGGGAGACCAATCTATTAACTTTCCGCAAACTACTGAAAACTTGGCTCATTCCCTAGGTCACTCCGCTCAATCTGACAAGTCCAGCGCTGGGACGCCCATGGGTAGCTACGCGCTCTATAAATCCATTTCCAATTCCAATTCCAATTCCAATTGAAGAAGGGGCTAGGGTTTTGCCCGACGACATCATCAGACTGGTATATGACGAAGATTGATCTATATCAGTTTGTAAGACTGTTGAAACAAAAAAAATGTTTGTGAATGTACCAGAAAAGGCTAAACATTTAAAAATAAAGGATGTGAGCAACTTAACTATTCAAGAGATTAATGATGCATGATTATTATTGTCACTGACTGAGAATGAGGAAGATCCAGTTACAGTATCTAAACTACTTGAAGAACTATGGGTAAAGTTAAAGAAATGGGGGATCCCGGCTAAACTTCTGGACGCGATAATATAATAACATTCAGGCACATGGATTCAAGTGAAGCCGGGGTCTGGCACACATATCTCTCGGAAAATCATGATGACCAGAGGTGTCAAACAGGGATGTGTGCTGGCCCCATTACTTTTTAACTTGTTTATAGCAGATTTACCAGTCACCCTCGAGGAAACAAACAGCCACCCACCCAAGATTGGTGGCGAGTCAATTAGTAATCTCCTATATGCAGACAACTTGGTTCTATTCAGTCTCACCCGGGTAGGTCTGCAAAGGCTACTAAACAAATTACACAGCTACACCACTATGAATTCCTTAGAGGTAAACCTAAAGAAAACCCAAGTGGTAATCTTCGGTAGAAAACGCTACTTGGGAGGCGGATGGCTATATAATAAGATTAACCTTATAATTGTAAAAACATACAAATACTTAGGGGTCAATTTTGACTCCAGGGGTTTCTTTGCTAAAAAACGCATTGAAATATCACTAAAAGCCATGAACCTTCAGGTGACTTTTTCTAGGCTCTCAAAAAAACTGTCCGGTCCAAGTCTATCACCATTACTGGAAGTTATGAGAGCAAAAATCGGGCCAACTTTGTCGTATGGCATTGAAATATTTAGAGGAAAACTCAATGCTAACCTAAACCAACATGTGACCAAAATCTATAGAAAAACTCTGCCTAAATCTGCTTCTGCAGCACAGATCAGATTAGAACTGTGTCTTTTAAACTACGAATTTTTGAATACTGGCTCTTATTTGAATCTGTGCCACAAACTAAGGCAAGCAGAGCCAGGTACCCTGGAGTCACTACTCTGGTCGGACATTTCTCAGAAAAACCCAGGGGGGTCAAACGGCTGTTTCTTCAGGGATGCAGTTAACCAATTATCTGTGGGCGAACTATGGGATCTCAACCCTAGTAAGGCCGTTTTTAAAACCAGTATTAAGAAACATACCCGACTGATGTCCCGAATGGCTGACAAAGCTCATTTTTCTAAACGCAAGCATGCCTGGGCAATAATGAATTCTTATGGGCTTGCCACTCCCCTCCCCTATCTGTCTTGCACTTATCCCTTGTATTTAAAGCTTAGCTTCTTGGCTCTTAGACTGGGTGACTGGCAATTTCTAAAGGATTTACCTCACTGGCGTCGTACGTCAGAGGATGTAATGTGCAGGGGGTGTGGTAAGGTGGCTGAGACTTTAGAGCACGTGGTCTGTCTTTGTCCTGCAATTGCGCTACAGTGCAGACGAGAATTGAAAGTCGAGTGGAATAGGCTGGGAATCCGGACATGCAGGCAAGCAGTAATGGCAGCTCTGAATCCAGAGAACACAGTTTTAAATATAGGCCTCATAACTCTTATACGCTACGCATACCGCAATTTTACTCAATAACTGGCAGTGCTGGTCAACGTTTTTATTTTAAAGGTGTACAGTCTGCTCTAAACCGCACTTTTATTAAATGCTGCTATAACTGGTTATACTTGACTGCATCTTCCTACAACCTGCTGCTAGCAGTTGTCTTCCGACTGTACCCATCAGCATAACACCACTATTGTTAAGTCCTCAAACTTATTTTTTGCCCAAATGCCATTGTGGTTACAGTTGCTGTGTATATTTTGCCTTTTTTAACACATAACGTTACTGAAGTCCGCAAATGGAATTCGAAAGTTTTAATGTACCAACTGTTTTTATGCTTTGCTATTTTAATAATTTGTACTGTCTTTGGTATCATCTGAACTGTACTTTTATAGATATTTTATATCTAAATGAAGTTATACTTACTTGAAGAACTAGAGGTTAACCGTTTCTTGAGTGAGAGCAGTGTGTTGAAAATGAACTCCAAGTTGACTCCACAGTTAACAACAGGCAATACCATTGATGCCTTTTATAGATCAGTTAACTATGACCTGGATAGGACTATAGATAGATCCCCAGGAGTAGACTGAACAGAAGACTGGATAATTTAACATGGGTAGAGAGGACGGCATTAAAAGAGCTGAGTACTAATAAGGATGTGACTATTCGTTTGGCTGACAAAGGGGGGAATATTATTGTAATGAATACAAAGTAGCACAATGAGGAGGTTTTATCACAACTCAATGATGAAACTTATTATGAGCGACTAACCTGTAACCCTCTTGGTGAATTGACACATGAAATTAACCAACAGCTTAAAGAATGGTATGATCAAACATTATTCGATCTTGATGAGTATAATTACTTATAGTTGGTTTCTCCCAGATCGCCATGTATGTACACTTTACCTTAAATACATAAGTGCAGAGATAGACCACCAGGTAGGCCGATAATTTCGGGCATAGGAGGACCGACTGAGAAGCTCTCCCAACATGTTGATACTTTCTTAAGACCATATGTACATAATCTTTCATCATTTATACAGGATACCAAGCATGTACTGAATATCATGAGTGACATAATATGGGAACCTGGGATGAATATGGTGACACTAGATGTGGTGTCACTTTATACTAATATTCACCACCATCTGGGTTTACATGCAATTGAGACTTTCTTGAATAGAAGACCAGTTGAGTATTATGATCATACATTGATGATCTTAACGATGACAGATATGGTTTTGAAAAATAATGTGTTTTTATTTGATGGTAAGTGGTACAAACAGCGCCTTGGTACCGCGATAGGATCCAGATTCGCTCCGTCTTTTGCCAACCTCTTCATGGGGTGGTTTGAGGCGGAGTGGATCTGGGGCCACGGGAGACGCAAATGGATGGAACATATTCACTACTGGGGTCAATTTATAGGCAACTGGCTTTTGATTTGGACCGGGTCTGTTGATGAATTGAAAGTTTTTTTTTTATTGTTTGAATGACAATGAATTGAATTTACATTTTACTACACACTATGATCAAACACACATTATCTCCTTAGACATAGAACTGTTTGTTGAAAATGACAGATTATGTAGTAAGATGTATAGGAAGGCTACTAGCTGTAATGCTCTACTCCATGCCAGCAGCTGTTATCCGAAGAGCCAAATTAATGCGATACCATACGGTGAAAAAGTTCGGGCCAGGAGAAATTGTACCAATGAGAGGGATTTTAAGTTGAACTTGGAAGACATGTCACGTAGATTTTTGGCAAGGGGTTATGAACAGAATGTGATTAATAAGGCGATGACAAAAGCACAAGATCTTAAACGTATACAGACTCTAGAGACTAGGAAACCTGGTGTTACAAGTAAGGAGGGAGATAGAATATGATTGATTACACATTACAGTTCAGAAAGTAATAATCTTTACTCATTCTTAACAAACACTGGAATTTGCTCAGAGCAGATAAAGATCTATTGCCCTTTATTATTAGTGAGAAACCCAGTTTGACTTTTAGAAAAGGTGTGACACTGGCAAATGTTGTAAGCCCTAGCTACCCAAACAGACTTGAGAAAACGACATGGTTGGAAAATCGACTCAAAAGTTTTTACAAGTGTGGGAGATGTAGCTCCTGTGGATGGGCTATGAACAAAGTAACAACCATTTAGCTATAATGAGACAGGGAATCATACGATCAATATGTTAATCAACTGTGACACAACCTATGTCATATATGTGATAGCATGCTCTTGTAAAATAATATATGTGGGAAGCACAATTAGAAGACTAAGGGACAGGATGATGGAACATTTTAGAGCATGGAAGAATGGAGATACGGGGTATCCGATTGCTGCACACGCAATATGTAATCATGATAGCAGAGAGGAACATGTTTTCAGCTTTCATGGCATAGACCATGTAAAGCAGGATATAAGAGGTGGCAATAGACAGTTGAAACTGAGACGAAGGGAAGTTCTCTGGCTGATGAAACTCAAAGCTGTGGAGCATGGAATGAATATTGATAATGAATTTCAATATTTTTAGGCCAAGATTAACTGAACTACCTTTGGGTTTTTATTATGTAATTTCGGAACTGTACTGTTTATGAATCTAAGAATATATTTTATGTATGTAATTGGTTGTTGATTTATAAGACAATATGTGCCATACTAATGGAGGACCCACCTTGATGTTTTGAAGTAATGACATCTGTTTAAAGGTTTATACTTTCTACAGGATGTAATAATGTGACTGTATTAAGCACGAATTGAGATGGATACTTGAAAAGCATCACTGAAGTATAAGATGTGGTAGTGTGATTACACTATTTTGTACAGCAAATTCTAGATGTAAATAGACAGGATGTTATTAATGTTTCTTAGTGGAGAAACTCTGTTTCCTTGTTTCCTCCTTGTTCCTCTCTTCTCCCCCGTCTCCTCTTTTTTTCCCCTTACCTCCTATCTTCAATGGAGTGTGTTTGGGGTTCACTTCAGGTTTTGAAGGGAGATTTTTTGAGGGCGAGCTATGGCTTAAGTAAGATCTAGACTGGAATGGCTGCAGCTATTATACTGCGTGTACATTACAAGGTACTGATATAGGTTATTAAGTGTGGCTACTGGCATTGGCGAATGTTTTCACTTTATTATATGGCTTTTTCTTCATCCTCAGAAGATAGTAGAAATTATTAGTGTAGTTACAAATTTCTCCCTTTTTAATTAATATTGAGAGTACGATTTAAAAGATTTAACTATATGATGATGAGCACCCCATTTAAGGAAACGCGATTCTGAGCTCAACCGATAAATTATTGAATGGACCTATGAGTGACATGGGTCTTTTGTTATTTTAAGATGGTGTATGCGGGATTGAGAATTTCAAGCAGACACGTAATATGAACTTTAACGCGAGATGAAAACACGTATAAACCTTGCGAGATTACGAGATGGAATTTTGAGTTACTTCAAGTGTATAATTACAAAGAAGATTAGAGCATGGAATGCTCAGGAGATACAGGGATTTTCTGTAAGAATAAGAGTTGAGTGCGGTTGGTACCGCATAGTACCTGGTTTGAAATATCCTCATGTATTAAAAAGACTGAAGGTCAGTCAAAAATGGCGCCCGTGGTGAGACTGCTTAAAGATGGCGCTGGAATAGGACGCCGGTTGCAGTATCGATACTGGGATGCTGTTGTAAGGATAGGAGGTGAGTGAGCAGGTTATGTTAGGGGTGGTTAAGAACTACATTATTCAAACTATTATGTGAATCGGGCCTTATTTCTGTTACATTCTTGATAATTTACAGATCACGTACTCGTGAGGCCATTTGGATAAGTTTTCGTGTTTGGAGTAGAACGCCGGTTACAGTGTCGATACCGGGATGCTATTGCTCTGATAGGAGGTGAGTGAAGTTTAAAGGTTACGGCAGGATACAAGACACACTATATAGGACATTCGAAGATGAGGTGCGGGCACGGGCATTACAGCTGTCCCGTTTTTGATTAATTACAGATAACGTACTTTTGATTGCATACTAAACATCTGTGGAGTGAAGGGAGGATATCTAGTTCATGTGATGACTACGGATTGATGGGGTGAGCTTACTTTTGACTTTTAGTTATGCAGCATACAACGTTTTATTAGATGAACAGAGATGTGTCTTATAGTATATAAATTTTGATTTCAGATGATTGGTAACTATCTATGTGAGAGAGAGAGTAGGACTGGGATTAAAGAATGTACATCGGTGGAGATCACTAAACGGTTCTATACTGAGTGGGGTTTGGTGTCTTCTTAATCAAATAATACAATTAAATTGATTAAAGGAGAATGGTAGGAAATATCCTGCGATCTATTGCATAGCTTTACCAACAATATTGTTTTGATAATTTTAGGATGATCCCCCCCTTTTGATGAGGTAAAAGGTGGATGGGTGATTAAACTGGAGTTGGGGCTTCTGAATGACCAATGACCAATTACTGAAGGAGATATTTATGTTTATATGTATTTTTTAGAGAATATTTGGTGTATAAGGACTATATCCTGACAAGTGATAAGTGGATGGTTTTAGCGGTATATAGGTCAAAAGACAAGACATTACAAGAGGTTGGTCGTTTTATGACATTGATGCCTGCATAGGTTGAGAAAGTAACTACTGAGTGGCACTTTCTTTGGGTGAAACCTTGTTGGGAATTTGGTTCTGCCCTTCTTTTCTGGAGACACTGGGTGTTGGCTTGTGCTGGTCTATTTTAAAACTACTCAAGATGTAAACAGACTTTATAGAAATGTACAATTGGATATATTAGTAATATACTTATGTGATGTTATTTTGGGTTGCAGCCCTGAAGAAGTCATTTTGCTAGATTTATGCACGTCGAAACACGTGTTGGCTGCTTTTCCTTTGGACTGAAATTTGGAACAATAAATTATTAATTGGAAGAATCACGGACTGAACTGTACCAATCGAGAAATTATTTTGTGAAGAAGGATCTTATATGGACATCTAAATACTAATATATGAGTGCTCGGGGAAGCCTTGTGTTTCATTTGTTTTCTACATTTGTGGATTATGTTAGGGTTGTATGGTAACCAACCTCTTATCCCCTAGGAGCACCACTGAAGAATTGGATTATTGTACTATCCCTGATTTTGCTAAGAGTCCATTTAGGTGACTGGCTACCATTTGTCAATAGACAACATATTGTCAATCAAGTAGATGCAGAAGAAAAGCAAATATTTATTTCATAGTTTTACCTACCTTGAAAATATGTAAGTAGTCAATATTGAGGAGTGCAGCAACTTCCTGCAACTGCTGCTGAGAGGTGGTACATTTAGTAAATGTTGAAACTGAAAGGGTGAATGTGCTTGACCTTGGTCTGCTGCTGTGTTCTTATGTTGTCAATATTGAGGAGTGCTGGTTGACATTAATGACCTCAGTATTGTGGCTTACCACCTCTAACACTGGGCATGTCATTCTGTGATAAGGTGTGAAACTGCAGATTTAAAATCCCCAAGATAGCAAATCCACAGAGGTAACTAAATAGGACCTTTGTTCTACTTTGTCAAAATGGGGCTTAAGATACCACACACTACACGGAGAGTAAATTAATTGATAGTATAAGTTTCAGCAACCAACAGCATTTCTTCCACTACAATGTGGCATAGGTTATGGAGTGTTACTTGATTAATTTTCTTCTCTATTCCCATTAAAGCTCACCCTTCACGTAATTCTCTACCTTTTCCTGTTAGCACCCAGAAAAACTTTATAAGTGTTTGCACCAGTTAATAAATCATAAAACTGCTTATTAAAAGAACTGAAAGGATGGTGACTCACATCATCATCATGTTAGGAAATACCAAATATAAGCATCTTCTACTGCAATGGGCCTTTAATTTTCTACTAATCTTGATGTTTTAAGCACTCTAGGAAACACAACCAAAAGTAAACAGAGATATCTTTCTCATAAATTGTCCATTTCTCGAGGCTCATGAATGGTGTGATGCGTATCAAACAGCTATCTCTTCATTCCATGCTTTAAGAAGAAAAAACTACAATGGTTCTTCAGAGATAAAACACCCAGAATCTGGAACACTCTTCCTCCACACACTAGGAATATCTTGTTCCACATTCTGATGTCTCATAGAAAACTTGCTTTGCCTGTACTTGTTATTATCATGCCTTCGCTAGTGGACACTGGAACCTGTGCTGGAGTCATGGCTAAAGTGAGTGCTTGAGCCCAACGGCATCTATGAGTGGGTAACCTAGGACCTGTCTTGGTTCAGGATATTTAGAAGTGGGCAAAAGAAAAATATGATGGATCTGAAGAAATCGGCACTAAGAAATTCTAGAAATGTTTTGACCTCTCAGTTCTCTGTCTTGATGAGACCTGTGGATGCATGCATGAGGGTTAAAATATCAGCAAATGTATTTTCGGACCAAACTGCAGAAACCCTCAGCTTTAGTGCTGCCAACCATGTGAATTATATTCAGCAGGGGTTTTTATGAATTTTTGCACTGTGAATTAACCAACTATTGCTCATTACACCACTCTGCACCATCAGTTTCATGGCGCTGACAAGATCACTGAGTGAGTACAGGGAGAGAGCTAGGAGCCGAAAGCCTGCTGGAATAGGAACGTTTTTAGTGACCTCCGGAACTCCATATAGGAAGAGGAGAGTCTTAAAGATAGAGGGAGGTCATTCCAGTGGGTGGGTGCAAGGACAGCAAACTTCTGCCCTCCTGACCGTTTCTTTTTAAAGCGAGGCGTAGTTAACAAGGCCAGGCTAGAGGAGCGAAGGTCCCTGGGGGGAACATAGGAAGAGATTGCCGAGTTGATAAAAGCAGGGGCCGTGCCCGCTCTTGCTTGAAAAGTCAAACACCCCAACTTAAACCTGGCCCGTTGTTTTATAGGCAGCCAGTGTAGGCTTCTGAGCAAAGGGGTCGAATGGTGGGACCTGGATAAACCAAAAACCAGGCGGGCCGCCTGATTCTGTACCAACTGCAGACGTTGCAGGGCATAGGCAGGAGCTCCATTATATATGATATTGCCATAGTCGATCTTTGACAAGACCATGGCCATTAGGATCAGCTTTAATGCAGAGGTGGTAAAGAACCTGGCAACTTTCCGAATGACTCGTAGTGTAAAAAAACAGGAGGACACCACTGAGTTGATATGTGAATGAAGAGTTAGTTGATTGTTGAGCGTGATCCCAAGTGTTTTAACTGAAAAAGAAGGGAGAGGAGGGGACCCAAGTGAGAGGGGCCAAAAAGAGGGGGACCAGGGGTTGGCAGCACCGCCCGTCACCACTAGTTCTGTTTTATCAGGATTAAGTTTTAACTGATTGATGTTCATCCAGTCTCGGATAAATAACATGACGGACTGGAAACTGCCAACTCCTGAAGGGGTGGATAGATCAAAAATGAGTTGTAGGTCATCTGCATAGTTATATACAGTGACCTCCATGTTCTGTAAAGCAAACACCAGTGAAAAGATATAAAGATTAAATAATAACGGGGAAAGAGCGGACCCCTGGGGAACACCACAGTTGACATTACACAGAGGAGCCGAGAAGGTGCCAAGGTGGACTGTCTGAGTGCGGTCCATCAGGAAGGACTCGACCCAAGCTAATGCCGGTCCCCCTATCCCCGCCGCCCTGACACGTGACAGAAGAATGTCATGGTCCACAGTGTCAAAGGAGGCGGATAAGTCCAGGAGGACCAGAATCTTGGGAGTGTTGGCGTCGAGTCCCTCCCTAAGTTGGTCCATGACCGAGATCACCACCTTCTCGGTTGAGTGTCGTGGACGGAACCCAGCTTGACACGGGGCCAGGTAATTGCTGTCCTCTATAAAGGAGCTCAGCACCTGAGAAACATGCGCCTCAGCTACCTTTCCCAAATAGGGGAGCAAGGATATGGGACGGTAGTTGACTAAGGAAGAAGGATCAGCCCCGGGCTTTTTTTAAATGGGGATAATGGTGGCAGATTTGAATGCAGTGGGGACTAGGCCATTGGAGAAAGTGTCATTTAAGACAGTGAGGGCGGGAACAGGACAGGCCAAGAACACCTGGGACAGAATGCGAGCCGGGCAAGTGTCAGATGGAGACCCTGATTTTACGCGCTTGAGGAGCGGAAAGAGGGACTCACTAGTTAGCTCCGGGATATGAGTAAGGCACTGGGTGTTCTGTGGTGAAGAGCAGTCTATTGAAGGGTTTGATGGGAGAGGGATGTGTGCTTTTATTTGTGCCACTTTGTCAATAAAGAACTCATTCAGTGAGTTACACAGTGACTGAGAGGGCATGATCGTAGGCGAAGGCCTGTCTGATAGAGCTAACTCGTGAACAGTTGCAAAAAATTTCACGCGGCTGGCATTCTGCTGCCAGTATGCGTTGCGAGAAATAATCTTTCTTGGCCTCTTGGATGGCCTTTTTATAATCTGAAAGCAAGGTGGTGTAGTTAGTTTTACTAACAGGGCAGTATTTCGACCTCCAAGCCCGTTCTGCTTGACGAACCGTTAATTTCATTGCTTTCAGAGCAGGGGTGAACCACTTATTAGCGTGGTGATGGTGATTGATGGTAACTTTCTTCAAAGGGGCCTTTTGATCACGGAGGTGGATTAGCCAACTATCCAGAGTGGCCAACTGAAATTGAGGAGGCACATCAGTGAGGTCAGGGCAGGTGGCAGTTAAGGATTCGCAAAACGCAGGGATATCAACACGATTCCAGCTCCTAGCCCAAAGGGTTTTAGAACTAAGGGGGGCATTTCGCAAGCGAAGGTCCAAGGAGAAGGACAGTAAGTGATGGTCGGACCATACGCAAGGAGTAATGTACAGGTTGGTGGCGGGTAGGTTAAGGGTCCATATTTGGTCTAAGATGTGGCCCCGGGTGTGTGTAGGGGCACGGACGTGTTGAATAAAATTTAAACTTGATAACAGTGAGGTAAAATCCTTGGAGGTGAGGTCTTCTGCGGGATCACTAGGCCAAAAGTTAAAATCGCCAAGCACAAGTACAGTAGCGTTGTTAACCACTAAAGGGGCCAGCAGCTCCTGAAAAGCAAGGATAAACTGGGAAGAGGGTTGGGGGGGGCGGTAAACCAACACACAGGTTACGGGGGATTTGCATAAGACAGAGCGCACGACCAAGCAGTCCGCTGCAGGCAAAGAGGGGGATGCCAGTATTTGAAACCGGAGGTTGTCACGGAAGATTAAGGCAACCCCACCACCAGTTTTGCCATCAGGTCGGTCAGCCCGAAGAATGGAGTAAGAAGAAGGAAGGGCCGCCAAGACACTAGGTTGGGAGTCAGGGCGGTACCATGTCTCGGTTAAACACAGTATGTCGGGGCTGTCGCTGTCAAGGAGGTTGAAGATCTCCTGCTGATGCGCGACTGCTGACCTAGTATTTAATAAGGCAATGGAAGTGCCCGGGTACGGGGGGCTGCTGGGGGGTGTGGACAAGGGGTTGATAGCCTCCAGTGGGGGTGGGAGTCGGGTAATGCCTAGGGCCAAAATATGGGAGGCGGTTGCTGGGTCTACGGGGTAGCTCTTGGATAAGGATAGTAAATGGCTGGGTGAGTATTCCAGGACAAATCGGGCATGATGACAAGCCCCGGGTCCCATGCTGTCACGGACGGGCACAGACGGGCTTTCCTTTGGCGCGCTTCCGTCGCGCCCGCTGCGCTCCCGGAAGCACATTGCCTTTTGTATCCTGTCCCACCTGAGCACTGGACCGCTAACTCCGGCCAGGCTCGTGGGACTCCCCTTCCCAAGATGGCGGCCGCCCTCTACTCTCTCGGCACCGGGGCCGGTGAGGATCGACGAGGGAAGACCGTGAAGGAGTATAGGGAGCGCCGGGATCCTGCACAACAAAAATGGCGTTAGTGCATCAGAACACAGAAATGCAGTTTTAAAAGATTTTTGTTAAAAATATCGCCGAGCGGCGTAATTAATAAAAGCTTCAGGGCACAGTTCTCAGAATATTTCCCCCTGCAGCAGACCTCAAGCGGGCCTCAGGCTCTGCCACAGCCTGAAGATCGCAGCGACCCCCTACCCAACTGGCCCTTTTGTATCCTGTCCCACCCGAGCACTGGACCGCTAACTCCGGCCAGGCTCGTGGGACTCTCCTTCCCAAGATGGCGGCCGCCCTCTACTCTCTCGGCACCGGGGCCGGTGAGGATCGACGAGGGAAGACCGTGAAGGAGTATGGGAGCGCCGGGATCCTGCACAACAAAAATGGGGTTAGTGCATCAGAACACAGAAATACAGTTTTAAAAGATTTTTGTTAAAAATATCGCCGAGCGGCGTAATTAATAAAAGCTTCAGGGCACAGCTCTCAGAATATTTCCCCCTGCAGCAGACCTCAAGCGGGCCTCAGGCTCTGCCACAGCCTGAAGATCGCAGCGACCCCCTACCCAACTGGCCCTTTTGTATCCTGTCCCACCCGAGCACTGTACCGCTAACTCCGGCCAGGCTTGTAACTCCCCTTCCCAAGATGGCGGCCGCCCTCTACTCTCTCGGCACCGGGGCCGGTGAGGATCGACGAGGGAAGACCGTGAAGGAGTATGGGAACGCCGGGATCCTGCACAACAAAAATGGGGTTAGTGCATCAGAACACAGAAATGCAGTTTTAAAAGATTTTTGTTAAAAATATCGCCGAGCGGCGTAATTAATAAAAGCTTCAGGGCACAGCTCTCAGAATATTTCCCCCTGCAGCAGACCTCAAGCGGGCCTCAGGCTCGGCCACAGCCTGAAGATCGTAATAGTTTGAAAACATCCATGTATTTGTGTCTCTCGATTCTGTTTCTTGTTTTACCCAATAAATGGGATACTAATGGCATAGCCAAGCCCATTTAAGGATAGGATACTCATTTTAAAGCACTCGAATGCCGTGGCGTCTTGGCGCTAGGGGTGTACGAAGGAAAGACTAAGCAGTAGCACCAATGGTTTAGTTTGAAGGAAACAGCCATCACTTCAGCGATTTCCTAAATAGCTGTGGTTGGGTGAAGTCTCGTGGTAGACAGTAGTTGGTTGCATAATTTAGCTGCACAGTATGATAGACTCCGGTCTCCCCATCTAGCTCTCCGAATTTTAGGAGAGTGAATAAGGCCCATGTTTGTGGATCTAAGCATTCTGGTAGGAGTGTAACATGAAAACACTTTCTGGATCTCCACTGAACCACCTCCATAAAGTGCCTTGTGCACTAAACAGCGGGCCGTGAATTCCACTTGTTGCTGGATGGGGAGCCAGTGAAATGATCTCATGCCCGCTGAGGTAGAGTGACCTCTGGGTATGTTCAGTAGCAGTCGTGCCGCAGCATTTTACAGTGATTGCAGTTTCATCCTCTGACATTTGTCAATGCCCATAAAAAGAACATTACAATAATCTAGTTTTGAGAGAAATAGAGCTACTACTACATTTTTCTGGTGCTCCTGCGGGATGAATGGGAAGATCTTCCATAGGGTCTTCAATAAGAAGAAGCAGGAGGAGGTCAGACGATTGATCTGGGCCGCGAAATTGAGCTGGTCATTAAAGATCACGCCCAGGTTCTTGACCTTAGCAGTAGGACTGGAGCATTCACCTGCATCTGTCGGCAACCAGGTTTGGTTTCACAGTGATTGTGATCCTCTGGGTCTTCAGGTCGACCTGATGCTGGTGAGGACTGCCACAGAGAGAGCCCACCAGCGCACCAAGCGCACAGGCTGCCTACGGGGTTCCCCGTGTGCGTGCGAGAGAGGCACAGGATTAGTTCGTCAGGTTCCTAAGCAATGCGTGCAACAAGTACAAACACACAGACAACAGTGAGGTAAAGAACTGTTAGGATGTTTAATGTCACATCCGAGAAAGAGCACACATCTGGTAAAGAAACAGAACAAAAGAAAAGTCAACGATACCCTTCACAGGTCAGCAACTCCTTGCGGAACCCCTCCTCAGCCGACAATGCCGAGCGAACCGTAGGGACCAACCGTCCTCCGCAAGAGCACCCGTCCAGGTAGCTCACCAATGGAGGGCACTGTGCAAAGTAGCAGCCGAAAATGCTGCTCGAGACCCGCTTGCTGCGGTAGGGTAATAGTTAGGCTGCGGGGTTGGGGAACCCACGGTTATCGTCACCGCTTGGAACCCCTTAGTGTTCTATGAGGGCTTGTCTGCTCGGGAGGGCAGCTCACAGTCAGCGCCGCTCGTTCCAACCCACTTGGTAGCAGGCAGGCAGGCACTGGGGTAAAACAATGCAGGGCGGATGGCTCCGCGAAAGTTGCGGGCAACAAAGGTCCTGGAAGCTCTCAAGGGTCCAAATGGCAGGAAAGGGAGACAAGCGCTGGCCTCGCACTTCTCCCGTGGTATGCTAGACTCCGCTAGAGTCCGGCAATATCCGACGCTGCTCCGTACTAGCGGCCGCCATTTATGCTGTGACAGGCCTGCGCATGCGTCGCGCATGCACCGCGCACGGGCCTCTGGGTAGTGTAGTTCTTGGCGGCGGTGACGCTGCCTGTTCCACGCGCCGCCGGTCGGAAGGCGCAGGTTCGGGAAGGTGGCTGTGGCCAGCGTCGTGCGTCCGGCCTCAGAACCAGGTAAGGGGCGGGAGGGCGGGGGTCCGGGGTGCGAACCTGACAGTGATTGACCTTTGTTAAACTCCAGTACCTCCTTCTTGTCAATGTTTATTTTGAGGAAGTATCGACTCATCCAACTCATAATCTCTTTCAAGCAGGCATGAAAGCTACTAGCAACCACCTATGGTCTTTTGGACACCGATATGACGAGCTGAGAATCATCGCCGTATGAGACCACGGTAAAGCTGTGCTTTCTAATGAGTCAGGCCAACGGAGTGACATAGATGTGGAAAAGTGTCGGAAATAGGGCAGAGCCCTGCGGTACTCCACACAGGAGATGAAAGGTGTCAGATTGCATACTGTCCCAATGTATGTTCTGCTCCCATGCTGCCAGAAAAGAGGAGAGAAGGGCCAGAGCTGTGTCCTCAATTGCCACATCCCTCAGCCGCCGCACTAACACAGTGTGATTCACGGTGTCAAATGCTGCTGATAGGTTTAGGAGAATAAGAACAGCTCTGCCCCCCGTCCATCACTCTGCAAATCTCCTCCATTGCCATCATCAGGGCCGTCTCAGTAGAATGGCACAACCGAAAGCCATGCTGAGTAGAGTCGGGCGGGTTGTTGGAGTCGAGATATAAAGTAAGCTCCTTGTTGACAGCTTTCTCGAGAATTTTTGCTGCTACCGGCAGCCCTGAGATTGGGCGATAGTTTTTGGTCTCAGTAGGGTCGAGAACTGGCTTCTTACTAATTGGCCTGATACATGCTTTCTTCCACACACAAGGATAGATACCAGAATCTAGGACTTGACTTAAAAGGGGGGTCAGAAAAAAACTGATCATCCCGGTTACTAGATGAATAGCTGCCGCTGGACAAGGATCATTTGGGGAACCGGATTTTATAGATAGGAGGAGGTTGTTCACATCCTCCTTAGAGAGCGAGTGAAAACTGGTTATCTGACAATGGGCTACCTTCTCCTTCGTTGAAGGCCCCTTACAACCATCCGTGGCACCGTGCGTGTTTAGGAGATTGTTGTAGATCAACTGCACATTGCTTAGGAAGAAAATGGCCAGTTCATTACAAAAAGCTTGGTCCGGTGTAAACTGATTGGCCTGGGGCGGTTTGGCTAACAGTTGGATAGATTAAAAAAGTTCCTAAGAGGAATTGCTAGCCTCCTCAATTTTTGCAGTAAAGTAAGCACATTTTGCTTCAATAGTTGCCTCCTTATTTTGTTCTAGCACTAGGTTGTAGGCTGCTTTGTGCTCTTTACTGTAGTCCGATCTCCAAAGTCGCTTGCTTCTCCAGCATTTGACCTTTATACGTGTACGGTCTGGTCCATACCATGGCGAGGTAACTGGGACACTTTTTATCGTAATGGTTTTTTATGGCGCTACATGGTTTACGGCCATTAGAATCCAATTGTCGAACAAATGGGCTGATTCATCATTATCCGTGACCAGTGGAGGGGGGCAAATATTAAGGGCCTGTTCAAGATCATTACATGTATCTTGCTCCATGACGGCGCTATTACCCTGGATGGTGTGATTGGGGTATAGTGAAAGGGATGTGTTATCTTAATCTCAAAATAGACCGCCCTGTGATCTGTCCAAAGCAATAACGACGTTTTGATCACATTGTGGTCAAGGTTGCTTGTGAATATGCCATCAAGGTGTGGCCAGCTAAGTGCGTGGGTTCGGACACTAACGGGGTGAGTCTGTAAGCTGCTAGGTTGTCAAGTAGTCTGATAGTATCTGAATTATTGCTTAGCTCCAGATGGTAGTTAAAATCATCCAGAATTGTGAGTAAGAGAAAGTCTAGACATGACTCAAGTAAGGTCTGGAGGGCTTGCGCAAAAGAAGATACAGATGTAGCAGACGGAAAGAAACTAGGGCTACTGCTGAATTTAGCAGGGGATGACATCGAAGAACTTCTGGTGACACTGCCTACAGAAGAAACAAAAACATATGAAAAACTAAAGAAATGTCTAACAGCCAAGTTCGACCCATAACGAAACATTGACTTCGAACGATATACATTTACCGTTGCGTGTCAACATGTCGGCGAAACGCTAGATGACTTCGCGACAAGACTGAGAAAATTAGTGACACACTGTGAGTTCGACAAATTCGATAACGAGCAAGCAATAAGGCTAAGGATCATAGAAGGCTGTCGCGACACGGGATTCAGGGCGAGAATACTCAAGGAACCGACGTCACTGGAGAACATCCTGTCACTAGCGAGAGCAGAGGCGAGAGCAACGGAACATGCCAAGGAAATGGAAAGAGGGAAGAGCGTTGAAATAGAAAACGCACACTTTACGACACATAGATATCGCACAGACCGAGGGAGAAATGACTGGAGTGAACAAAAAGAGAGGAGACAACTTGAAGGAACGTGCTACAAGCGCGGAATGGGATTTCCACACAGAGGCACATGCCCAGCGTTTGGCCAGACGTGCAGAAGATGTGGTGGAAGAAATCACTACGCCAGTATGTGCCAAAGTGCACAATTCAGAGACGACAGGGGAAGAACAGGAAGACAACAAGAGTCAACAGGAAGAACAGGAAGAGAACAAGAGTCAACAGGAAGAACAGGAAGACAACAAGAGTCGACGACAAGGTACGTCAGATATGTTGACAACGAAAGGAGAAGTTTGTCACGAGAGTCAGGAGAAGAAGAGGAAGAAGAGAAAGTAGAAAGACTATACCACATATCGGAAGTGCACACAGAACGGAGCGAGGACGACGAAGCAGGAGAAACAACACAGCCAGCAGACAGAGGCACCCGAAGAAAGGCGGATTATGCAAAGATAAGAGTAGGAGCACACGAAGCAGACTTTGTACTGGACAGTGGTGCAACATGCAACGTCATGTGTGTATCAGAGTACGAGAGAATGGAAGTAAAGCCGACGCTGAGAGCATCCATGGCAAAGGTTTTTACCTGGGGGGCAAAGAAAGAGGTAACAAACATGGGAAAGTTCACAGAGGAACTGAGGTACAAGGACAAAATAAAGAAGGAGGACATTCATGTACTAAAGGGCGATGTCCCAGGACCATGCCTGATGAGCAACAGCACCGCTCAAACGATGGGCCTCATAACGATGACATATGAAGAAGACAAAAGAGATACTGAGAGCAAGCGAAGAGAAGACACAGGGACCAGAGAAAGAGGAAGAGAACAAGAAAAGAATAAGTGAGGGAACAAAGACAACAAAGGGCGGCCGTAGAAAGAGAGGAGCAAGAAGCAAGGATAAGAGGAGAGAGCAACGACAAAGAGGAAGAGAGGCTGACAAATGGAGAGCAGACGGAGGACAACTGAAAAGCAGAAGGAAGGATAAGAGAAGAGAGCAACGACAAAGAGGAAGAGAGGCTGACAAATGGAGAGCAGACGGAGAACAACTGAAAGGAAGAAGTAAAGACGATGGCAGAAAAAAATCAAGGAGGGGATGCAAGGGGACAAAGAGACTAAGTAGAAAAACGTAAGAGAAAAAGACTGGGGAGGAGGGTCGAAGAAACTGATCTCTCTCTCTCTCTCTCTCTCTCTCTCTCTCTCTCTCTCTCTCTCTCTCTCTCTCTCTCTCTCTCTCTCTCTCTCTCTCTCTCTCTCTCTCTCTCTCTCTCTTTCTTTCTTTCTTTCTTTCTTCCCATGACAACAGGCAAATGCGGTCAAGGGTGGAAGGGGCGTATATGATCCGGAGAACAGCATCATGAACATTTGTTTGTAACAAAGGGGGAGATGTAGTGACCTGACTAGTGGGAGGTGGACATTAGGACCCTGTGGGTCATGAGGGAGGTGACCAGGTCACCGGACACCACATCCGGTCAGGGGACAGGAAGAGGACAATATTGATCAGGACGAGCACGGGGGCGGATGCGTGTGACCAGCTGCATCGAGCGCAAGAATAAAGAATATTGAATACACTGACCTGTGTCCAGCGTGTGATTCTCTGCAGGGTGCCCACTGCGTGGACACGACACCACCCATTCCGGCTGCAAAACGCGGGGCAGCAGCAGATCCTCCCGGCCTGCCTGGCCCACCACCCGGAGTGTGGCACGGATGGCTTCCGCGTCTGGAATCGCCATCAATGAACCACACGGTAACCTTCCTGCCAGAAAATCCCCCCCTTCCACTCTAAAAACACCCCTACCAATCAACCGACTGGCAAACTACCTTCACTGCTAAAAAAACCCCAGCCTACACTTCCAAAAATGAACTACCCTCCCCAGTAGTGTGTGGTGCAGAAAGAGGACGAGTCTCCTCCCCTGGCCCTTATAACCACCATCCTGTACCCAGCCCAACCCCCTGCCCCCAAAAAACCGTGTCCTTTCAGCCCTCGCGAAAACACCACGAGAAGACTGGTCTGCGACCTTTCTTCCCCGCGGGGGTCTCAATGTCAAAGGAACACACCTATGCCTCTGAATTAGTGTGAAGTTAGATTTCTTTTTTCATTCCCGTATTGAAAATGATTTTGGGAGAAAGAAGGTCTGAGGTCATCGCACATTTACCATATATCCATTGTAAGGGTCATGTTCCGGAATCTCACGTATGAATCAGGGGTGTTGAATGTCAATGTAGGCACTAGCAAAACGAGAAAAGCCCGTTAACTGGACAAGCAGATGTGGCTGACAGAGGTGTTGTTATGTTGTGAAATTATTTGCTTCTGGTCCATGGCAGAATACGGAAGTGGACATCTGACGAGTTTGCGGCAAAGGGAGGCTTTGCTGCCCCTGCCCTTCACTAAGGGTTATACTTTGCTTCGAAGAAAAAGCACTCCATTGATTTTTTTAAGCGCAGCACTTACTAAAGGTGTGCTCCAATGCTCTAGTCTTGTGGATAGACAGGTGACGGCGTAGGAGGAAGTTGGTACCTTGTGAACAGTAAGTAAATAAAAGAGCGTGTAAACGGAGAGCAAATTAGAAAGGCTGTTCATAATAAAGGACTTCCTAGAAGATTTGATAAGCAATATGTTTGGGTAAATGCATTTGTTTATATACCGATAAGAAGTTGTGTTTTCTCTGTGTAGAAATGAACATGTGTTGCGTTTAGCTTAATGTTATGCTATGACATTTCCAGTTTGTGCGATAATTTAGAAGTGGAAGTCTGCAGAGTTTGATTGAAGGTTTAGAATCTGGAATAGCGTGTGTTATAAATGTCTTAACCACACCACTACATGCATTTAGTTGAAGAAAGCAGCTATATTTCTCACCATTAGACACATTGAGATTTTACCTCCACAATTGATTTGTTGGACTTTCTTTAAAATATTTGCGGTGTTGGCATTACCACATATCTGACATTTTCGAATACTTATTTTTGCATAGAGGTATATGCAGCATGTTTACCCTTTCTAGGCAGCTTAAACAACCAGTGTGCCTAATATGCATTTTAATGGGACTAAAATAGAACAACCTGGAGGGGGAGCACAGTAGAAGAATTTTTGACTTGAAAGTCACTGCATTCAGCAGCAAGCGTTCCTCTCATTGAGCCATCTTGTGTTTGAAACAAGTAACAGGCAACAAAGAGACATGCTTATTTTGGTAGGGTGGACTTTGGAAATGAATATATTTGTTGTTTTTAGATTTCCCATTGAAGGGAAGGCTTGCCTCGGCCCTGCTGCCAGGCAGACAGCAGCGTGATATGGCAGAGGGAGATGTGCATCAGCACCCAGATGATTGAACTGAGGGGTGCCGCAGGATAGAGCCCGATGCACTTTGGTGCCTTGGAACAGACACAGCTCGCCCAGCTGGCCACACATAATGGCACACTAATTTACAGGTCTGATACATTTGGGCCCGCTTGTTTATCTTTGGTTTTCAGACAGCACCAAACTTCAGTGCGGTGACAATGAAGACCTGCTAGACAAAGAGAGCGAGGATGACTCGAGCACCTCCGCTCCTTCTGAGGGGACACTTTGGTAGCCTCAGACTTTGGCAAAAAAGCCATCGAATATTTTTGCCCACACCGGCTGCCAGCACCTACAGCCCTAAGCAGCGCCGCTTTTGTGTGGTGTGCTGGAATGATCGATAGACATTACATCCCACCGAGTATCATTTTTAGGGGTGTGCACAACTCTGTGGAATCTCATGGAGTTTATGTAACTTTGTGGAATTCTGCCCACGCCTACTTCTGACCAAAACTGGCAGTCAACAACTCCTCAGCAGGGCAAACTGTAAGATGGATCAGAACAAGGGCTCCACAATGGCAGGGTGTTGAAGTGTGCGCTCATAGTGCAGTTGTCGATTAAGGCAGTAAAGCTGGAGAAGTCTGGAGTCCGTTCCCAGGAAGGCCGCAACTGATTTATGTTCAGGGTCTGTCCCGACGTATCCCTCTTTATTCTGACTTAGAAACTTTTTGGGAAGTTTGATCTCCATTAGTGGGGCAAACAAGCAAGTTGAATCCAACCTGAGATTCAAGGTTGAGAGTTGTCCCAGACTCTAGCCGGTTCTCTGAGGAAAAAGTTGGAAAAAGGTCAATGGTCCAGGACATGAGGAACACCACTTGGAGTTGATGACTCACTCCACCCAGGTCCAGGGTAGGTCCATTTAGAACTGGTCAGCTGGGCAGTGTCAGGGAGAAAGGTCTCTGGAAGCTTGATGTGTCTGTGAAGCTCAAACAGGGGGTCAGTCAAATTATGCTTGGAGTCACTTCTGGGGTCCTGGGTTCACAGCATGCAGGTCCAGTGGTCCTTCAGGATCTTCAGACAGCAGGACAGTGCTTTTTCTGATCCATACTGGTCCAGTGGTGTTCTGAAAGTTCTGTGGGGGTCCACATTTATGCCCAGTGTCATCCTGTGAGTAAGCTTTGCCACCCCTAAACCAGTTCTGGTCTGTTCCTCTACCCCAATAGGATTCACTTTCAGGCTGACTACAGAGACAAAAGAAAGGCAGGTCTAGGTGTGAGCTGCATCTGCCAGTGACAGGATATGCCTCCTTTGAAGTAAGGAAGAGACTGGATACACCTCTCAGGCTCCCCTTCGAAGTGCAGTAGGCACTGAGTACATCCGCCAGATTACTCTGTCAGAAAAGGAGGACCGCTTTCCACACCCTAGGCCCCTTTTCCACTGTCTGAAAGCAATACACAGCACTCCTCCAGGTGAGCAATAAGGGTCAGGTGACAGCGGCACAAAAACAAAAAGTTCCTAAAAGTGTTGGTTACAAAACAGTAATATGAAATCAAACATTAAAATTAAGTTGGATTTTAGATTATTATTTAAATGAGTCCTTGAATCATGGATGTCAATCATTCTAAAGTGTTACAATATAACTCATTGTTTTCTATGGCAGAGCCAGCCTTGCCACAGTGAAAAACAACTTTGGAGGTGTATCACTGCCATGACATGTAAAACTGTAATTTTACATGTCCTGTTTTTTTAGCTGCAATGCACCCTGCCATATAGGAATTTAGGGCCTACCATAGGGGTGATTCAAACGTATTCAAAAGGAATGTTTAGGCCTCACCAAAAGTTTATTTTGCCAGGTCGAAATGGCAGTTCAGAACTGCACACACAGGCAGCAAGAGCTGGCCAAGAGACATGTTTTATAGTGATACTTCAATGGGTAGCACAATGCAGCCCAATTACAGCATTTAATTTAATGGCCTTACATACATGCAGTATCATCTACTAAAGACATATAAGTCAATTAAATGTGCTGATAAAGTGTGTACCAATTTTACCATGTCTAAAATGTAAAGTACCTCATCACTGGTTAGCAGTAGTAAAATGTGCAGAGTACTAAGGCCAACAATAACTGGTTCCGCTAAAAAAGGCAAAAATGTGGGGGAATACCACGCAAAAGTTGGTCATTCCCACAGAAATGTATTGCTACATCAGAAAACCAGTCCCATAACCAGATGTTGTGCATCTTTTTGTTGACATATATCTAGGCCAAAGTAATAACTTACTAAGGAAAGCTGTATCCTGGATAGGATACTACCATAATAAAAAACTATTGAATGTAATCCCAAGGTACCACTATTTCACAGAAAAGAAAACTATTACGCTGTAGCAAATTTTCATTTTTCATATTGTTTTATCAATCACTTCAAGGTATTGGATGACATTATGAATATTGATGGACTACTGTATTACTGTGAGAATGATGGCTAAATGTATGAGTCTGAGGATGGAAAGTGGATCAACAGGCTGAGTGAACTGAAGATAAATGACTGAATATGTATATGATCAACCACAGCATCAATGACTGTGTGGATAAATGGGAGTGTAAAGATGAATGGGATTTTGAGTGTGTAATGGATATAACATAAAGGCCAATGAAAGGATGGATAATGTGGTAATCAACAGCTCAATTAAAGACAAAATGACAAAATGTAAGGAACTGAATAGATGAAATTGTGTGTGAGATACATTAATAAAGGAATTGATTGACGTAAAGATTGGTGTGTGAATGAGTGACATTTTGAAAATGGATAAATGAATGAATTCGACTTAATTTAAACAAAATGAGGATCAACTATGCAGACATTGTTTGATTGGTATTTCCTAACACCTTTTTGCCTAACACAAATATCGCCTATGCACCAAGTGAGGGTGGAGAAGGAAAAACTGAATTGGTCAACGGTAGTCCAATAAGAAGTTGTAAATAGCAGAATTTCCATATACATACAGACAATTATCAGCTAGCTGGTGTTCTTCCACATTTTCCAGGTGTGGGTACAGTGGACCCTATTATACAAACCAAAAGATCTGACCTGTAAAACTACTTTGCAAAAGCACTACATCACAACTGGGACTCGTTGATCTGCCCCACTTGACCCTCTGCCAAGGGAGAGGGGATGGGTGTAATTATCCCACTAGACAAGACACATGCTTACATATGCTCTCCCACCCTTCCTGGCCCCTAATATGAGTAAATAGAAAGAATTGTGTGTAGAGAGTCTTGCTGGTAACAGAAATTCCAAATTGCCCAAAATCTTCACGCAAAATTCTTCATCAGGTGTAATCTAGGATTCAGAGGCACATTAATCTAGTAATTGGAGCCAGATTGGAATTTACCATAATTCTATGGTGTATGCCCCTTCTCTGGCAGATACACTCAATTCCCATGAGGTGTATCCACAGCCCAGTGAACATTAGGAAGTATTTTTAAGGCAGCTGAATCAAACATGCCCATTCCGGGTGAGGTTCTTGGAGGTGCAAGCTTAATGCATGTGGTCACAACAACGGGCTTTCCATTTTACTGCAATCAGGCTGTATTCGCCTTCCCAGAATGGTGCAACAGAACCGGGAATGCAGGAACATAAAGAGAACCTCATGCTTCAGATCAGCTAACTGATCAACATGACCTGAAATCCCACTTAATGCACTGCAGGGCAGTAAAAAGGATGTTGCAGCTGAGAGAATTGGGTGAAGTATATTTATGTTGTTAATCAATGGAGAAGGATAGGGTAGCAAAGCTCTTTGATGCTTGGAGCTCTATTCAAGCAGAGCTTCATTTAGGGGTGTTGGAGACATGGCATGCTCGCTTGCTTTATAACTCTTTTGTTACAAACTGATGTCCAGTGTCAACGACATGTTGTTTCAGACATATGAACTCCCCCTAACAAGTTATTCCTCTAGCTCTCATTACTTCTGCAGCCTCGAGCACAAAGAACAATGTCCAATTTGACCAATCCCAAAGTGAGGGTTTTAGGGAACAATGAAAAGACTGGTATGCTTCACTGAACAGCAGTCCTTGGAGATTCAGTAGCTCTGAAAAAAAATCTAAAGCTCTCTAGCCAAACCTAAAAATGTCTGTTTATATTATCTAAGTCAACAAAATAAGAGAAAATGGGAAAAATCATAGGATTTTTATTTAAAAGCACACTTTTCAATGAGATGTGTGTCAACTAACATGCCCAGACAATAACGGTTTTAGAATATATAGTATTAAAGTAAAAATATAAAAGCAGGTAGTTCAGACTTAATTTAAAAATAAATTAATATGCATATTAAACAACTCATTGGATTTTTCAGGGTGAATCTAGGAGATGAGAAGGCTCCTTGTGTTTGTAAGAAATAGACCTGGTACAACTTGTCCTACCATGGCAGGAGGCCTGCCACTGCTTTATAAAATTACTCTGGTAGAAGCATATACGAACTACATCCTAGATGTTGACTCACCGGAGCTGCAACCCTTCCCCCAGCCCCACCCCTAGCACCTTGAGACCCTCACGGGTGAGTAGCGCGTTTAAAAATTCCCTGATTGATTCATTGATTGATTGTGCTCAGTGACTGTTTTACTTTGGTAGGCTCTGTCCGCTGAAGGCTTTGTTCGCATTTGGGAGTTCTATGGACCATGCAATGGCATAGTGTAGTAAATGCAATTGATTAGCACAACTGTCTCTCTCTACCAGCAGTCGACAATGGAGCAAAAAATGCATTAACTGTCTCTGGGTTTTTTCAAGATGCCTGGTAAACATTGTGCAATTCAGGATATCATGCATTCTGCTCCAGCAGAAGGCAATTTCCTTTAAGCCCTCGAAGTGGACCATGCTCAATGTTAGACCTGGCACCATTGGCGTGGGTCTCCCTTCCATTTTTGCTGTTGCCTCATGTATTTTTGCTGGTGTTGTATGCTTTGGGCACTGTGCCACTGCTATCCAGTGCTATTCTAAATTGATGTCCTAATCAGTGGTCTCATGTTTGGATATTTGATTTGCTGGTCAGACCCTAGTCTAGTGCGCTGAGTGTGCCCAGGGCGTGTAAATCCAAATGCTGCTGGTGGGCCTGAAGCACTGGTTGTGATACCCACAGAAGCAGCCTTGTAAAATGTGTCTAAAGTCTGCCATTGCAGAGCCTGTGTGCAGTCTGGTACTGTCATGCTGACAGGGCAAGTGCACCCACTTGTCAGTCCCTAAACCTTCCCTTTTCTTCATATCAGTCACCCCTATAGTAGGCCCAAGAGCCGGGTGCATTATAAGTATAAGGTAGGACAAGCCCTGGTGTGTGTGGCATGTCCTATTAGAGAATTACAGCCATTTTCGTTTTTCACTATTGCAAGGCTACCTGTTCTCCATAGGCCAGAGTGGGCTGTTAGAGTTATTACATTTTATAATCCTAACTATCTCAGAGAACATGGTAGAAATTCGAGTTTAGTATGCCTGAACTTAGAATAATAAAATACATATTTTAGTGAAGTCTATTTTAATATTCTGTATTTGCAAATACCACTTGTAGAAAGTAGGTATTTGCTTGTTTATCCATTCAAACCTGCCTCTGCTAGGTTGTGTATTCCTTCTCATTTTGAGAGTGACAGGGCTGGCAGTGTTTCAGAACTGGTTTGGACTGGGCAAAGGTACCTTCCCCCCTCAGAGAACAAAGGATTTTGGGGTATAAGTATTGGGACCCTGATCCCATGAAGTTAGATCACTTTGGACTAGTGAGGAGGGTGTCGCCGCTGTAGTTGTCGCACTGCACCGCATCAGGAGAAGAATCTCGCAACGAGAAGAAGTGTGTCGCCGTTGCTGTGCCTGCCATTGCAAATACGAAGCAGGAGGGTGTCGCCGCTGGAACTGTCGCATTGCACTGCATCGACCTAGAGCACCTCGCATCCCAGAGAAGCGTGCCGCCGTCGGAGCTGCTGCCGTCGCATCTTGGATGTCGCCGCTGTAGTTGTCGGATGTCGCCGCTGCAGTCCACGCATCGAACCGAGGACTTCTCGCATCCCCAAGAAGCGTGCCGCATCTGGAAGATCTTCACGTCTTTACTTCTTTGTATTTCAACTTTGCCGCATTTCCCATCACTGCGACATTGCTTGTCGTGGAAGCGCAACGCAACTTAAGGTACATTGACACAGAGTGTTGCATCTAAGAACTGAACTGAACTAAGCTTAAATCTACCATCTTAAAGTAATCATAGTGTGTATTTTTGTCGTTTATGGTATTGTGGTAACTCTATATAAAGTCTACATATTTGATATAAAACCTGTGTGGGTTACTGTATGTGGTGACAACTGCTTAACTTACAGCGCCTCTGAAATAAGCCTCAACTGCTCGCGCCACGCAGCCTAGAGGGTGAGATGGGGTTATTTTAGGAGTGTAATCCCCTTGTCCTGGCTAGAGGAGAGGGTCCCTATTTGTCACAAGTACATACCTGTGCCAACTAAAGACCCCCAAATCAAACATTGGAAGCATCAGCGGCAAGGAGCCTGGATTTGCATTTGTGACTCATGTACAGTGACTGGTGAACACTACTTAGCGAGTGCAGACCATAACGATACCGCATACTTTTTGGTAGAGTCCTTTTTGGATTTTTTTTAATTCTATTTTTGAGAGATGCCTAATTCAGTTCTGATAGAGAAGGCAGAATCCATAGCCTCTACTGACCTTGAATGGAAAGAAGAGAAATCGGAAAGCTACAAAGTTGCACAGCTGAAGTTTTTTTGCAAAAAGTTCAATGTTTCCCACCTCTGGGTTCAAAGTAAAAGAAGAGTTCTACAAGGCACTGAGGGCCTGGGTAGAAGCAAGGAAAACTCCTGTGTTTGAGGAGGATGACTTGGCAATTGCGCAACAAGAAGGGCCAGAAAGCATGGGAGGAAGGAAAGCACCTCCCCCCGCATGTAGCAGTGCTTCTAACAAGAGTCTGTCTCCAGAGGAGTTGGAGGACAGAGAGAGGTCAAGAAGGCATGAAATGGAATTGACCAGGTTCAAGGTGGATAGGCAGCTGGAATTATAAAATAGAAAGTTAGAACTTGAGGAAAAGAAAATGCAATTTGAGCATGAAAAAGTTTTGAGGGAGTTGGAGTTTAAAACCAAACGTTTAGCAGTTACTCCCTCTGGAAGCAGCATACCGCCAGTATATACAGAAAGTAGAGTGTATATTCCCAAGGATGTGGTGAAAAAGTTTTACAAAAATGATGATATTGGTCAGTGGTTCAGAGCCTCTGAGGTAGCCATGTCTTCCCACCGGGTCCCTGAGAGAGATTGGGGAGCGGGGTTGTGGGGAAGGTTCCTTAGTGAGGGGTGGGATACATTGTTAGACTTGCCTTCTGTAGTCCACAATTCATACAGCCACATGAAAGACGCATTGCAGTCTAGATATGGTTTGCCACCTGAGCTCTATAGGCAGAGGTTCAGGAAATGCAAAAAGTTAGAAAACAGTACTTGGGTTGAATATGTCACTTTCTTTTGCAGAGCATTGGATGGTTGGGTAAAGGGCAGCAAGGTTAATGATTTTCAAGGTCTTTTTGATTTGATTGCATGGGAGCACTTGTCTGATAATTGTTTTCCAGAGCTGCGCCAGCATCTGATAGATAGCAAGCTGACTAACCCTAGGAAGCTTGCTGAGAAGGCGGACAGCTGGGTCAGTACCAGAGTCAACAAGGTTCACATGGGAGACTCAGTCAAAGGTGGGCAGGGTCCCCAGAAGAAGAGTGGGGGGGACAAGGGTAAACAGAAGGAGTTACGCAAAGGGCCCCAAAGTAGTCCCCATGGGAACCCCGTGAAAGGTTCCCAGCCTCCCCCTGACAGAAAGCAAGGGGTCTAACAGTTAGTCCTGTTCCCCAGGGGCCCCTGAAATGTTACAAGTGTGGTGATCTGGGTCATAAGGGGAATGATACCAGGTGCCGCCTGTTTGGTAAACAAGCACCCACTGGTGCTCCGCCCCGGCAGATGGCTAGTGTAGCCTTGGGGGAGGAGATTGATGTCTAAGGTGGGAGGGTCTCGCACAGATGACCCATGTCTCTTTAGGAGACTGTGAGATGGTCTCAGAAGCTCAGCTACCCAGGAACACTAAGAAATATGGGCAGCGAGTGATCGTCAATGGCCAAAAGGTGGAGGCTCTTAGAGACACAGGAGCCAGTGTGACAGCTGTCAGGTGTCACCTGGTGTCTCAAGAGCAGATTGTCCCTCATGCATTTTGCCGAGTTGTTAATGCCGACAACACAGAGTCATTGTCCAATGGCTCAGGTTCCCTTTGAGTGTGGTGGGGGTCTCTGGTACTCTTCAGGTAGCTGTGAGGCCCGCCATGCCTGTTGACTGTTTGTTGGGAAATGATTTGGAGAGCTCCCTTGGGAAAAGGTGGAAAAAACAACTCACTTGAAGATGGTTGGACTGCCTGACTGGGCTTGCGAGACTACCCGTTCAATGTCAGCCGGTAAGGGTTCTGAAGAGGACCTGTAGCCTGAGAGGGAGGCCCAGGACTCTGCCGAAAAGAGAAGTGGCGAGGGTCGCGGGAAACTGGCCCCCGAAGTTCCCACGGCCCAGGAGGAGGTAGACCCTGAGGGGGATGCCCTGGAGCCTACCGGGGAGCAAGTAGCTGAACTGGGGACTTGCCTGAGCTGACCCCTCCAGGGAGGAATTTTGCATGGAGCAGAAAGAGTGCCCTTCTCTTTTGGGCTTGCGGCAACAGGCTGCAAGCCAGGCAGCAGGTGATCAGTCAGGGTCACACTTGATTTACTGGGAGAATGGTCTCCTGTATAGTGAGCCTAAGGTTGCTGAACCGTGGTCAGCCCGTGTGCTGGTGGTACCCCAGAAGTTCAGAGCCTCATACTGGGGCTGGCTCATGATGTGCCGTTAGCAGGACCTTTGGGGCAGGATAAGACCTTTGAAAGGCTTGTCACCCACTTTCATTGGCCCCAAATGCGCAAGAGTTCTGATACTCATTGCAAGACTTGTCAGACTTGCCAGGCAAGTGGAAAGAGTGGGAGGAAGCACAAGGCTCCTCTCCAGCCATTCCCTGTGGTCAGTACCCCCTTTGAGCGGGTGGGGATTGACATTGTGGGGCCACTGGACCCTAAGACAACCATGGGCAACAGTTTCATCCTGGTCTTGGTGGACCATGCCACCCAGGACCCGGAAGCCATACCTCTGAGGACAGTGACGGCCCACGTGGTGGGACGAGCACTGATGGGAATTTTCTCCCGAGTGGGATTCCCTTGTGAGGTAGTGTCTGACCGGGGAACCAACTTCATTTCCAAGTATATGAAGTCCTTGTGGCAGGAGTGTGGTGTAACCTACAAGTTCACCACTCCTTACCACCCCCAAGGAAATGGGCTGGTTGAAAGGTTCAACCGGACCCTGAAGAACATGATTATGGGTCTTGAGGAACCCATAGGCGTAAGTGGGACGTCCTCTTACGGTGCCTACTCTTTGCATACTGTGAGGTGCCACAGAAATCTCTAGGGTTCAGTCCCTTTGAGCTTCTCTATGGACACCCAGTCAGAGGACCTCTGAGTTTGGTTAAGGAAGGCTGGGAGCAATCTCCCAGGAAACCTCCCCAGGATGTATATAGCTACATGCTGGCCTTCAGAAACCAAACTAAGCGTTTCAGGCAACTCGCTGAGGCAAATCTGGAAGCCAGCCAGGGGGAGATAAAGAGCTGGTATGACCAGAATGCCACTCTGGTAGAGCTTCAACCTGTCCAGAAAGTGTGGGTCATGGCCCCAGTGGAGCCCTGTGCGCGCCAAGATAAGTGGACTGGACCATTTGAGGTTGTGGAGCGCAAGAGTCCAGTTACCTACTTGGTGGACTTGCCCTCTCCTAGGAACACCTTGAGGGTCCTACATGTCAACCGCCTTAAGCCCCACTTAGAGAGATCTTAAGTGGGCATGCTCTTGGCAACAGATGCTGGGATGGAGGAGGAGACTGAGCCTCTTCCTGACCTCCTGTCATCCTCAGAGCAAGATGGGTCAGTGGATGGTGTTAACGTCTCTTCCACCTTGACCCCTGAGCAACAGAATGACTGCCGCCAGTTGCTGGGACAGTTTCCTGATCTGTTCTCCCTGGTTCCTGGTGTCACAGATTGGTGCGTACATGATGTGGACACAGGAGACAGCTTACCTGGGAAGCACAAGTCTTACCGGGTAACTGACAGGGTAAGAGCTTGCATTAAAGAGGAGGTCTCAAAAATGCTTGCACTTGGGGTGATTGAGTCATCTAGCAGTCCTTGGACCAGCCCAGTGGTCTTGGTCCTGAAGGCTGCAGTGCCGGGTGCCACACCCGAACCCCGGTTCTGTGTGGACTACAGAGGGCTCAATTCAGTCACGAAGACTGACGCGCACTCCATAGCCAAAGCTGATGAGTTCATAGATTGTCTAAGGGCTGCACGGTACCGCAGCACGTTTGACTTAACATCTGGGTACTAACAGATTGCCTTGACTGATGGGGCAAAGGAGAGGTCAGCATCCTCCACACCAGATGGGCATTTCCAGTTCCGTGTTATGTCCTTTGGAATGAAGAAAGCCCCTGCCACCTTTCAGAGGTTGGTCAACCAGGTTTTGGTTGGGCTGGAGGAATTCAGTGTCGCCTACCTGGATGACATCGCAGTGTTCAGTGCCAGTTGGGAGGAACATCTGCACCACCTCTGGGAAGTGTTAATGGTGCTGCAGAAAGCAGGCCTCACGATCAAGGCGAGTAAGTGCCAGATCGGGCAGAGTTCTGTGGTGCACTTGGGACACCAAGTTGGGAGCGGCCAGGTGACGCCCCTGCAACCCAAGATTGAAACCATCCTGGCTTGGGAGCCACCCAAACCCAGACAGAGGTGAGAGCCTTCTTAGGTCTCACAAGGTATTACAAGAGGTTTGTCAAGGGGTATGGCAACATTGTTGCCCCCCCTGGCAGAGCTGACTTCCAGGAAGCAGCCCAAGAAGGTGATCTGGACTGACATCTGTCAGAAAGCTTTTGAGGCCCTGAAAGCTGCCATGTGCTCGCCGCCTGTGCTCCTGGTACCCAACTTCTCAAGAGATTTTATCGTCCAAACAGACGCTTCAGAGCATGGTGTGGGGGCTGTTCTGTCACAGATGAATGAGGAGGGCCTATATCAACCTGTAGCCTTTATCAATAGAAGGTTACTTCCACGGGAACAGAGGTGGAGTGCTATTGAGCGTGAGGCATTTGCTGTGGTCTGGGCGCTGAAGAAGCTGAGACCATACTTGTTTGGGACTCACTTCCGGGTTCAGACAAACCACAGGCCCCTCAGATGGTTGATGCAGATGAGGGGTGAGAATCCAAAGCTGTTCAGGTTGTCTAGTTCCCTACAGGGTATGGACTTTACAGTGGAACACCACTCTGGTACAGAATACGTCAACGCTGATGGTCAGTCCAGGTTTTTCCACCTTAGTGAAGAAAACTCCCAGGAGTTAGGGTAGTTCTCCCCACTTTTTAGCTGGAGGGGACACGTGTTAGGCCTGGCACCATTGGCGTGGGTCTCCCTTTCATTTTTGCTGTTGCCTCATGTATTTGTGCTGGTGTTGTATGCTTTGGGCACTGTGCCACTGCTATCCAGTGCCACAGTGCAAGTGCTCCCTATTGTAAATTGATGTCCTAATCAGTGGTTCCATGTTTTGCTATTTGGTTTACTTGTCAGACCCTAGTCTAGTGCACTTTGTGTGCCCAGGACGTGTAAATCCAAATGCTGCTGGTGGGCCTGAAGCACTGGTTGTGCCACCCACAGAAGCAGCCTTGTAAAATGTGTCTAAGGTCTGCCATTGAAGAGCCTGCGTGCAGTCTGGTGCTGTCATGCTGACTGGGCAAGTGCACCCACTTGCCAGTCCCTAAATCTTCCCTTTTCTTCATATCAGTCACCCCTATGGTAGGCCCAAGGGCAGGGTGCGTTGTAAGTATAAGGTAGGACAAGCCCTGGTGTGTGCGGCATGTCCTAATAGAGAATTACAGCCATTTTTGTTTTTCACTATTGCAAGGCTACCTGTTCTCCATAGGCCAGAATGGGCTGTTAGAGTTCTTATATTTTGTAATCCTAACTGTCTCAGAGAGCATGGTAGAAATTCGAGTTTAGTATGCCTGAACTCAGAATAATAAAATACATCATTTAGTGAAGTCTATTTTAATATTCTGTGTTTGCAAATACCACTTTTAGAAAGTAGGTATTTGCTTGTCTAACCATTCAAACCTGCCTCTGCTAGGTTGTGTATTCCTATGTCTGGTTTTGAGTGACAGGGCTGGGGAATTCCAGGAGACAGGCTGAGTCGCCCAGTGGTGAATAGAGAGATCTGCATCTAGATGGGAGGGAGGGAGGAGTTGCACCTGAACCTTGAATAGGGATGTGCCTGCCTTCCACAATGCTGGATCCACCCCCTGGGGAGCGGCTGATGTCTCTGCCCTGCACACTGAAAGAAGAGAAGGAGTCTGGTAAAAAAAAGTGCTCCAGGACTGTACTTGCATTCCACAATGCTGGCTCCACCTCCTGTGGGGGGTGTGATGTTTCTACCCTGCACTGTGAAACGAAAGGAGACGTCTGGTAAACAGAGTGCTTCAGAACTGGTTTGGACTGGGCAAAGGCTCCTCTCCCTTCAGAGAACAAAGGATTTTGTGGTATAAGCATTGGGATCCTGATCCCATTAAATTAGATCACTTTGTACTACAAGAAGAAACCTTTACTGAGGAGAGGAACCTGAAGAAACTGAGGAGAGACTATTCCCAAGCTGAAGTGCTGCTTGGGGATTGGCCTCCGGTGGTTGCCTTTCTGCCAAAGGAACTTTGTGTACTTTGCTTTCAACTTGTGAAGGATCTCCAAAGGCTTGGAAAAAAGTTTGCCTCCTGCTGAAGTCTCAGGGACAACAAACTTCACCCCCAGCTCCCCAGAGTTCTTGTGGAAGTGCCTGCTGCTGTTTTGGGCCTTCTGAGGAACTGTGTGTCACAAGGAGCTGGAAGCGCGACTCAACGAGAAGAAGCGTGTCGCCGTCGCTGTACCTGCCGTCGCAACTCCGAAGCAGGAGGGTGTCGCCGCTGGAACTGTCGCATTGCACTGCATCGACCAAGAGCACCTTGCATCCCCGAGAAGCGCACCGCTGTCGCATCTTGGATGTCGCTGCTGTAGTTGTCGCATTGAGCGGAAGCTTAACGCATCGTGGAGAAGAGCATCGCCGCAGGAGCTGTTGCTGTCGCATCGTAAGGGTGTCGCCGCTGCAGTCCACGCATCGAACCGAGGACTTCTCGCATCCCCGAGAAGCGTGCCGCATCTGGAAGATCTTCAGGTCTTTATTTCTTTGTATCTGAACTTTGCCGCATTTCCCATCGCTGCGACATTGCTTGTCGTGGAAGCGCAACGCAACTTAAGGTACATTGACGCAGAGTGTCGCATCTAAGAACTGAACTGAACTGAGTTTAAATCTACCATCTTAAAGTAATCATAGTGTGTATTTTTGTCATTTATGGTCTTGTGGTAACTCTATATAAAGTCTACATAAAACCTGTGTGGGTTACTGTATGTGGTGACAACTGCTTAACTAACAGCGCCTCTGAAATAAGCCTCAACTGCTCGCGCCACGCAGCCTAGAGGGTGAGCAGGGGTTGTTTTAGGACTGTAATCCCCTTGTCCTGACTAGAGGAGAGGGTCCCTATTTGTCACAAGTACCTACCTGTGCCATCTAGAGACCCCCAAATCTAACACTCAAGTTCTATTAAACAATCTAAATGGCAAAAATCACAAACTGAAATGCCACATACAGGACCAAAGGCTTTCTCTCCTTGCCAAAATCATGGATACATGTATTGATACTAATTTAGGGAACATTAATGCAGCAAAACAGCTAGTGATACTGCATCAATCTGCATTCAGATTTGGTCACTGTAGCGAAGAGTCCCAACTCCTTCTCACAAAATACTCATTCACACCTTATGCAATAGAATAGGGATCAAAGGCATGGGTCGGAAGTGGTTCAAAGCATATATGTCTAACAGAGACAGTCCATTCAAACTGGTAATTCCCTATTGGTTCCCCAGCTGTTCTCTCTATAACAAAGAGCCATCATCTACTTTACGATACTCTGACAGTATGTTGAATCTTTGGCAAGATATTCTCCAAAGCGGATTTTAACTTCCACAAGTACCCAGAAGGTACACAGATGTTCCTAATGATTGACCGCACAGCTAAAACGCGCAAACTGGTCCAATGTCTATTACTGTCAGCTTATGGATGCAGAAGATGAAACTCAAATTTAACACATAAAATTCTTAGGGGGTTAATCAGAGTTTGGTGGATGGAAGGCATCAGCACTAGAGTGGTTTTGCAATAGCAGGTGGACCTCAGGTTATTTAGATTTTGGCATATATGGGATATAACCTAAAATCGGTGCATGTCCTGCCCAAGCTATTTCTATGCACGCTAAATAGGGTGGAAGGGACATTCACTATTTTTTGGCAGATGTCCGTAATCTACCAAACTCTATATAACCACATGAGTTCATCCTACGATTTCCAAACATCTCAAAGGACTTCCTTCAAGAATCGACTGCTAAATTAGAGGTTATCAACTTCTTCTCCAACATTGTCAATCTGGCAAATTCTCTAGACTTTGCACTAGATGTATCTCTCAATGTTAACATCCACACCAGGTAAATCAATACAATTCAGATACCAATTGAACTTCTCTGGAACAACAGACTCTTCATCCTGAAAAATATTTTCACATCTGCCACACAGACACTCACGATATATTTCATAGAATATGAGAAGGTTATGCTAATAGGCATTTCCAAGCCTCTTAACAACTCTCAAAGCTGTCCTTCCTTCAGCAGCCTAGTTAACATTGACAGTGGCAGTGGTAACCAGCCAACGTGTAAGGCACCTCTTCTATAAAATGCAGCCCTATAACAATGAGAAAAGGGAGATAAAAATGACTTCCAAAAACGAGTAACTGGTAGTATTTTCACATGCACACCTTTGTTACTCTACTCCGGAAATTGTTATGGAGCACTTGTTTAAGGTAACATTTAAAAAAAAATCTCCTTTCATGGTTTGTTACAATACTCTAGCACTAGTCAGGGACTTTAAGCAGCAAAGCTGTGCACTGATCAACAAAAACATTTCCTTTGAAGAAGGACACACATTCACCTGCATGTGCATGAAAAAAGCATACAGATAGGACCTTCAACTCTGAAGCAAAACAAGTTTTAACAAGGTTTGAACACGAGTTCTTACGCTAAGGCGAAAACGGCCATGATCATCAATATGAACGCTAAGTGGATTTAAAGATATCATATGCATTTTAAAAAAGCATATTGAATTATTTATACTGCAAATGTTCCCTACCCTGGTGGCTTTTCTAATTAGTAAAAACCTGCAAAGGCGCCTAATATCGTATGTATCTCATAGAATATATGGCACCCAAATGTAATTGAAGGCACACGCAAATGGAAGGCAGCTTCATATTGGTTCCTAATGTCAGACACATTAATGACAAATGCATGCATCAAACATAAATCTGGTTTACCAAAGACAGTCCTCGCTGGAACAGATTCTTTATTGATCCAAAATGATACTTGCGAGAGAATAACTGTCATGATGCAGGGGATATAGGTTTGGATCATGAAATAACCCATTTTACGTCTGAGGTGGAAGTAAACGGTCATCACAACGTATTCCCCTAAGAAAGAAACAGCAATATAAATTGAAAATAAAGCAGCATATGCTTCTTTCTGTCCACTTTTACAATTTAGTTAGTACTTATTGGCACGTATAACTTGAGAAATCAACCACATTCTGAAATGTCATTCAATTTGACAAACACAAGGTGCAGAGGAGGGACAAAAGGCGGTCTCATTAGAACATTGAGGAGCTAAAACACTGACTTGGTAGGTGCAGTAGGGGAGAGTAATTCAATTCAATTCAAATAATCTTTATTTCGATCATAAAAGATCATAAAAGATATACAAATAATTTTTGTCATTAAAACTTATAAAGGTATACTATAAAAGGCTCATAGTTAAAATCTGATTACTAAAAAGTGCATTGAGGTATATAAAAAGGAAGAAAGGGAAGTGTTTCATGTAGCTTTAGTGTCCCTGATAATTAATGCACGTGATCTCCACATTGCCGTCAAGAATTTTGCCATTATGAACACAGTTGGAGCCGCTAAGTCTGTCTTGAGGACTCTGTAGGCCGGAGCAAAAGTTCGGAAGCCCAAGTTCCTCAAGTAAGGGACCAACCAATAACTCCTAATTCTGCTGTAGGCTCTGCAGAACAGGACCACGTGAAGATCGCTTTCCAGTTTGTAGTTACATGCTGGGCACGCCCCTGAGTCCAGATTACCTTCCCAAGATTTAGTAAGGGACCTCAGGGGAAGAGAACCGTACCTCCATTGCATGTAGATCTTCCGTACAGACACAGGTGTCATACCGTCCAGTACATATTCAGGGCTATAAGAATCTTTTATCTTAATGAATATGTCGGTTAGGGATCCTTCCCGGAGAGAAGTCATAGCTTTCTGAAGCATAGCGCTGTAAAATAAATTTGAAAGTTCTTTTCTAGAGAGCCTTACGGACGCTACTTCCGGGTTGGACCATAATTCAGGTACTCCAAGGTAGATACACATGTCCCTGATGTACTTTATCCACGGGATTTTAGTGGCATTGGTTAATCTAAGGAGTTCCTGCAGTTCATTTCTGTAGTGTACCAGGTCCTCACTGCTCCACAAACGCCTCCAATAGGTCAGAGGTTTGAGGCCCAATTCCTCCGTGATTGGTCGTAGAGCCAAGTCCATTCTTAGGGGGAGAAGTGGAGTGCTCGGGGGGAGAGCAGCCAGTTGTCTTATAAAGTTGTTTTCTGCGACCTGAACCGTGTGTAAAGGTATATGTCCCCATAACTCACCCCCATAAACAATACCCCCTCTTGCTTGGGTTTTATAAATGTGGATGGCAAGTGTCAATGGGCGTAAAGGTGATTTTTTGGCAATTCTTGTAATGGCACCTGCCCTCTGAGCCAGTTTTGTCATTGCTTTTGTTTTGTGGGGCAGCCAAGTCAAATTCTGATTAAGGGTTATGCCAAGATATTCTATTACTTGGACTCTTTCTAGGGTTGTAAGTCCCAGGCGAGGATTTGGGCAGCTTTTGGGTTTGGGGCTGAGAATCATAAATTTGGTCTTTGTTGGATTTATTTCTAGACCTCTTTCATTACAAAACCCCAAGAACCCGTTCAGGACCCTCTGAAGCCCCATTGGTGTTTTTGACTGCAGCAGGGTGTCATCTGCAAACATAATTGCAGGCACCCTGCTGCCATTCAATTGTGGGGCATCGATGTTAGTGATCCTGTTCAGGTACTCTATCACCCCGTTCACGAATAAGCAAAACAGGGTCGGGGCCAATACACAGCCCTGCCTCACCACTCTGCGGACTGGGAATCTGTCAGTCAGCCTGCCGCCCTTTCCATATCTGACTCGGGCATAGTTGTTTGAGTGCAGCCTGATTAAGATATGGAGAATGTCTCCCGGGACGCCCAGATCAGCCAGCACTGCCCACAATCTAGCCCGGGGAACTAAATCGAAGGCGGCACGGAGGTCCACAAATACCGCATATAATGTCCCACCTTCTAAGAGCACCGTCTTCCAATATATAATGCTCAATCTGAGTATTTGGTCTACTGTTGAAACTCCTTTTCTGAATCCCGCCTGGAAAGGGCTTAAAATGTCAGTCTCCTCCATCCAGCTCAACAGCCTGTTAAGAATTAATCTGCCAAACAACTTTTGAGACACATCAATGAGGCTGATTGGGCGATAGTTGGCTGCGAGCAGGGGCGACCCCTTTTTAAATATCGGGACCACCTCCGCTCCCAGCCAAGTATCTGGTATTTTCATTCCCCCCAGCACTGCATTGAATAAAATCATGAGGTAGGGTCCCCAAATTCCCGGTTCGTGCTTGAAGAGGTCGCCCGGCAACCCATCCAAGCCCGGTGCCTTCCCAGAGGATAGCCCAGCTATCGCCATCCTAATGTCTTTTATAGTAAAGGGTTCGGCGGTCTGTCCCTGAGGGGTAATAGGCAATACTGCTTCTGACCCCTCATTCTCCAGGGAGTATAGCTGCTCGAAGTGTTTTTGCCAGACATTTGCAGCAATATTAGGTTCAATAGCCGTGGGAAGATCCCCGCTTCCGTGGTTAATTATTCTCCAGAATCTACGGGAGTCCCTTGTTGCTAGGGACTCCGATAGATTCTCCCAGTGCTGTATGTCCCACTCTATCTTGGCATTAGCTAGAAGTGTTTTGTAGGCCCTCCTTCTAGAGGAGATCTCTTCCCTCGGACCACCTGCTTTTATGATAGATAGGAGTTCACGTTTTGCAGCTCGGCAAGCACTGTTGAACCAAGTGTCTTTATTCAGACCCTGAGTTCTGGGTGGTCTGGTGCTGAACAAGTCTGCTTCCAGCTTCTTAATTAAGTGTTCATGTACCTGCGCAAGGTCCTCACTGATTTCCCTAGTGGAGTCTAAGTTCCATAGATGGAAGGCCTCCTCTAGGGTAGGGATAATTCCCGCATATAGGGAGGCTAACTTGTCTTCGCTGGATACAAGATTTTCCCATCTTATCCTCCTCTTGTTATTTTCCAGGAGGTGTCCCACTCTTGTCTCTTGCCCACTTAACACACTTTCCTCCAAACAGGGAATGGCAAAATCTAATATTAATGCATTGTGATCACTGTCCTGTCTCGGCGTTACTCTGAAATCCATCACCCTTTTCCAAGCGTGCAACTGTACCAGGAAGTAATCTAATCTGGATTGCCTCCCGGCTTTGTTGAACGTACATTTACTCGGGATATCAGACCTAGTGCGGCCGTTACAAGCTCTCAAACCATAGGTGAGATTTAGCGGTGTCCATGCTCTAGGAGGTGGAGCCTCTGTGGAGGGAACCTGCCAACTTGAATCCTCCTCTACGGAGGGTCCATAAAGTAGTCCAGGTAACGGTTCAAAATGTGAGTTAAAATCCCCTCCTATTATGTATGGTATATCCTCTTAGATGGTTTCTAGAAGGCGGGACAGTGCCTCAATGGTTTTGGAGGAGGCAGCTATGGGGACTGGCCTAGAGTAAATATTTATTACAAGTAATTTGTAAAGTCCTGGCCATTCGAGTAGAACGGCCAATATGTCCTCCGATTCCACAGTATATCGGGAAGCTGAGCAACCTAGGTCAATCAATCAATCAAAGCATTTATATAGCGCGCTACTCACCCGGAGGGTCTCAAGGCGCTGGGGGGGGGGGTCCGCTACTGCTCGAACAGCCAGGTCTTGAGCTGCTTCCTGAAGGCGAGGTGGTCCTGGGTCAGGCGGAGGCGGGTCGGAAGGGAGTTCCAAGTCTTGGCGGCCAGGTAGGAAAAGGACCTTCCTCCTGTGGTGGCTCTTCGGATGCGGGGGACGGCGGCGAGGGCGTGGCTGGTCGATCGAAGCTGGCGTTTGGGAGCGTAGAAGTTGAGGCGGCTGTTGAGGTATCCTGGGCCTTGGTTGTGTAGGGCTTTGTGTGCGTGGGTGAGGAGCCGGAAGGTGATTCTCTTGTTGACCGGGAGCCAGTGCAGGTCTCTCAGGTGTCCGGAGATGTGGCTGCGGCGGGGGATGTCCAGGATGAGTCGTGCTGAGGTGTTCTGGATCCGCTGGAGTCTCTTCTGGAGTTTGGCGGTGGTTCCGGCGTAGAGGGAGTTGCCGTAGTCCAGACGGCTGGTGACAAGGGCCTGGGTGACCGTCTTCCTGGTCTCGGAGGGGATCCATCGGAAGATCTTGCGTAGCATGCGCAGGATGTTGAAGCACGACGAGGAGACGGCGTTGACTTGTCTGGTCATGGAGAGGGAGGAGTCCAGGATGAAGCCCAGGTTGCGTGCGTGGTCTGTTGGTTTGGGTGCGCTGCCCAGGGCGGGGGGCCACCAGGAGTCGTCCCAGGCGGAGCGTGAGGATCCTAGGATGAGGACTTCCGTCTTGTCTGAGTTCAGTTTCAGGCGGCTGTTCGTCATCCATTTGGCCACGTCTGTCATCCCTTCGTGCAGGTTGGCTCTGGCGGTGGTGGGGTTGTTGGTGAGGGAGAGGATCAGCTGGGTGTCGTTGGCGTAGGAGATGATGTTGAGGTTGTGCTGGCGTGCGATGGCTGCGAGGGGGCTCATGTAGACGTTGAAGAGTGTTGGGCTGAGCGAGGAGCCTTGAGGAACGCCGCAGATGACTTCGGTGGCCTCCGATCTGAACGGGGGGAGGCGGACTCTCTGTGTCCTTCCGGCGAGAAAGGAGATGATCCACTCCAGTGCCTTCTCCTGGATTCCGACGTTGCTGAGGCGCTGTACTAGGGTACGGTGGCAAACGGTGTCGAAGGCCGCGGAGAGGTCCAGGAGGATGAGGGCCGCCGTTTCTCCGTTGCCGAGCAGGGCTCGGATGTCATCGGTAGCTGCGATCAGGGCGGTCTCGGTGCTGTGGTTGGCCCGGAAGCCAGACTGCGAGAGGTCGAGGGAGCCGTTCGTCTCAAGGAAGGCGGCCAGTTGCTTGTTGACAGTCTTCTCCATGACTTTAGCCGGAAACGGGAGCAGCGAGATGGGGCGGTAGTTCTTGAGGTCGGTGGGGTCGGCTGATGGTTTCTTGAGTAGAGCGCTGAGTTCGGCGTGCTTCCAGCTCTCCGGGAAGGTGGCGGTGTCGAAGGAGGTGTTGATGATGTCCCGCAGGTGGGGTGCGATGACAGTGTCGGCCTTGTTGAAGACGTGGTGAGGGCAGGGGTCTGTCGGAGATCCGGAGTGGATGGAGTTCATCGTGCGGATGGTGTCTTCGGTGCTGATCGGAGTCCAGGCGCGGAGGGTGGTGGTGGGGGGCGGTGGTTCGGTCGTGGCGTGCGTCGGTTGAGTGCTGAAGCTGTTGTGGATGTCCGCAATCTTGTTGTGGAAGTAGGAGGCGAGGGAGTTGCGGAGGTCTTGCGACGGGGTGATGTCGTTTTTTCCGGCGTTGGGGTTGGAGAGCTCTTTCACGATGTTGAAGAGTTCCTTGCTGTTGTGCGCGTTGTTGTCCAGTCGTTCCTTGAATGCGGTTTTCTTGGTGGCGTGGATCAGTTGGTGGTGTTTTTGGGTGGCGAGCTTGAGGGCAGTCATGTTGTCTGGTGTTGGGTCTCTGCGCCAGGTTTTCTCGAGTGCTCTGCAGTTCTTCTTGGAGCTCTTGAGTTCGTCATTAAACCATGGGGCTTTCTTGCTGCCGGGTCTGCTCGGTGGGGTCTTCAGAGGGGCGAGGTCGTCTGCGCAGTCGCTGATCCATTTCGTGAGGTTGGTGGCGGCTTGGCTGGGGTTCGTTGTGCTGGTGGGAGGCTTCTTGCTCAGGGAAGACGCGAGCTGGTAGGCTGTGATCTTGTTCCAGCTTCTGCGGGGGACCTGTTGTTGGTGATGGTGGAGCGTGGTCCTTTTGAAGCTGAAGTGGACGCAGCTGTGGTCCGTCCAGTGGAGTCCCGTGGCGTGGCTGAAGGCGATGTCCTTGCTGGATGAGAAGACGGGGTCGAGTGTGTGTCCGGCGTAGTGGGTGGGGGTGGTTACCAGTTGCTTGAGTCCGAGGTTGGCGAGGTTGTCCAGCAGAGTGGTGGTGTTGCGGTCGTTGTTGTTCTCCAGGTGGAAGTTGAGGTCCCCGAGGAGGATGTAGTCAGCGGAGAGGAGTGCGTGCGGGCTGATGAGGTCGGCGATGTCTTCGCTGAATTGTGTGCGTGGTCCCGGGGGTCTGTAGATGAGGGTGCCTCTGAGGGTTGTCTTGGGGTTGATGTGGATCTGGAAGTGCAGGTGTTCGGCGGGTGCGAGGGTGTCGTCGGTGTTGGTCGTGATGCGGATGGTGTTCCTGTGAATGATGGCGATGCCTCCTCCTGTCTGGTTGACGCGGTCCCTCCGGATGATCTTGTAGCCGTCCGGGATGGCGATGGCGGTGTCGGGCGCTGAGGAGGCGTTCATCCAGGTTTCCGTGAGGAAGGCGACGTCTGGGGCTGTGGTGTCGAGCAGGTTCCAGAGCTCGACGGCGTGTCTGTGGATGGAGCGGGTGTTGAGCAGGATGCACCTCAGGTGGGTGCTGCTGGTGTTCGGCTTGGTGGGTGCTGGTGTGGCTTGGGTCCGGTTGCAGGTGAACTTGCAGGAGTGGCTGCTGAAGGGTCCGTGGGTGCGTCTCGGTGTGGCTCGGTAGCAGCCCGGGGTCCTGTCAGTGTTGAGTGCGATGAGTTCGGTGGCGTCCTAGATTCGTCGGGTCGGCTTCCGACGGTGGGGGCCAGGGGTCCTGGCACTGGGCGCGGTCCAGGCACGGACGGGCGCAGACGGGCTTACCTTTGGCGCACCTTCGGCGCTCAGTCGGCGCTCCCGCTGCGCGCGTCCACTGCGCGGTCGCTGAGGGGGCGTCATAAGTAGGGGCCGTGAGGGAGGGTCGGCCGGGAGGCGGGAGGCGGGAGGTCCAATGGGAGAGCAGGGGAGGCGGAGCTACGGGTCAGCGGCAGGAATCACGGAGGTGACCGGGCCGGTGAGGAGCGGGGGCAGAGGCGGCAAACTGCGGGCAGAAGGCGAGCCCGAGGAAGAAGTGGAGGGCAGCGGCGTGGGGGAGGTGAGCAGAGGTCTCGGCGATCAGGGAGCGGCCAGGCAGCAGCTGAGACCTCAGGCAGGCGAGCGAGCGGCAGAGCAGCAGGTAGGCAGGCAGGCGAGCAGCAGCAGCGAGGAGGGAGCGACCGCCTGCGAGGGCACAGGGGTCACCCAGGTTGCCAGCCCTCCCGATGGTCGGCCTCTTCCTCCCCAGCTAGCTGGTATCGAGAATGTCTGGAAGCCCCTGTACGTGGTCTCCTCCCTTGCCCAGGTCTCTTTAAAGAGACAGATACTTTGTGAATTTATTAGTTCAGCCCATGAGTCTGAGTCTATTTTGTTGGCCATGCCTGCCAGATTCCATGAAAGCAGTTTAATTATTTGAGGGACGTGGTGCCCAATCTGCATCGTGGTTTGATTAGGCATTTCATTATCATTAACAACATGTGCGGTTGGTGTGGGTAACTCCCCCTTTCCATCATTAACACTTACTTCTCCACATCCTTCCTCCACATTCACGATATCATCGTCAATGTTCATGTGATCTAACCTCATTCCAGCATTTGGATCCGGTTCATTACAATCCCCATGTTGATTCATACTATTTCTTCCCCCCCCAGTATTCATATGATCAAGGGTTTGTCAACATCCCCAACCTGGATCTTGCCATCCAACCGAAAGTTTATAGTTCGGGCCAATAAGATGGTTTTGGCGCTGTGACAGTGAAACAGGTGGGGAAATCCTTTGCCATGGGGGGTTAGAAGGACAATTCTGCTCATTGAGCAGACCAGTCAGAACACTAATAGGACGTGGATAAAAAAAGGTAAGATCAACAATGTTGATTCCTCCATTGTTTATGCCCCAGCCCAATCTTGTTATCCATCCAGCCACCCTTGAGTCTTGAAAGTTAACCACAATGCAGTCCCCCCCCAGACTTTTGGAAGTACAGCCTATCCATTCTATTCTCCTCACCCCCAATATTAGTCCATCAACTTCCCCAGGTAGAGGCCGGTTCACCCTTAGCCAGTGCATAACCTTATTTTTGAGCATCTGGAAGGTTTCTCTCTGTCCCATTAAGAGTGGTGGGACATTTGTAAAGACAGCTACATAGGGAAAGGAATCAGGGGTAAGGTTCATTGGGGGTTTCATTTGAGGTGGCTTTATCAAGGATGGTAAGGGCGGTTTAAAAGCTATAGGAGCAGGGCGGGGTGCAGGTTTACTTACTAGGGGCTGATTACTAGTTGAAGGGACGATAGGTTGAACAGTACCTGTACCAGAGAACGCATTACCCCCTGCTCCCTCAGCGAGCAAGGGATTTAGACTAGGCGGCATAGGTTGCGCCGCCATCTGGGATGTAATTACAATATTAGGGCAGTTATTGGCAGAGCCCGGTGGAACTGAGTCAAGAGGCTTGGGTGGTCTCTTCCCAACCACACTGGCCGACTTAGGTATCACTGGGGAGTTAATTTGTGACCTTCGTCCCTTATCCTGCGTTATACAATGGGTGTTGTTCTGGGGCTTACTGCTTTCAACTAGCCTTGCTTGGGTTTTTATAAGTGCCTTTGTTGAAAAAAGTTATCTAGAGTTACCTGCTCAAAGTGGTCTAGCCGATCGGATAGCTTACTAATTCGTTCCTCTATTGGGAGCAGAATTGACCGTAGCAGCCTTTCTAGGTCAGGTAACAGGTTACTAGGAAGTGGCAGTGTAGCAGCCAGTGGCAAGCCAGTGTCAGAAGAAGTAGTAATACTGGAATCTAAACTATCCAGTAAAACAACATCTCCTTCTTGTATACTTTCCCCACTACGGCTTACTTCAGTGTCAACCTTACTAGGGCACGTATTTCTGCCTACTTTCCTACGTTTGTGTGGGGGTTTGGCTAGATAGCATTTTTTAGGTGCAATACTCCTTTTTCTTTTTGAACCTGATTTGTGATGGGGCAGAGAAACCGGGGCACTTGTTTCTGGTGTACATATTATAGGATCGGTATGACTCATACTAGAAGATGTTAATTCTGCCGCAATACCCTGGTTCTCTTCGTTAGTGGTGATATTAGGACATGTTTCGGCTACGACAGGCAAATTAAAAGATGATAAAGGCGTTACCAATGCAGGGTAGGTTTGTACTGAGCGCTTATCTACAGGATTTTTGAGAAGTTCAATAGATAATCTACGCTCAGCACGCCTCTCTGCAAGCGTTATCTCTTTGTCAATGTCTACGGAGGGGCGGTTAAAATATTTATCTAGAGGTCCAATGACTGCAGGCCCGGGCTCGACCAGTTGGGTCGTCGGAATAGTACTGCTTGGAGAAACAGACATACTTGTGGACACCAACCCTTTTGCAAATCTTATAGTTTGGGACTTATCTGTCACAGTCCTTTCCTTCATACAGTATGTTCCGTTAGGGTCGGTGTCAGAGGGCTGGCCCAGCCCGGCCTCCCTCGGCCTCGGATGGCCACAGACGGTCCCGCCCTTGTCCCGGGCTTCTCCCGGCGCGCTCCCGCGTAGCGGTACCACTGGTCACCTTTAAACAAAGAACAATCGACTGATAGGCGGATAGGCGGGTTGGCGTGGCCAGCGGGGAGAGCAGCCCAGGTGTGGTAGATCGGGCGCGCAGGGACTCCTGGACACTGGAGTCCCTGCCTGTATGCTCGCACCCCCGCCGACACTGTCACCTGCCCCGCGTTCCTACTAGAAATGCTCCCACACGGCCAGCAGCTTCAGCAAATAAAAGCGCTGCGGGACCCGCAAAGCGGGTCCGGTGAGGCGCTGAGATATTCCTTGGATGCAGGGAGTCACTGGATAGTAGCAAAGAACCAAGGACCAGGTAAGGGGTATCAGCACAACACCAAATGGTAATTACTTTTAAGTTTACTCAAGAACTCTTCCGATTCTCCACGAGTTACTCTAAGAATACTCTTGGAAAGGTTGGAAAGGCAGGAGATAAACTGCATTTCGGATTAGCTGCCTGGCATTTACATAAGATTATTCTGCCTGCAGGGGAGCCATTCAATTATGGACAGCAAGCAAGACAGCCCCTTCCTGTACTACAACAGTCAAGCTGTCTAAATAAGCAATTTTTGACCTCTGATCCGGGGTCTCCTGGGGATCTGCAAAGCCTACTCCAGGGGTCTGCCACTGCTTAGAAAATTAAAAAATATTCACAGATTAATAAAGTGTATATAAGAAGCAAAATGCTAAATCGAAAATTGTGAATCTTTCTGTAAATGTGAAGAAATTCAAATTGGAGTGCAAGTGTATCAAACAGAACCTCGTGGACTATGGGATGCCTTAACTAGATTTAGAAAAGCCCTAAGCTTCCCATTAAATGTAACATTGTGTTTTATAGTATTTATTTGTGAAATAAATACAATACATGATCCTTTGTGTATTGTTTTGTGGTTCAAATCATTGAAATTGCTTAGGCGAGTGTCCCGACTTCCCGTAATGACCCAGTGGGGGTTGCTGGGTTCCAATAATTATTCAGTGGGTGATCCAGTAATGTGTGAACAGGGATCCACAGAAGTAAAAAGGTTAGCAATTGCTGGTCTAATTGTTTAGATTCTGAATAATTCTACATTTGAATATTTTAACACTGCTGCACTACCTAACCCTACATTTTTCATCTAAAAAGTGCATTCGATTATTATACTTTTATCCCCACATCCTGTTCTATCTCAAACATGCATTGAACAAAACGAGCAATCTTTTTGGAATTGCAAAACAGTGTAAACAATGGAAATGGAGAAATAATACAAATGTGAGAACAATCATAGCTCATGTATACATTACCTAATCACTCTAACTGAATATCCGAGAAAGTTTTGATATTGATTCAGTTTATCAATCCTCTGATGTTTTCAACATTTATAAGGGGTACTTTCTTCATTTTTACAAATCATTTTTGAAATGAAGGCGCATTGGAAAATGTCAGTTGTTAAAAATTGGGTTGTTATGTGACTGGAGTATGAGCCCTGGTCAAGCAGCAACTACAAACCTAGACAGGGTAAGGGGCAGGCAAACCCTAAATTAACACCCTCTGATAGCTTGGCACAGAGAAGTGAGGCTTAATTTATAGGCAGTGTGTAAAGTATTTGTGTAACACTTCAAACAATAAAACTGTGAAAACAACACACAAAAAGAATCTCACACCAGGTTAGAAAAATAGATATTGATTTAATAAATAAAACCAGACAAAATAAACAAAAATCCATTCAGTAAAACCAGAGATGTTCAGTTTTAAGGATTTAGATTCAAATAGCGCCAAAAATCACAAAGTACCAACAAGTGGTATCTGGTTGCAGAGTTCAATCTGACCGTGATGGAGCACAGGCCAGCTACAGGGACCCAGTGAGGCTCATTGAACAAAGTACGTTACATCATAGATGTGGAGCGTTGCATGGATCTGGGTCAAAGAAGCGCCATGAAGCCGAGGCAATGTGACATTTCCAAGATGCAATGAGGCTGCGATGCTTGGTGTTGAATTCTAATCGAGGATTCAGTAGACAGGGCTTGCAATGAAAAGTCCTGGCATCATGGATGCGGTACACAGCTTCCAAGGACAGCTTCAATGCTATGATCTGGAGTCCATCACTGTCGTCGAGGCTGTCGTCAGTGGGAGATGTGAGTATTAGGCCGGAGCTGAACTGCACCTTCAGTGATGCGTCTTTTCTGAGGACTGTGAACGTGATGAAGAACATCCATCTGTGCCATGTCCAATCCATGCAGCAGCGTCATTGCTCGAGGATACCCTACTCAACCAAGGAGATAAATCGATTCTGCTCGGGGATGCATCGCTCAGCCCAAAAGATGGGTTGGTTCAAATGGTAAGCACTTTAGGCCCACTTCCAAGGGTCCAGGACTGGGGTGGCACCACATCGCAGGATAGACTCACAGATGACAGAGTCCAGATGCAGATGCAAAATTGTTGGAAGCCTGTTACGTCCCTAAAGCTTCAGATCAGGAGGCCAGCCAGCTAGCCCTAATAGTTACTCTAGGTTCTTCTTTCAAGAGATGCAGGTTCATTTCTTCTCACCCAGGCAAGAGGGCAGCAAGTCAGCAAAGCAGAGGTCCAGTGGAGTAGCAGCACAGCAGAGTGGCAGTCCTTTCAAAAGCATGGCAGTCCTTACAAAAGCACAGAAGTCCTTCTTCTAGGCAAAGTATCCACAGGTATGGAGTGTACTGAAGTGATGGTGTCTGAAGTCCAGCACGTATACCCAGTTATGTCTTTGAAGTGGGAAGATGTGCATTTTTAGTGCACACATGTCCTCTCTTCCTTTCCTGGCTCCAGACTCACTACAGGGGGGTATGCTGTCTTTTGTGTGTGGACAGGACTCAGCCTATTCAGGTGTAAGTAAATCTGTGCCCAGCTCCTCCCTACCATCCTGCCAGGATGGCTCATCAATTCATACCTAAGCTCCAATTGTGTGTAGTTGTCTAGGAGGAACACAAAGCCTATTAGAAATTGTGTCTCTTGTTGCCTGAGGTTTGCATCCTGTCCAAGTAGGGACCACATGCTAGACGCCTAATTCTCGTGGTCGTGCTGACTAGAGACTGCAATATACTTGATTACGTGATTTGACCATTCCCTGACGTGGGTACTGATGTTTGCACATTTGAAGTGCTGGATTTTATGTGGATTACAACTGTAAAAATGTATTTACTTCATAACGCGATTTTCTTGACTGGCATTTATCGGTGACATCATTATTTTTCTACATTGAATTGCCCTGATGAAGTCTTTATGCATACACTGCTTATTAGACGAAACACATGTTGGCTAGAAGGTTAGGATTCACAAGGATGCTGTTTTGAATATTAAAGAAGAAGACAAAAACACCCATGTGGACTGGAATGTTCCTTTTGGACTTGTAATTTGCCTTGAGATATTCTTTATTTTGCTCGGGATACAACGTGCATCTATTAGAAATTGTCTTTTGTTGGCAGAGGTTTGTAGCCTGTCCAAGTAGGGACCACATGCAGGCAGGGTAAGCTAGATACACACTGTAAAATAATCTGTGCTCACACTCCGGTAGCTTGACACAGAGCAGGCAGGCTTAATTTAAGAGGCAATGTGTAAAGTATTTGTGCAACACACACACAATAACACAATGAAAACACAGGTTTAGATAAATAGAGAATATTTATCTGAGTAGAACAAGATCAAAATGCCAAAAATCCAATCAGTAGAATTTGAGATAGGAACTTTTAAAGATTAAATCAGTCTGGGTTTTGGGGGGCTCCCAGGCCATGATAGTCTCTAACTTGGCCTGAAGGGGATGCATCTTACCCCTGCCCACCACATATCCCAAGTACACCACAGACCCCTTACGTATCCAGCACTATTTGCCTTGATAGTCAGGCCTGCCTGTTGCAGAGCCTGAAGTACTTCATGGAGGGGGGAAAAGTGGGTCCTTCCAACTGCTACTGAAGACAGCTATGTCATCCAGATAGGCAACTGAGAAGGCCTCCATTCCAGCTGGTACCAGGTTCAGCAACCTCTGGAAGGTGGCAGGGGAATTTGTGAGTGCAAGTGGCATCACTTTAAACTGATAGTGGTCCTCTGGAGTGGAGAAGGTTGACCTCTCCTTGGCTCCTTCTGTTAGGTGGATCTGCCAGTACATGATGGAAGAGTAAAGGGCAGCCCCTCACCTGTAAAAGTAGCATCAGCCTTTCTCACAGAATGTAGCCCTCTATAATCACACATGCTTGTTTCTGATCGAGGGAGAACCTAGCTTACCAGTTTGGACTGGGCTGTTCACATGGGAGCAGGGTCAACACTGATTTACATATGGCTCAAAATAATGATTGATTAAACCCAGATCTGTGAGTGTTTGAAAAGTTTCAATACGCCATCCATCATTTTATTTTGTGATGTTGCTTTGATCACAGCCTGGCTCGCTTCTAAGTTGTCAGAAGCTTGCTTTCACAACTCAGCCATCTGGCATCTGAAGGCCAGCATGTAGCTCGCTATTTGCTACTTGCTGGGTAGTCTCCCTGGGAAACGTTGTTTACAATGCGGTCGTTACATAGCGATGCCATTACATCACGGTTTTTAGAACGCAAGTCGTTACAACGACTTGCGCTGGATGGCGCTCTAGGACACGGAATAGTATAATTTACTATCCAACACCTTCCCTACTGTATGTAGACTGGAGTTGGAATAGTAAATTATACTACTCCTAAGTCCAGCGTCCTCCAACGCAAGTCGTTATAGCGACTTGCGTTGTAAAAACCGCAATGTAATGGCATGCGATGTATTAGCATGCGTTGTAATGTCATACAACCGTCTCCCTGGGAGCTTGCTCCCATCCTTCCTGTACCAGACTGAGAGGTCCTCTGACAAGGTGCTCGCACAGAAGCTGAAAGGGGCTGAAGCTCACTCCCTTCTGTGGTACCTTCATTTAGGCAAACAACAGGCATGGTAAGAGGATGTCCCACTTATTGCTTAAGTCCACAGGTGAGCCTCTGATCATGCCTTTCATGGTTTTGCTGAATCTTTCAACAAGCCCATTGGTTTGTGGATGAAGGGAGTGGAGAACTTGTAGGTTACACATTGACTGCATATATGCAGAAATGAAGTTTGTACCCCTGTCAGATACAACTTCCCTGGGGAAACCCACTCAGGTACACATCCCCATCAGGGCCAGACAACCTTCTGAGGCGTCTCAGGGCAGTGGGACTGGGTGACTCGGCATTGGCCTGGTTGTGGTCTTTTCTTGAGGACAGGTCTTTCCAGGTTCTGGTCCCTCCATATCATTCTTGCGAGGCGTCTCTACATCGGGGAGTACCGCAGGGCTCCGTTTTGAGTCCCTTGTTGTTCAACTTGTATGTTGGACCCTTGGCTGAGGTGGCAAAGAGCAGAGGACTATCCCTGGTGCCCTACACCGATGACACCCAATTGGTGCGACAACACACTGGTCAAGTTTAAGGACGACCTTCAGGCAATCTCGGACTGGATGGCGACTAACTGTTTACAGTTGAATGCCAGCAAGTCTGAGATCCTCCCCTTTGGCAGGGATCGCGAGCTGCGGTCCGACCAATGTTGGCCGGATCACCTTAAGCCCGCCCCTTGTCCCAAGGAGGCAGTGAAGAACCTGGGCGTATGGTTTGATAGTAACTTGTCCTTTGAAAAACAATCTAAGGCTGTTGCAGGGACTTGCTTTGGACTTCTACGATGCCTTAGACCACTGCTCGGGTTCTTTCCTCCCAAGGTGCGCCAGACTATCATCCAGGCATCCATTATATCCAGATTGGACTATGCCAACTGTCTTTATTTGGGCGCCAACAAGGCTAGCATCAAACGCCTCCAGAGGGCCCAGAACGCGGCTGCTCGGCTTCTAGTTGCTCTGCCAAGATCGCATTCAGTTGCTCATGTGCTCCCGAGGCTACATTGGCTGCCAGTCGAACGTCGCATCAAGTTTAAAGCATTGTGTTATTCCCACAAGATTCTGGCACAACAGGCCCCAATGGGGCTACTCCACCTGCTAGAGCGTTATGCACCGAGCCGTCCACTGCGTTCTGCCGACCTTGCCTTGGTCAGTGTTCCACGCATCCGTAGAGCGAGGGCGGTGGTCCTTCCTTTGGCTACCTGGCCGCGAAACTCTGGAACTCACTCCGTTTTCCCATGAGGGTTACTTTGAACCATCTGGCTTTTCGCAAGGCCTTGAAAACCTGGCTTTTCCCTTGTAAGTAGCTTATCTGTGGGTTTTTTACTACTGGATCCGGTCCGTGGGGGTTCTGATAGCGCTGGGACGCCTCGTCGCCGGGGCAGCCATGCGCTTAACAAATCCGGCAATAAATAAATAAATAAATAAATTTGTCACTGCATGTGAAGACATGATCCTCAAATGGATTGCCTCTGGGTACCAAGTGACGTGATTCACCAGCACCACGATGAACCTGTTGATGAAGCAATTTCGGGAAGCATAGGCCTTACAATGTCGATACCCACCATCTCAAAGGGTGTACCAACAACTGGCAGTGGGTTAAGTGGGACTAGAAGCCTTTGCTATGTCTTCCCATTAGTCTGGCAGATTACACATGTCCTGAAGAATATATTTGAGGTTGTCCTGATCTTGGACCAAACAAAGTGTTGGACAAGCCTTGCAAAGGTCTTGTCTTGTCCCAAGTGTCCTGCCAAGGCAATCTCGTGAGCCAGGTCCAGTTGGAAGGCCCAGTAGCATTAGGAGACCACCAGAGACCTTGCTGTCCCATGCAAGGAGTCTTAGGCCCATTGTAAAGGAGGTTGTACTCCTAGTAAATGTGATAACTCCCCGAGACATCACATGCTGCTTGGGCTACAACCTGTTTCCTCATGCCCTCAAGGGTTGGACAGTCCCCCTGTGGCCTACACAACTCCTCCTTCATGGGTCCTTTTTCTACATGCCATCCAGCAAGTGTAGGCAGGTCACCAAGGGAAGCAGTGCCCTCCTCAGTGAGCTCCAGGACAGCCACCACAGGTGACCCTTCTACCTCACTGGGAAGACACCCCTGGGCTGGTTTACCATGCCCTCTGCCATTCTTCTTTTTAGCAGTTGGCTGGGCCATTTGTTTCAGGTTCCAGCCCGTTTTTACTCCCATCTTGGGCAGCCTTAGGACTTGTTGCACAAATAGATTAGGTAACCCCTTATCTCCACATGAGCCTTGGTCTCCACTTCCTTCCGGGTAGTGTGCTCACAGTAATTACCCACAAAACAGTCCACTGGCATGGCAGGGCTAGCAGCAGCTTTCAGATGTCCTGTAATAACCTCCTCCACTTAAAGGGAACAAAGCTCTCTGTTGTCACAACTTCGTAAAATGCATTTGGAATTACCTGCTCTGGGAATGCCAGCTGACTCCTTAACGTAGTCATGCTGACACCTATATCCCTCAGAGCATCAACACCATTGATGGTGACCCATTGTCTATACTTAGTAGCATTTGAAGGCACGTAGAATTTAGGAAACATCTCACTGTCGCCCAGGGACACTAGGGTAACCCCCCTAAACTCCCCCATTAACTAGCATAAACCACTCCCCCAGCACTCCACTAGCCACCTCTGGATTCTTTCCTCCAGTGGGAGTAGTGCTCTCTTTGTCCAGTTTAGAACTCTCTTATAGTGTCCATACTATTAGCACTCATGGTACTTGATGGGTTTGGACTGCTGACTTTTGTCAAGGTAGCTTTTCTTCTATTGATTAGATTGTGAATGAGACCCAGACCCTTTCCCCTGAGAGTTGTTTTGGGGGCCTTTTGAGAATGCAGTCTTTTTATCTCCCCCTTGTTTTTCTGCTGGGAACAATGACCATCCTTTTGGGAGCACCGCACTAGATGCCTTCGTGGACACTCTGGTGCTGACCCAGATATCCACCTCTTCAGCAAGTTTCCTGGAGTCAGTTAACTTGCTATCAACTTGGCGTTGGCGCAGCCCCTGGAAAAAAAATGTCAAGCACGTGCTCCTTTAAAGTCAAATTGTACAGCCCAGAAAAATCATCAACCTTTCTTCCCCTCACCAAGCCATTCGGGGCCTTGCTGGCATAATCCACAAAATCCACCCTTGTTTGTGAAGAGATCTTGTGGCATACCCTGAATCTGAATCTCAGGGGCCAGTCCAAACTGACTGACTAGTATGGTCTTCAGCACAGTGCCCATGTCTGGTCTTCCACCTCTAGTGTCAGGAGTGTGTCCCTCCCCACGGCGGGTATAAAACATCATAAGCTACCATCACAGAAATCCTCTGGGACCTTGTGGACTCTCAGAGCCACTTCATATGCTGCAACCCATTTATCTATGTCATCCCCCACCACATAACTGGTACCAAATGCTTTGGGATTCTTACTCTGGACTCATCCGTGGCCACTGTAGGTATGCTGCCACCATTACGGTTGCTGGATCCCATTTGTAGGGCTCTTATGTCCAGCTCTCTGAGGTTTAATTCATGGGACATCTTCCATTCCTCCAGAGCCCACCTCATTTCCTCCAGAGCGTGTTCTTTCTCCAAATCTAGTTTGACAACCTTTATCTCTTGTTCTAACTCGGCAAGCACTAGTTTAAGTTTTTGTTTCTTCCTCCTGTCTGCCAGCTCCTCCGGGGACAGGTTCCTTGAGGAGACACTGCTGCCTGCTTTGGTAACCGCTACTGTACATGGCAAGTTGGTACCCATTCCACAGGCATTTCCAGAGCCAATTCAGACTCCAAAATCAGGTCACCCTCTTACTCAGGAATAGCTTTGCTCCTCCTCTGGGATGTCACCCCTTGCCACCTGGGTCTCTGCCCAGGCCCTCAAAGCTTTCTGCAGCTCCACCTTCCTGAAAAAGCCTATTGTATAAACGTGAAAGTCCTTGCAGAAATCTTTCAGCTGTGGCACAAAGTAGGATTCTCAGCTGGCCAGATCAAACTCAATTCCTGCAGGTACAGGGTGGCCTCCTCAGAGACAAACATAATTTAGAAGAAAAATAAAAAAAAACAACCAGGGAGAAATGAAATAGGCTTGACTTGGTCATAGGTATAGAGGTATAGTGAACATTGAATTAATATATGGTATGCCACAAACAATGCTATCCTCACCATTGATCACCAATGTTAGAAATTGGGTCTCTAGTTGGAAGAGGTTTGCACCCTATGCAAGTAGGGACCGCAATCCTAGTCAGGGAAAGCTAAATAAACACTTTAAAGTAATATGTGCTCACACTCTTGTAGCTTGGCCCAGGGCAGGCAGGCTTAACTTAAGAGGCAATGTACACAGTATTTTTGCAGCACATACACACACACAGAAACACAATGAAGTCACTACAACAAAACTCCACACAGGTTTAGAAAAATAAAGAATATTTTTCTGAGTAAAACCAGACAAAAACTATAAAGATCCAACCAGTAGAAGTCAAGATAATAATTTTGAAAGATAAAATCCAAAAAACAATGCTTAGAAGTCAGGTGCGCTAGAAGGCTACTTTAGGTAATGAGGGACACAGGTGAATACAAAGTTCAGCCCACCCCAAAGGACGGCAGGCTGGCTATGAGACGCATGCAGGTCCTGCAGAAAAGTACCCTGGCTGGAGGAAGGCGTTGATGCTGAGGGTAAGGTGCTTCGATCTTTTCCAAGCAGTTGGGTCCCTGCGCTGTTGTCAAGTTCCGTTGAGATGCAGGCAATGGGTCAATGTAGAGGCGTGCAGGTTGCAGAATCACTGTCATCGAACAGCCTCCACGTCGGCGTCGGAGGGCGATGCATCGATTCTAACCAAAGCAAAGGTGAAGATGCATCGGTTTTGTAGCAAAACAGCTGCAGAACACACTTCTCAGGACTGGAGGAGGCACCTCAGGCAAGGGTAGGACCCACAGATGGAAGAGTCTGAAGCACCCGCAGAATTGCAGGAAGTATTTTGTGCCCTTGAGGCTTCAGAAAACATGAGCAAGCCCTTTGAGTCACTCTGGGTTGAAGTGAGATGAGTCTAGTCCTTGTCCTCAGCAGGGCAGATATAAGCAGGCAGGAGGGCAGCTAAGCAGAGCAGAGAAGCAGTTCCTCAGAACAGTTAATCCAGGCAAAGAGGAAATTCTTACAGCACAGCAGTAATTACTCCAGCAGAGTTCTTCTCAGGTCAGTAGTGTACTGTCTTGATAGAGTCAGAGTCCCCAGTACATATGCCAAATTTGCCTTTGAAGTAGGTCCCCTTTCGTCCCAATCCTGTCTGTCAGGCTATAAATGAGGGGTAATAAGCCATTTGAGGGGACAGATATAACTTTTTGCTCCCACTCCTCCTTGTTTCCCAGGGAAGCTGTCAGAATGCAGATGAATGCAGAGAAGTCCTCTGTCACTTCCACCATTTGTGTGTTTGTGGCTGTCTAAAGGGAATGCACAAAGTGTAGCAGTCACCCAACACAAATGTGTATTGGAGACAGACTACAGGCACACAGAGCTAAGTTAAGAGCAGAAAAGTGTCCACTTTCTAAAAATGGCAATTCTAAAATAGTACTGTCATATCCAACTTTACCACTAAAGAGGATTTATCATAACCTTTTCAAAGATATGAAACATGATTTAGCTACTCCTTTCTTACCAGAAATGACAGATTGTTAGAAATGGGATTTCTGGTTGGCTAAGGCTTGCGCCAAAGCCTGGCAGAAACCCCCACTCTAGTCAGGGCAAGGGAGTTACATGCTGAAGATAACCCCTGGTCACCCCCTAGGTAGCTTGGTACGAGCAGTCAGGCTTATCTCAGAGGCAATGTGTAAAGCGTTTGGGCAACACACACTCAGCAGCAACACACTAGGCACATCACAAAAGAAACTCCACACAAGGTTATATAAAAATAGCCTATATATTATCATAAACACATTAGAAACATGATCACACATTTACACTGTGCCAACTGGCACAGGCAATATTCACAGGGGATTATATACAGAACTGGGCCGATCGGGCCACGGTCAGAACCATCAAAATGCAGGTAAGTAAATGCAAAACACAACTAGTAACTACTTTTATTATTTTGACCTCAGCATTATTACATCAGGCATAAAACACATTAGGCCCCAACCCCCTACGCATAAACACATTACGCAATAGGCCTCATAACCATATGATACCCTCCTAACCATAAACCCCTTACACACTAGGACAGCAGCAGCCCAAACACATTAGGCACTAATCATGGGACATAACATTTGCATTAAGCGTCACCTTTGGAAACCGGCCCCCCAGGCCACCGGCCTTCTCAGAGAGCTCAACTGCCCTTGGTCCAAATAGTCAGGACTGGGCTGCCAATGCAGCAAACTCCAAAGGGCGCAAAGCACTGGCCTAAATAGGTACAGCTGTGCAGTAAGATTTGGGCACTGGCACTCCTGTGCCCTTAATCCCCTCTGGGACTTGGAAAAAACAAAAGTGCACCAATTTTGCAGCTGCCTGTGCGCTCGCAGGGCAGCTGGGGAGGGAGCGCTGGCACCACTGTGCCACTGAAGCCCCACTGCGATTTCTAATAACAAAAAAAAATGGCCCAAGCCCCACTCCGGGACCTCTAGAGCATGACACGCCCCCTCTGTGCAAAAGTGGAGCCCCACTGGGACTCCTAACTACAATCACTCCCACATTGCAGCTGCCCGCTCTCCTGCACGGAGCAGCTGTGTCCTCAACTTGGCACCACTGTGCCTTGGAAGCCCCATTCACCAGGATTCTAATGTGCAGGTCCCAGGCACCGACAATGTGCCTCTGCGGGCCTGCGCTGACCTGAACCTCTCTGCTTCTCTTGCTGGGCGAAGGCGAGCAGGAACACGTCGCAGAGAGGCCCCAATCATGGGACCTCCTGTGGTCGGGTCTGGTCTTTCTGCATTCACCAGTGTTGGACACGACTCCGTGGGCTGTCTGGGTGCGGAGGGGGCTCTCACAGCTCACGAGAGCCCTGCGCAGATTTGCCGGCTTCTTCCTTCGGCGACCGTCAACTTCCTGCTTGCAGCACCGCACAGAGTCAGGCAACCTTGCCTGTCTTCCTCGATGGCCGCGAGCGCCGGCTTCTACTCGGCATGCAGTGGTGATTCTCTACAGATGCAGGGTGGGATCCCGCTCTAAGTTAAGCATCCATGCGGGATGGGCACCCGATTCATCTGGCATAAACGCGGGGTGGGCTCCCGTTACTACTGGCATTAAAAACGCGGGGTAATTCAACGTTCCTGCCGAGCAATCAAAAAGTGTGTATAATGTTTACACTTTCATACACTATAGTCACAAAGTCCGTATATTGTCCATTAACCAGTAAGACACCAGAGTCCTGGTATAAGTCGATCCGTGTTTATTCTCAACTCAACTTCACACGATTCAATTATTCTTTCGTCAGATTCACAATATTCTTTGTAGTCAGATCAGCCTTGTAATCAGATCAGCCAACACGTGTTTCGTTTTAAAAACAACTTCATCAGGGCTGCAAGCCAAAAAGCAAAATATAAACTTTTTGTAAAACTACATACACCTCTCATGATGTAGAAGAGTATTAATGTTAATTAATCTAGCACCTCCTAAGTGAGAGTAGAAGCACATAGGGCTAGATGTAGGTCGGTCGGTAACGGCCGAAAATCGGTATTTTCGGCCGTTACTGACCGGGTAAATCTGATTTGGTATGTAGGGCCGAGTATTTTACAGAATCGGTAAATTTACCGATCGGTAAATTTACCGATTCTGTAAAATACCGAATCGGTATTCATACCTATTCGGTATTTTTGATATGTAGGTGGGACTCTTCTGAGTCCCACAACCCTTACCGATTCGGTATTTTACCATCAAATATATTTGATGGTAAAATACCGATTCAGGTGTGCATGCACATGTGTGCATGCACACCTGTGCCATATGACAGGCAGACCTGCCCTTAGGGCAGGTATGCCTGCCACATGGCCCCCGAATCTTTTTTGGGGGTGCTAGAGGGTGTCAAAGTGACACCCCCTGCACCCTTGTCAAAATCTGTATTTACCGAATCGGTAAATACCGACCGGTAATGCCCCATTCATTCCTATGGGCTTCAAAGCCCATAGGAATGAATGGGGCATTACCGGTCGGTATTTACCGATTCGGTAAATACAGATATTTACCGATTCGGTAAAAGGAACATCTGGATGTTCCTACATCTCCACCCCTTAGATTTACCGATTTTTAATTACCGAATCGGTATGATTCGGTAATTAAAAATCGGTAAATCTATTTTACCTACATCGGGCCCATAGTTCCCAATACATTAGTGCCTTTAAAATAAATTAAGTGTGACTCCCGGTGTCAAGTAACAGTGCACAACAAAAGCATTCGGGTCTATCGCCATACATAAAGGACAAATATTTGTATTACCTAGGTTAAACAGTTTATCTTCCATTATTTCCAATCTGTAATTTTTTCAGGAAAAGTATTTTCTCAACAGTTAAGATCTCTGGAATGATATAAGGAAACTCTTAGCTCTGTCCTAAGAATCACCGGCATTTAAACTTCATCTAATAGATGTTACTGATAATTATAATATATGTTCAACTAGTAGAACATAAATGTATAGAACATAAATGAGAGCAGTTTCCCACTAGGTATATATGTTAAAGATTCTACTCAGAATCATTTAACTCGTTCTCTAGATTAATCACTCTATCGCTATATAGGTACAAGTGGTACTATATTACCTCTCTATTATTCACGTTGTCCATTCAGTAAAGTAATCCTTCGAACTCTTTTTTAATTTTATATTGCGTTTCTCTTGCAGGTTCTGTAAAAATAAAAGGACGTGACTTTAGGTCTATGTCCTCTGTGTTTTCCGTATCTTTTTAGTTGTACCGTAAAGTATCGCTTACCGATCAAACCGCAAAGTCTTGTGTATCGTATATCTATGGCTCGCGTATATCTTTTATCAACGCGTTATCTCGTATTTCTTTGTCAGAGTCTATAAAGAGATAGTTTGAAAAGTCGAACTGTAGATCTATATTCTACGTTTTATTTTAAAATTTTACAACTTTTAATACAGTAGCGCTCACCGTGTAAGAGTATATATCTTTTCCTACATCCTCCTGTGTTTTGCTCGCGTATATCTTTTATCAATGCGTTATCTCGTATTTCTTTGTCAGAGTCTATAAAGAAACAGTTTGAAAAGTCGATCTGTAGATCTGTATGCTACGTTGTATTTAAAATTCTTCAGCTTTTAATACAATAGCGCTCACCTTGTAAGAGTATATATCTTTTCTTACATCCTCCCGTGTTCAGTATACCCGGCGTCTATCTTAAGCGCCATCTTAAATAAGTGATTAGAATTTAGTCGATGCCGCGTACTACTGATTAGGGCCGCCATCTTGTGTAAGTAGTACCGCGATTTGATACACAGCAATAGAAATTAATGTAAAGGCGGATATAATCTCAATTTTTTACTTATACTGCCGATACAGAGTTACATTAATTAATTTATTTTTAAAATTCGTATATTATTTACATTATGAGTGAGTTGCCAATATCGCTAATTTATCGTTTTAACCTTGTAAAAGAAATTATATTATCCGTTACGCAGATATAATAATATAATTGTGGCTGTTTATGTTTACTCTGTCTAAAATAGCCTCGGTTGCCAGAACCTACTAGCGAAGTGCATGATCTTGTTCCGCCATATTAGAATAGTGGGTCTATCTATGTAGATCAATGACTAATCTCTATAGAGTATATTAATATTGATATGCCATATTTTTGAATTGCTATGGAATACAAAGAAAAGAGATTCTAGATTTTCATAAATTAGAGAATATAAGTAATTTAAAGTTTTCACAGAGGTGATTGTCAGTGTCAGAGTTTCAGGTACCTCCTATCATTCCATTACAGTTTCTAATTATAATAAGATATTAGTTACAACAGCAGGAGGGGTCATAGCAATAACATTTGAAGCATCCACACATCATTGCGAAATTCATAATGTGCTTTTTTCAGACGATATGTAACAGATTCTCAACTTAAAGAAATAGTTTCTATTCACAGATACTTTTAATCATATTCTTAATGTTCACCCAAGTAGTATTGGAGCTCAGAATCTATGTTGAGTCCATCTTCAACTGCTCTAAGGACCATAATCCATCTTGCCTCTTTACGTCTTAAATTGAGTAGTCTGTTTCCTCCCCGTCTATCTGATGCCACTTGTTCTATACCATGGTACAGAAATTTATGCTTTTCAGAGTCATTCCCATTTTGTATCAGGTGTGAGGCAATTGGATACCTTGTGTCACCATTCTTAAGTGCACGATAGTGTTCAATCATGCGGTCTTTAAGTTTCCTTACTGTGCTTCCTACGTATATTTTACCACATAGGCAAACAATAACATAAATGACATACGGTGTTTCATAGTTGATAAAAGATTCAATACGAAATGTACCAGTATTGTTGTATTCAAATGTTTGTACTTTCCTCATTGCCCATCTGCATGAGCTACAATTACCACAATGATAGAAACCTTTCGGACAAGTACGGAGCCAGTCGCTTTGGCTCGCTGGTGTTATTGGTTTTGGATAGCTTGGGCTCACAATATTAGCTAGGGACATTCCTTTTCTGTATGTTATTCTCGGACGCTCCGTTAAAAAGGGCTTCAGATCTTTATCAGAGATGAGCATTTGCCAGTATTTACTCATGATGTTAAAAAGTTTATAACTACCTCTACCGAAGTTGGTAATCATTCGAATTTTCTGATTATTTTTCGAGACCTCAGATTTACTCTTAGGTTTCAATGTGTCGTCTCTCTGTAGTTTATGGGCTCTTCGAGCCGCTTTGGTGATCACAGTATCTGAGTATCCTCTATTTTTAAATCTTTTAGCCATATCTTTTACATTTATATGAAAATCTTCATCTTTAGAGCAGTTCCTCCTTGCTCTAATCATTTCCCCATAGGGGATTGAATTGATTTGGCTTTTTGGGTGGCAACTGTCTGCTCTAAGTAATGCATTGCAGCTGGTCTCTTTACGAAACATACGGCTGCCCAGTTTGTTATTATCCACAAACAATTCAATATCTAGAAAAGTCAGTTCATCTTTACTGTAATGAGTAGTGAATGACATGTTCAAATCATTTGTATTCAAATACTCAAAAAAAGAGTCTAGTTCATCTGATGTACCTCTCCAGAATAGCAAGCAGTCATCAATGAATCTACCCCAATAATATATGTGGTCGATCCATTGACTGCCTTTAGGGCCCCAAATAAGCTCCGCCTCCAGTCTCCCCATAAAGAGGTTCGCGAAGGACGGAGCAAATTTAGAACCCATCGCAGTACCAATCTTTTGTTTGTACCAGGTAGATTCAAAAAGAAAATAATTATTTTCTAATACCATTTTTGTCATCTCAAGTAGCATAGATGTATGGTTCAGATATTCCACTGGTCTACTGTTTAAAAAACTTTCAATAGCTCGTATTCCTTTCTCATGGTCTATATTGGAATAGAGAGATACTACATCTAGTGTAGCTAGGATCATGTCATTCTCCCACATTACATCATTCATTGTGTTAAGAACATGTTTCGTGTCCTCAATATGAGAAGGTAGGTTTTGCACATAAGGCCTAAGGTATGAGTCTATGAATTGAGATAGTTTCTCAGTTGGTCCCCCTATGCCTGAGATTATTGGTCTCCCTGGTGGTTTTTGTCTGTTCTTATGTATCTTGGGTAGGCAGTACATACATGGGGCTCTTGGGGAGTCCATTTTTAGAAAAAGATACTCATCGTGATCTAAAAGACAGTTCTCATACCATCCCTTAAGCTTCATATTTATTTTATTCTTAATCATTTCTAAGGGATTAGAGCTTATTCTCTCATAGTATCTACTATCTCCCAATTGGGATAGAACTTCATCATTATAGTCTTTACGATTCATAACAACAATGTTGCCACCTTTATCAGCTCTACGAATCATAAGTTCTGAATGATCTGTAAGTTTACGTAATGCTTCCCTTTCATCCATTTTTAAATTGTCTGGAAAAATTCTTTTAAAACGCGGGGTAAGCTCCCACAGAAGTGCACCAAAACATGGGGTGGGCTCCCGCTCTCCTTCCACAATGCGGGGAGATCCCCACTTCACGATTCCCTCAGCCCAGGACGCAGCACAGTGCTATGAGGCCCACATGCTCCCCTCTCCTCGCCATTTTAAAATACAGCGCTCACGAAGCGCTAGGAGCCACCAAGTCTTTTAGCAGGCAGGAAAAACAAGTCCTTTGGGCTGGGGACACCCAAGCAGAGTGCAGCTAGGCAGGCCAGCACGCAGGGACCCCCAAGAAGCTGTAGCTGGGTCCCACGGTGGTTCCTCCTGGCAGAGTATCTCTCCCCAGCCCCAGTAAGCACAGAACAGCACTAAGCATGGGCGGATCTAGCGGATCTCGCGTACGCGAACTTGCGGATTTACGGATTCGCAATTACGCTAGCCCCTTATTTCACTTTAGCCGGAGTCCTTGTGTATCGGCCTCCGGGGGCAGCATCCAAATGGGTGACAAATATGTCTGCACTTATCGGACCGTTAGCCATGAGAACTGCCAATTTCACAATCTTAGGCGACATAAACTTGCATCTAGAGGATGAGGAATGCTCTTTAGCTAAAGACTTCATAAATGACTTAGCAGCTCTCAATCTAACCTTAAAGAACTCAGGGCCTACACATCGTGCTGGACACCTGCTAGATCCCATCTTTTCCAATCTTAACAATATTGTGACGCATTCTGCCCAGCCTCTGCCCTGGTCCGACCACTATTTGGTTAAATTTGCCCTTCAGGTCGACCCAATAAATAAAGATAATACTCCCCTACCCGCCCAGTTTATAAGAAAGTGGAAACAACTTGACATTGACAGTCTCAATACCCTCCTGGAAGAACATAGGCCTTGCACTAAGACCACTGTTCAACAGCTTTCCTCCACAGTACAAAACTGGCTTCTTGCAGCCATTGACTCCACCCTGCCCAAAACAAAGCTTAAACCCAACACCCACCGCTCTCCTGCACCCTGGTTCAACGATATCTTACAAAATGAAAAAACTAGATGTAAAAATCTTGAACGTCAATGGAGGAGGAGTTACTCACCTGTAATCAAGGAAAAATACAAAATTCAGTTAATAGCGTATCAAAAGCAGTGTAGCAAGGCTAAAGCAGAATTCATCTGCACAAAAATCACAAATGCCTTAGACCACTCCAAAACACTTTTTAAACTAGTAAAAGAGCTGTCTGGCTCTAATACGTCTCAACTCCCACCTGAACTTAATAAAACTCAATGTGACCTACTAGCTGCCTTCTTCATCAATAAAGTCGACCAAATTCACCAAGACATTAATCAAGCTTCTAATAAATATAAGTTAACCACTGAAGCTACCCCAAACTGTGCATCACCTACCTCGGGTAATGCTCCAGGCATTCCGGATTGCTCTACTCCGGTTAATGCATCTTCTGTCACACTTGATAGTTGGCCCTTGCTGAACCCTGATATGGTTCAAAGGCTGCTAAAAACTATTAAATCTGGCTCACCTAAAGACCCATTGCCATGCTCAGTCTTAAAGCAACTTAACAGCAACGTCTTGGTTACCATCACTGATCTTCTCAATGCTTCGTTACTGGAACAATTTGTACCCAGTGAATGGAAGCATGCAATGATTCATCCGCTCTTGAAGAAAGCTGGAGCAGACCCCAATTTGCCAGCTAACTTCCGCCCAATATCCTTGCTGCCCACCTTTGCAAAAATATTGGAGAAACATGTACATCGTTGCCTCACTGATTTCATTACCACTCATGACCTATTACCATCCCACCAGTCGGGATTTCGTGCAGGCTTTTCCACAGAAACTACCTTGCTGGGGGTAACCGAAAATATCCGCCGCATGGTGGACAAGGGCGAAACAGTGGCACTTGTGCTGCTTGACCTCAGCGCGGCATTCGACACCGTGTCGCATGCGGTCCTCGCCCAAACACTCCACTCCCTGGGCATCCGTGGGGCAGCTCTCAACTGGATTAGATCATTATTGGAAAACCGCACGTTCCAGGTCTTCTCACAAACTGCCTGCTCCGATACCATGACATTCAAACACGGAGTTCCACAGGGCTCTATTCTTAGCCCGTTGCTTTTCAACGTGTATATGAGCCCCCTGGCCAAAATAGTGGAGGAAACAGGGCTTTTAATGTTTTCCTACGCTGATGATTCCCAGCTGCTTTTTTCTTTATCAGCTGCAGATTCTGATAATTCCTCCACCCTACAACTCGGACTCTGTAAAATCGCCGACTGGATGCAAAAAAACTTCCTAAAACTTAACGGCGAAAAAACCGAGTTAATCGTGTTGGGCAAAAATAAAGAACTTTGGGGACCCCAACATTGGCCAACTGAAATGGGCACCCCCCCTACCCCGGTTACTCATGCTCGCAACCTGGGCGTCATTATTGACGACTCACTCAGTTTACATCAGCAAGCGGTAAAGACTTCAGCCACCTGCTTTGCCATATTAAAATGGCTAAAAAAGATCTGTTGGATGCTGCCTGAAAACACCAAGAAAACAGTTGTCAATGCCCTAATAACATCTAGGCTAGATTATGGCAACGTTTTGTACCTGGGGGCGAACAAAGCTACTGTCCGCAGGTTGCAATCAGTGCAAAATGCAGCAGCCAGACTTCTCTGTAAAATTCCCATCTCTACTCCAACCACTAAATACATCAGGAAGTTACACTGGCTAAAAATTGAAAACCGAGTTAAATTCAAATCTCTATGTTTTATGCACAGGATTTCCACCAACACCGCTCCTAAATATCTGCAAAACCTGGTGCGCCCCTACCGTCCTTCCAGATCTCTTCGGTCTTCCACGGCAAATCATTTTGAAATTCCAAGGACCAGGCTGTCACGCATGGGTGGCAAGTCCTTCTCATTCCTAGGACCTTCGCTCTGGAATTCAATGCCACATACATTGCGGTCTGAGTCGAATTACATCACATTCAGAAAAGCCTTAAAAACATGGCTCTTTAACATCTAGTTTCTGTAACCGCATTGCTATTGGGATCTGCCGCGCCGGGAAACCCTTTGTTGGGTAGCTGTGCGCATTACAAATGTAAACAAATAAATAAATAAAAATAAATCCGCGAACTCTAGCGGATTTGCGGATTTTCCCGTTTTTTGTGTTGGCGCGCGTTCGCGCCGATTTTGGGACAAGTTCGCAATTGCGAACTTACTTTTCGGCTCGCAACGGCCGCGACTATGTTGTTTCTACGTCTGGTTTATCATCACAGGTTCACAGCACCCTCTGTTTCACCACTGCCACCCTCTGGGACACCCATGCCACCCTCTGGTACATCCTCACTGCCACCCATTAGGTTTATTTATCACTGTAGATTATGGTGGTTGAAAAAAGCAAGCACACCTGCCCTTCTTCAACTGCCATCAATTAATTTGTGTTTCATTAATGTGTCAGTAATTTTGAAAGTTCCAGTCTGGCTGGCACCTGCTTCCTTCCTTATCTGTAATTTGCTTTTTGTTGCAGTGAAATTTTTTTTTCACAGGACCTTTATGGTCTACTTGTAGCTATTCTATGAGCCTGCTGTTTGGGTCATAGCAGGGTCATAGAATAGTTGCAAACTCTGGAGGGGCCCATCAGGAAGCACTACCTTGAATGTTACTAATGTTAAGTTTGAACTTTTGCACCTGCTCATTGCTTTCAGTTTAGCTAAAATCGTTTTTTTCTGCAATTTCGCGCGTTTTTTGGGGCGCGAATCCGTGCGAGATCGGTTTCGGAAGCCGCGAATACGTGCGAATACAAAATTGTTTTTTTGCGACGTGTATGTTCGCGTGATCTTGCGCGTGTTCGCGAGGCGCTTCTAGCTATACGTTTGCCAAGTTACCCTATCGGTCGTACACGGGCGCGGCCATCTTGTTGGCGTGACGTAATTCCGTTTCCGCCCGCTATGTGTAATCTCGCAAAGTGTGCTGCTCGCTAGTACAATTTCGCGCGTACTCGCAAGGAAAATCTCGCGCGAACTTACCCACGCGGTCGTGAACAGGCGCGGCCATCTTGTTTCTCATTCATTGCTATGGTTCTGGGCATGCTTTCTCTATCCTCTCTCAATCTCTGCCATCCTTTGCTTGTTTGAAGTTTTTTTGATCTAATTTTACTTATTATCTATCCCTCTATTTTTCTAGCTCTATATTTTTGTGTTTTCTGCAGCTTTTAGTTACTTTTAAACTACTTTTTTAAACTCTTTTCTTTTCTTCTTCACTATTCTATTTCTTGTTTATCATTTAACTCTATTTCTGCCCAGACCATGGTAAAGGGAGCCGGGAAGCACCCTGAGAAGGGGAAGGGTCCCGCACCCCGTGCCCGGCTCCCGTGCGGGCGTTTAAGGGGGGAGCAAGTGGTCCCGAGGGAGATCTTCAGCGCGGAGGAAGTGGCGGCACTGATCTTCCACGTCCAGCGCCGCCTCCCCAAGACGATCCTGGGAGGCGGCAAGATCGCGACTGGCTATGGCATCCGGGAGCGTCGCAAGCGGTGGGAGAAGGTGTGCCGGGCCATGTACAAGATCTCTGGGGTCCGGCGCACATATAACCAGGCCACCCACCGCTGGACCGATGTCATGGACCGGGAGCGGGACTTGCTGGACGCGCTCGGCGTAGAGGTCCCCGGGCTTGGTGAGTAGTAGTAGTAGTACATTTACTACTCTGTTTTATCCTGCTCTGTTATTTGCAAATCTTTGTTCTTTACCAAGAGCAATAATGCTGCCGATTACATTGAGGTAAATTATATTTCAAAATCTTCTATGCATTTCAGGTGCACTGCTCTCCTTCTCAGTAGCCTTGCTTGCTACTATGCTTCTTTGTTTTGTATGTTGTGTTCAGAAGCATTTCATTGGCCTGAGAAATTATGTATGAGTGTAGTGTAAAGAAAAGAACTGCGTAATGCTAGACAGTAAGGGTCATATTTTCAATTACCGGCGCATCCCTGCAAAGTAGCAGGGATGCGGCAGTAATTGTGTGCCATGCCACCACCACCCATTGGCCCAAAACGTCACAGAAGCCTTACGCATCTGTGCCGTAAAGGCAGCGCATTGCTGGAGTTGCGTGCCAATGATGGCGCAGCTCCAGCAATGCTCTGGGGTACCCTATCTCCCCAATGCTGCATCAAGCCGTACGTCGGCTTCAAGCGCGCAGGGTTTGAGTCATGCATCATTGTCCTAAAAGTGACTGATTGACATCTTGTAGATTTCCCTCCGCCACTTTTAGGATTCGTTCCTGCGCAGGTACGCCCTCCCTTGCGCCGGAACGCCCCCTGATGGCGCAGGGCTTTACAACGTGATGCATCGCCCATATGCCCATATGTGTTTTTTTTTAATATATACGCCGCACCAACACCATGGCGAGTCTTTTGTTCTGCCGCTGCGTCACAAAAGGCACGCAACAATGGAGGAAAATGAGCCGCAACTTCCGCAAGGGACTTCTAAATCAGCCCCAACAGACTGAAGTCCAGTCCTTCCTTTAGACACATGGCTATAAGAAGAAATAGTGGCGGTGGTGGCGGGTGGATTGATAGTTTGAGTATTCACTGATCTGCAAGCAGGATGGACTTTGTCTGTCACTTCGCGTGTTGCGCACTGCTGCCTGCAGTGCCAGGCCTAGGCAAACCTCTTTAGTAGTCTGTTTATTGAGTTACATAGGAACTTTCTAAGTCAACGTTCCGCAAATCAGGCAATACGAATAACGTAGTATACCACATGAGATAGATCCCGTGGAATAGTTGTCTATCTATTTGCTATTTTTCCAAAATATTTTGTTATTGTTCTTTTGAAATGTTTGATTTGGTTGAAAAATCTCATCCATGTTTTCTGGTTTTTCTTTCTTTCATGTTGTACATCAGCTCCCCCCAAGGGCAAGAGGACACAGGAGGAGGGTGCTGAGGATGCAGGCCAGGATCGGGCAGGCGAGGGCTCCTTTGCTGGCCCCAATAAGTTTACATTTTAATAAACAGTACCTATTTTTTCCTAGCGTTCCTCATTCGATTTTTTCTAAATCGTCTTTGATCTTCTTGTAGACTGGATATAAATTCTTATCCTGCCTCGAATATGACTCCCTGTGGTATTACTAGACTATTCTTATTAGTCTGTCTGTGTAGCTAACTAAGATTGGACATTTGGCAATTCCATTGGACTCCCATTATATTCAGCAATACCTCTATGCACTGTCTCCTTACTGACTAGATAGTGTGGCAGAGTCATTCAGCTCCCGATGTCACCGATTATAGATCCCCAATGATCTCTAGATTATCGTACGCAGGACAAGAGAGTAGTACGGAGTCACAGCACAGTCAAGAAGTGTCAGAGGCACTCATGCTTGCAAAAATTCCAAAACCTTTAGCTCATCCACTCTAGTCTAGAGGAACAAAAACCACAGAGTCTATTTAAGTTTAAAAGCTTTATTAAAAGTAAACACATTTATTAAAATCTACTTTGTCATAAAACTATTTAACTGAAAACGGAAAAGTGGTTAGTGCTGACGATTAATTGGACACATTTCTTGTGGTCGAGCCGAGCTCTCACCTGGTTTGAACTTGATCCTGGTCGTGTTCTTAGGAGTCAAGCTTCTGTCTGTTAGGAGAAAAAGTGGTGCGTGTTAAAAATCAAAAGCAAGCATTCATCAGTTGTGCATAAAAGTGCAGCAAGACAACAGCCTTCCCTGGAAAATGGGTCATTTTTACTATGGAGTAGACAGTCACAAATTATTACATTGTATTCTGTTTTTTTAACATTTCTCCTAGACCAAATATTATATAGTAGTGAGTGGTGTATTCTAACATTCTTAAATGTACTTTGTAGGTGTAACATCTGGTGACGGGGCCAGCGCGGAGGTGGCTGTGTTGGACCAGGACTCGGAGGCCTCTGGGGAGGAGGCGGTGCAAGAGCCGGCGGACGGTCCTGTGGGGGATCAAACGGTGGTGGCGGAAACAGGTAAGCTATATATTCCTTACTTATTGAGATTGAAGACTGCATAGTGTGCTTTCTGCACGGGTGTATTACAATTACAAATCAACCAGGTAGTAGTAGCCTCCTCGAAATGTACTTCGACTTAGCTGTGAAGTTTTTGGTGAGAAGAATCCCAATAAGTTCTTAGACGAACGTGATGGATGGGATGAACGAAAAGCGAAAGAAGGGTGTAAGTAAGTGGGACGCGAACTTGTATGATGGCTGGCAAAGAAGAACGATATGTGTTTGCTTGGCCCCCGAGGTGGCTAGGAAGGAAAGAATATGGTATGGTGCATGGCTGGGTCAATGATGAGGCAAGGATGGGTGGAAGGACAGCAGCCTGGGTGGGTGAAACAGAAACTGTATGTGTGCGTATACTTTGACTGAATGGATGCCTGGAGCATGGTATTCTCTGACTCTTACATAGCACATGTGTATCTAGAGAGAGTAGATGGTCGCCAGGTGAAGTAAGTGTTACCTTGAAGAGCATGTACCACCGCACCCGCACGTCCGTTCCAGTGCAGGGAAGGCAAGGAAAAGAAATTGTAAATGTGTCCAATACTACCATGAATAGTAGCAGTACTTTGTATTGCGTTTGCAATCACAGCATATATCTGGTTATTACGGTGGACACTCCGTACTTCTCTTAATAACTTTAGTTTACTTGTAGTACGTCATTCATGTGTGGGTGTATCACTGTTCACTCAATATTAAGCAAAGCACCTAAAGTCATCTCATCTGTCATTAAATACGTCCCATGTGAAGTGATAGATAATCAAATTAGTTAGCTTCTTCATTTTCCTTTTCTAGTACTCATTTGCACTGTAGGGTGAAAGGTAAATTAATTAAGCAGTAGCCCTTGTAACAGAGTATTCTCAGTGCCACCCGTAATAGAAAAGTAATAGCTTCACCACCTGCATGTACTGGACCGGTACAGTAACGCAAGTCTGTCTCACTCATCATGGTGTGCAACTTTTTTTCTCGGGTGCAAGTTCACTGTGCTGTCCATGTCATTCTGCCGGCTTGCATAAGATAACGTACCAATTTCCCTAAACAAGAGAGAAGAAGAAGAATAAGACTGGTGTACTGTCATAGTCGACTGTAATGGAAGTCCATAGTGGTCGTAGAATTTGTTCATTAAACTACCACTAATGTTAGAGCAAGGATGCAGAAGTGGGAGGTTACATAGATACTGTCCTCAATAGTTATGTACTGTGCTTTCAATTTGCTACTTGTACTCTGTGACCCAACTTTCGGCTCAATCACTTTGTGTTATTAATAAGGAGCATTGGTTACAGACTATGTCTTTCTTTCTTCATATAGTTGCTCCTTCCAAATCAACAACAAGGAGGGAGCAGGCTAGATTGGCCCGGCAACGGAGGCTGGAGGCCACAGTCGCCGAATATCGGCGGCTGGTGGCCCTGGAGGAGGAGGAGGACACGCAGTCGAGCGGGGCAACAACGACATCCTCGACTGTGACCACTGCATCCTCCTCCGTGACTAAGCCAGCGGGACCGAGCCGGGCTAAGAAAGACGACCGCCACCGCCAAGCAACCGAAATACCAGCTGCCCCCCACAGGAGCTGCAAGGACCGCCAACGCCGCCTACGAGTCCGCATGTCCAACCTGGAGCAGGAGGTCCTAAAGTATAAGAACTTGGTTAAGGGCCTCCGCTCCGAGCTTGCCACCCTCCGCAAGGAGTATGATGCCCATGCCGCATCATGCACCAGCACCAGCACCCTCCAGTAGTGGAGTGTCCCTTGCCCTTTTTTTATAGACTTTTGGGGGGTGGGATTTGGGAGTTGGGATCGTTTTGGGACGTTTCAAAGACTATCGTTGGGGTTAGGGTGGGTGAGGGAGATTATTTTGTTAGGGCTAAATAAATATATTTTTAAACTTTATCTGACCATACCTGTTTTTTACTGCTTTTCAGTCTGGTGGGTGGGGGGCGGGGGTGTAACAGTAACTTTGTTTTCCTGAACAGTCGTAGGACTTTAGTAGTACAACCGTCAATCTCTTGTCTACTCCGAAATAATACTCCATTATACTACCTCCCACCAAACGCTTATCTTACCTGTAATTTGTGTTAGAAATTAGGGCTAGGCCCAGGGCTGGCTCCAGGTGAAATGGGGATTAACGTTGTCAATCCTGGGCGGGTGACATTTCCTCATTGCGGTGGTACTAGTGGTGTGACACAGTGGCAGTTGCATGCCTATGGAAAAAAAGAAAACGAAACCTTGTTTGTCCTCCTTACTGTAGCATTACAACGGTTACGGTACGATCGAGAAAATAGCAGGTGACAGTACACTAGAACAGTGCCATAATGTAGCCTAACAAATGGTAAAGTATTTGCTTGCAAGTATAACTAGTACTTGCGTTGAATTTATTTGACATTGGCTACTACTACTAGAAGATATAGTACTGAAGCTGAGTAAGTCTAGAAGATATCCTCGTATTCCTTCACCAGCCTGTTGCTGCTATGACCTTATCCTACCCAGCAAGTGTGTGGAATTATTGATGTCATTTTAGTCAGACATCAAGCAAAACAACACAGCCCGGGGGAAGAGGGTTAGGGTTTGTAAAATGGATGGGAATGGGGGTTTCTTTTTGGGTAGGTTTTGTTGAGAGAAGAAAAAAAAAGCAGAGCATGGACAAACAATAATTGAAGATACAGACAATCTTTGGTTACAAACTAAAGGTAAGCACATGCAGTCACACTCATAGAATAAAAGACAACAATGGATACTGTATCTGTATTGCGTATGTTGTTGGAGTTGTCCTGTTGAATTTGGTAAGTAAGTTGCATGCAGCAAACAATTCCTCTTATTGGCGGCACTCCTCCATTCCAGCTGACGCTTCGTCCATCAATGTGGTGACCACTGACAGAAGACACCCTGTCCACTGCCTGCCTGGCGGATGTTGACTGAAACCCGGCCTGTAATTATTGAACGGAAAACAGGAAGTGCTATTACAATACCACTGATAAATAAATAAAAGGTATGTACGCTGTGTGGTTCAAAAAGTGACACTTTGATTTCCCTAATAGACAGTACAATATTTTTGAAATTGCGTGCTCTGTCTGAGTCACCTTTTTAAGGATCAATAAGTATGGCCAAAATATTATAGCGGATCTTTCCCCTCAAGGTAGGTGTACTACTGTGTTTTAGAACAAAATTTGACCTTCCCAGCAATGCTCCCACCAAGACCCTTACTAAAGCCAGTCGCAAAAATGTAGAAGAACCCCAATCATATCTCCAAAAACGATGCCTAGCAGAAAAATGGTTACAAAACGTACTTTGAAAGTAACAGTAGGCCCAAATACAGACCGTGGATTGTATTCAAACCACTTGCAAGCAAGCAAAAGTATCCATAGCCAGCATCGCTCCAACAGTGCTCTACAACAACAGAACCGCGTTGCAATAGAACCCCCCGAAACACATGCAATCCTGCTGCTAGGGCTAACCCTAACGAACCCTAACTTACAAAAAGTGCCAAAACTGGTGTTTCCTTATGGATTTTGTCCAACAAACTTCTAGCCGGTATTAGACCTTCCCAGGAATGCCCCAGGCAAGACCCGCCAACCCACCCGCAAAAAAACACCCGACACAACACCCCCAAACAGCGAAAAAGCTAAATCTCATACTTACAATGTCTCTCGGCCTTCGGTCCAAACGCGGCGCTGTGCAGCTAGGTCATCATCATCATCAATCATCATAACTCCTGTTTTCCACCACGGATTTCCTGAAAAGCAAATGCAATCAAGATTAGACTGTCGCAGCAGTGCTTCGACAGAGACCCCGGCCGCAACCCACCCACGAACAGCAGGAAGCCCCCCAAAACACTACATTGAGCAAGATGTCAGAAGAAATAGCAAAAAAAAGGCTGTTCCTTATGGATTTTGTCCAAAACACTTCTATCCGGTATTAGACCTTCCCAGGAATGCCCCAGGCAAGAGCCGCCAACCCACCCGCAAAAAACCACCCGACAACACCCCCAAACAGCGAAAAAGCTAAATCTCATACTTACAATATCTCTCGGCCTTCGTTCCTAATGCGGCGCTGTTCAGCTAGGTCATCATCATCATCAATCATCATAACTCCTGTTTTCCACCACGGATTTCCTGAAAAGCAAATGCAATCAAGATTAGACTGTCGCAGCAGTGCTTCGACAGAGACCCCGGCCGCAACCCACCCACGAACAGCAGGAAGCCCCCCAAAACGCTACATTGAGCAAGATGTCAGAAGAAATAGCAAAAGAAAGGCTGTTCCTTATGGATTTTGTCCAAAACACTTCTATCCGGTATTAGACCTTCCCAGGAATGCCCCAGGCAAGACCCGCCAACCCACCCGCAAAAAACCACCCGACAACACCCCCAAACAGCGAAAAAGCTAAATCTCATACTTACAATATCTCTCGGCCTTTGTTCCAAATGCGGCGCTGTTCAGCTAGGTCATCATCATCAATCATCATAACTCCTGTTTTCCACCACGGATTTCCTGAAAAGCAAATGCAATCAAGATTAGACTGTCGCAGCAGTGCTTCGACAGACACCAAAAATTACCCACAAACCCCCGGAACCCCGCCAAAGAGCACCTCAAAGGCAAGCAAGTCAGCAAAAACGGCAAGAAATTTCCACCTCATATTTGGTCCAAAACACTTTTGTCCATTATTAGAGCTTCACAGCAATGGGCCCAAATCCGTCAACTCACCCGCAAAGAAGTACAACACCCCCACAAGTGCTGAGTCTTTCTTCATTGGGCGTAATCCAGCACTCTGCTTGGAGGGAAATCGCAGTCTGGAGGAGGAGGATAGAGGAGCATGTTCTTCAGAACTTGTGAACCTGAGGAATGTAGACTGCGGCACCTTCAAATCAATAAGCAAACAAGTGAAGACAGTTCTGATGATGGTCTTGTTTTTGGGATTAGGTGATTAAAGTTTGAATTAAATTAACTGTGCAAAACAAAGAAAGAGAGACACAAAGCACACAGGAATAAAAGTGAATAAGGACGAAAAAGAAAGTTCTTGATTGATTGTCTCATTTTCAGGGCTCGGTGTCAGGGAATAAGAACAAGATTTCGTCATCATACTCTGCGAATTCAGGCTGGATGAGGTCAGTGGCACCGAACAGAGAAAAAATCCCCTCATCTACGTTGCTGTCCTCCTCGTCTTCATGCGGCGTGCTTTCTCGTACTTTGTAATCTGGTGGTATGAGGTGCTGATTCATCTTGATCATTGTCAGCCGCTCCACATTTTTGGGCGAGAGGCGGCTCCGTTTGGGAGTTACAATGCCACCAGCAGCACTGAAAACACGTTCAGAAGACACACTTGCGAGTGGGCAAGACAAATAGTTTATAGCCAGGTTGTAGAGCTGTGGCCACAATTGTTTTTTGCCATGCCAATACTGCAATGGCTCATCATTAAGAAAGACCACTGTTGAGTCATTCATATAGTCCTGCACCATCGACTCAAGGTCATCAACGGTTCCTCCACTTTGCTTACTTTTTGCTGTGGCTGTGACATTTTTTCGAGAACCATACCCAAGCAAACTTAGCCAATCCTCTACAACAGCCACTGTTTTTGTTGTGTGTGGTGCAGATGATCCAGTTGCCGGTGTCTTTAACGGCTGAGAGGTCACTTGTGCCCCAGCCACCGGTGCAGATTCAGAAGTGGATTCTTGTGACTGGGGATGGCCTGCTGATGCTGATGTACTGGCTTCTCCTTCAATAACCTGCCGTTCTTTTTCAAACCTCTTGGCTGACCAGGCTAACCAATGTTTGTACTTTTGAACATCTGCATCAGCAAAAGGAAAGAATGCTTCGCCTGCCAGCGCCTTTTTGTAGCGTGGATCCAGAATAGTAGCACAAATGTAATGCTGATCTGACTTGATCTTTTGAAGACGTTCATCACCACGTAGGCGATGTAATAATTTCTCAGACAAAATGAAATGGGTTTTTTTTTTTTCATCTTTTTCAAACTCAGAAGACACCGCCATCAGTTGGTGCTCCAGCATGCACAACAATGGGATAGCTTTTCCCAAATTACAGTCCTCCTGGCTGACTGCACGCGTGAAGAACTCAAAAGGACGAAGCATGTCTGTCAGGCTTTTAACTATGTCCCATTGCGCCGCACTCATCCGCAGGTCCTCCTTCTGAGATGTAGCCTCTGTGAAGAAATAGTGATCGAGTACCGTATACTGCTCATACAGACGCTCAAGCATGTAGAAGGTTGAGTTCCAACGTGTTGCCACCTCCTGGATGAGTGCTTTCACTGGCATTCTACGTTGAAGTAGCAGTCTCCGCAGATGCTTCCGGGCCTTAAAAGAATGGCTGAAATGGTTGCACATTTTGCGGCAGGTGGCCATTACCTCGAACGCTGGACTCTGTTTATCACTCAAGAATTTTTGAACTACCAGGTTGATACAGTGCGCCAAACACGGCACTCTAACATGGTCACCCATGAACATGGCCTTAACTACATTGGCGCCATTATCCGTGGAAACATAACCAATCTTGCGTTTTAGGGGGGATAGCATTGTCAAGACCTTTTTGTTAAACTCTTCCAAAAGGTTTTCTGCTGTGTGACTTTTATCCAAGCCAAACATGGCTAGTGTTGCATGTTTCCGAGCAGCTTTGAAAACTTGGTCCGGGTCAACACCTGCGTTTAGCTTTGCTTTAACACCTGAAAAAGAGACCCAGTGTGCAGTGATGCACATGTAATCATCGCCTGGGCCACTGGTCCACATGTCTGTTGTCAGATGTATTGTGTGAACAGCACTCTTCTGCAAAGCTGCCCCAATCGCCTGCAGCACATCTTCATGTAGTGCTGGAACCGCAACTCTGGCAAAATAGAACCGGCTCGGAACCTTCCATTTAGGGCAGAGCGTTGCCACTAATTCAAGAAAACCTACCGCTTCTACAAAAGAAAAAGGTAGAAGGTCCACAGCTAGCATTTTAGCCAGCTTAGTGTTATACAGACGCGTCAGTGGGTGGTTGCGTTCATATGGCACGTCTGAAGTAAGCATTGTTCTAATGTTGCCCTGGACCAAGCATTTACGGGCTGATAATGACTTCGTTGACCCAATTTTGCTCGCTGGTGAACTTTTGTGCGTTGGTGTCTCACTCGCTCCAACACTCTTAGTGTGCCTCACATTGGGTGTGCTGCTGACAGGGGTACTGGGTGTAAGGGAAGTGTTTGACACGTCTTCTTCCTGCTCGTCATCATCAGATGAAACATCAACGTTTCCTTCAATTTGGCCTTTCTTGATCGCATCTAGGTGCGCAAACCATTTGACAGTGTGCTTTCTCTCAAGATGACCTCTCTGGCCGCCGGTACCATAGTTGGTACCTGACTTACCACGACTAACTGCAAGCTTACAAAGGGTACAAATGGCAAACTTTGGATTTTTTGGACAAACAGTAAAGAAGTCCCAAACTGGGGACTTGAAGTGTCTGTGGGACATGGAGGAGGCGGCGATACTGGTGGTGGTGGTCATGAAGCTAATGCCAGATGAAGTGGAGGATGTGGATTGCCCAACTTTTGTACGTTTTGCACTTTCACCGCCACTAATTAAGGTCGAGGTTGACGGAGGTCTCTTCTCGCCAGAAAGAAATATGGAAGCGGGACGAGTTGGTGTACTACTTAACTCCAATGATTGTGGTGTTTCCACTGCCTCCTCATCGACAACATCATCATCACGCTCAGCAGCTCTTCGGGCTAGGGTCAAAATGTCTGTTTGCTGCATGCCCGCTGGGGCTGCAGTGACCTTTATGATGACTGGGTCGTCGTTGGCAGAGTCTTCATCAGCAGCAGTATCCGCCACTTCTTGTTGAGACTCATCACACTCCATAACTCTGAGACTTTGGACGAGCTTCCTTTTACGCTTAACTACCTTTGTTTGTTCCCAAGTTGGATCCGTATCATCAGAAGGAGGTGTGCTTGAAGAGGATGTAGACACCACCCTTGATCTCTTCCTTGCTAGGGGTGTGGAAGACAATGAAGGATCATCAGGAGGAGTGGCTTCCTCAAATGATACCTCGCCTTGATTGTCGATTTCCTGATGTGCCCCTACTTCGGGAGGAACAACTATTGTGGGCACTTGTTGTGACCCTCCATGCACCTCTGCTTGCGCATCTCCTTGCGCTGCCTCTCCTTCCACATGTACTTGGGCTTGTACTTGCACATGTGATTGTTGTTGCGGCTGTGGTTGTTCAACACTCGTCAGATGAGCTACAACAACCTGTGTTGATTGAGGGACATTGCTGCTGCTTTCTTGCGATGAGCCAACATCACTGGTCGATGGTGATTGAAGAAGTATACTGGCTGCCTCTGCAGCACTCAAGGGCTTGGACTTAAGTTGGCGTGGTGGTGGTGGTGGCACTGAGCCCAATGGAGCGGGGGTGCTGCTGCCAGCTTGGTCCCCAGCAGATCCCGCTGCAGCTGCTGCAGGCATACTTTTTTTTTTACTCCCAAAAAAAGGGGCGGGCGGCACACCAGTGTCCTTGGTAACTTGCTTCTTCTGCTCCTTACTGGCACCTTTCTTGCTAGAGGAGCTACGGGTTACTTTTTTTGGGGCCATCTTCTTCAGAGCAGGTCAGCAGGCAGCAGTTGCACGAGTTGCAGAGGGTTCTGTGTCCAGACGTGACGTCGCGTGACGTTATGCTGCACACACCGCTGCAGGACTTCTTCCTGGCACTGGTGGTTCTATTGAGTCTTCTTGTGCACCTAAAAGCAATGGAAGACAGAGGAACATCAGTTCAGTTATACACCCCAAAAAATCGACAAAACACAGAAAAATGAGCACAATCCCATGCCATCCATGATGTTTACATTGAAGACACCCCACAGAAAGACTAGGGACATGCAAGTATGCAACACTCACTACCCCTGGGCATAAGGGATGAAAAGTAGGCAAAATAAGTGCAGGCCTCAGACACTGCCTCTCCTCAAAATGGCCCCCTTACACCCCAAGCACATGTTGCCTGTACCAGCCAGCACTCAAGATGGCCACCACCACCACCCACATGGCCAGTCCACATCAACAGTACACCCCCAAAAAACAGAAAAAAAGCCAGAAATCACCACAATCCAATGCCATCCATGATGTTTACATCAAAGAGAGTGAGACCACACCACAGGCACACTCAGTCCATGCACCACCACCACCCCTGGGCAAGCAAAAGGCCACACCAGCAGCCCCCCAAAAACGACAAAAAACAATAAAATAAGCACAATCCCAGCCCATCCATGGCCTCAATTATGTTTAAATTCAAGAAGACACCCCACAGAAAGACTAGGCCCATGCAACACTCACCACCCCTGGGCAAAGGGCCACACCAGCAGGCCCCCAAAAACGACAAAAAACTATAAAATCTGCACAATCCCAGCCCATCCATGGCCTCAATGGTGTTTAAATTCAAGAAGACACCCCACAGAAAGACTAGGCCCATGCAACACTCACCACCCCTGGGCAAAGGGCCACACCAGCAGGCCCAAAAAAACGACAAAAACCAATAAAATCTGCACAATCCCAGCCCATCCATGGCCTCAATGGTGTTTAAATTCAAGAAGACACCCCTCAGAAACACTAGGCCCATGCAACACTCACTACCCCTGGGCATAAGGGATGAAAAGTAGGCAAAATAAGTGCAGGCCTCAGACACTGCCTCTCCTCAAAATGGCCCCCTTACACCCCAAGCACATGTTGCCTGTACCAGCCAGCACTCAAGATGGCCACCACCACCACCCACATGGCCAGTCCACATCAACAGTACACCCCCAAAAAACTGAAAAACAGCCAGAAATCACCACAATCCAATGCCATCCATGATGTTTACATCAAAGAGAGTGAGACCACACCACAGGCACACTCAGTCCATGCACCACCACCACCCCTGGGCAAGCAAAAGGCCACACCAGCAGCCCCCCAAAAACGACAAAAAACAATAAAATAAGCACAATCCCAGCCCATCCATGGCCTCAATTATGTTTAAATTCAAGAAGACACCCCACAGAAAGACTAAGCCCATGCAACACTCACCACCCCTGGGCAAAGGGCCACACCAGCAGGCCCAAAAAAACGACAAAAAACAATAAAATCTGCACAATCCCAGCCCATCCATGGCCTCAATGGTGTTTAAATTCAAGAAGACACCCCTCAGAAACACTAGGCCCATGCAACACTCACTACCCCTGGGCATAAGGGATGAAAAGTAGGCAAAATAAGTGCAGGCCTCAGACACTGCCTCTCCTCAAAATGGCCTCCTTACACCCCAAGCACATGTTGCCTGTACCAGCCAGCACTCAAGATGGCCACCACCACCACCCACATGGCCAGTCCACATCAACAGTACACCCCCAAAAAACAGAAAAACAGCCAGAAATCACCACAATCCAATGCCATCCATGATGTTTACATCAAAGAGAGTGAGACCACACCACAGGCACACTCAGTCCATGCACCACCACCACCCCTGGGCAAGCAAAAGGCCACACCAGCAGCCCCCCAAAAACGACAAAAAACAATAAAATAAGCACAATCCCAGCCCATCCATGGCCTCAATTATGTTTAAATTCAAGAAGACACCCCACAGAAAGACTAGGCCCATGCAACACTCACCACCCCTGGGCAAAGGGCCACACCAGCAGGCCCAAAAAAACGACAAAAAAACAATAAAATCTGCACAATCCCAGCCCATCCATGGCCTCAATGGTGTTTAAATTCAACAAAACAGTTGTATCATGCACCCATAACCAACCCTGGTCCTACTGGATACTGTGGCTACCCACAATATAATTTATTTAATTTTCTGAAAAAGTTCCAAAATTGTACTTGCAGCAACTGTAATGCCCCAAACAAACTTACTTGTGAAAGTTGATTTCTAATCCAAAAGTGATCCAAAGACAGTCAAAAAGGCCTCAAATCCAAATATCCAGCAGCACCCACAAAAAGTAATCCTTCCAGCTCCAGATCCAAATGAAAGTGACCAGGAGATGGACAAAGCACTGGGAGGAGCCTGCTGGACAGGAACAGGAAGTTGGAGACTGTGGGGCACTTCCTTCCTCCCCCCCCCAAAATGGACTCCTTGCAAAAAAAAAGGCCATGCAAATGTCAACCTGAGGAGTGATTCTGATAAAAATCATAATTTTCTGAAGGTTTATCCTGTTTGCTGGTGATTTTCTTGTGCGAAATTGCAAAATCTCTATTTCGCAAGTGCGAGATTGTTCCTTTCCGCCGCAACTACGTGTTCGCAATTGCGAACTCTCGCGAGGTGTGCTGTGCAAGGTGGCAAGCCGCGAGTACGTATTCGCGGGCGACAAACTCCCGCGGGAACACGCAGCAAGATCTAAAATGGCGCGTCACTCGCAAAGAAAAACAACTCGGCAAACGCTAAAATGACGGAAAGTGAACGCCGTGCACCACGCCGCGCGCCGCAACCAAGCAAAAAATCCGCCGCGAGCGGATTCACGGATTTTCGACTAATTCGCGAGAGTTCGCGGATTGCGAATTTGCCGAAAATCCGAAAAATCCGCGAGCGGAGCAGATTTTACGCCCATGCTTAAACAGCACCCCCTCATGGGGTCACAGCCCCTATATTTATGTTTCATTTCTCCTTTGTCTGCAAGCACAGGGCTTGGGGGAACCAGTTAGAACTGGTTCTGGAGCACTCTGTTTACACCCTTCTTTCAGAGATGGGGCTCCGCCATCAGACACACCACAGGGGGGCGGAGCCAGCATTGTACAGGCCAGGCACCATCCTATTCAGGGACCAGGGTCTTCCCCTGCCACTACTCAAAATGTAGATGTCCCATTCAGTCACACACACCTCACCAGCCCCTGTCACTCAAAAGCCAGACATGCAGTTCACATAAGGCAGGCAGACACATAGTACACAGAAATGGCAACTTCTAAAAGTGGCATTTCTAAAATAGTTAAAATAAATCTGCGCACACCATTGCGTAGCATTTACTATCACTATTCCAAACATACCAAACTTGACCATGCTGCGCCTCTCATATCAGGGATTACCACTGAAACACTTATCAGAGAATCCCCAATGCATTCCTATAGGAGGGCAGCCCAATGGTAATGAGAAAACAAAATAGCAGTTTGTCACTACCAGAACATGTCACACCCTTAAGGTACATGTTCTATCTTTTACCTACAATGCACCCTGCCTATGGTGCTAGCTAGGGCCACCTTAGGGGTGACTGATTTACAGTAAAAGAGGGGTCACTGACATGGCACACACTTTAGGAGCCACGTCACAGCGGCAGTAACACTGTACGCACAAGCCCTGCAATGGCAGAGGCCTGAGATAGGCTTAAAAGGCTACTTCGGTGGGTGGCACAATCAGTGCTGCAAGCCCACCAGTAGCATTTCATTTACCAGCCCTGGGTATCTAAGATACCCCTTTACAAGGGACTGACAGGTAAATTAAATAGGCCAAACAGGTGCAGACCAATATTACCTCATTCATCACAGAGAGCACACACACTTTAAACTGGACAGCAGTGCTAAAGTGCCCAGAGACCTAAAACCACCAACACCAGGTCAGCAAAAAGGCTAGGAAAAAGGCAAAAAGTTTAGGGATGACCCTGCAAAATGGGCCAAGTCCAACACAGATTAAAAGTGTTTTAAGGAATTTCTAATGCTAGCCTATGAGAGGAGTAGCCATCATAGCAGTAAAAAACGAATGCAGTTGTTTGTTACACACAGACATGTAAAACTTAAAAGTACATGTCCTAACTTTTACTTACACAGCACCCTACTCTTATGGCTACATAAGGCCTACTTTGGGGTGACCTATGTGTAATAAAAGCGGAGGTTACGAATTTGCAAGTGGTTTTAAATGCTAAGTCGAAGTGGCAGTACATTGTACACAAAGGCCCTGCAATGGAAGGCCTGAGACAGGTTTGACTACTTGTGTGGGTGGCCCAATCAGTGCCTCAGGCCCATTTAGATTAAAGGCCCTGGGTATATGGTATACCACTTAACAAGGGACTTACAGTTAACCTAAATATGCCAATCATGTATACATAAATGTCACAATGTTTAGGAGAGATGCAATGCACTTAAGCACTAATTAGCAGTGGTAAAGTACTCAGGGCCTTATTTATGAAGGCCTTGCACCGCCGGTGCGTCAGTTTTAAAATGGAAAAAAGTGACGCATTGGCGATGCAAGCCCTTCATAAATAAGGCCCTCAGAGTCCAAAGGACAACAAAAAGATACGCAAAAAGTAGAGGTAAGCAAGCAAAAAGTTGGGGGAAGACCACCCAAAGGATGACAGGTCACACAAAGTCCAACTGCCAGCTACACTCAGTCATGTGATCAGAGACATGGTTAAAGTAAGAAAAGGCTAACTTCCTAAAAGTGTCATTTTCAGACTTGCAATTTAAAATTCAACTTCTCCATTAGTTTAGGTTTTAAAATGTGGTTGCAGAGACACCAAACTTGGATCAATTATATATTCTCATTTGGGATTTACATTTATAGAATATAATAGACAATACCAATGATATGCTATGGGAGATATAGACCGAGCAGTAGTGAAACTTGTTAGAGATTGGAGAGTTTTTCACTAACAGGACATGTAAAACTTAAAAGTATATGTCCTTAAATACACTGTATCCTGCCCTTGAGCTGTCCAGGTCCTACCTTAGGGATGACCTATATGTATTAAAAAGGAAGGTTTAGGCTTTGCAAGAGAATTATCTTGCCAGGTTCGATATGGCAGGTTAACTGCACACACAAGCTCTGCAGTGGTAGGCCTGAGACATGGTTAGCATGGTTAGAAGTGGGTAGCACACTCAGTCCTGCAGACCCACTAATAGTATTTAATTTTCAAGCCCTTTGCACCGGTAGTGCACTTTACTAGGGACTTATAAGTAAATTAAATATGCCATTTAGGGACAAGCCAAAGTTGCAAAGTTTTAGGAAAAGAGCACAAGCACTTTAACACTGGATAGCATTGATAAGGTGTACAGAGTCCTAAAGCCAGCAAAAACAAAGTCACCAAAAACAGGTGTGAAGCAAAACGTTAGGTGAAACCACGCAAAGGTTTCCAGATCAAACATGTGTCCCCCTAACTGAAGTGGGGAGAGCTATATTCACTAAGGCAGAAGAACCTGGAGAGGGCATTGGTGTGGTCAGTTACAGGATGGTGTTACACTATAGATTCCAATCCCTGTAGGGAGATGGACACCTCAACTGTTTGGGATTCTCACCCCTCATCTGCATTAGCCAGCTGAGAGGTTTCAGATCTGTCTGAACCCGGAAGTGAGTCTCAAACAGGTATTGTCTCAGATTCTTCAGCACCCAGATCACAGCAAAGGCTTCCATTTCTTTTTCACTCCCCTCTATTCCCTGTAACCTCCAACTGATTAAGTATACAGGCGATACAGGACCTGGTTGATTAGCTCTGAGGTAAATGCCCCTGTGCCATGCTCTGAGGTGTCTGTCTGCACAATGAATTCTTGGGAGAAATCAGGGGCCTTCAGAATGGGTGCAGAGCACATGGCCTCCTTCAGGGTCTCAAAACCTTTCTGGTATTCCTCTGACAAGATCACTTGACATGGCGGCTTCTTGTAAATCAGCCCTGTCAAGGGGGCAACAATGATGTCATTCCGTTGGCATATCTCCTGTAATAGCTAGTGAGGCCTAAGAAGGCCCTCACCTCTGTCAGGGGGTTCCCAAGGCAGAATGGTTTTAATTTTAGCCCGGAGGGGCTGCACCTTGCCTCCTCCTACGTGGTGACTCAAGGAGACCTCTGACCCTGCCCTACATGGCACATACAGGCCTTGATAGACAGATCTGCCCTCTGCAGAGCCTGAAGCACTTCTTTTAGGAGGCACAAGTGGGCTTCCCACCTGGAACTGAAGACTGCAATGTTGTCCAGATGGACAGCACTGAAGCTCTCCAGCCTGGCTAATGAGGGGTGTCACCCTGAAACTGATCCCAGGATGCTTATTTCTGGTCCAGGAAAGACCTGGCTTGGCAGTTTGGAATGTTCCCATGAGGCAGAGGGTCAAGACTAATTTGCATACAGCTGGGTCTCAACTGAGGTGGCGAAGTAAGCTAAAGAACGATGATGGATTCAACCCAGATCTGTGAGTAGAGGTGAGTGTCTGGAATATTTCAGCGCTCCATCCATCCTCTCTTTGTGTTTGCTTTGTCCACCCTAAGTTGACAGGGTATGTCCAGACGCTTGTTTCCAGTCCAGGAAAGACCTAGCCTGGCAATTCAGGCTGGACTGCTCCCATGAGGCACAGGGTCAAGACTGATTTGCAAAAAGCTGGGTCTGAACAGGGTTCGCGAAGTGAGCTAAAGAATGATGATGGATTTAACCCAAATCTGTGACTGGGGTGAGTGTCAGCGCTGTGTCCCTCATCTCTTTGTTTTTGCTTTGCTCTCCAGTCCAGCTATGACCTGGCTGACCAACCTGTGGAATTTAGCAGGGGCATTCTTTACCTGGAACTGGAAGAGTCCTATCGGGCTGCAATGGACTATGTGGTCAGGCTCACACACTCAGGTAACTATAACATCTCCAAGTGAGACCTGAGCCCCAACTCTTTCCAGGTGATATGCTCCAGGTCTTTGCCAAGCAGACAATCTATAGCCATGGACGGACTCACAAGTACCCTCCAGGAACCTGAGATCATCCCCACTCTAAGGGAACCAGAGCAACTGAATATTGACTCTGTTAGTTGTCAGCAGCAGCAACTTGGTGGAATGCATTAGGAACGACATGCTCTGAGGTCACCAGAATACATCTGTTGGATGTAATACTGGCTCCAGTGTTTCTCAGAGCCTCCACCCTTTGCCAATTGATGGAGACCCCCTCCCTGTATTTCCTAGTATTACTAGGCAACTGAGTTCTCTGTGCCATCTCTTCATCACCCAGGGACACTAGGGTAACCTCTACTCTGTCCCCCACACTATCTGGGACAATTCTCTCACAAAGCGTTACAGTAGCCAACCCCAGTGACTGCCCACCAGTGGGAGGCTGTGCCCAATTGAGGCACTTGGCATCTCTCTTGAATTCTCCTTTCTGTTGGCACTCATAGCACTTAAGGGTGCCTTCCCTGAAGACTTACTGTCAGGGAACCATCTCTTCTTTTTCTCAAATAAGGAATGGGAGTCTTAACCCGATGAAGTAGTTTGGGGTCCTTTAGAGCATGCCTTGTTTTATGTTTACCCCCCTCCTTCTTCTGATCGAGACCCTGCCCACCCTTTGCATGATCTCCCCCAGATACCTTCTTATGGACCCTGGTACTGACCCAGCAATTGCCTCCTTAGCAAGCCACTGGGGTCAGAGAGCTTACTGTCAATCAGGTGCTGGCACAGATCTGCAAACAAAGGTTGAACATGTGCTCTTTTTCAATCAAATTGAACAGCCCCTGATAATCCTTTACTTCACTGTCCTTCACCCAACCATCCAGTGCCTTGCAAAAGGAATCAACTCAATCCACCCAAGTCTGTTGGGACAGTTCTGGCTGTCCCTGAATGTGTGCTTATAGTTTGCTGGGGTCAGAACATATTTCATGATAAGAGCTTCCTTCATGCGGATTCCTCATTCTGTCCTCCTTAGCCCCCAATCCTACTCAGGAATCTTGTGCATCTGTACGGCAATCTCATAAGCCTCAAACCACTTATCAATACCATCTCCCACAATACGGTCTGACACTAGAGCTTTATGGAGGTGGGCCCGCTTGTCCCAGAGGGTACTGTAGATATGCTGCCACCATTACTGATGGATCCAACTGCTTGGCGCTAATGTCCAGCTCTCAGACTCAGTTCATGGGCCATTCTCCATTCCTTCATCGCTAGTTTCTTTTTCTCCAAGACTCTCTCAACCTCTGTCTTTTCTTTCTCCAAATTGGCCTGCTCTAACTTGAGCTTCCTTTCATCCCTCCTGTCTGACAACTTCTCCAGGGACAAGCCCCTGGAATGGGCAAAAAGCTTCCTGCATTGGGAGGGTTGACCAGTCTTGGGAGTAGGTTATCCCCCTCAACAGACATCTTCCCAAGATCCTCCTGTTGATCCTTCTCAGATCATATCTCATCCTCATCATCTGTTGGCAACGGATGGCCTCTGCCCATGCCCTCAAAACTTCTAGAGTTCTCCCTGTTTAGTGCTCCTCTTAGCGGTCAGCCCCTTTTCCTGACAAAACTCTTTGAGCTGGGCCACAGTGTAGCTCTCAAGGTTGGCTAGCTCAAACTATCTTTGCAGGAGGGGTCACAGACACAGCAGATGAGAATAAATGTGAAAAAACAGAAATGTCAAGCTGGGAGAATTTTACCTTGAATTGGTCTTAGATATGAATCGGTAGTGTACACAAAACTACTGTATGGCACTGAACAAACGCGAGTCCTATACGCATTGATGCTCACCAATGTTAGAAATTAGGTTGTTGGCTGGGGTATGAGCCCTGGTCAAGCAGCAATAACAATGCTAGTAAGGGTAAGGGGCAGGCAAACCCTAAATTAACCTGTGCTCACCGTCTAGTAGATTGGAACAGAACAGTTAGACTCAACTTAGAGGCAGTGTTTAAAGTATTTGTGCAACACTTCAAACAGTAAAACAGTGAAAAGAACACACATAATGAATTCCACATTAGGTAAGAAAAATAAATATTGATTTACTAAATAAAACAAGACTAAAAAGATAAAAATGCAATCAGTAAAACTAGAGATGTTCAGTTTTAAAGTTTTAGGTTGAAATAGCACCAAAAAGCACAAAGCGCCAACAATGGATATCTGTTTGCTCTGGACTGGGCAAAAGTCACAAGTTCAGGCTGACCGTGGTAGAGCACGGGCTGGCTACAGGGATCAATTTAGGCCTGATGAACAAAGTTCCTTAAATCCTGGTTGCAGAGCGTGTGATGCATCGGTTCCAAGATACAATGAGGCTACAGTGTGAGTTCTTGTTGCATTGTTGACGAGGATCCCATAGACAGGCTTGCGATGTCAAGTCCTGGTGTCAGGGATGCGGCATGCAGCTAGGGATGCGTCAGTTCTGAAGAGCTACAAGGCTGCAATGTGGAGTCCGGCGGCATCATCATGGCTGGTGTCGTCATCGAATCTGCTGTGGACGAGTGATGTGAGGACCTGAGTCGGAGATGCGCTGCACCTTCAGCAATGCATTTGTTTTGAGGGCTGGGAGGGCGCTGCGTGGCTTCTGCACCGGGTCCAATCCATGCAGCAGTGATGATGCATCGGGTCTGTTTGAGGATGAGTCACTCTGATAAAGAGATGCTTCAGTTCTACTCAAGGATGCGCCGTTCAGCAGAGAAGATGCATTGGTTCCAATGGTAAGCACCTTACTCCACTTCCAAGGGTCGAAGACTGTGGTGGCACCACGTGACAGGGTAGACTCACAGATGGAAAAGTCCAGGTGCAGGATTGTTGGAAGCCTGTTACATCCCTTAGGCTTCAGATCAGGAGGCCAGCCAACTAGACTTTTGAGGCACTCTGGGTTCTAGAGATGCAGGTCCAGTCCTTCTCACCCAGGCAAGAGGTTAGCAAAGCAGGAGTTAAGCAGAGTAGTAGTCCATCAGAGTGGCAGTCCTTTCATCAGCACAGCAGTCCTTCTTCTGGACTGGACACGTGGAAGAGGGAGGAGCAAGAGCAAGAGCGAGCGCGAGCAGGAAGCAGGGAGGAGGCTCCGAAAAAGCTCCGAAAAGCCACTGCACACCAAAACCCACAGGGGCCGAGGTTGTAGCCGAGCGCACGACTGCGGGCGGAGATTCTTGGCCCCGCAGTCCTGTGGCTGAGCGGGGGACTTCCTGCCAGCGCCTCAGGCTCCTTCAGGCTTTGGGCTTCGAGAGATCTTCCCAGCACCGGGACCGGGACCGGCACTCATTAATGAGGTGAGGTTGCCTCAGAGGGTCTAGACTACGTGAAAGATGCGAGCACGGCTGCCGTTAGAGGCAGCCGCAAAGTAAGAACCCGGGGGGGTTGCCCTTGGCAGGTCCGACTAGGTCTGATTCTGCCCGTGGACTCCCCCCCCCCCCTCGAGTGCTCCGCTCGCGACCTGCAGCTGTCTCCGAGGACTCTGCTGTCTCCGTGGGTCTCCGTGGGCCTTAGCCATAGCCCCCTCATTGCTCTTTTGTCAACAGCTGCGAGGGCTGCAAGGGCTACGGGTCACAATCCGCCCCCTCAAAAAGACCAAGCAATACTAACGAACTGGTGGCAGGAAGCAGGAAAGTTGTGCATCTGAGATCCTGCATTTTCGCCACTCAGTGCTTTGTTAGATCCAAAGGAGAAAGTTGGAAGGTGGAACGCAGCTTTGTCTAGCGAGGGTTAGCAAGGGAAGGAAGGGCCACCCCTTCCTCACAGCTCGCCGCTCTCCCACCAGCCCCCCTACCCTCATTGCTGACCGCTGACCGGCATTCGCTCTTGACATAGAGTGCAAGCTTAAGCTTAAAGCGGGAGGCGAGGAGCGAGGGGTGTGGTGCTGGTGCTGGTGCTGGTGCTAGTGCTGCTGTTTGCTGGAGACCCCCAGCGGGGGCAAGCGGGAGTTGTGACGGTCGTGTAACTGCACGGTGAAGGTATTCTGGAGGATTGGTGCATAATAGGAGAAGCCGCACTGGTCCCACAGTCCCTGTGAGCCCTGCGAACCAAGGCCATCTAAAGCTTCCCCTATTGCTCCAGGACCAACCAACAAACTAAGCTGTATACCCCCCAAGATGCCAACAAGGATTCCAGTTACCAGGTCAAAATCAGCTGCAGACGCCAACGGTGGTGCAGCACCAGTAGGATCAACAACGAATGGTTCAAGTACATCTTGCACAAATGCTATGAACCCAGGCAATCCCCCTGGGGCTTCTAAGACACCGAATAATAAATCTACCAATTCAGGCCTGATAACTAAATACTTGTTTCCAATGTCTCTAAACGACGTACCAGCTAACGACAGGAAAGACCATCTAGGAAGCAGTCTAAGTGCCAAGGAAGACTTTTCTCCTTCTGCAATAAATACCCAGGGCATCTGTCAAATGGAGACAAAATGTCGATTACCTTCTTACTCCAGTATTGACATTCCCAACAGTTCTACCCAATTGCGCTCGGGCCCAGATTCTGTTTTTAATGCTAACACAAGCATTGCCCCAGCAGTTTCTCACTCACTACCTGATACTTACAGCTTCAAACCAGCCTCAAGTGCGCCAAGAAGATCAATAACAACCGAGGCACTAATACATCAATCTCACTCACCTATTAGGCAAGACTCTTCTCTGACTACTGCCTCAGGCTCTCCCGTCGCGACAAAAAAACAAGACCTGGGAGAACTCCCAGCATTATTTCTACAGCAACTTGAAATTAAAATCGAGCAAACCCTGGAGTCCACTCCACAGCTGTATAGACTATCCAGTGGAACAAACAATCATCACCATACCCCTCAAAACACAGAGAATTCAAGTTTTATGGCTGCCTCTGAATCGCCAAAATTCATTAACCTGCAACACATAACGGCTAAAGCTTTACTTTGGCAATCCTCTAAGATGGATTTACAAATGGATCTCTCACAGACAATAGCTACGTGTTTGTCAGAGCTGAAAGGAAAAATGGATCATATTGCAAACTTGATCTCCAATTCCCAAACTACTTGCTCATGTTCATGTGCGGCCATCGTGGATCAATGGGCAAATCTTCCTGCACTTTTGACTACTCTAGCAGACTCAGTTCGTCCTTCAAGATCCCCTTCTGGCCCTCCTTCGCCTCTGGTTTCACCCAAATCACATACGGAACCAACCAATAACTCAGCCAACTTACTTGTAGATTCGCCTGATAGTTCAACTAAAATATTGCACCTGTCACCACCCACTGCTCCAACCCTAGCTTCTTCAACGAGGACTATAACCTCTGCCCCACGTCTTTCAATCAGTTGTCAAATAATAGAAGAACTTGACGCTGCTCCAGCGACTAACCAAAAGGTAGCCTCACTTTCCAGGAAAGCAAAGAAAAAACTAAGGAAAGCCCAAAAAAGGGAAAAAACTAAAAACCGAGCAGCAACTTTTTCCACTTGCACACATACAATCAAATCAGTCACCAGTTCAGTTAAGCTTTATCCAATTTTCACGGAAAAATCATCAGGTAAGAATTACAAAGAAGTGGCACCAATTTATGCACAACCTAACAAACAAACAACGACTAAGAGCTCAGTTCAAGACCCTCCTCGAGAGGCGATCCCCTCTAATGCCTCCCCCACTTTCCCCCACAACACTATGAAAGGGGAGGCCCGCACAATGCCAACTTGTCTTAAACCTCCGGAAGGCTCAGGCGTAAGGATAAGCCTTGCTCCCGGACCGCCAACGCCAATTACAATCTTGGGGCCACAGGCGGAGGATATCACGCAATTATCCTCTACTACTATACACAATGCTAACATGCAGTACCACCAGGCGGCAAAATCTCCTCCTGGACCCACGGCTATTAGAACCCTCTCAATACACAAACTAATACCTGCATTCGATAATCAAGCTACATCGGGAACCTTAAAGAGTAGCAGCCGACCAAAACCAGGAGAGGTGGAGGTTGTATTTACACCAAGATACCACGCTAAAGGCAACTACGATGTCTTGAACAGAGGCAATATTCTGCGTCTGCTCAATCACATCCCATCATTGGAACACATAGGCTCTGCAGACATCGCCTGGGTGAAATACCAAAGCCTGTCAGGTGACTCCCACGACGATTCAACAGTCCTTCTTCTTGGCAAAGTATCCACAGGTCCAAAAGTGTACTAAAGTGGTAGCGTCTGATGTCCAGTACTTATATCCAGTGGTGCCCTTGAAGTAGGGAGACTGTCTTTGAAGTACACATATGCCCTCTCTTCCTGTCCTGGCTCTAGACTCCCTACAGGAGTGTATACAGCCCTTTGTGTGTGGACAGGACATAGCCTATTCATGTGTAAGTGAGGCTGTGCCCAGCTCCTCCCTCCCATCCAGCCAGGATGGCCAATCAAGTCATACCTAAGCTCCCATTGTCTATGGCTGTCTAAAAGGAATACACAAAGCCCAACTGCCAGCTACAGTTGTGTAAACAGCTTTATTAAAGGGGCATTTTCAGAATTGCAATTTAAAAAAACGACTTCACCATAAGTTTGGATTTTGAATTGTGATTCCAGATATACCAAACTTGGACCAGTCATATTTTCCCATTTGGAAATTACAACCCTAATATTATCTTATAGGTGATATAGGCCTTGCAGCAGTGAAAAATGAAGAGGTGGGTTTTTCACTACCAGTGCATGCAAAACTTAATGTTTCATGTCCAAATTTTAAACATAGACTGCACCCTGCCCTTGTGCTTTCCAGGGCCTACCTTAGAGGTGACATATGAACTAAAAAGGAAGGTTTGGGCCTTGCAATAGGTTTATTTTGGAAGGCTGACAAGGCAGGTTAACTGCACACACAGGTTCTGCAGAGGCATGCCTGAGACATGCTACAAGGGCTACTGAAGTGGGTGGCACAATCAGTGCTACAGGCCCACTAGTAGTATTACATTTACAGGCCCTGGGCACCTGCAGTGATCTTTACTAGATACTTATAAGTAAATTAAATATGCCAATTTTGGATAAGCCAATGTAGAGCCAGCAAAAACAGGAGGTCTGAAGGCAAAAAGTTAGGGGAAACCATGCCAGGATTGCTAGGTCTATAATCCATAGTGCCGTAATGGTCGAAAGCGTAATCGGCTAGGATACAAAAATCAAGCATTTATCTTTGTGATTGGTCGCAATGCCAATATCTTTAAAATTCTCTGTTTAATATGCAGTTGTTTATGGCCCCAAATAAACTGAGGTAAAATAAAATCAATCTTAGTTAGAAAAGGTTTGTTTAAAACAGGATATCAAGATAAACAAGAATAGGAATAATATCAAAGTTTACATCTTTACAGAGGATACTCATCTAATTTTGAAAAGTGGCAATTTTTCACATCACTGCAATTATAATTTCACTTTAGATATAAAAGGCATGTAATTAGATTCATATGGGGTAGCAGGATTGTGAGAAAACTTGATCCCTAAACAGCTCTTTGGCCTGCTATTATAATGATTTTCGATTATGAGGCAACACTCTTTGTGCTGCGTTAAAAAATAGAACTTCGCTTTTTAACTTGTTTATGACACTTGCCTATTTTAAAATACGGTTTGAATACATTTTGACACTTTCTAATGCATTTATGAAGTTACTGGGCTTTGTTTTTACCTAAAGTGCAATATTGTCTGCATAAATTTTGGATTGGATGGCTACCGGGGAGCCCTCTGTTGTAAGTTGTCATGGGGGTGATAAATAAGGCAAAACGCACCTGCGACATATAACACCTGTGTCGCATGACTTCTTTAGGAATTACTAGACCTGATTACATTTTATTAACTATGGTTTGAGCTGAGGATATTTAATACAGAGACTCTAAACCGGGTCAGCTGAGAAAAAAATGTGAATTTATCCAGGATATCAAACAAACATTCCCAATCTACCAAGTTGCACAGCTTCTTTGCATAGAGTAAAATCAATACCACTAGAATCATGTTCCATTGGGCTTCAGTCACTTAAGTGTTTGCGGGTAGCTGTCTTTCCGGAAGGAAACGGTTTTGTTCATAGTGGATTAACTGAGTGACAATTAGTATGTTTTGTCAAGGTATTTTAATCCGTGTTTAGCAATGTTATAGTATGCTAAAAGCTAAGCTCTGTTGCTTTTCTCCATGATTTTAAGAAGTTCACTACTACATCTTCACCAAAAGACTTTGAGATCTAGCCGCCCTGTGGTACCGAGTTAAAAAGAGCTATAAAGGGGTGTTGTGCTTTCATTATAGATTGTTTATAAAATTTGTGGGCATATTATCAAGGGCCATATCGCCGCTTTTTTGGCTTTAAAAGCCAAAAAAGTGGAGAGATTTCCATTGCACTATAAACAAGCTCACCCTAACCCTTATTAGCGCTTGTTTTTGCGCAATGCCTACTGTTTTTTTAATCGCCCTGCATGCCATCGCTAATGACATGCATATTAGGCGTTCCTGGTTAAAACAGCATGGGAGAATTTGCTAGCACGGCTTTGCGGGATTATCAAGCCGACAGCAGAACCGCAAAGCGATGTTATCAATCGCGCTAAGTCCCCTTTAAAGCAGGAATTTAACTCCTGCTTTAAAGTTGACTTAGCCATCTAAGTAATGGGAGGTGGATTGCAAGGCTGAGACCACAGGGGCATATTAGCAAGGTTTCCCTTATCGCCTAAATAATATCGCCGCATTTCCCGCGCTATTCCCGCTTTTTGCAGCTATCTCTGGATTTCCTATCACCGTTGAGATAAGCATTGATAATAACGCACTAACTTGGCGAGGAAATCCAGTGATAGCCAGCGAGAGAATAAAACGCGCTAAGCGCGCTATGCGATATTTATCGCAGTTTGTTGATAATATGCCCCTTAGAGTTACATCCATATTAACTCATGGCTTTCCCATTGGCTAATTTACAGATTTCCTCTTTGTGTTTCTTTCGGTGATGGGCTTTAATATCTGGACATTACCGTCAGACAGAATCGTTGGAAAAAATATATAACCTATCTGTGGTATTGTTAGTTGGACCATCTTTATAAATGACCTTATAATAATCAAAACGAGAGCTTGGAATATAGCTGAATGATTTTTTTTTAAATGTTTTATCAGAGTTTTACAAGGTACATGAACACATTGGTGCAGTGAAAATCAGTATAGTAGAAATTACAAAAATATGCAATATTGCAAAACATTGAAACACAGTGCTTACATAGCATACTGTGAACAATAATGTGCATCCATTCCATGAAAATGAAAAATGGCATTGCCGTGTGTAACCTACACAACAGGAACTCGGGAGAGGAATAGGTGTGGAGGCAGACATAGTCCATTATATATTAGTGAAGAACAGGTAAGGCTGGTAGCAAAGTAAACGTGGTAGAAGGAGTCGTAAAGGGAGGCTGCGGATGTGGGCTCATTGCATAGACATGGTATATGGGATGCTGAAGGGGCGAGGGGGATAGTGGGCCAGAGGGCAGTTCAGAGTTATGACAGAGTTGGTCGTGGTGAGTTCTGAAGAGCGGGATGTTGGGATGGAGAGATCACTGAGGGAGATCATACAGCTGAATACTTAATGACCTGATTCTGGCTTGGATCTCATATAGTTGCTACCGCTAGAGTTTTCCTTTGCTGACCAGAACAAAAGAAACAGATTTTTCCTCTCTCTTCATATACTTTATGAAGATATGCATTCTTTTACCAACCACTTCCCTCTGGCATTATAAATCCTTCAGGGCTGCATCTGAGGTCTCAAGGGCTTCATAATGTGCCTTATTTAGAGATGTTACATAGGCTTTTTCTGTGTGTGTTGGATGTAATTGCAGTTTACCCAGCTTGTACCTTTCTAATTTATTTTGGTAAGCTTTTATGGAAATAAAGATCCTCCTTATAGCTGCCTTCAATGTTTACCAACAATTGGAAAGTTGACTCACTTCTGATTGTAAACAAAGAAATACTTAATTTCATTACAGAAATGTGTTTATTTTGTCTTCTGATAAAAGTAAGACTTTCTTGAGCCTCCAATAACTCATCCAATCATAAGTCTAGTCATTAACTTAATGCTGAGGGTAGCCAGTTAACTATTTACCTCCTTGTTTTATCACAAGGAGGTAAATAGTTAACTGTTGGTTATTGGAGGCTATTAGAGACCAACAAGTAATCAATACAGGAAGATGATTTGCACCTTCCCAAGATGCATGATAATAATTGCCCTAGTGGGTTTGCTTACCACCTATGGATCAGTGACATTTAAAACATCACATTTGTAATTGAACACTGAGTTGTTGTTTTTTTATTCTGAACCCTATGGAGAAGTGTGGCTCAATGGTTAGAGCGGCAGACCCTGATGCAGAGGTCTAACCCGGGACCAGGGTTCAATTCCCCGCCTCGGCGGGTCTTGTGCTCAAAATTCCACAGACCTGATAATTCTCGCCTCTGTGCCTATTACAATCATGGAGTCCCACTCTGCAACTCTGGGCAATAGCTTGCTTAATCTCCACAACAGCCCCCACAGCGCTAAGGATGCCTGGCCTCCACCTTGGGAGTGCCCAGGAGTGGACACCTCACAGGGAAAGCCAGGATGGGTTCCACAGCGGTATTCGTACAAGCGCCTTGAGACCCTTGCGGGTGAGTAGTGCGCTATACAAGTATCAACTTACATTTATATTTACATATTTGGATTAGTGGAATCCAGAAGATATTAAGTAGGCCACAGAAATCACTGCCAACGATGTAAAACCCATTTTGCTCATCAAGTTGCCAGCCCAGAATTTAGAGATTTGGCATCATAACAAATTTGGCCTTAATAGGATACTAGATACTATCTAAATTCAAATAATTGGTATTAAGATTTTTTATGAGCAAAAGCTTACAGACAAGGTAGATATACAACGAAGAAACAATTTCCTGTTGGGGAGCCATAAATGCAGTTAGGTACAACATTATAGGTTTTGTTGGGAGGAATGACAGATAAAACAGTGGGTATTTATTCATGTATAAAGTTTTATATAGCGCGAACTAGATCCCATAGGATATCAGAGCGCTTTACATTAGGAAGGAAAGGAAGGACAATAATGCAAGTACATCAACAGGTAGGGACAAAACAAGCATGATCATAGATTTCACGACAAATGCCACAAGGAGGTCATATTAAACAATTGTACAAGTGTAGCGTAGGAGGGGCATAATATGTGGTGAAGAGTCTGCTGCTATTTGTATGGAGGTGATTGAAGGAGTTCTGGTATGGGTTACCCCAACTGATTTTGTAGTTAGGTGAAAAGTGAGGATAGAGGGGCGATAAGTCAGGGAAAAGAATAGTGAGAGCAGAGTCGAAGGGGAAGTATACATGGGGTTTATGTAAGGGGGAGGTGGGGTAGAGGTGGGGGTATGAGGTGAATGGATTTGCAACAGTTATGGGGATGTATTAAGAATCACGTTGTCTAACGTGGACCAAATTCTATATTTTTTCCTTGATGTAGTCTTTAGGTATATTCTTAGGGAATTATGTGCCCCCTCTGCTGAATTTTACACTTTTCCACCAACTGAGGGTTGAAGGCTTGAATAGGTCTTTCCATTAAAAAAGAATGGCTTTAAGGCTGGTTGAGACAAGGATGTTCCATAAAAGGCAGTCCTCTTTGTTTAGTATAGAGTGTGTTTCAGGTGGGTTGGAGGAAGGATTCCCAAGGCGCTAGCGCCTAGGTTTGGAGTCCAAATTTGATTTAGAATTTGTGAAATGTTTTTACCTATTTCTGCCCAAAAGTCCTAGGAGAAGGTGCAATCCAGCAGCATGTGTCCCAGGTCTCATGACTCATTTTCGCAACTCCAGTAAGTGTCAGAGTTTTGGAGCCCAAGTTTGAACAGTTTGGCCATTGTTCAGTGGCCCATATAAGTTACCCAGTATTGACTCTAAGCTAAGGATGATATAATTTTGTTTGTGGTAAGGTTTGCCCAGATGTACGACCAGTTTAACAGTGCAATTTGTAATCTGTAGGTTTATCCGGTTGTGTAGTTCCTACTAATCCGTAGTATCTGCACATTTGTTTGAACAACATAAACTAGGGGATTGATGCCTCAACTGATTTTAGACACCCCAGCAGGATTTATTGGCCTAAAGACCAGCTAGATCACCAACCACTGAACATGACAACCCTGACCCCTCAGGGATCGTGAAAACAGTACAGAACCTTTTGCCCAGTCACATGTGCTTACTTATTCTTAGAAAAGTATACAAAGAATACACTGTGGGACGTTTTCAATATGTTTATTGAACCAACGTTACTCTTGTATAAAACATGTGTGTATCGATGATTACCAGACAGAAGCAGAGAAAAGTGATTACGAGCACCAAAAGCATACATAGTAGATTTGTATATATGCAGGCATATAAAACAAGGCAGTAATCAAGTGTACTTCTACTATGCACAACCTACTCTGAGTGGACCTAGAGTGTGTGTAGGTATAGAGCCAAGAATTCCCCGTATGGATGAGCCAACCCCATCACCTGATAGGAGAGAATGTAGTAGCCCGTCTTGGTCACAAACTGGACACCCCTCACAGAGATGTTAGACCGATGTGTGGTGAATTCTCAGCATGCAGGGACATCAGTGTCTATTGGGATGCTCATTATTTCTAATAGAAAGCAGCCTTTCAAAGTACGTGTTGATTAGCAATGTTATGAATATGTAGATAGCCCTGTTGGCCCATGGATGAGGATAGGATGACATTTGTACATAATGGGTAAAGAGGCCTAGTACATGATGTTCAAGGCATTTTGATAGTGTTGTACGAAGCTAAATGTGAAAACTAAGTAGTTTTAGAGAAACATTGTCGTGCATGCAAATGCAGGTACACGTTCATAGCCGAAATGTTATTGTGAGAACAATGTAAGAAATATGCTGCTTCGCTACATGGGCCTAACCGGGGAATATAACAACACCCATTTCTTTTAATTAATTTGGTTAGTGCAGAACTAGTTTGAGAGAGGTGATAGTAAAATTTGGAAGCTAGATGGCCTCCTCTGCTGAATGAGTGTAGCGTAATGGGAAGATCAATATTGATAGGAGATTTATTTCTGAAGATAATTCCTTCAATTTTTAGAAAGTGATAAAAAGTCTAGATCATATAGGTCAAAATTGGCTTTAAGGTGGGAGAAAGGCAATGGATTGTGGGGGGTAATGAGGATATCAACTTTTCAAAGGCTTTTGATGTGCAAGTGAGAATGCTGGCTGAGTATTCAGTTATTATTTTTGTAGTTGTAATACAGAAAGTGAGGGAGAGTGGTCTAGCTAGCCCATGAAGGGCAGGTGATGTTGAGGGGAGTGCCAAAGACTTCCTCGTTTAGCTAGAAAGGAGCGCTGATATCGCCTATAGTCTGGTTTTGGGGGGGATTGCCATAAGAATTCCATGAGGTTTGCAACTATTTTAGCAAAGGAAGTGCCTGAGAAGTATACAGGTGACATACTGGTTAGGACGTTGACAAGCAGTATAATCATCATTTTGTTGGACTCTATCCTTCCCCACCGTGTGACATATCAAGTGGAAAAATTGTCTACGATGTCTTTTTGATTTTGCTTAAAAATTTTTCTTGTTATGGTCAATGGACTCTCTAAGGTTTTGCGAGAACCATAGACCTATGCATTTTATTTTGTTAGGAGCACATTTGAGACAATGGCCACCCATACCGAACCTGTTACAGTAGATCTTTGTTAAGACAGTATTCTGAAACCTGGGCGAATTCATTGATGATGGACATTATGTTGGGCAGCGCAAGCTCTGCTTTGATCGTAAATAAGAAGATATCATCAGCATAGTTGGCCACTCTCTGTGGACCTGCAGCAAATAATATGCCTGGAAAATAGGTGTTCTCCCTAATCTGTGTGAGGAGGTGTTCTGGTGTTAGTAGGAATAATAGGGGGGAGAGAGGGGGTCCTTGTCTGTTACCTTGCTGGAGGTTAAAGGTATTATATAGAGAACGATTAATGTTAATCCTGGCTCTGGGCTTTCTTGTAGAAGGTAAGAATCATTTTTATAAGATAAGGGCCTAGGTTGAAGGTGATGAGAATGGCATGGAGGAAAGGCCACAAGACCTTATTGAAGGCCTTGTCCATGTGTAGAGCTATGGCATAGGCCGGCTCCTCCAGGTGGTGGGCTTTCTTAATTGTGTGGCTGAATAGTCTAATGCAGAGGTCTTCAAACTTTTGTAGGCTTAGCCCCCCCAGCTGAATTTTATTAGATGTTGGGCCCCCCACCACCTGACGGAAATGTCTGGAATCGACCCCCCACGTGCATATTCCGGGAATATCCAGCAAATAATGTTCAATTCAATGAGAGTGTTTAGAAAACTGCAGGTTTGTGAGTGGGTGTGGTGAAATGACCGAGGCTTATTACACAGCTCAAAACACCACTTTCTGAGATGAATTGTGCGCAAATTGTTTTTACTTGACAGTTGAAAGTCAGCAGAGAGGGCGCTGAACGAACACCTAATTGAGAATTCCTTGGTGGTACGATAAGTTGCTTGCCTGAAGCAATGGGGGTTTAGGACACATCAGGCTTATGTTTAAAAAAAATTAAAACTAATAATAAATTAATGATGTTGTCTATTTTACTTCAGAGCAATGTTGTCTGACAGACATTGTGATGTCATGGACATGTTAGGGATTTTGGGTGCCCTTGGCAAAATCTATGTTGGGGGCCCCTGTTCAGAACAGATCTGAGTTTAAATAATTTACCCCGCCATACCCTATTTAGCCAGGCTACTAACGGTGCACAGGCACTGTAGTCGAAATTCTAAAAGCGTTTACATCTATTATTCAGAGATAGTGATGTGTTTTCACTGTTGTAACAAAGCAGCAGCCCACTAATTTTACAAAGAATAATATCTGTTATATCCTCCAATTTCTCATGTGTGAGGACCCGCTTGGATCTAACTTTTTTATAGTTAACTTTTTTATGGTTGTTGCATGAAATAAACACATTTCTCTGCAAATAGTACTAGACTTCCTCACATGAATCACATTAAAAAAATTAAACAAAACAGTATTTGCAACAATCTGTTTAGGAATTATTCCAGGACATCAGGGCAAAAACAGAACTGTCTCTATCAAGGGGCCCCTGGAAGGCTAGATTGAATTGCTTTTAGATGTCTCCTTTTGTAATTTAGGACAAAAACCTTGATGGGGCAGGACGTTCCCATACTTGTGTACAGGGGAGAATGAGTTGACCATATAAATGTGGGTGCACATGTTAGTGCAGAGTGGGACTAATGAATGTATGGTTAGTGGGGGGCTTATTTGAGTGAGATTGCAGATTAAGCAGTGAGGGGAACAGGTGAGTGAACTGTCATGAGTGCAGGTTGAGTAGAGTGCTTGTGTGACTGCAGGGTGAGGTACAGGGTGAATAGCGCAAGTGCATTGTGAGTGCAGAGTGATCACTGTGAGTGGAGGGTAAGTGGGTCAATGGTGTGAGTGCATGGTGATCAGTGTGAGTGCAGGGAGAGCGGATGAATGGTGTGAGTGGATTGTGATCAGTGTGGGCGCATTGTGAGCACTGTGAGTGCAGAGTGATCACTGTGAGTGGAGGGTAAGTGGGTGAATGGTGTGAGTGTATCAGGATCAGTGTGAGTGCAGGGTGAGGGTGAAAGTGAAGGGCGAGAATTAGGAGCGAGTTGTCTAAATGCAAGGTGCAATCCCAGACACTTGAAATAACTCAGCATGGTATTGACGGCAGTGTAGGGTTTCAAATGTGTTAAACTATGGCTATTATGGCAGTAACCAGGGATCAGGGTGGTGGAAGAAAATAATGTGCTCATCCCTCAACAAACTTCCAATCTTATGATTAGGGTTGCCAGCTTATTATTTTGATGTCACAGATGATATATATATATAAGCAGTCACCTAAAGCTGAATTTTCAGCACTTGTCTGTGCATACTTTGGACAGCAAATATAAATAGAAAGAACTTTTAATTGTTTTCTAGAGCTGCCTGAATAATCCATGACTGATAATAAATGGGAACAAAGACAGAAAAGTCACATTACAAATTAATACATACAGGGCCGGCTTTAGGGCAGTGCAACAGGTGCGGCCGCACTGGGCGCTGAACTATGGAGGTGGTGCCGACCTCATGGGGAGGTGCTGTGTTTAGCAACAACTTATGACTGGCACATATGCCTGGTGGTAGTGAGAGAATCCGAGGAGGCAGTAATGGGGTGTGGGGACACGAAAAACGATTCTCGCACCAGGCGCTACCAGCGCTAAAGCCGGCCATGAATACATACTATTTAGTGTCAAGACAGGCAATTTGCTGGCTGTTTAAACAACACATGGCTGGTTGGTATTTTGCGAGTCTGCCTGTGTAATTTTAAAAGAAACTTTCAGGGACGTTTTAAGGATTTTGGGGGCCCTGGGCCAAATGTATTTGGGGGCCCCAGTTCGGACCAACGTTGATTTTATGATCCAGTCTCAGCTCTTTTCATGCCTTCTTTGGTCAAATACTGAATGTGTGTACATCTGATATTCAGGGATAGTGATGTGTGTTTTCAGTATGTAACACAATAGCAGTTCACTAATATTACTGCAAATAATCTCTGTCACACCCTCCATTTCTCATATGTGAGGTCCTGTATTGATCTAAAATAATTTTTTTATATGGATGTTGCATGACACATAAACACATTTTGTCTGCAAAGTGTCTGTAATAGACTCCTACACATTAAAAATTAATGATAGAAAAACGCTATTTACAACATCAGGTTTAAAAAAATGTCAAGGTCATGAGGACAAGACTCTGTAGAACAGAGCTGGCTCTTTCAGTCACCCTCCCAAACTCACCCCTCCTCCTTTTAAAGGCTGGGGCCCTGAGCCAGAGCCCACCTTGCCCAGAGCCCACTTCGCCCATGCCTTGAAACATCCTTGGAAAATGTGTCTCCTCTCTGGGAAGAGCTAACTCTCCCAGAAGGGGGTTAATTCATAAGAGCTGAAATGCTTCAGCTGCAATGGGAGGCGAGGGGTCTCCTCTGCTAAAACCGAAAACATGTCTATTGGTTTGCTTTCGGTTTTAGCAGAGGAGTCATCCTATCTCCCACTGCAGCTGAAGCTGTCCGCTACTGAATTAACCCCCTCCTGGGAGGGTTAACAACAAAAGCATGGGCACTTCGTGCCCTGTCGATTTCCCCTCCCTCCTCCCTCATCCCTCCTCCCTCCAGCCATAGCGGAGTTCTCCAAGGGATTAAAGTGGAGTGCGTGCCCCCCCTGAGATGGTGTCGCGCCCCCCAGGGGGGCGCACCCCACAGATTGAAGAACTCTGGTCTAATGTGATCTGCGCTAAATCTGCCTCTGATGACTCATGATTGGTAGGGATGCATAATTTGCTGAGGATGGGTTCCAGTCTGAGCGCAAGGAATTTCGCATAGGTTTTACAGTCAATATTTATTAGTGGGGTGCGGCAGTAGTTTATCAGGTTGGATGGGTGTTTCTCTTCTTTGGGATTGACTACTATCATTGCCTCCACAGCCATTTATTTAATAGTGCCTGTGGATACTAAGGGGCCGATTATGATGTCTTACGGAAAGGCTCAGAATGGGATTTGGATTGTCGGAATTCGATTCGTAGCTTATGGTTCCAAACCAATCGGATACATTTTCCAATGGCTGTTTATGATGCAAGGAAATCATTCGGGCTATCTGATTTGGTTCCGAGCGGCACTCGGACAGCCAGAGTCGTTCGGAGCCAAGTCGTATAGCTCAAAGGGTATGGTTTCCAACCTAGTGATTCTGATGTCTGATTCTGACAGCCGTTCCGAATCGGTCTCACAGACATGAAACGTCTGTCAAAATATGACTTTAGGTGCTCATAGCAGGCCCCCCTTACACTGTAGACGTCAGGTTGGGGCTCGTGATGGTACCCAAGAGATCCCTCTTTCCAACCTTGCACAGTAAAGCAGGCACGATGTGGTGCCACCCACAGGGTGCAAGGTTTTCCCAAACCACCCCTTTTTTCAACGAGGGCCTGTGTTCTCGTTCGGAACACAGGCTCCCATTTAAGTCAATGCGAGTATGACCGAACGATGTTCGGAAGCATCGTAATTGGTCGGTCGGACTCGCAAAACCCGATTCGGTCAGAAACGATTCCGAAACTGATTCAGTCATAATCAGACCCTAAGTGTTTAAGTAAGATGTGGGCGGAGCTTGGCTCGCAATGAAGATGGACGCTTGAGCCATGATCTCCACAGCACCGATCAACAATCCCGAAGTTATCCGGCCTCCCACCACTGCAATACTGCTTACGGTCCGACGTTTGGCCATCGGAAAGTCTCCGCATCCCGAGAATCAAACCCCGACCCTCAGAAGGCTCTTCCTGCCCGAAGATACGGTGACAGTTTGAAGGTGGAGCGTTGGGCCGCAGATACCCGAGCTGGAGTAAAGTGCGGGGCAGAGCTACGTCCCGGTGCGTGCGGAGAAGAGTTGCACAGTCGGGCCGGTCCCGTACATCTTTGGAGCTGGACCCGAGCGTGTATCAGTACGGACTAACAGAGTCACAGGCAGAGCTGCTGCTGACCCCGGGAGTGCGTCCAGGTCTGCTCTCGAGGTGCGAGTGAGAGCGCCGCGAGGCCTGGCGAAGGAGGCAGTGAAGGGTTCCCCCCCCCGGCGAGAGCAAAGCAGCCGAGCCGCAGCAGGTGAAACCGAGGCAATCAACTGTGAAGGTACAAGGCAGCGGGGACGCCTGTGCTCGGGGGCTCGGGGGGGATGCGCTGCTGTACACAGCATGTACGGCAAGAACAAACACTGGTGGCCGAGCGGTGCCGCCATTTTGTATGCAGCCAGAAGGATCTGGATCGCCAGCTACCACGGGGACACATACTGGGTGCGCGCCTAGCTTAATTGAGCGCTGTGAGGGTCGGCGCTGGAAGTGGACTTTGTAAAGGCACAGCATTAAGGGGCATGTACCCAGGGATGACTGGTACACTGTAACATAGACAGGCATTGCGGGCCCGGCGGGGCTACCGGGACCAGCGTGGAGACTTATGGCCAAGCAACGCTGCCATTCTGTGCACTTCCAGAAAGAACAGGTGTGCCAACTAAAACAAGGGAGTACGTGGATTGCGGAACCTGCAGTCTCACAGATCTCTGTGTGGACCGGCACTAACAGTGAGAGACTGGATGCCGCTGTATGGTGGGGCGCAAACCCGGGGGCAACAGGCCATTGGAGGGCCTGAATGTGCAGGCCGGGCCAAGCAGTGGTGAAGGTGGTGGAAGGGTCTCTCAGTGGAGGTCGCGCTATCCCTACAGACAGCGACACGCCTAGCAGGCGCAACATTGACATCCAAAGCCCCTGCAGAACGGAGCGGACCGAGCACAGCGCAGTGCGGAGGCAACTGCAGCACAGACCCGGTTGTCCTCAGAAACGCCCGGGGTGGCGCTGCCCAACTGGACAGCCTGTGGTGAAGAGGCGGCATGAAAATAGGAAGCGACACAAGCAACAATAGGAAGCGCCCCCCCGCAGCTGGGAAACTTGATTGTGCCGCTGTTTAACACCACACATCCGCTTCTGGTTTGTGGTCCCACGGACTGCTGCCCACAAGGGGTCTCATGGCCTGGCCTCTAACTGCTCTTTGCCAGAGCGGTATCAAGTAACGGTCTTTGCACAACTATCGCCCATAAAAGACGGCGATGGGCAGAATGAACAGGACCCAGTCGAAGCTGTCCTTCGAACAAAAACACTCTAAGTCACATGACTCCACCTCGGAGGAGGCGAATAGACCCACGCCCCCTATAGAAGCCGAACCGGACATCTGAAGTCTGCTGTTATCAATGGAAAAGGGATTGCAGAGTGGCATCACTTCTCTAGGCACGAAAATCTACGCCCTCTCATACCGGATGGACAGAATGGGATAACGGTTGGACAAGCATGCAGAGAGGCTCGATATGTCCGAAATACGACTCACGGAAGTTGAAGAGGCACAGACAACACTGGACTCGGATCATAAACAGCTTGGGAGGATTATGCAGGTGCTGCAGGATAAAACGGAGGACTTGGAAGCCCGCTCGAGATGTTGCAACTTACAGAATACTGGCCTGTCGGAGATGACACAAACGGGCAACATGGAATGTTTCGTAGAGAAGCTACTGGTTGACCTACTAGAAGCAGAGGTGTTTTCGAACATGTTTGTGGTGGAAAGAGCGCACCGCTCCTTGGGGCCCCGACCCCAGCCGGGAGCCCTGCCATGTCCAATCAAAGCAAAACTGTTAAATTATAGGGACAGAGCTGCTGCTCTGTGCAAGGCGAGGGACAAACAAATGCTCCCATACAAAGGGTCAAATATTTCACTCTATCCGGATTTCACCGCCCGAGTACAAGAGGCACGTCAACAATTTGTCCCATTGAAGAAACAGTTGCGAGAGTTGGGTTTAGACTATGCAATGCTGTACCCGGCCAAGCTTCGGGTGAACAGGCAAGGACGTTCCCACATCTTCATAGACCCGAAGGCTCTGCAGAAGGCGCTTAAAGACTGGAACAGGGAACAAAGAAAGAGCCCGGAATGACAGCTCCTGGATGAGGCTGTTGGGGTATCACTTGAGGAACAGAACTGAGACTCGAGCAGTTGCATGTACTCGATAAGTATTTTGTGGGTTGAGGGGTTGGGGGAGAGAAGGGAAGTGTGGTAGGATTGTACACATCGCTATGCAGACTTTTACAGACACTCCAATATTTATATCTTCTACAGGACTAACCACTATAATTAGGCATATGATTGTTAGAAGGTAACCTGGAGATCCTGTTATAGCCTCAGCAATGGTCTCAGGAGCTGCCTATTGGGATGCACGATCCTAGCTTGTTCACAATACTAGGTTGCGGTGTGTCACAGTGACGGGTATTGCAACGAATTGCAGTTAAGTGGAGGGGGTGATGCCAGAACTCGGTGCGTGGAAGTCGAGACAGAGGTAAACTGGCATTGAGCTTGTAGTTGTACATAGAGCGACCTCCGCCCGCAAGTGACAAACATCACTACTGTTAACTAAGTTGGGGGTGGGAGGGGGGAAGTGTGTGAGGTCCCTATAAGGGATGTTGCACGACCGAGTAGTGGGTGGTCAGCTGTGGGTGGGGGGAGGGGAGGGAAGGGTGGGGGACACTGTTTTTGTTTAGGAGTAAAGAGAGATCAGCCATATTGTTGTATGACACAAAGTACATATATCAGTCACAGGACTCTGGACGCTATGTTACGCATGACAGACAGGATGATAACGACTAGGGAGGCCACTGAACAGAGACCTGTAGATTCCCTCAGAGCACTGTCATGGAATGTGAGGGGTCTCAACGACCATCGCAAACTACACAAAGTACTGAACTATTTCACTAGACATAATATAGATGTTGCCTTCCTTCAGGAGACACACCTCCCCCTGCAGTGCCCAATGATGCGTTCCAGAGGTCTTGTGGGAAATTTTAACGCTGCAGGCTTCACAACTCATGCAAGGGGAGTAATGACATGGGTTAATCCCAGATCAGAATACAAGTTGAGACTGCTAACAGCAGACACAGGCGGCAGGTTTGTGATCTGCTAGGGTGCTGGACCTGCTTCTGGTTAACGTCTATGGCCCTAACTACGACTGCCCAAAGTTCTTTACCACATTGGCTAAAACTGTGAGTGGATGTGGGGAGACACAAATACTTTGGGGAGGCGACTTCAACCTGGTTAGGAACCTGAGCTTAGACAGATCTGGAGATAAGGAGGCCGGCGACGGCAGTCAGAGCTATAGAAAGGGCTATGATTTGCATGGATCGTATTGATGTATGGAGAGAACTTCACCCCTTGGATGGTGGTTTTACACACTACTCAGCTTTCTACAACCTACATACACGTATTGATTATTGGCTTGTATCCTCACCTCTCATGTCCCCGATCCGTTCTTGTCAGGTTCTGACGCGCACTCTGTTGGATCATTCTCCTGTCTTGTTGGTCTTGTCCACCCCTAAGAAAACCATCCCTCCCTTCACATGGCGCTTCCCTCCTTACTCACTGGTGGACCCCCTCTTTAAAGAAACGATAGCAGAAGTGATAGACACATTTTTTGCTACTAATATTGGGTCAGTGGACAGTTTCCAGGTGGTATGGGAGGCTTTTTAAAGTGTATATTAGGGGGGTGGCCCTATCTAAACACTCGGGGGTGCTCCGTGACATTCAACAGAGACTGCCGAATCTGGAGTGCAAATTGGGTGACTTGAAGACCAGTCAGCAGTCCGGGATGGACGCGGAGTTCACAGACATAATGAAGGCATTACTAGAGGAGTATCATGAGGTGGTGGACAGGTTAAGTTACCCTTCATCGCAAACACGCACAGAGAGTTCCTATCTCTCCCCATAGAAAAAGACGAGATTCTTGAAGCACTGATGGAAATGAGGGCGAATAGTGCCCCAGGGACGGATGGAATCACAGTGAACTTTAATAAGACCTTCATAGACCTTCTGCTCCCGCACATAGCAGTGTTATTTGATGATATGTGCGTAACGGGACGGATGCCACAATCAATGAGGGGACCCATTTTAGTAGCTATTCCCAAACCAGTTAAACCCCGGAGGAATGTGGATCTTACCGACCGCTTTCCTTGCTAACTGTGGACACTAAGTTGTTTGCGAAAATCTTAGCTAACCGTCTGGCGCTTTTGACCACGGAACTAGTCGCCCCGGAACAGGCAGGGTTTGTGCCTGACAGAAACCTCACCTATAATCTTTGCACGGTCTTCGGCACAATGCAACATGTTCGACAGGACACGGAGGCCATCGCAGTCTTTTTCGATAAGGAGAAGGTTTTTGACTCGGTGGAGTGGTCCTTTATGTGACATGTGTAGACCAGAATGGGACTTCGCCCTGTCTTTTTGCAAATTATTGGGGTGTTATACAATGCCCCTTCCGCACGCACTCGGCTGGGGGACCTGGTTACAGATGCCATTTCCATTGCCAGGGGAACTCGCCAGGGCTGCCCCTTGTCACCGACGCTATATGCGTTAGTTGCGGAGCCCTTGGGTTGTGCGCTCAGGGAATATCTGCTGGCGTATCTGGTGAATTATCTGATTGCGAGACCGAAATTCTAAAATGTATGAAATAATTTGGAATTTTTCACCCCAGTGGTTTGTCCATGCTATTTATTGAAGATTAAATTCAACATTCTTCTGCAAATTCTGTCTTGGAGATCTGCCAGTGTATGGCACTTCTATATCGTGCCAGGTTACCTGTTGGAATTTATTCGGTACAGCAGTTGAAGAAATCTTTTATATGTTAAAAGACCGTTCAGAAATTTCATCAAGTGGTCGCTTCTGCTCTCCAAGTTACTCTGTCCTGATGATGACCCGGAAAGAAATCTTGGGTTGAAACGCCGTTGACGCTTTGTACATGGCCTAAAATCAGAGATCACATTATTTTTTCACTGTGTATTGTGTATATTGTGATTTGTTTATTAGTCTCCGCCATTGTTTTTTCGATTCTATATGTTTGTTTTTTTGTAGTTATTGTGAGTACAATTGCTTGAGCGCCCTTGTGTTTTCATTTCATTTCATTAAATGCATCTGAATATTTATTTATGTATTTGTTTTTTGTGACATTGTGGTACTCATAGGCTTTTTTAAAATTTTCTATTTTCTTTATTCTTCACTTGGTGGGTGGGTTTGTTTCCCTCTATTTTTAGTTTAATTTGATATTATTGCTCAAGAACCACTGTTTGGAGTATAGTATTTGTTGTCCCTGGTTCTTGTTCTAGGGTTGCCCTTGTGGCCAGTTACTCAGGGAATATCACAGCCACAGAGGCATCAGATTTCCCACCTACGAAATCGTGGTATCAACGTATGTGGATGACACCCTGCTATACGTGAGGGACCCCAAAAACAATCTCTCCCCGGTCTTACGAGAGGTGGTACACTATGGGGCACTCTCTGGGTTAGAGGTCAATTGGTCTAAATCTATAGCCTTTCCGCTCACTCCGTCCACTTCATCATTTGAGATGGAATATCCACTGCTGTGGTCTTCCTAATAGGTTAGGTACCTTGGTATCAGATTGCACATGGATTCGGAAATAGTGTTTCGAGAAAATTATGGGACAGCCGTAGCAAAACTAGAGGAAGACGTTGAAACTTGGATTGGGCTGCTGCTGTCGTTAATTGGTAGGGTCTCCATCATGAAGATGGTAGTGCTACTTAGATTCCTCTTTTTGTTTGCAAATATACTGATAGTGCTACCGCGCTCCTTCTTCGCCAGACTTAATAAATCATAAGTGAGGCTGGCTTGGGCGGGCAAGCAGGCTTGTGTTCAATGGCGAGTTTTCACATTGCCATACCACCTGGGGGAGATTGGGTGCTCCTAATCTACAGCACTACTACAGGGCGGCGCAGGGTGCGCAAGCACACAGTTGGATTCACGGTGCAGATAACATACCATATCTTAGGCTTGAGAGACTGTTTGCTGACCCTCTCCCCCTCCCAGCTGTCATTTTTGAGTCGACGGAACGCAGAACTGGGATTCTGGATTTCCTAAACTCGACACGGCATGCCTGGCACTGCTTATTACACCAGCAGGCGCAGCACTGTTATTTTCCCCTGAAATGCCTGCAGACTGGGCGGTCTAGCTAACCCCCTGCAGCGATAAAGGGGTCGTACGAGTTTCTCCAAGAGCTGGGCATTCACAAAGTAGGAGACCTTTTCTCAGATGGTGTCGCTAAAACATGGGACAAAGTCACGACCACTATAGAAGCACCCACCTTACTACAGCGCTTCCAGTTCCACAGAGTGCACAGAGCACTGCGCCAACAACTTGGGGATGACATGGACGAGCCCACTGAGGTACGAGAACTATCATATCTCATTAAAACTAAATCCACACGCAAACTAGTCTCCAATATATACAAATTGGCAATGTTCCAGAGAGCTAATCAGTACACCAAAGCCAGGCAGGCCTGGAAATGCGACTTGGACATAGCAATTGATGAGGACATGTGGTCATACTGCTGCACCAACACGAAGCGCATATCACTGCATTGCAAACACAGAGTGATACATTTCCAAAACATTAATAGAGTGTACTATACGCCAGAGAGATTGCACAGGTATGGACTGAGAGAGGACGCAATCTGTGACAAATGTACCCCAAATGCAGATTTTATCCATTTAGCGTGGGGTTGCCGAGGTGTTTTTCAATTCTGGGAAAACATATTTCGTGACATAAGCACTGTTGCGGAGTTGGAGATCCCCCCTGAACAGGCGGTGGCGCTGCTGGGCTATTTAAAAAAATTGCCGAAGGCAGCTCGTAGATTGGTAGACTTAAGCCTGCTGATGGCAAAGCGTGGAGTGGCAATATGTTGGTTAAGGGGACCCTTGCCTACAGTGTCGCAATGGTCACGCGATGTTCTCTACTGCTGCAAGCAATCAGAAAACTTCACCGAACAACTCCCTCCGCGGAGCAGAGCAAAGAACTTCTGGGGACTCTACACCACATACCTGAAAGGTGGAGGAGGGGGTACAGCTGCAGAGACAACAACTGGGGAAGAAGTGGGAATCAGTACTCCTGTGACATAGAGGTTATTGCTACTTTATGGATCAGGATGCGCTCCACAAGCAGGGGGAAATGCTGAGTTCAGATTAATAAGTAGGGCTGGAATAGAGGGCGGAAATTAATGGAGGGAGACGAAGATGACAGGGGGGAGCTGGGGTGGATTGGAGGCAGAATCAGAGCCTCATCGTCGTGTTAGTACATGACTGTTAGAGTCCTGACGGCGTACGGCTGACACCTCTTAGTTTGTTTGGTATAAAAATGTATGTATTGAGATTCATTTAACATTACTGAAATGCAGCGGACACGCTTTGTACATTGATCGGAACTGCAACTTTTAAGTACAACGGCCTCTGGGATGTGGGCAGCGTTGCTGTGAGAGGTGCCTTATGTATATACGCGGCCGGCCTCAGGGTTGTAGGCAAACTGCTGTGTTTGTCAGCGATATCTTTCATAATAAAAAAAATTAAACAAAAAAAAGTGTGTAAAAAGATACTCTAACAGGGAGATCAGGGATGAGGGCCATGTTTGGTAGAAGAAGGCTGGCAAGCTGTCCAGGCCCGGTGCTTTTCTAGCTTTTAGTTTTTTGATTAAGTATAGGATTTCATATCGAGACCTAAGGTTTTCTAAGGAGAGCTTGGAAGCCTCATCTATTTTGCTAATGTTAATCTTTTTAAGGTATTCTCAGAAGGATTCATAGGGAGTGTCATTGCTTTTTGCATAAAGAGAACAATAGAAGTTTTCAAAGGTGTTAAGAATGTGTTTGTCTTTATTGGAGAGTATACTGTGTTCGTTCATTATGGAGGTGACCCTAGGTGTGCAATAGTTGTGTTTTAGATAAGAAGCTGTTATTCTGTCTGCTTTATTTCGTCCACATACATTGATACCTTTGTATCTTCGAAATAGTAGATGGGCTTTGTGGCTTAAGATCTTGTTGCATTCGTATTTTAGCTCGGTCAGTTGGTTTAGTCTTGACTTATCTTTGGAGAGCTTAAGGGTATTTTCTAGAGATTTTATTTGGCTTTCCAGTTGGTCCAGGGCTAGGCCGTCTGGTTTGTTTTCCTCAACATTAGTTCTACCATATTTCCCCTAATGGTAGTTTTCAGAGCGTCCAATATATGTTGTGTTCTATATTGGTCAATTGCTTTCCTGATTGTTGCTCTAAAAGTAGTGTCTTCTGTGAGGAGATCAGTCATTCTCCATGTTTTCGATTTAGGTACAGTGCTTGAAATGTCATAGAGTGGAGAGATGCAGGCATGGAGGGGTTTGGTGTAGCTGGGATGTACACCTCATCTACTAAGATATAGTCAATAAAGATAAGTCATTGTGGGGTTGGGAGAAGAACGAGTAGTCTTTGAGGTTGAGTTGAATAGACTCCAGACATCTTTCAATTTATCAGTTTTGCAGAGCTTCAGCATTTGTATGTGAAACTTGTTGGGTTTAAAAGAGGAAGCATAGTTTCTACCTAGTCTACTGTTCCAAGGCTGGTTAAAGTCCCTGCCCACTGCAAGTCTGCAATGAGGGGGTAAGAGTGACAATTTTTTGTTGAGGGTTGACCAAAATATTGGGTTATCGCTGTTGGGGGTATAGATAATCACAACTGTAAGATCAGTATTATCTTTTTGAAGTTTTATAATGAGCAATCTCCCTTAAGGCTCTGCCTCTGTTGCAGTAATAGTGAGGTCTGAGGAGAGGGAGATGAGGGTGTTTATGCAAATGTTCTTGTTGGTGGCTGGGGATCAAGCTATGTCACCCACCCAGGACTTCTTTAGGAGCATAGCTTCTTTTAAGGTGCCTTTCATCTCCTGCAGGAGTACTAGGTAACCCTTTCGCTTACGTGTGTAGTCTTGGATTTTTTGCTAATTCATTGGGTGTTTTAATCCCTGAATGTTAAGCGAGAGAATCTTTAAGTTATACATGGAGAGGTAGTGTGGGTTATGGTAAAATGGCCCATGTATGTTGCCTAGGAGAGTGGTTAGGAGGGTAGAGGGGGAGGTGGTTGGTGAAGGGTGATCACTGAGGGAGAGGGGCAAAATCTGGAAGATGAGGAATGGGGGCACGGGAGGGGAATAGGGAAATGAAAGCATAGGGCGGAGAAGGAGGGCGAAAGGAAAGAAGATAATAAGAGAAAGAGAGAGAGAGCAAACTGAGAAGGGGGAATAGAAAGCGAAGAGTTAGCATAGAGGGTAGCAACATAGGACTGGGTAACCTGCGGGGCTATCTAGAGCAATCAGTCCAGAGGAGGTGCGTTGGAGGCAAAAGAGGTCGAGCCTGGAGACAAGAGGTTGAGGGCCGTGGCCATTGAGTAGCCTGTAGCGAGATTAGGAATGAGTTTCATATATCCACAGGAGTTGTACAAAGGCTGTTGGTAAAACATTAGAGGCTATAACAGTTTAAGTTGTACTCAAAATGAGCAGCTAATATAGCAGAGATATATCTATAATGTAACAGGTTATGTTTTAATTACTGTGAGATGTTATTATGGCAAGGATGGCTCTGTGTGTATATATGATGCTGGTGCCAGGTTGCATATACAAGTGTTTCCATAGAGATCAGGGCCAAGACTGATTTGCATATGGCTGGGTTTGAACTGGAATGGCTTTTCGTCCATCAATTGTTCTTTTTGCATTTATCACCCCGAGTGGGACAGGTACGCCCAGACAAAGGTCCTGAGCTCTCCATGCCATTGGAGTCAAGCTAGCCCGGTTGATGTGGGCTGAAACAACTAAACTGGTCCCATGATACTTGTTTCCAATCCATTGAGGACCTGGCCTGGCAGTTTGGGCTGGACTGTTCCCATGGAGAGCAGGGTTAAGATTGGTTTGCATATGGCTGGGTTTAAACTGGAATGGCATGGGGAGCACAAAAATGATGGTTTAGGCTCAGATCTCTGCACAGCGGCGAATATTTGACATTGTTCAACATTCTGTCCATTAATTGCTCTTTTTGCGCTTTCCTTTTTTTGACAGTGTCTTTTGAGTAGTCTTGTGAGATCCCAATGGAGGGGATTCGTCCTTTGATCCTTTGCATTTTCTTTATCTGGGTGAGGATAGCCTCGGTGTTGTAGTATCGGATGAGTCTGAATATGAGGGCACTAAGAGCACCAGAGTTTGTAGGGGTAGGTGAATACACTGTGAGCTCGTTTTTTTTCTAAGTCTTTCACAAAGTCTATACCTAGGACTTGGGGAACTATTTTTCTATGAACGCGGCACAGGATGGGGCCTGATTCCCCACTTCTTTGGGAGCCCAAAAACTCTCAGGTTACCCTCTTCTGTTTCTGTCCCCTAACTCTGTGATATTCTTCTCCAAGCGGCCCAATCTTGAAATAGTAGTTGCAATTGCCTTAGAAGAGCTGTGTTTGTGGTCTTCCAGGTGACATATACGTGTTTCCGCTTAAGTGACTCTGCCTCCCCAGCAATAGCATGTGTTATTTCATGGAGGTTAGATCATTTTCCATTGATTCCGAGGTGTTTTGTGGATTGTGAATGGGTGTGTCAAGTTTTTGCATAATTACTATTTAATTACTATTTAAAGACCCAAACTTTTTTGATACTATTTTCCAGCATCCACATTTGTCTGAAATTGAAACAATGGGTAATGCTTAGGTCTGCATTCTGTTTAATCATTACTGCAATGTACATTATTGTGGCCAAAGAAGATAAAAAATCTCAGTAAACCAACCACAATTGAGATATCTTGTCTTCAACCAATCAAATTTAGCATGGTGCTTATAGCTAATATTTAAGTGATTAATATTAAAGATATTAATGCTTGATATAGATTTTGTCATGGGGCTTTCATAATATTTCATCGGCTGTAAATGTAATCAACACTCCTTTAGATTTACAATTCACTTTTTCTCTTTTTTCCCCTTCATCCCATTTGTGACGGACTCTTATTCTCTGTGTTCCTGTATACCAATATCCTCCACACCCTTTCCCACCAATGCCGAACTTGTATCCAACTCCACTAATGGAACTCATTTGGTCTCTACTGTGTTACTTAGGGCCAGATTAACAAAGGTGAATTTATACTTTTGCCAGTCACAAACGAGTTAAATTTTACTAATAGAAATGTTATGACTGTGGAGACTCCACATATAAAAAGATAGGCCTGTCCTACCCAATTATATGCGGAGGTTTCCAACCAGCTGCAGAGTCTCTGCAGTCGTAAAATTACTATTAGTAAAATAAACTGGTAGTTTGTGAATAACAAAAAATAGTAATACAAAAGTGTAACTTTATCTTTGTGAAAAGTTTACACTTTAGTGTAATTTTACCACTTTTGGGTTTTCACAAACTGCTCTTTCTAGTAACTTACACTATTAAAGTAAACTTATACTTTTGGAAATATGTACTATGTTAACTTTTTTTAACATTAAGTTATATGTATATATATATACTTGTAACTATTTTAAATAATTTAGTTTGATATTATTTACTGTGTGGTTTAATTTAAGTCCCTATCTCCAAACAGGAGTTGCTGTACCAGTGGTTGGCCAAATGTAATGCTGGACTTACTACAAAAGCATAAGTTACTACAAAAGTGCAGTTTGTGTATACTGAAAAGCGGTCGATGTACTCAAAGGTGTAAGTTACCTTTGTAAATAAGCCCACTTTGTACGCCTTGTCGTAGCACACTCATCCATGCTTCCTAAGATTACATCCACCCTCACCTTTGCATCTTTAGAAAAGAGAGCCTTTGCCCACTGGATAATAAATCTATGCTCTAATCAGCAGGATTAGTGTAATATACTGTTTGTTATGGTGAATTACTTTAAAATATTTAGTGAGTTGCCTGAATCTCATTCAACAGGGATTGAGTATCACAAAATTGGTGAAAGATGCTTGCACACAAGACTATTGAATTTGGGAGTAAAATTCACTTTGTTTGAACTCAATTGTTAAAATTTAGGTGCACGATGATTCAGTTCCCATCTTAGTTTATAAGTTTCGTAGCTCACACCAGGATGTATCATAAATTTGAATTAATTTTGAACTGTAAGTTGTTTGAGATATTTTACCTTAGTTAGGATTTCTTTGTTTATTTTGTAGTCAACATAATTCCTTTAACATAGTACGTGATTTTCTCCCCTGCCTTTGGCGAACGGAAGGAGACACAAATGAGCTCTAGTGATTGTTAATTCATGTGGGGTGGTGAGCCAAACATTTAATGAAATATGTAACAAATTTTCCAGTTTTCTTGCGCACTTTTTTTTCAAAATGCCTCCCAATTTCAAGTGCAATGGTCATGATTTTAATTGATTTTATATTTTTGATGAATAATTGAATCCATGACCGAAACATGTGACTCATACCACTCAGCCACTCTGGTTTCAACTTCTTCAATTCATGTAAGGAAACGTCCTTTTTTTTCATTATTATCTTCAAATTAACTTTGGATAATCATTGACCTGACCGCCTGTGATGCTTTTATTTCTTTCACTTCCTGGAGAAGTTAGTGGAAGTAAAGAAACTTTTGAGGACAGCTGTCATTTGCAACTGTTTGCTCTATATTGGTATTCAAATTACCTTAAGGCAAGGGATATTGCCTGGTTGAATGCTTTGGTGTGTAATATTTTTATTTTTTTATTTTTGAGAATTGTGTAGTAATTGTGATAATTTAACATGCAGTGTAATTAAGAATTTGTTTTTATTATTTACTTTTTTGTCAACTTTGTTTTTATTGATATTTATCTAAGCATATCTCTGCATAGTGCATCACAAGCAACTTCCTGTGGCTCAAAGAGTAAAGTCTACAGAATAGCACAGTTGCCTCTCTCTGAGGAAGTGATCTGGATCCCAATCAGAAGTAACAGAGGGAAAAGCACCATTGCACAGCCTCAGAATAAAATTACAAAATTACAAAATCCCTCCCAACTGCCACCGCTCCCTCCAACCCTACCCCTAAACTTAAAGGTGCACGGTACTCTCATTGATATGTCCCCAAGATTAGGATCCACCCAGCCAGCCGCCAGGTGGATACAAGGGTTTCCCAGTAAGTCTGCATTCGTCTTCTAGCTCCACCCACATGGGGTTTCTAAAATTGGAAGAGGTGAAGCGCCCAAGTTTACATCTGGCAAGCAAAAAGGAGGGGCACCTTTGTGATAGATATTCCACTAGTAGGCCCCAAATGTATTGGAAATTCTTAAAGGAGTCCGATATCACACCCCTCATTTGTTCCATGGTAAGGTCTTGCCACAGGCGTGAGTGCCACTGAGTTATGGACAGTGCGTCTTTCTGTTTCAAAGCTGCAGCCAATGCCATTTTCTCGGTCCCCAGACAGAACCATAGGATAGATCTGTCACCGACTGTCTGACGTTTGAGATGTCCAACCCAAAACCAACATTGTTGAGCCCGGGTCTGCAGGTATGGGGTAACCGAGGATAATTATGAACTTTTTGATCATTTTATTTGGATTTTTTTTTGCATTTGCTTCAAAACATCTTTTATTTTATGTTTCGAAGTTATAACGATGATTATATTTGTATTTTATATGTCAATTTTGTTTAAAAAAAGGTTTGAATTTATCTCTTTTTAAAGTTTATATAATGTTTAATGGTTCAAGTTCAATATACTTATATTTTTCATGATGTTATTTTGGTCTTCTACATTTTTGTACTCATTATTTCTTAATGAACAAAGTATGTTAAGTTAATATTTGTGCCCATGATATTGTTTTGATTATATTTTGTATAACAATATTTTTGTTGGTGATATTCTGCCATACAAACATACAAACATAGGCAAACTGGCATCACATGACCTCTAATGCCATATAACATCATGGCAAATAACATTGCACAGCCTTTTGCCCTGAAAGCATCACAAGAAGACTAGTCAAATAGCCTTTGACCATATAAAAAAATCACATATAAACTAAGCCTACTGTACGTGTAAAATAAAGTAGCAGGTAACAGACAGGTATAAGGGTTGAAAACAAGAGCAAGGTAGAAGTTGAAAGTAATGGTTATCCAGAAACAACACAGCTGGTATAAGTGCTGTTACTGCTCTACTGAAATACTATCGCTAGTTACATGCTTTGCACGGGCACTTTAAAACATGCCTCAGGCCTGCCATTGCAGCATGTGTGTACAGTTTTAAACCACGGATTTGAGCTGGCAAAATAGACTTTGTGCCAGGCACAAACATTTCATTTTACAAGTCACTCCTAGGGAAGGCCATGGACAGCCAAGGGGGAAGGATGCAGTGTATTAAAAAAAATTAACATGTACTTTTAGGTTTTCCTTTGGGTGAAAAACTCCCAAAGTTAATTTTCACTGCTGCAAGGCATACTTTTCCCATAGGATAACATTGGAGCAACCTTATTCCTTTTAATAAGCTGTAATTTCCATTTGGTAGCAGGTGACTAGTTCATGTTTGGTGCCTTTTAAATTGTAATGAAAAATCCTCTATTGCGGTAGTCGGATTTTAAATTACAATTTTGGAAATTCCACTTTTAAAAAGCTAGCATTTTCCTTCTTTAGCTATTCAGTGCCTGCATCCTGTCTCTGGGCCACATGACTGGGAGCAGCTGACACTTGAGCTTTGTGTATTCCTCCTAGACAGTCAGACACAATAGAGAGTTTGGGAGTGCATGGATGGGTGATCACTGGCAGGATGGGATGGTGGAGGTGGGCAAAGCCCTACTTACTCTTGAATAGGCTGTGTCCTGCCTCCACATAAAGGGCTCCATACCCTCTGTGCTTAGTCTGGAGCCAGGAGAGGGAATTTCTAAAAGCTTCCACCCACCTTCCAGAGGAAGGGAACCAGGTATAAAAATTAGACCTCAGACACCAACTCTTTAGCACACTTCTGGACCTGTGGATATTCTGCCAGGAAAAAGGACTATTATGTTGCTGAAAGGGCTGCTACTTTGCTGGACTGCTGCTCGGAAGGAATGCTGACTTGCTGACTGTTGCCCTCTTGCCTGGGTGAGAAAGACTGGAGGAGTAGTGTGGCTCACTGGTTAGAGACGGCAGGCCCGAGAGCAGAAGTCAGCCTGGGACCAGGGTTCAATTCCCGACGCGGCAGGGTCGTGGACCTTGGTCAGCGGACTCGATAATTCTCGCTTCGGTGCTTACTCTAATCAGGGGTTCCACTCGGCAACTCTGGGCATTAGCTTGCCTAATCTCCACAACGGCCCCACCAATTCCGGGGATGCCTGGCTCCACCTTGGGGACTCCCAGCAAGGGACCATCCCACAGGGAAAGCCAGGACGGGTTCCCCAGAGTTATACAGCGCCGGGACGCCCCGTTGCTGGGGCAGCTGTGCGCTTTACAAGTATACTACATTTACATTTACATTACATTCATCTGTTGAACCCAAGACTTCAAAGTGACTTTAAGGGCTAGTTTGCTTGCCTCCTAACTAGAGCCTCAGGGACAAAAGGCTTCTATAACCTTGAACCGAGCATATGGACTCTGCTATTTGCAAGTCGACCCTGCCAAGTGATGCCTTGCCATCCCAGTCCTGGACCCTTGGAAGTGGGCCTTGGGTGCTCTGACAGCCTCTGTGGATCCTGAAAAACCACCACATCTCATCTGCAACCCTAAGTAGAACTGCTGCTGCCTATATCGCCCAATCACAAAGACCTGGATTACATATCATCCCGCAGCCTCATCAGAACCGCCGCTGCGCGACGCATCTTGTCTTATTTATCTGTTTTACTAATAAAAGGCCCAAAGGTCTGAAGAAATATGAACTTCTGGTAGATCTATTTTCGTAGTTAATTTTCAGATCTCGACCTCCCTTTTGGTTTGCCATCTTGAGAACTGCTTACTCTTTAAATACTTTGCTGACTAGCAATTAGACAGGCATCTCCAAGATTTACCAGCTATATGGCAATCTTACTGGTAAATATGTATACAGCACAAAGAGGCAAAATAACAAGTAATGAAATTAAAGTACAAAAAATATTTTATTGAAGACAATATAAACAATCATCTGCAACCTCAATCTAAATAATACACCTAAAAGTCACCTCCTCAACTCTTCTTACACACCCATACAAGGTGGTCCTTTGCTATTATTACCCACTAATTTCACAGTTTAGCTTATGTCTTATGCTACTGGTTCATCATTAAATTTCATGCTTGTCACTAATTCTACATGCTTTTTTGTAACATTCATTGATCGTGATCGTGCAGTCATCATCTATCTATATGTACAAAATATAAACTATCAATACTCAGCATGTACCAAAATCTTGCACATATATGTGTATATTACATCTGCTGGTGACCCATTCTAATCTATATAACTCCTTGCTCAACTTGTTTTTATGTGTAGCCTTAAAGTCAGCCACACCTTTAAAGAAGACGCCCTCTACTGTTATATGGCGCCTGGGGACATTGTCGACATTGCTAAGTTAGCATGAGCTTCGCTGCCATGATGCTGCTTTTTTGCACGCTACTACATGACTTTGTTTTTTGCAAGACTCTGTTTGTGCCTTTTACATGAGAACGGGCTGCTTTCACCTTCTCTGCCTTTCCTGGAGTTTAGTCCGAACACGATGTGCAGGGTCGATCAACAATGCGCCTCGTTATTCTGTTCTGGTCAGTCCCTAGCACCAAGACATATCATTCTACAAACAGCTGCAATACTGAAGACTCGTGCTTTGATATTAAGTTGTGGCATGTTGTTTTATCACACTTGGAGAAAGCCGATCCATGGAGAAGAGCTTTGCTGTTCCTATGATGTAAACCTTACATCCAGGCTTTAAGGTATGGGGTCTGTGGTAAAAGCCCAGAGATTGTCCTTTTTTTATAAAATACACTTCTTCTAGTCAAGGGGAGATTGGTTAGGCCTAAAAGCCCTTATTTTCACAGACTTTATAAAATGACTTCTCCTTTTGTATTCTATGGAATTGTAACAATGCTAACTGTGCTAAGTTTATGCATTTTGCTGCTAGTAGTGGCACGTATACTGTATTGTAGAGCACGATAGTTAAAATAAACATTTTGAACTATTTCAGTGACTCTGCTCAGTCTCATTGTGGACAAGTACGAGTGAGTGAGCGAAAGAGTACGTCTTGCTCCCGCGGTTCCTGAGAGAGTCGAGTGTGTTGTTTTCTGGTTTGTCTAATCTTTGTAGCTCTGCGATATTTGGAGGAGAACGAATGAGACACTATAGCTAGTCATTTCGGGATTTTTTGGTACTGATGTGGTAGGTTGGTACACCCCTATACACTAAGGTCCTGTTTTCCTGCGCATAGTTCTGTGTATGGGCAGAATCCCTGCAATATAAAGTCAGCCACACATTGAAAGAAGATCCTTTTACTGCAGAGAGGTCCACGAAGCATGATACTATTTAATTTGTGTTTAACAAAACAACAAACTAAAGCAATGAGTCATAGGAGACTATTTGCTAAACTCAGTGCATTTGAATTACATTTTGTTGCTGTGGTATCACATTGGTGGTCACTTGAAAGGAAAATGCATTTGTTAGTAGCCTTAATGGGCAACAATTGTAGAAGTAGGGGAACTGGCCAATTGTTCCCTGGCTCATTACAGTACCCTAATTTCATTAGTTGGTTAGCCATTATATCCTGTATCAGGGCTGTACAGGTTTCTGAGCATTTACACGACTCAGCCATTCCCTCAACTTGGAGTTGGTTTGATCCTCACAAGGGCCAGCGATCCCAAGTCTTGGAGAAAGGAAAAATAATAAATAGTGCAGCCAGGGACGTCTGTGTAATGTCTACCTTATGGTGATGGATCTGTCTCTTTGTAGGGAGGTTACCTCTTGAACTAAATGTGTAGCAGAAAGACTCAGAGAACACCTGAAAGGAAAGATAAATCCTGCCACAGTGCATACCCTTGAAATAAATGATATATGCAAATCAATTATAAAAAACATATGAACAAGCAAACAGAGGGGCATATTATCAACGCTGTGCAAAAAATATCGCACAGCTTTGATAACGTGGAAAAATCTATCGCCTATTTCACATCGCCTGTTAGCAGCGTATTCTCAACGCTAAAGCCAACAGGCGATGTGAAATCGTCGATAGGTCGCATTAGCGCATGAAAACAAGCTTTGTTTTCACGCGCTAATGTGTACCTTGATAATATGGGGGGGTGGATTCAGCTTTATGATCCACCCCCTCATGTTAGCAAAGCCTAACACGTACTAAAAGCAGACATTGGGAGACCTGCGATAGACGCGTTTATCGCAGGTCTCCTTCTCCCAAGGCCTGCCTTGTGAATAAGGCAATCCCACGTCCAACCACATTTTACATGTGGTTAGACTTGGGAACGTCCACCCTGCATCTCATTAGCGTTATTCAGCGATGATTAACGCATGAAATGCATCGCTAACCGGAGTTAGCGACGCATTGATAATAGGGCGATAATTAATTCATGCTTTAGCAACCGGAAAAGGTCGCTAACACATGAATTAAGGCCCTTGATAATATGCCCCAGAGTTGTGTGTGCCTACTGTGGAAAGCAAAATGTTAAGGCAACAGAGAAATAAACTATGAATCAAAGTCCTGTGCACACGTATTGAGTGTGTTGAGGTTCCGGTGTCAGAACCAAATGTTTACAACAGCGTCCATTGGTAAATAAAGATGGTCAACATCAGGTTTCCATGTCGAAAATGTTTATATTTCAAATTTGATCAGTACAAGAAGACAAACCAGCCGACACATGTTTCGTCACACCGTGCAACAGATGTGACTCTCCAGGGCTGTCGGTTTGTAGGAAAACAAAAATTGCGTATACCGGTGTGGATCCACCCGGATCGCGGCAATTAATGAGTTCAAAATTGAAGGTAAGTGAAATAAAAATAAAATTAAACTCAGGACGGGTACATCCAAGTTGGAGGAGACCTGTTCTCCCGGAGTGTACTGCGGCGATCGCGTCACGTATTCCTGGATATGGAGAAATAAACTATGTACATGCCTATTATGGACTTAGAGGTACTCAGTTCCTAAAACTAAACCCCCTCGCCAAGTTTTCAAGAAGATTGTTGAGCGCAGCAGGGCTGTTTGTAGGCAAGTAAAGATATGAGATAAACCTAATGAATGCTGTATAGTTGGGAACTAGCAGTAAGACAGTTAAAGGCTGTGAGGCAACAAACAAAGAAACAGCCAGGGAAAGGTTGCAGAATTGAGTGCAGGGGATACTGGTTAGAACAGGTCAGATCAGCCCAATATAGTAATTAGCAATGGCAAAAAGGAAGGGCTTTATAACTAACTGGGGACATGAATGGTTGGAGATGAATCGTAGGTAAAGGGGAAGTTACATATAGGAAGGTAAAGACGGAAAGGCAATCATACAGCAGGTTGCAACAGCAGGTGTCTTCCTAGTCGGTGAATTAACAGTGACTGGATGACACAATGTGGTGGGAATCAGTGGTGTATGGATTCACAGCAGATGAGTGGAGAAAATAACCACCAAAGAGATGCTGTTCTCCCAGAGGCAGCCCTTCAGTAATCATGATTGATTAAATAGGTGAAGCATAGTCAGGTTTTGGAAACATGGCAACAGAGGTTCTCTTCTGGTCTCCAGAAAGAAACAAAAATCTGAGAGAGATGGGCAGCATCACCTCCTGTTTGAGGGATGTGTGCTAAAACTGTCACTAGCAGGGAAAGGCAGACTTTTCAATGTAATTTGTGTCTGAACACCAAAAGTAGATCACTCCATCTTCTTTTTATGATGATCAATATAACACTACCTACTACTGGATGCCATCATTTGATTAGTCTTCTTTGTTCTGTAAGAATCGCGAGATCACTATAACACAAGACATCAGAGGCCACTCCTGGGAGAGCAGCCAATCTTCCTTCTCACTACATCAGGTGAGGCCTTGCAGTTCCAGGTTTCACATTGAAGACATAATCATTCTAGAACTGTAACCCATCCAATCACATCTCTTGCAGATGGGTGGAGAAGCAGCATTTGCAATGTGGCATGAACCACATGCTGGCGTCACAATGCAGGCATTACAACAAATGCATCTTTACCACGCATATCGTTACAACAACATGCCTTAAGGAAATGTATGCCTCTGATCATACAGTTTTACAGGAGGCCTGAGCAGGCCACTGACTTGAGTGCTCCTCCTGCAGTGAAACAAATAAAAACAATGCCAAGAGAATACAGACAGGAATTAAAAACTGCGGCCTGCCATGAAAAAGAACAACAATGCTTGTAAGGGACAGTGCAAGGAAAATGCACAGCAGCACAGGGACAGCTACTGCGGCTTAAAGTGGATGGGGGAAAGTGCATCCGCCTAAACTGAAGTGGCAGACCCCCCCCCAGGGCTCTGTCTTGCTATGTGTGGAGGAAGGACTACATCCTAAATCAGCGAGTGAGTGCTGAAGGGAACTTTAAGCAGAAAGGCTGCAAGGACTGGTGAGGAGATTTGCAGTGACACCTAGTGGCCATGAGTGGACACTGCATCAGTAAGGACACAGGAGATTAACCCGGATGGCAGATGTAGTACAGGGCAACAGCCCCATGCAGCAAGTCCCCAAAGGACTGAGGAAAGTGTGCTGCGTGCACACCAAGTGGTGAAAGAACGCCGCCGCAAGTGGAGGACTTGAGCGCACAAGGTGCCAGACGCAAAAGTCAGGAGTGCACCAAAGACAGTGTCAGAGGGACTGACAGTACAGGCTGGAGACCGAGGGTGAGAGCCCTGCAAGGAAGAGGGTCCAGGGTATAACAGGGAGTGACACACCATGCAAAGCTTACCTGAGTAGAGGCTGTAGAGTGCCACAACGGCGTAGTCTTGAGGCGCAAGGAGTGCATCCTCAACAAAAGAGACGTGCAAGAGGTTGAAGAGGAGACCTACGAGAGGGCAGAGATGAGGACCTGTGAGAGGTCAGAGGAGATGACCTGCAAGAGGTCAGAAAAGATGACTTGTGAGAGGACAGAGAAAATGACCTGCGTGAGATCAGATAAGATGACTGATGAGAGGTCAGATAAGATGACTGATGAGAGGTCAGAGAAAATGACCTTTGAGCGGTCAGAAAGGATTTATCGGAAGTCGAAGGAAGAATACCTAGGAGAGGTTGTGAAATGAAGAAGATCACAACGAGAGGTCTGGTCACTGGAAGAGGAGAAAGCATCGTCCTATGGGTAGCACATGGCCAGGGAAACCTGTGAAGTGCACATCACATGAAAAGGCCTGGTCAGAAAAGAAGAAGAGTAAGACAAGACCGCGTTGTGAAGTGAAAGAATAGGAAAAGGAAGAAGTGTGGCACAAGGCCACCACAAAGTGAGTGCTAAGAAAGAAGAACAGATTTCTATCACACTGCAAGGTACAGAAGAGGACTGAATGCAAGAACATCTGAGGAGTGTTTGGACATCGTGAGTGAAGCACAGCACGTGTGTAACATCTGTGGTGCCATGAAAGGTCAGCTGTCAAGAAGTCTTTGGTTACACAAAGCAAACCTGGCGCCTGCAGATGAGAGCAAGCTGGACCATTAGTACCATCCACCTTTGGGGTCACACGGTAGACTGTATTGTGTACTACTAGAACGTCCTGAGTGTCCCAGCCATGGGGTCAAAAAGAGGATTCGACCATTCCACACCAGACCGTGGTGATCCTGGGGCAAGGGCCTCAGGGAATACTGGTGAGAGCGGGACCCGACACAAGAGATGAATCTACAGTAGCTCTCACACAGGTCCCAGGAAGCAGGAAGATCTCTTGCCGTAAGCTGGTTCCTGCAATGACCATCCTGTCAATGCTGGGGCACAAGAGTATGGATGGCAGGAATAGTCCTATCCAGCAATAACTACCCTCAGGGCGGAGTGAGGGACTTGAAGATGGGACTCTTAGTGCTTCCTCCACAAGCCTAGAGTATGGCGTTTGAGTGACACCGTGAAATACACCCAGTCCAGTGGAAGCCTGGTGAAGGGGACTTCAGGGGCACCCCTGAGAGGGGAATACCAGTATGAGAGGGGCATCCTGGTGAGAGAAGGAAGTTGGTAATTACTTCACCACCCTGCAGGAGGAACCACTGCTGCATTTGCAGAAGACTCTGCAACAATAAACAGGATGTCGTCTGTTGTAGGATCCTTGATGCTCATGGAGGCAAGATTTTCACTATCGATCTCCATGCACCATCACAGTAAATTGTGCATATAGACTGTGGTTGTAAACTTTGGTGCATTGAGTCCAGGGAGGACCAGATCTGCAGTGCACCGCCGCACTGTGCCAAGTAGAAGTGGTGACGCTAGCTGCAGTTGTACCATCATCCAGTTCTGAAAGCAGCTGAATGGACTCAGTGGAGTTTTCTGTTGTTGTTTTATTCTCTCCCACAGGTTGGACTTTTTTAATAAAATTTGGGAGAGATGTAGTGACCAGCTGGTCACTGTTCTAGTGTTTGTGGTGTCAACCACTCTCAAAGGGCTGGTTTACAATCCATCCCACACCCATCCAACACAGGCATCACAGGACATGTGACCCTGCTAATAAAAGGTGCTAGGGGCACGTTCCCAGGGCCAGTTACAGTAACTATATTTCAGTGTCTATGTCATCATTATATGTGCATGGGGGCCTAGGGCCCCACGACATTACACTAAAGTTTGCACAACCCAGTGTTTGATTTGATTTCGTAAAGTGTCCAGTTTTGATGTTTTTCACATGTTGCTTCCACCTTTGACTAGAACAACTTGAAGTTTAAGATCGGAGAGCACGTTGGTTTCATCAGCATGTACACATTTATATAAAAGGCTCATACTTTCACCCCTGTAGTTCACATTTGATTGGATTGGTTGATAACAGATGACAGAATAGTTAGTCCGGAATTAGAACCTAATTGGTTAATAATTGATTTGTACAACATCTGCATCTAATGTCAAACATTTATTGAGTCATAACAAAAAATGTGCTCAGTCTAATTTCAATATGTGTTTTTTGTTAAACAATTTAATAAAGGTTAGAGACGATTGCACTACACGATGTGTTTTTACAAAATGCTTACCAGTGATGGACTTAATTGTTTCACTTGAAGCAGTCTGTCCAACCAGATCATACTGTACTAAACTAGAAGACTCCTTTGGGACCTCTACAGATTTTTCAGGTCCTTTTGTCCAGGTGTATACCATCTCGGTCTTTGGATAAGCATCTAAGAGACACAGAAATAGGACCAATAAGCATAATGTGCCTTGAAGCATACGTGCAGTGCCACATGATAGTTTCCTCAATCTCATAAATATGGTTTTAAATTTGTACATGGATAGTGAAATAGTCGATGAATGCGATTTGTTGTTTTGTAAGGGAATGCCCTGGGAAAAGCTGCAGTTCACCTGCTTGAATTTGGTAGCGTAATAGTAATTAGATCCATACAATCTTTAGACAAAAAGCCTATTTGTTCTCATCTGCATTGCTTCATTTGATAACTGATGCAGGGTGACATGATTTTGAACAACAAACACCTGGAAACTCCACAAACACAGAAGTGGGACCAGCAGTGGCCGCCATAAGTGAAGGAGGGGGGAGGGAATGGGTGGGATAGTGCAAGAGGAGGGTGAAAAATACAATACAAAAAAAACCTTACCTTTTGCCGTCAGCTGCCTCCAGCATCGTGTCTCGTCGCACCGCCTCTCCTCTTCCTGCCTGGTTCCAGCAGCCCCAGGGACAGACTCCCTGTCCTATCCACACGCTGCAGAGCATCGTGGGGATTGGTCTGGGCAGGCAGGAAAGATGCCCTGCTCAGACCAGTGAGTCTGTGGGGTTTCTCTACCCCGGCTGCTCAATGCAGCTGGTCTGGATAAAACCTAAGTGCGCTTGTGTGTTTTGGTCAGCCTGAGACAGCCGGCCAAACACACATGAGCACTTAGGGAGTGGAGTGCACTAGCATTCCTCCTCCCCCCCCTCCCATGCCTCGACCCCGCCGCCCCCTCCCAACACTGCTGGCCGAGAGACAGCAAATGGAAAATAATATGATTCAAGAATATAGTCTTATTTTACCTTTGCTGCCTCTGAGCCAGGCAGTGGGGTGACGCTCTTCCACCATTGCCGCCACTGAGTTGGACTACACACACAGAACAACCTTATTGATAGCCCTCACGAAAATACAAAACAGACTTTGACAAACTAAGGGAAATTAAATGCAATTAAATGCAACTTTTGCACACAGTATCATATAATAAGGCCTGCTAAGTAACCCCACTCTGGAATACATAAAAACCTGTCTCCCTCTGTGTTCAGACGACCCTATTGGAAAAGCAAGACAAGTGTTGAATGTGCTGAGATTTTCCAGGAGAGATGGTGAAAAACTGGGTCAATCCCTGACACTCGGTCACCCAAAACTGATGGAATGTGTTAACAGCTATTTCAATCCACAATTTACTTCTTACATGGCACCGTTTTACTAAGTATGAAGAGTAATAGTGTAATAGTGAACAATACATAATTTGTCAAAACAGATGTCTGTCATGATTTCAAGTCACGCAGTGTGGTATCTTAGTAGAGCTGCTGACCCACCTGATTAAAAGTTGAAATGGGTGTGAATCTGCACTGAGATTCTGTGCACAAATTTCTCCTGCACCTGTTTGTGGAAACACAGCTGAATCTGTATAGGCTTGTGGGTATGGGCCTGGTAACTGTGTGTATATTGCTTGTTATTCCTCATTATGGTTGGAATAGCACTTAGCACAGTGCAGAGAAGGAATTAGTAGCCAGAACATAGGAATCTGGCCTCAGCAATTCATCCTCAATCTAAACTGTGATACCCATAATCACGACAACGTATTTAGAATACTGAATGTTGTGGTGGGCGAGAAAATGCCCCTTTTTGCATGGTCATTCGCATTTTTTCCTGAATGTTATTTCAGGATTTTAGACTCTGCAACTGTGGCTCTCATGTCTGGTGCCCAGTGTATGTGTGCTGACACTGAAATCATGTAAAAATTGGATAAACCCTGATTTGCATGTTTAACTCTCCTTTAAGGCCATAGCATATGGTGTAGAAACCACACTCATGGCATGGAATGTTAAATGTCACAACTGAGTTGCGGAACTTATTGTGCCATCCACGAGTGTGAAAAGGAAGAAATGTATTCAGACCTAACAATGTAGCCTGACTGCTGCAGTTTAAACCTTCAGCCCAAACTGGCAAAATAATTTTTGATACAGGACACAAAACTCCTTTAAACATTATTAAGTCACCCATATACCCAAAAGCTATTTTGTTTTCACTGTGGAAGGCTCTTCTTGTCCTGTGAGGGATACTGTAGTACAGATTAGAATAGTAATTCTGCTAACTTGGGTTTGGGAAAATCTAGAGATATAGTTCAAGCACTATTTTTTATATTTATTAAAGAAACTAATTTAATGGTAAAGTTAGATACTTGCTAACTATTTAGGAAAAGTAATTTCCAGAAAGTTAAATTTTCCCTGCTTGGAGCTCAGGAGGTTAATTTGCATTAACCTGCAAAGCAGCTGCCCCGTCAGTCGTTGACATTAATTGGGTATGAAAACTGATCCCAAAGCAAAGAAAAAGGCTTAGACCTGGTGACATGATGGGTTTTGTGTAGAAAATATGATACATATCAACTGAGGCATCTGGGGAGGTTCCAAGAACTGCAAATGGTCTAGAATGTTAAGATGGTGCTAGCCCATTAAAAGTTTAGTGTAAGGGGAGCCCTGAGGAAGACAAAGTCTTTGTTCTTTATGCTCAAGGTAGCCAGTTGGCCATTAGCGCAGTGAGAGGGGGATTTGTCTCAGAACCAGTTTGGTGCAGCTAAGGAGGGTGAGACTGCTCATTTCAATAAATACATCCCTGACTGGCACACTAGCACCCCTCAAGAACAGAAGGACTGTGTCATCTTGGATTTGCCTTAATTATGCCTTGTGGGATAGTTTGTAGTAAGGTAAAGAGGATGTGCTGCAAAAATAAATAGGGTTGCCCACTGGAACCTTTTCCACATTTGTTAGGGTGTGTCCAGGAGTTTCTCCCCCCCACTGTTTAATGAAACCCACGCATGTGCAATGGTACCTAAAGCTCATCAGAATACTTTATGGGCATGCACAAGAACAGAATATTGACTGCACCTGCTGTTCGAGACCTATGATGAAACCTGAAGGACTGGGCCTGCTCCCACTTGTAACCAGCACAGAGAGGTAGACTTCAAGGGCTAATTGGCTGACCTCATATGTGGCTATAGAGACACCACAGGCTTTCTCCTATAGTGGAATGTGCATCTGGACCTTGACTAAACTCTGTTATGGCTTGAACCATAAGTGCTGTCTCTGAGGTCCTGGGACTTCTAGCTGGACCTCTTAAACAATCTCCAAAACATGGGTATTGTTAAAAATTGTGTTTCTGGTTGGCAGAGGAATGCTCCCTGTTCAAGCGGGAACCACAATCCTAGTCAGGGTAAGTCAGAGACACACTTTAAAGTAGCCTGTGTTCATCCTCTTGAAGCTTGGCACAGAGTAGTCAGAATTAACTTAAGAGGCAATGCGTAAAGTATTTGTGCACAGAACACACAGCAACCCAGTGAAACATCAAAAGGACTCTACACCAGTTTAGAAAAATAGAAATTAATTGTATAAATAAAACAAGACCAAAAAGACAAAAATCCAATCAGTAGAAATCTAGATATGAATTTCTAAAGATTAAATGCAAAAATAGTGCTTAGAAGCAAATGGTGCTCAAAGAATTGATTGGTCACGCTGGAGTGGGACAAAGTCAAGAGTTCAAGCCACCTGAAATGGAGTTCAGGCTGGCTACGGGATCCAACCAGTTCCAGCTGAGCAAAAGTACCTTAATCCTCACGGAAGGTCTCGATGATCCCCATCCAATTGCTGTGTGCGCCGGATTTTTCCATGCAACTGTGGCAATGTGTCGGTTCTGTTGAGCAAAGCGTCGGTCAAGAAAGTAGTGGTTCCGAATGCGATGCACCAGGTTGATCCACACTGGAGGGGCAACGCAACGATCTTCTCCATTCAATAGTGGCAATGTGTTGGTTCCAACGACGATGCAGCAATTCCAAATGCCATGCACCGGTCCACTTACCGCAACAGCGGTGATGCTTCGATCCCAATCTTGCCGCAGATGATGCATCGGTTCCGATCTGCACAATGGAGTCAATGCACAGGTTCTGGCAGGTGAAGCACTTTCTACTCACTTCCAAGGGTCCTTGACCGGGTTGGCCCCACTTGGCAGAGCAGGACTTACAGCAAGCAAAATGCAGGTGTTATTTCTGAGGATAGAGGCGATATCCTTGAGACTTCAGCCACATGAGGCAAGCAAACAAGCCTTTGGAGAAACGTAGGTTCTGGGAGGTAGAGATGCGGGTCTAGTCCTTCTCACTCTCAGGCAAGAAGCAGCAGGCTAACAAGGCAAAGCAGTTCAGTAAAGTGTCAGCCCCTCCTTGCAGCACAGCAGTCCTTCTTTGTGGTTGAATGACCTCAATTCCAGAAATGTTCTGATCTAGTAGTGTCAGAGCCCCAGTGCTTATACCTATTTGGGCCTCTGAAATAGGAAGACTTCAAAAAGGTGCTTTGATGTGCACAAGACCCTGCATTTCCCGCCCTGACTCCAGACTCACTCCTGGAGGGTATGAGATCCTTTGTGTGGGGACAAGACACAGCACTTTCAGGTGCATAGTATGAGCTTCTCCCACCATCCTGCTCAAGATGACCTATCAACATGCAAATGGCTACTCACACCTACCCTAACTTTGTGTGTTGCTGTCTAGAGAGACTGCAGGAAGCCAGCTGTCATTTTCCCAAGGCATGTATTTAAGAAACAGGCAGATGGCAACCACTTATCCAAGCTGCCCAGCGTACTGTCCAGTGAAAATGTCAACCTGCGCGTTGTAGTTGGTGAGACCATCGCGCTGCTGTTTGAACTGGCCAGAGAATTGGAGGTAAATGTCAACTGGAGTGGGTAGGCCTGTCTGTAGATTCCTTACTTTCAAGACTTTGATACGGTTTTCTGTAATCTCTCCAAGTGTGCATCTTTGCCAGGTACAGCAAAGTCCAGTATAATGCCTACTTTGAGCAAAATAAAAGCAGGGCTTGGTTACTTGCCATAACCAGAAAGGGCTCGTTACTTTCTGTACCTAGCCACATTAAGGCACATCTTGTACATGGAGTATGAGCTATAGATCAATCCTTGTGTCTTTTGGTTGTTTATATTGTAAAACCATAGCCTTTTGGCAGTGTTACTCGTTTCTGTAAAGCACCCTATCTCTCACAAGGATATCCTGGTGCTGAATGTGTATGTATGTGTGTGTATGTATGTATCTTTGTGTGCGTGCCTAGCATTAGGGTAGGTTGGTTAATTGAAAAGCTCAGCTTCTTGCTTAGCTCAAGATGAGTAGGCTCTGATGTGGAGTGGGAGGTCATAGCATGCTTTAGGAGCAATGTAAGAGGACAGCCAGTCAGTCCTGATCGGCTTCTTTGTATGCATGGAATGTGTGCGATTAGGAGTCTGTGATTTTTTTTGTATACTACATACTACATTGCTGGAAAGAGATGTGACTGCTCCGGTAGGGATTGGGTGAAATTGTGTAGTGTCATGGGTGGAGTTTGAAATGACTGTTGGTGTATCAGAAGCCCATGAGCGAGCTCCTTGAGGTGGGGTGCGAGTTCTGGGTTGGCAGTTGAGGATGTGTCTGACTGCCATGTCCTAGATGGTTTGGTGTTTTTTGGGGAGTTGCTTGGTTATTTCTGGCACTGATGGTGTTCCCATAGTCCATCTTTCTGGTGCCCAGGGCAAGTGATTGTCTTTGTGTAGCTTGGAAGCCATTTAAAGATCTTCCCAGCATCTTCAGGGTATGGAAGCAGGATGCAGCAAGGAAGTGCACTTTGGCACTGTATGTTCAGTTGGCTGTAAATTCCAAGGTTTCTGGTCTGTGTCAGTTCGGCCGACCTTGAGTTGGAGTCCCACAGCAAGGTGTTCTTGCCAAATATCCCTTCTACTTTGTTGGTAATGCAGTTGGTGAATGTGTTGCTTGTGTTGGGCCTCTTGTCCAAGAGGCATAGTATAGGTTGCAAGTCTTCGGCGTAGGAGAATATGTTGATGTGTGCACGGATGATGGCCAGATAAATCACGTGTGCGTTGAAGAGTGTAGTTCTGTTCAATTCATCTAGAGGCACTCTGCAGATAGGTATGCAAACTTCTGATAAGTAAGATGCGTGCTGACCACTTTTCTTCTATCTAGAAGGAACAGATCCAGCAGAAAGGAGCTGGTGGGTGTTAAGGTGGCGGGCACGAAGTCGGTTGATCTAGTTTAAGATCTTGGTCTAGTATGGGAAGAAGGATATTGGTCTATAGTTGAAGAGTGTAGTTGGTAACCAGGTGGTTTTTTGAGCAGGGCGTAGTGATGACATGTTCAGGCTCTTGCAATTGGGTAGCACTTGAGAGGAGCCAGGTGCCTGTGCGTGCAGTAATCCAGCTGTTGAGTTTCTTAATGAATTTTGGCAATTTGCTGGTTTGCTCTGGCCAGTGCGTAAGCCCAGTCCTCTTTTGTAATGCTTTTCCAGCTGTGGCAGGTGGATCTGGTCCTGAGGAATGGATATGCAGAATCGCACAGGCATGGTCTGCCTCGGTCATAGTTGCTTGCTTGTCTACTGTGATGTTTCTGATTGAGGAGCAAATCTGGTCCAACAGATGTCTGGTGGTATTGGTGGGTTAGGTAACTTGCTGGGTGATGCTGCATTTAAAAAAAAAAGAAAGAAATTAATTGACCGAGTTTGGGTCGATCAGGTCTTCTAGGTGAAAGTTGAGGTTTCTGAAGAGAATAGAGGTGCTGGCATTGATGAGGGGGTGTGACTAAGTTGGAGAGGTCTCTGGTGAGATTGGTGGGAGGTACTGGTGGGCTGTATACTAGAATTCCGATTTGGCGAACATGTCTGCAATGCTTATCTTGAACGTGGGGTGTTACATGTACCTGTTGGTGTCAATGTAGATGGTGCAACTGATGGTGTCTTTAATTATGATGGTGACTCGACAGCTTGTGCTGACCGATCTTGTAGCCAGGTGGGAAGGATGTAGCACTGTCCAGGGCAGATGTTTGGTTTAGCCATGTTTCCGTGAGGAAGATCAGGTTTGGAGTGTGGTCGTGCAGTAGGTCTCAATCTCGGTGGCTGTTTGGTGAAGGAGTGGAGAGCGTGTTCAATTTTGTGTTCAATTTTGGATATTGCAGCCTGGCAATCTGTTAAGCCTGGCAATCTGTTAAGATCTTTTTAGAGTGGGACCGCTCAAAGTATCTGTTTCTTCATCGCAGTTCTATATCTGACTTTAAAATGGCGGACATTCGAGGAAAATGAAAATCGAGTAACTCTACTGGGGGCGCTGTCCATTGCCTGTTAGCTGCATGATAATTTTCAGAAGGGCGCCTGAGAAGGAACGGACCCACTTTTAGAATGATTCAAAGCTGATCCATGGAAACTTACACCGAACTAGCAGCATTTTACGGGGGCTCTACTAACCATTTCCCCGGTTGGACACCCACAACTGTAATTCGCTTAGCCCTGTTCATTTGACCTGCCCTCTTCTTCCTCCTGATTTATGGCGATCCTCCATCTACCCATGTGCGCCTGTGTGGCCCGTCCGTCCGCTACCCCTCCCCGCTCTACTCTTCTCCACTTACCTGCTAATGACCTTTGCCTTCACCTGTCCTGGCCCCCACTCTGTTTATCTATGGATTTTCCCTCGTCAATTGAGATCTAGCTATTTTATTCTGATGCCCAATGGAGCTACCTAGTTTAGCTATAGGGGAGACAGGTCGGGGATTTCCCTCCTTGGACGTCACCTACCCAGTCGGTCTTTAGCCAGACTTCCTTGCATCTCTCCTGTCGTCTCTTCACACATCCTCCCTCCATTTATGTCTCTCCTTCCCTCCTCTAAGTATTGAGACTGAACTATTGTGTCTGATGCCCGATGGAGCTACATGGCTTAGCTATAGGGGAGATGGACCGTGGATTCCCTCCTTGGTCGTCACCTACCCAGTCGGTCTTTAGACAGACTTCCTCTTGTCTCTCCTTGTTGTCTTTTCTCTTTTTCTTCCCTTTCCCACCTCCCCCGACCCCTCCAATGCTTTTCTCTCTTCTATCTCTCCTCTCCTAATGTATTGCCTTTTATTTTTGATGTATTGTGTAATTGTTGATCTTGTCTGATACATTGTTGATCCTCATGTATAGCGCTCTGATACCTTTGGGTCTAGCCATCCTCACTTTCCCTCCTCCCCTCCCCCCCACTACTTTCTCGCTCCTCTCTCTCCTCCCCTAATGTATTGGTGACTGTTTGATATAATGTTTACTTGTTTGATCTTTTCCTATATATTGTTGAACCACATTGTTGCACTTCCTTTCGTCTCTCCTGCAGTCTCCTACCGCATCCGCCCTCTATTTATGTCTCTCCTTCCCTCCTCTCTCAATGTATTGAGACTGAACTATTTTGTCTGACGCCCGATGGAGCTACTTAGTTTAGCTATAGGGGAGATGGGCTGTGGATTCCCTCCTTGGTCGTCACCTACCCAGTCGGTCTTTAGACAGACTTCTTTTCGTCTCTCCTCAGTGTCTCGTCCCTAGCTCCTATCCCCTCTCCCCCGAATTCTCTCCCATTGCCTGCTACCCCTGTCCTTTGTTCCCTTTGACTAAGCAGTCCTTCTCCCCTTGTTGGGGAAAGATTCAATATTTATACTCTGTAGTCTCATCGAACCCGCTGAGTGAGTCCACTGCGCCAAGGGAGCCACTCACACTTGAGGTATGGTATGGCACCCCTTGCCAAAGCACTCCCTCTCCCCTTTCTGGGGATGGATCCAGTATGTAGGCCTTGGAGTCTCAGAGACCTCTCTGAGATAGTCCACTGCGCAAAGGGAGCCTCTCGCAACAGAGATAGGGAAGTGATACCACTTCCCCTGGGATCACAGCTTACTGGACTTTGGACGTTTACCTTGACTCGTCTACCGGTTTGTGTACCCGTCACCCTTCCCCTCCTCTTCCCATGCTGTGTCTCTCACCCTACCCTCCTCTTTCCCGCCTTCATTATCTGTCTACTTCCCCTGCTCCAACCCCCTCCCCTGAATCTCTCACCTTACCTGCTTTTCCCCTTACGTATTTGTGCTTATTGTTTATCTCGAACTTATCAGTAACTATGTGGCCATGCTCTAAGAACTATGTAACCTTTGTTATGATGTAACCTGTAACTATGATATGATGCACATGTAAAGCGCTCTGATACTTCCGGGTCTAGCCAGCGCTATATAAAACTCTTGAAGAAGAAGAAGAAGAATTGGTTTAAGTAAGAAAATACTAAACTTTCTAAAAGTGGCATTTTTATAACTGCAGTTTAAAAACCAACTTCACCATCAGTTGTGTTTTTAAATTGTGAGTCCAGGGACACCACATTTGGGTTTTCCATCTCTTTCCAATTAGGAATTACACTTATAAAACGTAATAAGGCAATACAAAATGTTAACCTATGGAAGAGATGGACCTTGCAGTGGTGAAAAATGAATTTATGTGTATTTCACTAACCGGACATGTAAACCTTAAAAGTACATGTCCTACTTTTAAAATACACTGAATCCTGCCCTGACCTGTCCAGGGCCTACCTTAGAAGTGACATATATGTAATAAAAAGGAAGGTTTGGGCCTGGCAAGAAGGTTAACTTTTCAGGTCAAAATAATAGTTTAAAACAGCACACAGCGTCTGCAGTGTCAGGCCAGAGAAATGCTTAAAGTGCAACGTAGATGTGTTGCACAATCAGTGCTGCAGGCCCACTGGTAACATTACATTTACAGATCTGGGCACATGTAGTGCAATTTACTAGGGACTTATAAGTACATCAAATATGCCAATTCTGGATAAGCCAAAGTTACCACGTTTAAAGAAGCGAGCACAAGCACTTTAACACTGTTTAGCAGTGAAAACTGCACAAAGCCAACCAAAACAAGGTCAGAAAAACAGCAGGAGGAAGGCAAAATGTTTGGGGTAACCCTGCAAAAGGGCCGTTTCCAACTGGTGCTCAGAGCAATTTTGTACTTTCAGACATCCAGCGATCAAAGACTAATAACCCAGGTCAATCCACACAAGGGGCAATCTCGCTGGCCAAGAAAAACAAGTTGGTCCTGCTTGAAGATTTTTGCTGCACGAAAAACCTCTTCAATGGACATTTCAGGCAAGCTGATCCAACTTCTGTGCAACCTTCCCATATACAACATGCAGCTTTGCTGTGCTAGAAGATTCTGATCATCAAAAAATAGACTAAGTGAGGAAGGAGAAATCTTAACTAGGCAAAGATACAAAAAGTATTCGGCCAGCGAGAGGACTTCCTTGGACACAAAATCTTAACTTTTAGTATCAGGATGTGTCTCTCTAAGGTTTTTCAGTGGCTTAGTCCAGCTAGTCAGCTTAAATGCAAGTCGGATAAATCCAAGATTGTTTTTTTTGGCCAACCTACAGTCAGTAATTGGAACGATTGGTGGCCTGAAGAATATTCACAACCGCACACTAAGCAGTCAATTGTTCGAACCTGGGAGTATTGATGTATAACACCTTGTCCATGAAATCCCAGGTTCAAGCATTAGTGGGCTCTTGCTTCAGCATCCTGAATATGTTGAAAATATTTCTTCCTCTGTTGACTATAGAGTCGAGGAAAATAGTGGTCCAGGCCTAGGTGACATCAAGACTGGACTACGCAAATGTGTTATATCTGGGACTTCCCTCTTATCTTGTACAGCGCTTACAGGTAGTACAAAATGCTGCAGCTAGGGTGATTCTCCAACCCAAACCCAGGTCCTCGATAGCTCCCCTTCTTAAATCACTGCATTGGCTGGGTTTGAAGGAGCGGATCAAATTTAAAGCACTTATTGTCTTTTTTAAGGCTTTCCGTGGGAAAGGAGGCGGCTACCTTACTAGAAGATCCATCCAATCTGTTACACCCCAACCTGTACCCCAAGATCTTCTTCCGCCCACCGCACTTGTAATCCTAAAGTATGTTTGGCTCGGATGGGTGGAAGATCCTTTGCTTTCTTGGGGGCCCAGGTTGGAACATGCTCCCAGTTGCTTTACGCTTCATCTCTGAGATTTCAGTTTTTAAGAAACTTCTGAAAACGTGGCTTTTCAAACCTTAGCAGTGTTGTCCATGGTCTTCCCCTTCTTCCTAACTGTATCAGTGCTGGAACACTCTATTATTGAGTAGCCGTTATGCACTATATAAATACGTTTCATTCATTCGTTCATTACATCTCTGAGCTTTTCCGACCAAAATCAATGGCTTCAGTGGGACCTCATCCTGTAGCTATCCAGCTATAAAAGGACTTCCTGTTATACAGTCTGCAACCTTGCTGCATTGAAGGATTTAGACTTCCATTTAAGAAACTAAGTCAAAAGATAAAATATTTGACCAGAACCAACCTACATGGTGTATACAATCAAACTCCATTACAGTCAGCCTGAAATGAGCTCCAGATCCTGGCCATATGTTAATAGAACTTTCTATTGAAGTTTAACTTTTTTCTTGGTGCATTTACTTCTAAATCTTTTTTTAACATTTCCAGCTCACTTTACTGAGTTTTTGTACTTTTGGTGTCATTTTGATTATTGCATTGAACTCTATTTTTATAAATGGGAGTGGGGATTTCTTTGCATTGTGTTTTTGACTTTTTAGCTGTTTTGATACTTCTAAATGGTTTATGCATATATTAAGTTCTGTGCCATAGGAACCAGGGGTTGAGCTCAGTTTTAATATTTAAAAATCTTTCCTGGACCCAACAGGTTGGTGATTTTATTGCTTGTGTTTTACTACCATCCACCGCAATTATTAATTCACTCTCTTATAGTTAAGATTTGCGCCCCTTTCAAATATACATAACAAACAACCATTAGATACATTAATAAAATATCACATTGCAATTTAACTTTTAATAGCAATTACATTTTCAGCTTTTATTTTTCTTCAGAACTAAAAAACACATATCAACATTAATAATAAAAACGAATTCCTCCTTGCATCCTTAACATCTCACACTGTGCAATGACTGAATATAGGCTCTAAAGTGTCTTTTGTTGGTCTAAATTCAGCTCACATTAAATCCCTATGTACATCATAGTACACTTATTTTACATTTATCATAATAGAGCGGAATCATTATGCTTGTAACCCCCAGGCAAATTACCCTATGCTGAAAAGAGGATAAATTACTTACATAAATAGATCTAGATCAATTTGATCTAGATCTATTCGATCTAGAGCGATTAGATCTAGATCTAATAGATTTAAATCTATTAGATCTAGAAGTTCAAGATCTATTAGATGCCAGTGGTCTCATGGAGGTTCTTGGCAGAGAGAAAAGAAAGGGGGCAGTATAGGGTCCCCTCTTGCCTCTATGCATGAAGGGGCAAGCAGGGGGGCAAAAGAGCCCCGATGTAGATTTGCACACACTGACACACAAAGGACTGCACAACATAGTGAATTCCTTTCCATGAAGGAATGTGCACTGGCGGTTCTGAGGTGGTGCTGTTTAAGGCTCACAATGTGTCTTTAAACAGCATCACCGTAGGACCGCCCACCAAACCACAAAATAACCGGTGCCATGCCGCCTGCTCTAGGACCTCCGAAAATTGTAATCAGTTCCTTAGTGTCTGCACCGGTTTCTGGATCAAATGACTGAGTGTAGTTTGTCTATGCACATTCTTCCCAGACAGCCACACACAATAGAGCGCTTAGGTGTGCCTTGGTGGACCATTACTGGCAGGATGGGGGTGCAGGGCTGAACAAAGACCCACTTACACTTGACTAAGCTGTGTTCTGACATCACACAAAGGACTGTGTTAAAACTGGAGCTAAGCCAAGGGAAGAAGAAAACCTGAGCACTTCACAGGACATTCTCTAGAAGCTTCTCCCACTTCAAAGATAGCACCAGTTATAAATATTGGCCCCCACACACCAACTCTTGAGTACACTTCTGAACCTGTGGAATTCTCTGCCAGAAAGAAGGACTGGTGTGCTGCTGTAAGGACTGCTACTCTACTGGACTGCTGCCTTGCTGTGCTGACATGCTTCCCTGCTCTCCTGCTGCCCTCTCACCTAGTTGAGAAGGACTGGACCTAGAACCTGTACCCAGAACCACCAGAGTGACTCCAAAGATTAGTCTCTTGTAATCCACACCTGGATTTCACAACTTTGATTCCTAACCTGCCAAGTGGTGCCACCACAGTCCAGGACCCTTAGAAGGGGGCCTAAATGTGCTGTGCAAGCCCATCTCTGGACCCAGCAAGACTGATGCATCTCCTCTGCTGCGCGGTGCATTCCCGTGCAGAACCGATGCATTGCCTCGGCTGCATGGACCTCCCCAGTACAAGCAGCCTGCATTTCCTACAGCAGCCAGCTGGAGCCATCGCTGCACTCCGCATCTCCACTCAATGACTCTACATCGCCTACAGTAGCCTGCTGGAACCACCACTGTGCAACGCATATCCATGCAGGGACATGACATTGCCCGACACAGCCCCCTGGAACCACCACTGCATGATGCATCTACTCGCCTGGACCATGCATCGCCTCTGAGGTGCAACACATTGTCTACTCGGGACTCTACAACTCTTTGCAACCAGAATTGAGATACAATGTTCAGTGGACCTAAGTGGGTCCCTGTAGCCAGCCTGCGCTCCATCATCGTCGGCCTGAACTTGTGACTTTGTCCTGGTCTAGAGCTACCAGATGTCCACAGTTGGTGCTATATTCACTGAAATCTTTACAATTTCCTATCTTTGGTTCTGGGTTTTTGTTGTTTTGGTCTTGATTTATTTATTAAAATGTACTCTAATTTTCTAAATTGGTGTGGGATTTATCTTGTGTTGTGTGTTCTGTTTATTACTGTTTGAAGTGCTGCAAAAATAAATTACACATTGCCTCCAAGTTAAGCCTGACTGCGCTGTGCCAAGCTACCAGAGGGTTGAGCACAGGTTAATTTAGGGTTTGCTTGTGTCTTCACCCTGAGAAGCATTGTGGTTGCTGCTTGAGGAGGGCTGCACGCCCCTCAACCAGTAACCCAATTTCCTACAACTCCAACAAGAATTGTGATTATTTGAGGTGGGTTCTCACCCCCCTAAAAAAATGCTCGAAATTCTTACTGGGAGCATGATATTGCTCGATAGGATATGGTCTTCCAGAACAGAGGTAAGCAATTAGCAGCACTGCAGACTAGTTAAATGGCATTTTGTGTAATTTTATCTACAGTCAAGAGTTTAAAGTGATGTTTCTAAAAAGAAAAGATGGTTAGCCATTCAAGCTGTTAATATTTATAAAACACATGAGAAATATTGAGTTCAAGATAAACTTATATTTTCATTTACTTCCTTTAATCTTAATAGGAAAACATAATGTATGATGTTCTGAAGATGAAGAGAAGACATTGCCCCTCCCGATGCAAATCAAAGAAATAGGGCAGCATTGAAGATTGCTCTACGGGTTAAGCGGACAGACACGTGCAACATTTTAAAGTTTAAGTGTCAGTTCCAAGTGAACCACAGTAAAATACATTTTGTATGAACAATATACTCTTCACTTAATGCAGTGGGCCACCACTCTCCACATCAGGGTGGATTAAATACACAGAACTATAAGACAGAACGCAAACGTTCATACAGTTTGTGAGGTGCTCAATTAAAACACCAGCACACGATTGAGAGGTTCCAAAACTAGACTGAAAATTAGTGAATTAGAGAGAAATTGTAATTAATATTTACTCCTGAAATCATGTCATGATGCCACTGCACCCATAGGCAATGGCTCCTGAGAGACTGGGGTGAATCATATCTGAAAAATAAAAACTGCATTTGTCATTCTACAGTTGGTGAATTGAAAACATAAGTGCTACGTTTAGGGCCCAGTAATCTTGCCTAAATTATACATCTGGCCCATCCGGATAGCCCGTGAGGTGCTTGGGCCATATAAAGCCATAGTCAGCCTTTCTGTGGCACCTGAGTGGCAACTCTACCATGTGAGTATATCTTTAAATTGTGTAAAACCTGAGACATGAATTTAATCCTTATGGCCTCTAAAATCAGTGCTACAATGAGAGCTTGCTTTATCATCTAAAGCTAGCCTGTAACATCAGTGTGACTTGACGGTTAGCTTTGCCATATTATGTCTGAGACAGTCCTTTATTTATTTTCTAAAGGTTAGCACTGCTCTGTAAAGCCAGAAACTCCATTAGGAAGCCCGAATCTGGGAACTGGAACAACTTATCCCTTCAATTGTTTGAAGATCTTCTGTGATTGGTGTTAAAACTCCCTCCCTTAATGAATGAGTAAATGATAAAAGTTATAAAGTGCAACAGGTACCGAACTAGTGTGTCCGGGCACACAACCACACATTAGGCTGAAGGAGCACATCAGAATACCAATTCTTGATTTCCTCAAGGAAGGAAAAATGATCAAACTACTAAGAGAAGGATACATTCTGAACTTTGCTGAAAAGGTCTATATGGAACTAGCTCCTGCACGAGATCCTTCAACTCATGGAATGACAGGCAAATGCCTGGAGATTAAATATAGAAGATAACTTATATAACAAGGCAAAAAGAAAAAGATTGAATAGTAGTCTATTACATACCAGTAAAAGCTTAAACTTTACTTTCTCTACTATAGCATGCCTTTGACATCAACCTCACCTTTACAGTTTCTGAATTAAACCGTCATGGCTTCACTGTCCTTTGCCTAATTGTTTGCAATAGAGAACGATCATTGAACGTTCCTCATCCCATAGAAAGATTTACTGAGGTAAACAATCTGATGTGGGTATTATTGGCACATTAGATACACGAGAATGAAAACAGATATTCCTTCTTTCTTAGCATCAGGCAGTTGGAACACTTCCTAAATAAGAAGTAGCATTTCACCAAGTTTGGTCTTTGTAGTACACTGTGGTGAATGCTAGTAATGTAGTATACTGAACAAGAAAGGAAGGGTAAGTGTGAAATCCCATATCTACCCAAACTCATGCCATTACATTAGTCATACAACAGAGCTTTTTATGTAATGCTCAATTAAAAAAATCGAAATAGTGGCTTTAAGTTAAGATTGATGCACATTTCATTATATGAATGATAAATGTACAAGATGACTCCTGATGAAAACTTACACTGGTATAAAATAGCCAGAATGTTAACTTACAGCTTCCAAATTTCAGCGGGCAAGCATGTCCATCCATTGGAAAATCTACTAATCTCATTGGGCACTCAGCACTTATGGTAAGCCTGCAAATAGACAAACGCAAGAGAAACGTTAAGATAAAATTGCTATTCCCTCAGAAATGAAGTATATTGCAGAAACATGCTCCAAGAATCCTGGTAAGATTAAAAAAGTACCTCATCGTATATAAGATAGTTCCGTTCTTCATTATTCTAAAGAGCTTATTTGGCGCCGTCATGTTGTGTGCAACAGACTTTTTCCCGTTCCTAAAGAAAGTGTCAGGTGTCCACACTTTAGTGACCATCAGGTTATTGAGTCGTAATATTTCAATGGGACCTTCATACCTCAATCTTTTGTCAACCCATGTCTGGCGGAAAAAGACATCCATAGTGTATTCCTGAACAGAAACAAAGAGGCACTTTTATGTTAACTGTGATCTACTAATTAAAACAAGAGCACTCTAGAATACATTAAAAACACAAATGTCATTTTAAACCTTTTATAGCAAACAAAGCAACTGCATTTGTATCAGAACATGTAATTAATGGTTGCAAATACTACTCTTTAACACTTTAACATGCACCAATAATTGATATTATTCAGATAATAATTAATACCCTATGAATATGCAGTTGGTATAGTATTCAGATGCAAAAGGCATGGAAAAGACACTTGTTCCTTGCAGTTCTGTTCTATTATAATGTTTTACAAATTAATTCTTATAAAAATATATGTTTTTTTAAAGTTATGATAACTACGGCCACACTCTAAATACCTTTAAGCCAAAGCTCTCCACATCAGAAACCTTTCAACAGACAGCTGATAACGTTGAAAAGGGTATTTAATTTTACAGTCCAATCAGTGACTTACAATGAGGATCACCAGCTCCCCGCCAACTCCTCCTCATGTCGAAAGAATCTTTGCCACCAAGTTAGAATAGAGCATCAAATTAAAACATCTCAAACAACATCAACTATTAGCCTTCGATGATATTCAATGATAAGAGGTTTGGTAGGTATTTCAAAATCTTTATTATTCATTTAAGTTTGATATTTTCTTTTTTTCCGTTGTATTATTCAATTAGTAAAGATAAATCCGTTTACAAAAATATCAAGAAAAAGAATGGTGAAAGACAGCAGAATAAAATAACAGCATGTCCCATAAAGGAAATAGTCACCACCATATAGTCATAAAACAGAATCCATAAAGATTCCTTGTAAAAGCGTAAAGGGGATATTTACAAGAACGTGTGATAACTACCGCTAGAGTAGAGTAACGCAACTTTCAACATCGCAGCCTATCAAGGGAAAATAACCCTGTGGCAACGTGGAATTCACAACGCAGCGGTAACATGCAATAGTCTGCCAAACTGCGAACAATGTCTGCGATACAACCAACCACTATGGAGACGAAAACACAAACCACAACACCAAAAAACCTGTGATGGGCCAAAGCGCAATGAGGAAATCAGCGATAAGCAGCGCCAGACCTGCAACACACACCTGGCAGGCGGGAAAAATCACCATGAAAGTAGAAAAAACAACCAAACACAAACTGACCAACACCCAAGCACCATGGAGGCAGCAAGCACAGAGGACGAGCGCAACCCCACAAGCACCCCAGACGACCAGCCTGGGACCTCGGGACACGGAAGGGCAAGGACAAGAAGAAGAGGAAGACAAAGTTCAGTCTGCAGGCGAACAGGATCATAGTCAAGGAGGTGAAGGAACACCATCAACAACTGTTTGTCACCTCCAACGTGTCATTGGGCACCAAAAAATGGAATCTGGCGGGACATTGTGGACAAGGTGAATGCCTTCATTGAGCACAAGAGGACAATAGATGAGGTCAAGAGGTGGTGGAATGACATCAAGCGGTGGACCAAGGAGAAACACTCCGCCAACCAGAAGGCAGCAATGCAGACTGGAGGTGGGGGGCCAGCACCACACTTCGAGCTGGATGACATAGAGGAGCTGGTGTCGACAGTCATCAGTGTGGAAACTGTGGCCAGAGTCGGGAGATCGGACACTGCTCAACAGGGCACAACACAACTGCAACAGGGTGAGTGACCACCAGGTACTGTGGGGATGGGTGGAGAGGGGCACAATGGCACATATGCACAATCAAGCAGAGCACAGTGCACACCCACAATGACTCCGGGTCCTCGCCCAGATCTACAGACTGTCACAATGTACAATGCCATGCTGTCTGATTGTCAACATGCACCATGCGGCTACATACATGTGGACACATTGTAATACACCATCTCCCCTTCACATCACAGAAGCACTGTCAACACCTCCTGCAGAGCAGTCCCAACCATTCTTCACTGATGACAAGGAGGACAACACCAGCATCGACACCCAAACCATTCAAGAAATCATTGACCTCATCCGCCACTCACCTCCAGGATCAAAAAGCAGCCCAGCTACATTGAGGAGACCTCACCCACTACCCATAGCACCCAGCATGAGGCACCCACAGCCCGGCACTCCCCCAAGACCCCCAGGAACATTACATGGCCTTCCAACGCCATATGCTGGAGTGCCAGAGGGAGACTGCAGAGCAGGTGCGGTTGGATTCAACATCATGGCAACCAAACTGGACACCATCCTTGGCTGTGTAGGCTAGCTTCATGGCCTCCAATGAGCCCTGAATGACATCGCTGGAGTCATGACGTGGAGAGAAGAACACCTGTCCACTCAGACTGGCTCCAGCGATACCAGCCGTGAGCTGGCACACATGCAGAGGCTCATGGAGGACATGGTGCGGATGGAGGCGGAAAGGATGGCAGCCACCGCTGCACATCTGCGGAATGTAGCTGGGGTCTACCATGCCCTGCAGATCCTCATCATGGCATTGCTGCCACAAGGCGTGGTGATGATGAATGCCTCTGCCCCCACACCCGCCCCCTGGTGTGTCTCTGCCTCCCAGTGTGTCAGGCCTATCCACTCCGGCACCTGATGTGTCAGTGGCACACAGTGTAGCCGACAATCCACCTCCGGCCCCTGATGCGTCAGTGGCACACAGTGCCACAGCCGGTACTGCAACACCCCCAGGTGGGGCAGAGAAAACATCCGGGGACGAGGACCTGGATGTGCCTGTGATCAGAAATACACAGTAGCATTCATTTCCTCCACCTGGCATGTTTCTGCTTGGTCCCGCACATGGCCTCATCACCTTTCACTGATCCCCGATTCCCATCGATACACTCACCTTGGACTACGACATGGACTGCCACATCCTGTTTGATGACCAATGACACAACGACCAGACTGCGGGCTGCACCCCTCCTCTTCCGCAGGACTTGTCATCCCCAGATGGACTCAGCATGTCACGGCCACTCCCTGAGGGCAGATTTGCAAGCACACCACACCCATCCGGCACAGGCGTCACAGGCCATCTGACCCCGCAAATATAAGGGGCCGACAACGTCACATACCCCTCTGCCGGTGGTGACTGTATGACGGAACTGAGGCCTTGAGGCCAGCATGGGTCTACCACCATGTGGCGCTGACTGGGGTTGAACATGGTTTGTGACACACGCTGCATTGCCGCCGGCACACAGTAAACCTGTCTACGGTAGCGCTTATGTAAGTTTTGCTAATTCAGGCAACAGAACAAGTAAAAGAGTAATCATGTTTATGACCACTACAGATATCATTAATTCATTATAAGACATACGTTCAATCTGTATATAAAAATATAGCTTAAACAATGTATTTCTTCAGCTAGTAACTGTTCGGGCGTTTGTTAACATAATCTAAATTGCTAAAAGGTACAGGGCTATTGCGCTGAACTCATCTATCATAAAAAGTTAAGTCATCATCAGTAAAAGTACATCAAACTTTCTTTTCATTATCCTTTTGTTTTCGTTTCGGCTCGACCATGTCGATGAACTTGACAAATCTGCACTTTAACTACTGTGGGAAATCACCAGTAAATAAGGGCATGTCAACATGTATAGATTTTCAATTATTTAAGAGGGTCCCAAATCAATTTCTTATGTTCATTAATGAGCGCAGGGCAAACACCGCGCTGCAGTTGGTGTTGTTGAATGATTCTTTCCTCAATGGAACAGGTCTTTTGTCTGAAACACTCCAAATCGGCGCCTCATTAATTTAAGCGTTAGTCTCAAGTGATGTTTTCTGAAAGCAAACTTGAGGGAGACCAAATCCGTATAAGATGATGACCATTCATGCATGAGACAGCTTACATTAAGTAATTTTGCCATCAATATCTGAAATTATTTTCAAAAATGTATTCACAATTTTTAAAACTCATTATCTTGCCCCAGAGTTCTTTCAAATTCGAAATTTCCAGAGCGGATTCCAGAAATGTTTGCCATGGGTTTCTTCAGCTTTAGAAGCGCTCGTCAAAACGAATTCCAAGATGCCTGCAATTTGTTACACGCTCAATCATCTCCCTATTAATGATCCAGCAGCTAGTTTCATTATCCTTCTACTGAAAACCATCACTTTCGTTTTGTCTAATGTATCTAAGCTTACAGTAGAACTATTTCTGCAAACATCTATTGGCGTCTTTAATACGGATCAAATAGACCACATTCCAAAGGTCAATAAGAACAGAGTCAAATGTCCAAAAGAAATAATCCTATAAACTGTTCTTTGTGTTTGATTCCTGATAAATGTCACACCGGACTTATGGTGCCATTATCATGTGACAATTTACCACAATGACAGTGACAGTTAAAACATTGACTGGAAATGAGATTTCACAGCAAATGAACCTATGGTGGTTGTGCCCTGAAAAAGTTCAATTTAAAGGAGTGACACATCTCGGCTGTTTGTTCAAGTTATCTAAGAATTGGATGATGAAAAAAGCATGAGTTTTTTCTTCTGGACATTGCGGCTGGCACAGGCACCCCACCACGGGATGGTGACTGGGGTTGAACAGGGTTTGTGGCACACTCTGCATTGCGGACGGTACAGGCACCCCACCACGAGACGATGACTTTGGGTGCACTGAGTCATTGGCACCTTACGCTGCTGAGCGGGTGTGCAGCGTACGATGATGCCCCGTCCTGGGATCCGAACTGCTCAGGATTTGAGTGCCTTGCTGGACCGCAGTGTGGGCCGAGCAAGCGGGCTGTGCGGGCCTACTGCCATGTGGCCTCGCTTCTGGGATCACAGAGTTAGTTGCACCAATTGAGCAGAGCGTATGTGCAGGCTGGGATGTTGCCGGGTGCCCTGGTATGTCCTATGCCATGGTGTAATCAAGACCCAGCACAAGACGTGAGACCTGTTGGCCTGCGCAGTGTGGATGCATGGTATGGAGGGTGCCATGTCCGTGGGCCCCGGTCTTGTGGCTTGCAGTGGTAAATGGTGGGACCTGCTGTCTTCACGCCAGTGGTGGAAGGTGAGCAGTGAGGCCCGGGTGTGCATGGGCAGGCATGCTCTGATGGGTGGCAGGAGGGGCTGGGATGCCTCTGCCTGGGTGTGCATGGGCGGGCGGGTGACATTATCTTGTGCAAGTGTGTGTACAGTGCCAGTCATGTATCTGGACTCTGTTTCAGATGACGGCTCCGACTCTGATGTGTGACCTGGTGTACTGCTATACATACCGCCAAGTGGTTGGAGACACACCAGTACCAGCAGGTGAGCAGTGTGGCCTGGGTACGCAGGGGCAGCCTCTTTCTCTCTTTCTCTCACTCTCTTCTTCTCTCTCTCTCCCTCTCTTATTCTCTCTCTCTTTCCCCCTCTTCTCTCTCTCCCCCTCTCATCTTCTCAGTCTCTCTCTCCCCCCCTCTTCTTCTTCTCTCTCTCTCCTTCGCTCTCTCTCTGTCCTTTGATGTGCACAGGACACACCTTCTCATCATGTTTTTTGTCTTGCAGGCTGTGACCTACAGATTGTCCCGAGGGGAGCCGCCATGTGTCTCCATTTAATTTCTGTGTTAATTTCAATAAAGTTTCATTGTTTGCTTCGAAAGTGAATGTGTGATGCTCATTTCTGTGATGACACATGGGATGTCTTTGGTTGGAGGGATGCCAGGGAGGGGTGGTCCGGGGTGTGGTGTCGGTGGGTGTTGTGGTCCTCTTAGGTATCCGTGCTGCATGTTCAGTTGCTCCATGGCATCTGCTTGTCATCTGGTGTGGCTGTGGGCTGGGCTCCCTTTTGTGGTGCAAACTGTGGTCTGACCTTACACCAGGTCAGAGCAGGTGTTAATTTCCAGCTGCTAACGCACCTTATTGCGTGTTTTGTGTTCTTATCGACGGTCTAGCTGGTCGTTGTGAATGTTGAGGTGTCATGTTGTCGCAGCTTTTTGCATGGACATGCCTACTCTGCATCTCATTAGCGATAGTTGTCTTGTGTTTTGTGTTCTTATCGACGGTCTGGCTGGTCACTGTGAATGTTGAGGTGTCATGTTGTCGCAGCTTTTTGCATTGGAACGCCTACTCTGCATCTCATTAGCGATAGTTGTCTGCTATTGTGGGAAAACATGTGCTGTGGGCTGTTAGCACCAGCTTGTGTATGGGGGGGGTAAAGTTATAATTGGCTGCGATAAAGTGCTGTTAATTTGGCGATAGCTCCTTGTGAAAATGCCCCCAAGAGTTTTGGAGCTTGCGATTAGTTTCCATAAGAAGTCAAACTCCCCATAATGAGCCGTTCTAGAAACTCAGCCATCTCTCGAATAGTTACAGTAACAACCATCATGAATCAAGTTCAAATGCAATAGTCAGTGCAGTAGCTTATGACCATCAGCATAGGTAAATTAGTCACCTTGCAAAGTGACCAGCAACAGCGAATCACCATCACCAGTAGCTCACAGCAATCAGTCGAAGAGAAGAATACCACAGTGAAGTGCAAGGGATTGTATCCTATAGCATTGTGTGTCTGGTCTATCGCTCTAGCTAGGAACACATACATAAAACATGAAAGCATATGTATCAATGCAGCAGTGCGTGAAGTCATCTCGGGCCAATAGGGGAGAATCTTCCGATGGTCTGCAGTTTCTTCGTTTGATTCCGACGGTAAATGCACAAGACATCAGGGCGCTATCTAAATGTTACTGAGCATTCATACAACTGTTACATCCCAGGGAAGTTCTCATCAGAACCTCTGCAGAACTACTCTATTAGTTATCTACTGTTTCATTGTGCAACAATGGACTGTTCTATGACAACCAAACATTTTCTATTACCACATGTCCTGGTTAGATCATGAGAATCAAACTTTACACAAACATTCATGTTTCTAATATACTGTCTTTCTATTCTAACATTCTGAGCAAAGCATAGAGAAAGTAATTTAAATTAGGCTAAAATAATAGAATGTGTGGAAGAAAATTGATACATTTTAAACAGCATATTTCACAGCGATGATAAGTTTTAAAGAATAAATCCGAGACAAAAGAAAGAATAAAGGATGTTGGATTGGGCCTAACACGGAAAATGCGATAGAAAAAGGGAGCTTTCTGCAAAAATTAAAGCTGCAGGTTTACACTTCGCACATTAAAGAAATGCACATTTCCTCCACGTTCTACTCAGCATAAATTTTCCATGTTAATGTTTAGGTAGCTGTCCGCTTAAATGCGTGGTTCTTCTGATCAAAATGTTTGCATTTTAACACAGTCATTTACGGGCACAAAACCGAACCGGGGAGTACCGTGCATTAAGGAGGTCTGGAGGCGTTTAGAGATGATACAAGGCCGTGTACATCTATTGGGGGATTCGATTTAAAAGTGAATATTTATAATTTCATGTACAGAGATAGAGGGTAAAATTACCGAAATCACACGATTTTCACTTATGGACCACAAGGCTGGGAGTAGAACCCAGGTCGCAGGTACGAAAATGTTTTATGAAGGCGTGCGAAGAATGAATCGACTGCAGGTTTACATTTTCAATAGGTGGGCATGTGACTCAACCACATAGATCTGTATGCCTGTGATGTGATAGTAGAATGGGCAGCCTAGTTCGAACGGGTCCCCCCACAGGAGAGCCAGGGCTGGTCCATGTTGGTGCTGAAAAGAAAGGATGAGTTTGGACAGAGTTTTTATTGAAAGACTGTCCTACAGAAAACCTGTCTACGGTAGCGCTTATGTAAATTCTGCTAATTCAGGCAGCAGAACAACTAAAAGTGTAATCGTGTTTATAATCACTACAGATATAATTTCTTCATTATAAAACATACGTTCAATCTGTAAATAAAATGTAGCATGAACAATGTATTTCTTCAGCTAGTAACTGTTCGGGCCTTTGTTAACAGAATCTAAAATGCCAAAAGGTACAGGGCTTTGGCGCTGAACTCATCTATCATAAAAAGTTAAGTCATCATCAGTAAAAGTACATGGAGCTACCTTTATATACCTTTCAATTCATTATCCTTTTGTTTTCGTTTCGGCTCGACCATGTCGATGAACTTGACAAATCTGCACTTTAACTACTGTGGGAAATCACCATTCAGACAGTAAATAAGGGCATGTCAACATGTATAGATTTTCAATTATTTAAGAGGGTCCCAAATCAATTTCTTATGTTTCATTAATGAGCGCAGGGCAAACACCGCGCTGCAGTTGGTGTTGTTGAATGATCCTTTCCTCAATGAAACAGGTCTTTTATCTGAAACACTCCAAATCGGCGCCTCAATAATTTAAGCTTTAGTCTCAAGTGATGTTTTCTGAAAGCAAACTTGAGGGAGACCAAATCCGTATAAGATGATGACCATTCATGCATGAGACAGCTTACATAAAGTAATTTTGCCATCAATATCTGAAATTATTTCAAAAAATGTATTCACAATTTATTAAAATAATTATCTTGCCCCAGTGTTCTTTCAAATTAAAAATTTCCAGAGCGGATTCCAGAAATGTTTGCCATGGGTTTCTTCAGCTTTAGAAGCGCTCGTCAAAACGAATTCCAAGATGTCTGCAATTTGTTACATGCTCGATCATCTACCTATTAATGATTCAGCAGCTAGTTTCATTATTTTTCCACTGAAAACCATCACTTGCATTTTGTCTAATGTATCTAAGCTTACAGTAGAACTATTTCTGCAAATATCTATTGGCGTCTTTGATACGGATCAAATAGAGCACACTCTGGGGAGACGCTCGAGCGCGTCAAACAAGATGGCCGCCGCCACCAAAGCTCCGTGATAACTACGGCCTGAATTTGCTTCTGACGACGAATTTTGTGTCATAAAGTAGGCAAAAACAGCGGCGCTTGCCTGTTCTTCATATTTCCTACCTCTGGGATGAATTTTGGTCGATTTACTACGGCGCAAGCGTCCTTCGTGGCTCCATGGTTCCTGCTCCCAGCCTTGCCTGCAGGTACTACCGGCTTTGAGTGCTTGGGGGTGGAGTAATATTCATGACAGAGCCTGGCTTGGGCCTAGCCACGCCTCCAGTACAATTTAGCTGCTGCACCAATAGTTTTTGAGGATAGTTTTGGTGTTTTCTTCACTAAATACATAATTTTCTCACATTTTGAGGCTGTTTTTTTTTCATTTAATATTTTTCAAGTATAGTTGTGAATTTTTTCACCTCAGAATGGATTCCAAGAATTTAACTACTAATAAACGGAAGCAGCAGGTTTCTCCTCCTCCAACTAAATCTAAAATGGTTGAATCCTCAGAACCTTCTCTTGCACTGATTTTGGAGGAAATTAAAGCTTTGCGTTTAAATACTGATACTATTGCCTCAGAAGTCAAAAACGTTCGTAAAGATATGGCCTCTATGTCAATGAAGGTTTCTGACAATTCCATCAAAATTCAAGATAATAAAAATAAAATTGACGCTTTCACACCTTTAATGGCTAAAATAGTTCCAATGTATACTCAACTGTTGGACATGGATAATCGTAATAGGCAATACAATCTTCGTATTTTTAATCTGCCTGAAGATGTTGAGGGGTCAAACTGTCGTTTATATCTCAAATCTCTACTACCTGGTCTTCTGAATATTAAATTCACAGAAAAATTTGAGATTGATAAAGCCCATAGAGTTCCCTCACATCGGAACCCTCGACATACTAAACCCAGGCAAATTATATTCAAGGTCCTGCGTCATCATCATCTGGTTCTCATTCGAAAGGCTGCGAGAGAAATTCCATCATTATTGGTGAATAGAACCAAAATCTTTATTCATCAGGACTTCGCTAAAGAAACTGTTGCTATTCGCAAAGAGTTTTCTACCCTTCGTCCGCAGCTGAGAAGCCTTGGATTTAAATATGGACTTTTTGATCCTTCTACGATGCGTGTGTGGAAAGACAATGTTTCCAAATCTTTTCAACGACCAGAAGATCTTTGGCTGTTTCTTGATCAGCAAGCTCCTCCATCTATGGACACTCATGATCCTAACACTTGAATTCGTATAGTCTGACTTCATTTGACACATCTCTGCATATTCTTATATTGGCGGGCTTCAACGGTTCCTGGCCATGCTTGTGGAACGGGTGTGCGTTTCCTTGTCTTTATTTATGTTTCTCGTTTGTTCCTTCATCTTTCTTTTCTGTTCTTCCTTTTCATATTTTATATATAGAGTTACTTCTTTCACTTGGCTGTTTTTTCTTTCTTCTTGTTCTGCTTCTTTTTTCTCCTTCCTTCTAAATCTTAATGGCTAATATTCATAATATTAAAATTGTTTCTCTTAATGTAAAGGGTTTGAGACATCCCATTAAACGTACAAAAATTCTAGATTATCTGGGTAGTTGCAAAGCCGATATTTGTTTTGTTCAGGAAACACATGTTGAAGATAAGATCCTGCAGTATATGAATAAAAAATGGGTTGATACTATTGTTTCCTCACCTGCTAAAGGTAAGAAAAATGGGGTCGCTATTTTCTTTGCAAAAAGATTACATTGCCAAATTCTTAGTACGACTTCAGATTCCGATGGCCGATATATTATAGTCAAAATCAAACTTCATGACTCTATTTTCTTTTTGTGTAATATTTATGGCCCTACAGCTGATGAATCTGTTTTTGGTCTACTATTACTACTGAAGTTTTGAAGTTGGGAAAAGTTCCGTTAATGGTTGGTGGGGATTTTAATGTTATTGCTGACCCATTGTTAGATAGGTTATCTACCACTAGATTTCGACCTTCCAAGGTTTTCCATGCTTTTAAAGCTTTTATTCACACCACCAAATTAGCTGACATTTGGAGGCTACACTTTCCCACTGATAAATATTTTTCTTTTTTCTCCAACCCTCATAATTCCCATTCCAGGATTGATTATTTTTTGCTTTCTTCCTCTCTTATTCAATCTGCATCTAATCCTGTCATTGGTACCATTGATATTTCGGACCATGCCTTGATATCTTTTGTTTTGAATGTGTCGTCCACTTTCGCTAAGCAATCTAGATGGCGTATGAATACTGGCATTGTCCTTAATGACACTCATAAACCTAAATTATTACAGGCTATTCAGTATTACTTTCTGTTTAATCCTGAAGACTCTACGCCTATAGCAAATAGATGGGACGCGTTTAAAGCTTACATTTGAGGCTCTACAATTTCTATTATGGCTCATGAGAGCAAACAATTTAACTCTAATATCAAACTTCTAGAGAAGCAAATAGCTAAATTTGAACATTTATTTATTACTTCCCATGATCCTCAATATAAACTCAAACTACAAAAACTTAGCTATGAATTTAATGCTATCCTTAGTACTAGGGCTGGGATACAACTCTCTAAATCCAATGATAGGTTCTGCTTTAACTCCAATAGGTCTGAGAAACTTCTAGTCAATTATTTACGTATTAAAAGGGATAAAACACAAATTACGTCCATTCGTAGCCCTCAAGGTAAAGTTGCACTCTCCCATAATGATATTGTTCAGGAATTTTTAGACTTTTATTCCAACTTATATAACAAACCAGATTTTTGTGACAACTCCTTAATTGATTCTTTTTTAAACACATGTCATTTACCTCACATTTCTCCTTCAGATAGACTTGGGTTGGATTCACCTATTACTACAGATGAAATTCTGAATGCCATCAAATCACTCCCAAAGAATAAATCTCCAGGTCCTGATGGCATCCCTGCTGAATTTTATAAAGAATTCCAACCTCATTTGTTGCCTCATTTAATCCAACTTTTTTCACATTTTGGTTCCTCAGGCACCATTTCGGGCTCTTTTTCAGAAGCCTTAATTATTGTACTCCCTAAACCTGATAAAGATCCCACCCTGGTCTCTAATTACCGTCCCATATCTTTAATAAACCAAGATTGTAAACTTTATGCTAAAATCCTTGCCTCTAGATTAGCTCCTGTCCTCCATTCTATTATTCATCCAGATCAATCTGGTTTTATGAAAAATAGATATTCCGCTAATAACACTAGAACATTATTACATGTCATTGAGCAGAGTTCCACACTTCTTATTCCTGCAGGCGTTATGGCTTTGGACGCAGAAAAAACCTTTGATAAAATTCATTGGCAGTTTTTATTTAAAACTTTATTGTCTTTCAATTTTGGTCCCTCTTTTATTCGTATGGTTTCGGCTTTATATTTTGCTCCCACTGCCCGATTGTTTATTAATGGTCAAATTTCTATTCAATTTCCCCTTTTTAGAGGCACACAGCAGGGATGTCCACTCTCCCCTCTTTTATTTTTATTAGGAATAGAGCCTTTTCTTAATTACATACGTAGGTGTGAAGATATTCAGGGTATTACCATCAAAGATGTTACTGTTAAAACTTTAGCATATGCTGATGATGTGTTATTGTTTATCAGTAATCCTATTTCTTCTGTTACGGTTTTACTTGACATTATTACCAAATATTCAGCTGTCTCAGGGTATAAATTAAATGTTAGCAAAACGGAATTTTTCCCTTTGAATGTGCTTTGTACTCCCGATATGTTACCTTCACCTGATATTATTTGGCAAAAAAGCAAGTTGAAATACCTTGGCATTTGGTTTTCATCCTCATTACATGATACATTAAAATTAAATTCTAATTTTATATATGGATATGTCAAACAGAAAACTTCTAAATGGTCTCCCCTTCATCTTTCCTGGTGGGAGAGAATGGAATCTATTAAAATGAATCTTGCCCCAAAAATATTTTATTCTCTTGCTATGATCCCCAATCAATTTCCATTAAAATTTTATAAAGATATTGATAAACTATTGTCCAAATTTCTTTGGAATAATAAACCTCCTCGTATTGCTTATAAAAAATTGAAAATTCCTAAATGTCAAGCAGGATTTGCCCTCCCTGATTTTTATTTGCACCATAAGGCCTTTATCTTAAAACAGAGTCCGTTGTGGTTTAATACCTCATCTCTTATTAAGCCTCCTATCTGGTTTTATATCGAACAATCACTTGTAAAACCTTTCTCATTACCCTCACTGTTACCCATGTCTCATACCTCTAAGGTTGTACATTACTCGTCCATAATCAAATCATCCAGATTGATTTTTAATGATTTGGATTCTAATTTTGCCTCTCCTCTACTTTCTACGGTACATTTGTCACTATGGCACAGTGCTCTAATAAAATTAAATAGAACTGTCACTTTTTGGTCCTCGTGGATTGCCAAAGGCATTCTCTATCTCAAAGATGTTTTTTCTGATGGTGCTTTTATTCCCTTTGTTCAACTCCAATTACACTTCAGCTTGCCAAAGTAGGATTTGCTGAAATACCAATTTTTGTGTAACTCCATTTTAGATTCCTTCCCAGATGGTGTTCCATCTACTTTTTCATCTGATTTTATAATTTACCTCAATACTGTTTCTGCATCTACTAAAGCAGTTTCTGTATTTTATAAAAAACTTACCTCATCAATGGGCACCAACATTGATGTTATTTCCACTTTTTGGAATGCTGAACTTTCCATTTCCCTTTCTGTTGACTCTTGGTCATTAATTTGGACCAATAGTATTTCTGGTTGGTTACCAGTTTCACTTTATCAAACTAATGCATATATTTTGTTTAATTCCTTATGGACTCCATTACGTTTATTTTGTGCTCATTTATTACCATCAGATCTCTGTTGGCATTGTAAATTGAGTCCTGGATCTTTGCGTCACATGTTATTTGACTGTCCTGTTATTATGAACTTTTGGTCCGAAGTTTGGCATGTAATATTGAAAATCTTGCCTATTTCCGATATGCTCTCTAATAAATTATTAATTTGCAAATCAGTTGTTTTGACACACCCGCTTGAAGATGCTGAGGCAAAGTTATTTAATTTTTTGGTTTCAGCTGCGTTCAAATCAATTACCTTTTGTTGGAAGGATGCTACTTCTCTTTCATTTCATGCTTGGTGGTCATGGATTATTTTTACAAGAAGAGGTGGTCAATTGTCATTGCAAGGTGTTCATCATAATTCTATTTATTATCAATCTTTTTGGTCCCCTATTGATTCATATTTATTGTTGTGACTCATGTTATTTATTGCTAACTGCTTTACCTATTTATTGCTATACTTATTTTTAATATGTTATTGGTAACTCTATTTATTAACTTTATTATGCTATGAAATGTTCTACTCCCTTCCCTTCCCCCCCTTGACTTTGGTTTTTCCTGTGATTGAATATTGCATATTGTATAGCACTTTTTTTTATGACTATTATTTGTGATTGCTCTTGATTCATTATTTGTACTTTTACTGATATGGCATATAGTTTTCTGTTTTGTCTCTTTGTGTCTTTTTTCTGTAAAAAATTCAATAAAATCATTTTTGAACTAAAAAATAGAGCACACTCCAAAGGTCAATAAGAACAGAGTCAAATGTCCAAAAGAAATAATCCTAAAAACTGTTCTTTGTGTTTGATTCCTGATAAACGCCACACCGGACTTACGGTGCCGTTATCATGTGACAATTTACCCCAATGACAGTGACAGTTAAAAATGTCCACCCCTCCAATTCTTCTACAGTAAATTGAAGACATGTTTTGCTTTTACACCCACCTATGAAATAAGTCTATCATTTGAGGGGTTTGACAATGAGCAATTTATGTAAATTGGAGAGAGATTGAAACGTGCTAAGATTCAGGTGTCACTTGAGTTTGAAATCAAAGGTTGCATACCAGGATAAGGACACCCACCAAAAAGTATCCATTATATTTACACAAGTCCTGCTGGTAAACCATGAAGGTCAGAAGTACCATCTGACCTACAGTTTTTATTGATCTGAAAAATCGGCAATAGTGATCAAACTCAAATGCTATTTTACTCATCTCATCCAAAGACACAGGGGGCCTAATCATCTTACTCTCATATAGCTGGATCAGATGTTTGATCCACGCATCACTGTAACATTGCAATTACATTAAAAACCATGTCTGCTTTCTATCTTATTCATCAAGGACTATTTTTGGGATTCTTTATGTTATAATTGGAAAGTAAAGTTACTGCTTTTTACCTGCTGAAATAGGGCTCCATTCAATTTCAGTTGAAGAACAAAGTTATTTATAAACAAATACAATTCTAACTTTGTCCCACTCTTGAAGAAAATTAATTTAATTAGCAGTACCAAATAAAAGTTATGAAGGCTAAGGTTGCAATAATGCCACTTCATTCTCTATACATTATCTACTTAAAGACAGCTTAAATAGTTGTTTTCCCATTTTCTATACAAAAAACCAATGCAAGATGGTCACTAATGTCTTTTTTAGTATTTTTAAAGTTACTCTAGGTCATACATAGTGACAGACTCGCAAAAGCATAGTATTGACTGAGAGATGAGTGGGTGTTATTGGTTGCCCTGTGGAAAGCATGCTATTCAGAACTTGTAAGTCTGCTGAGCTACACACTGACAGCAGTGATTAACATATCCTATCTCTTCTTTTCTTAGATGTTTGGTGGACACACGGTTTCCTCATCAGAGTGATCATGCATAAAATTCGAATTAAAATCACCTGTTTCAATTATTAAGAATCCGGATAATAATTTAAGTCGAATATTAGTGATTGTAAATCCTTTTCTGTTCCTTAGGAAAAGGATTAATATAAATATTAAGTTTGAGAAATTGAGGTGTATTCCTGGTGAGGTTGTAATCTTTACTGAATATAACTTCATGGGGTTACATTTTGATGAATATAAGTATGGAAGGGAAGCATTTGGGGGTTAATTACGAGTCTGGCAGTTAATGGACCGCCAGACTCACTGGGGTGTGGCAGCGGTCTTCTTACCACCCTATTACAACTAGGGCTGCCCTGGGACTGCTACACCCGCCAGGGATGAGAGATCCCTGGTGGCGGTGCAGCAGTCTTGAGACTGCCTAATGCTTAGTGGGACTTCCGCCGTGGTCAGCCCAGCATATCATGAGTTTCCTCTCCACCGCAGTATTCATGGCAGTTCCACCTTCATGAAAACTGTGGTGGAGAGGAAACAAAGGAGGCCCTACAGGGTCCTCTTGTGCCTATGGACCATGATAATGTGGGGACATATGTTGGGCCCCTGTGTGCATGCACCCTAGTACCTGTATGGCATGGACTGCAGCAGTTCATGCTGTTGGTATATAATCAAGATCATATGTAACCTTTTGATAGGGACTTTTAATGCCGGAATTCAACGTTGAGGTCACCCTTATTGCCTGTTCATTCTTGATCATTAGATTCAGGATTACTCATGCAGTTTATTTTCCAAATATGCTTTTTAAAGACGGTAGACATTAATATACCAGCACTGTACTCACTCTTCAATTGGTTATTTGAAGTTTTTTTTATTATGAGTTTTCATTTGTCTCTTTTGTGTTCTTTTAGTGAAAGTGTGGGGTATAATCCCAGGCTTAGATTGTGATTATTTTTCTCATGTTCAATATTTGCTAATGTTTTAAGGGAGTGTTGTTGAAGGAGGGGGTGATATTACATCCGAAATCTCAGGCATATGGGCGGGGCATGAATTTGCACTTCGTGCACTATTTGACTATTGTGCATGAGCTTAAAATCTCGCAAAGAGCGACTGCATTTTTAGCTCCCTCTCATGATTGTCCTTTTTTGGATAAGATTAGTTTTTTCTGTACTTCTGGGAATTTAGCACAGACGGTAGAGAGTGGTTTCGTCAATCATGGGGAAACACATACAGCTAGCAGCATTCCTTTCTGCTTCACCTTTTGCTTAGTGATAAGGAGAGTTGAAGCTTTTTATCAATCTCTATCACACGCAGGGCAAGTGTGAAGCAAGTCTAACTGTAATTCAAGCTTGCACAAATGTAGATTCAAAGCCCTAACTGTTGTGTCACTGATGTGTCTAGTGCGTCCATTATTAGTTTCAAGGTGGATCGCTTTCACCCCGAGTTATTAACTATGTGATTATCATCTCTACAAATACGTTGAAAGTTACAACCCATTTCTAAAATCTGAAATCTTAGTCAATGCCCGTATGGGTCCATTCAGTGGCTACGACTGAATGAGGGATACAGTGATAATACATTATCACAAGCCCCTGAACACTGAGTGCGGGAAGATGGGGGCTGAGGGGAGGAGAAAAACCTGTTATACTCTACAAGTGCAAACTGCATACCAAGGGGCAGATGTATCAAGATACCATTTAGCGATTCTCAAATAGCAAATCTTAAGGAATCGCTATTTGAGAAGTGCAAAATGGTATGTATGTCGAAAATCGCTATTTTTAAGTGATTTCTTAACATTCATTAATTGCGATTAGCAAATTGCTAATCGCAATTAAGGAATAATTTCCCATTCATTTCTATGGGCCAGGAGGCCCATAGGAATGAATGTGAAATTATTCTCAATTAGCAATTTGCTAATCGCAAATTGAGAATAATTTCAAGGGTGCAAGGGGGTCTTAAGGACACCCTGCTGCACCCCTGAATTTGACATGTGTGCGCATATGGCGCACATACATGCCCTAAGGGCATGTATGAGCGTCATATGGCACCTTTAGAATTTAAAAAAAGTGCATTTTGAGAAGAATTCGCCAATTACCACCAACTACAAGTTGGTGGTATTTTGCGAATTCTTAGTCAAAAATCGCAACACTAAAATGCTTAATACATTTCAATTAAGAAATCGCAATTTGCCATTTCTTAAAAACCACGCAATATTAAGGAATCGCAATTTGCCATTTCTTAAAAACCACGCAATATTAAGGAATCGCAAAATTTGCGATTCCTTAATATTGCGAGGCTTTTTGCATGATACATTCCAATTCCCGTTTTTTTTGCCGCAAACGCTGCTATTTTGCGAATCGCAGCGTTTGCGACAAAAAAAACGGATGATACATCTGCCCCCAAGTCACAGCCCAGCAGCTATCTCTTCAAAATAGAAGTACAGAAAAAGAAGTAGAGCATGGCAGGAAAAGAACGCCAGGTGCTGGCAGGTAAAGTCTTCTAAATGTGAATCCTCTTTCTGACATTTACTGCTCCTTTGACGATGGTGCAAAGGCCTTACCGCCAACTGGGCAAATATGTCCAAGGTAACTTAAAGAGAATTAAATGTTCACTCCTACCCATATATTATAAGCCTTTCTAAGACATTGATACAGTGCTGCAGGTCACTGCAAACACCACCTTAATGTCCTACTCTGTGGACTTTCTTCAACCTTAGAGGCCTGGGCGGCAAAAAATGTCAGCAAACGAACAGTAGAGCAGCTCCAGCACACCACTAACACACCAAGAGTACAGAGGCAGAATGAAATTACAGTGTGCCAAACTCAAGAATATCCACTGCGAATTCTGTTGTTGAATCTAGAAGAGAGGAAGAAGAATGTAGATCAAACTGGCAAGCATTTGGTGTGCATGGGGTCTGTGAGGATCTTGGGTAAACAGTCAGTATTTCCCTAATTCAACAATGCCCACTCACTTACTATAGCGATGTAGCATTTGTTTAAAGCATTCTCTTGGATCCCAGGCTAATGAGTCATGGCCGACACAGTAAATCTTTCGTCTGGGTGCTGAATCACTGCTGGCGAATGGTGATGATGCTAATGCATGTCAGTACACTGAAGGGTTCCCTGATGCTCACCAGTAGAAGGTAGGACTGATGAAGGACAGGGGAAGTAGAAAGTGAATGCCTTTGGCAATTCCAGAATTCCTTAATGGAATTCCATAGTGTAAACCGTCCATATCATAATGGCAACCCAACATTTTCCTTTGAAAGCACTTTCAATTAGTGCATGTCACCCTTAATTGACACCCTGTATAGTATAAAAATACATCCATCACTGAAAGTCATTAGGTCAGAGTACAAATACAATGAAAAAATAGACCTGGATAGTCTGTATAGATGCTTTACTTTGAAGATCACCCATCACCTAATAAGGTCATAAATATTGATCTCAAGGAGTGAGAATTTCAGAGGCTGCCCTCATAGTATGGACCAAGATCCCACCTGGGGACAAAAATACACCTTTTTGTAATCACCCTCATTTTATGATGAATGTTATTGCTGAATTAGTGTATGCACTCTGACCCCTAAAACATGCAGAAATTTGCTAATCCCGGATTGGCCTATTTACCTTTCCTATAACACCAGCATATGTGGTGCAGAAAAACCGCCTATGGAACTGAAAGTTAAATGCTACCTGTGAATTGTAGCACTTATTGTGCCATCCACTAGTGTGACAAGTAAAACTTGGCTTCAAGTATACCAGTGTAGCCATACTGCTGCAGTTTAAAGCTACAGCCAAACCTGTCAAAATAATGGGTTTGACAAGGGAGAAAAACCTCTTTTTTAAAAATATGAATACATCGTTATTTTGTGGGCTTTTACCTCACAAGACAAGGTGCATGGTATTTAAAAGCAGAACAAGGAGAAATTTGATATGACCATGTCCCCACAATTACTAGCTGCCAATAGGAGTACAGATTAAAATATTATTTCTCTATCTCAGGTTTGGGAGCAACTAGAATAATAATTCAACCTCGCTTTTTAATATTTATTAAATGTGCTATTCAATTTTGAAGTTGGATTTTGAAGAACATTTAGAAAAATATTTTTATAAAGTTACCTTTTCCCTGCCTGAAGCTTATGGATGCTAATTTGCATTAGTTCTCAAGCTGCTGAAAATCAGTTAGTTGACCTTAATAAACTTTCAAAACTGCTCCTAAAGCAGGGGCAAGGGCCTGGGAGTGGGGAGGTGTTTCCTTCCCCCGATAGAAAGGTCAGTTGGGATGGGCCTGGGAATTTAACTTCAGAGGGGCCTGTCCTGCCATAGTAGATGTTAAGTGACACATGGAAGGGCCCCCGGCTTTGTCCCCAAGTCAAATTGGCAACAAATCCAATGGGAGAAAAGTTACCTTCAGAACTGGGTTTGAGTGACCACTCAGGAGTGGACTGCTCATTCATTCACTAGTTGGTGCCAGACATTAATGTGCTACCTTAGGATACCCATCGCAGAAGAATTTCTGGGCCTATGTAAGAACAGAGGAGGACTGCACCTGCATTGTGAGACCTGTGAGGAGACCTTTTCACACATGTACCCAGGACAAAGAAGTGGACTCGAGATTCAGTTTGCTAAACTCTTGTGTGGCTACAGGCATATAACATGCTACACGAGACATTTTTCCTGAAGTGACCAGCTAACCATTATCGATTGGGCTGGATGCTGCTGTTGGCTTTTACCTGACATTATGATAGTACCTACATGTCTTAGTGTGAGGTCCTGGGGGCCTTAGGAATGTTCTACTGTAATTGTTTGGGCACCAAATAAAAGTTTGGAAACTTTTGAAACTATTCCTTCAGAAAACCAGAGGGACCCGCTGAAAATAAGTATCTAACCAGTAGTTCGAAAGCAGCATTTTGGATTTCAGCTTCATCCTGCTCAAATATCACTGCAACCCCGGAAGAATGGCTAATTCCAATTCTACTCTGGGATTAGAAGATTTTCAGGGAGAAATCTTCAAAGCACCAAAGGAACAAACCTGCTCCAGGGATCCAACCTTTGGTTCAACGGCGGCAGCTACTGTTTCGGCGGCAACTCACATGGGGGGGGAGGGGATTTTTCTTCTCAAGAAGTGATAATGTCCCACCTTGTCTTGGTACTTAGAAGGAATCTCTACATTTATCTTCCAGAAGGTTACCAAGTCTCTTTCTGAAGTGGGACTCAGAATCTTTTTTAAACTTCTGACTTCCAGACTTTCATCAGGACCAATGCACTTGGTAAATTCAACCTAGGCTCCTTCGCAGTCAGCCTAAATTGCACCTTGTCTACTGATACACTTAACCATCATTGCACTTGAATTTTTCTTGGCACTTTTTCCACTTCTATTTATTAAAATTCATATCACCAGTTCTCCTGATTGGGCATTTGTAATTTAACATCATTTTCCTTATTAAAGTTTCTCCTATTTCCATACATTTCAAGTAGTTCATTGTGTAGTGTCCCTGCCTTTTTATCTCCTTTTTTTTCCAAATATACTTCTTAATGCTTTTCACATATCCTCCAAGTTAAGCCTGTCTACACAGTTTCATAGTTACCAGGAGTTGAGCTCAGGTTTACACTGCTGAAACCTCTTACTGGTGCTAACAGTGTGGTGACTATTACTTGTGGTGGGCTTCCATCCACCCCGTTAAATAATCTACTTTCTTATATCATATAAACCAGGGGACAAAGGGAAGGAGAAGCTAGTTACTCTGAAAGTATGCAGAGTATCATCCATACCAGTGCTCCCCAAACGTTTCAGAACCATTACTCAATATTTAGAATTACCAACTTTTGTGATGCACCTGGCTCTAATTGACATGAGATCGGGGATTTTTTATTGCAATAACAGAAATTGTTCTTAAACATCATGACCTTGACAATGCCCTTCAAATATGACTTTGGGCAAGATATTGGCCCTAGATTGGTGAAAAGTGTCAGTACAATGTAGCTTTCCGAAACGCTGACCGGAAGAAGGTAGGACTGATGAATGAAGGGGAGTAGAAAGTGAATGCTCCTCACAACCTTGATCATGTCCTTTGAGATCAGTTGTGGCCAAGATATTGATCTGCCTATAACTCGTTTCATAACATGGGAATGCATATAACTCGCCACACTGCCATGCACTGTGTTCTTAGAAATTATACCATTTCAGATGTCATAAGTCTTATTATGACTGCTATGATTTTACATGCTATGTTATATATTATGCAAAGGTATTACCAAAGGATGGAGAAATAGTGAGTTATAGTTAATCTAGTGTGGTGCTTGATGGAATAAGAATGTGTACGGAGGTGTGCGATGTATAGTAAATTGAAGGTGGTGCATCGATTATAAACGTAACTTATTACTAGTGATTAGTAAATTAGAAATTTAAGTTATACTTATAACTTTATAATTTCTCCCATTTGTGCAGATTAATGTGGGTTTATATATAAAGAGTAAATAAAGTTTATCGAACTATAACTTAGATTTAACCTTCAGTTTTTTCATTATATTAAATATTCAACAAATTTTACCTTCATTTGGACATGGAAACTTATAATGAATTGGTGAGTGATGCCACTTATTTACTGGTGGTCACCTTGGTTGTTTTAGGGATAGGTTGGTGTTTTTGGTAGCTTTATAAGACGGCTTTCTTTCTCTGTTTGATTTTCGTTTTTTTGGTTTATGGTTTTATTTTTTTCTCTTGTATTTTTACTTCTCTGGTTTTAGTATTGCTGATGGGTGCTCCTTGATTGTATAATCACCTCTCGGGTGTGGTGATTGGTTCTAGGAATGCTTTGAGACAATTGTCATGGACAGGGTTTCCCGGTAATTATAGATACAAGTTTTGTCCTTCTTCGATAATACAACCGAATAGTGTCAAGTGGATTTGTATACAGTGGCGTAGACTGGAGTGTTGCACATTGGAGCGACATACAGTCTTATAGTATACAGTGAAGTGCTGTACAGATCACTGACAGAATATAGAATACAAGAATATCGACTTACCAGAATATCGAAGTAAAAATATAGAATGACAGAATATCAACTGCCTATCTACAAACAGGTAAGTGCAAAACTATAGAGTAAAAAATATCAATGCTAAAAATATAGAATGCTAAAACACTGAATTTTATAAATCTCTTAAAAATAATATAACATTAATTACATAATAAATATAATTAAGTAAAACATACTCAAAATTAAGTAAAAAAGGTCAAAATTAATAAATAAAAAATGTAATCTAAAAAAATAAACATTTTTATATACATATATACACCGATAATATAAGTATAAACTAAATTATATATAATAAGTTAAAACATTAAAAATATATATTATTTTAATTAATATTTTACAGTACATTAAATATAACAAGAGTGAAAACGTTGCAAAACGTAGGGGATAAAATTACTATTTCCACTCCAGCGAGTGGTGCGGTAGGTAAGTGTTGGATAGCGGGTAAGAAAAAATTACTATTCCCACTCCACCAAGTGCAACAGTAAGGAAAGTGTTGGATAGAGGGTGGGTAAAAATTACTATTCCCACTCCAGTGAATGCAACAGTAGGAAAAGTGTTGGATAGCGGCTGGGTAAAAATTTCTATTCCCACTCCAGTGAGTGCAACAGTAGGGAAAGTGTTGGATAGCGGGCGAGTATAAATTACTATTCCCACTCCAAACAGTGCAACAGTAGGGAAAGTGTTGAATAGCGGGTGGGTAAAAATTACTATTCCCACTCCAGTGAGTGCAACAGTATGGAAAGTGTTGGATAGCAGGTGGGTAAAAATTACTATTCCCACTTAAAACAGTGCGACAGTAGGGAGAGTGTTGGATAGCGGGTGGGTAAAAATTACTACTCCCACTCCAGTGAGTGCAACAGTAGGGAAAGTGTTGGATAGCGGGTGGGTAAAAATTACTATTCCCACTCCAGTAAGTGCAACAGTTGGGAAACACACAACCCACACCACATAAAATTCCACATAATTAATATGATTATCAATCGATCAATAAATATAAATCAATTACCAATTAATAAGTATTAACAATACATTAATTATCAATACCAATAAATAATAAATATTAAAAATTATTTACCAATTAATAATTAATACAATTAATATAATTATCAATTAATCACCTAATAAAAAGTCATTACCATTTTATAATTAACAATAAATGATCAATACCAATAAATACAATTTAATAATTACTTACTTACAATTAAATTATTTCCCACCCTATTCCCCTATAAACCCACAACCCTGTCCTCAAAAAAGTACACTTTTAACATATTATTAAATTGATTATTAATATTTAATTTCAAATTAATAACTATTTAATATTTTGTACACACTAAACATAATTACCAATAAATTAATATTTATTTGTAATCAAATTATTATTTTTTAACTAAGTAATTAATTAACACAATTAAAAATATAAATAATTAAATACAAAATTATCAATTAAATAATTAATTAATTAATTAATTAATTTAAATTAAATAATTACCCACCCTATTCCCCTATAAACCCACAACTTGCTACAGAATAAAAATACAGAAAAATTAACATATAATTAATTCATTCAAATAAAATCTTAATTAATATATTATAATTAAATTACTTCCCACCCTATTCCCCTATAAACCTACAACCCACTAAGGAACTAAAATACGCAAAAATAATTTAACATAAACTTCATTACTTTAAAAAAATTCCAACATACTTTACAAACATAATATATACTTTTAACACATATACTAACACTAAAAAGAAAATCAATATTTTTAACAACCATATTATGACTTTCGATATTACTAACTTCGATATTATTAACAACTATATTTTTTTAATATCCTGCACCACTATATTTTTGTGAGTCGATATTTTGGCAATTCTATATTTAAAATTCGATATTTTGGCAACTCTATATTTAAAATTCAATATTTAGACTGTTCACCGTGCTGTACAGTGCAGTGACGTGGAGTGTAGTAGAATGGACTGGAGTACAGTGGAATAGTGTGGAGTGGGGTAGTGTGAAGTGGTTTAAAGTGAAGCAGTCAAATAGCATAGGGGCCAATTACGATGGCAGAAAGTCCTCCACCGCCGGGCCGGCGGTGAGGACCGCCGGCCAGATGGTGGCGGACTTCCCGCCATCAACCTGAATATTCCCACTGCCAAATTAGGATGGCGGTGGGGAATGGGAAAGGTACCTTTCCACCCTCCTTGCGGGACTAGGTACAATGGGGCTACGGCGGTGGTGCCGTGCAGGCACCGCCGTGGGCATTAGGATATCTGTCTTTTTTGGCGGCGATGCCGCCGCAAAAAGACAGGCGGTGAATGCCTTTGGGGGCCCGTTGCGGGCCCCCGGGGGGTGGGAGGGTGGGGTGCTGCACGTGGGGGTACCTATGGTACCCCCTGCATGTGCATGTACATATGCATGTACAATGTGGCAGGCACCACGCGGTGCCTGTCACGTTGTACATACATATGTATGTAATACATGGCCGCGGACACGGATTGCTGACGGAGTGAGCGAGTGAGCGAGTACGAGACGTAAGTGGGCGAGGTAGCGGTTAGGGGAGGAGTTGAGGAGTCGAGCGTCCAGAGCGGGGTACGGCGAGCAGTTCTGAGCACCTCGGAGGCACGGGTTGTCTCCGTGTAAACGGGCCAAAACCTTGCCAGTGCGAGTTTCGCGAGTCCCACGAGAGACGCGGAGGTCGGGTCCGAGGTGCGGGGGTTTTGAGTGCCGCCACTACACAGTCGTTGTGGCCGCTGCTACCACTGCTACCAGGCGAGGAAGCGGACAAGGAAAGGAAAAGCGAGGACAGCCTGGAGGCGGAGGCATAGATTCAAGGCAAGGTCGGTAAGGTAGGGGTTTTTTAGTCTTGTAAGTGAGGAGAGAGTGGTGGCGGCGTCTGCTTGTCTGTACACAAAGTGTGCACCTTACTTAAAGCGAGCCCCGGGTAAGCTCTCTTCCCCCTAGACCCCCCGCCCTTAAAACCGCCTGCAAAACCACCCAGCAGGTCCTACACCACCTAGGGTCTTTTCTGTTTTCCTCGACCAGTGTATGTGCAGGCACCAGGGTTGCGCTTCACTCAGCAACCGCGCCTCGGTATTCGACCTAAGCCTGGTTGTTTTGTGTCACCGTTCCTTGTTTCTGCTCTGTCCTGCCCCTGCCCCTGCTCTCACGCCGATCCCCCCCCCTGCCATCCATTCGCCCAGGGTCTCTGCTTGCAAAAGTCCTCTCAGTCCTCTAAGTCTTTGTCCTGCTCCCCCCGCCCCCCCATACACTCAGCCTGCTTTCATCGCTGTTGGTACCACACCCCAATTGCAGCTGGGCCGCGACGGCCCTTTTCCCCCATCGTAAGACCCCTTTGGCAGTGGGGCTGCATCGGGGGGGGAGAGGTGCCCAGCGTGGGCCTGAGGCGAGAGGGCAACAGGGATCATCAGACAGGTGCCAACAGGCGGGGGACAGGTTAGGGACTGAGTGTGCGGGGAGTGCCACATGCTTAAACCCTGGCCACGTAACCTGGTTGGCTAGGTTCATGACAACATAGTCCTAAGACAAGTCAAGACCAGCAGTCCGTCTTGGAGGGACCATTTAGGGTTTTGCGACTTAGCAAAATATCAAGCAAAATAAAACTACAATCAAGCAACCACAACCAAGCAAACCTAAGTAAACGCTGCTGGCAACATAGAGAGAGCTTGAAAGACATCTCCTCCCGTTCAAGCCTATTTTTTTACTGGCTTGAACAGCCCCTCGAACAACCCTTCAAACATCAAGAGGATGAGATCAGGGAAACAAGAAAACCTCCGCCCATAACAAAACAGAAGAAACTTAAACATTCGGAAATCGTTGCGGAGCACCCTCCTGCTGTCCCTGTGAGTCCACAGACCGCCAAGGCCACACTGAAGGTCCCCAAATCCCTACAAAATGAATGGCAATATTCAAATAACACGGGTATGGTCCCCTTATGTGTTCCATCCTCGAACGGCTTAAAATCCCACACCCTTCTGGACTTCTTTAAAAAAGCTCCGGGTGGGGCCAAGTTGACCTCTCCTTTTCAATCCCCAGAAGTAAATAAGCCATGTGTGATCAAGCGAGCTGCAGACCCAAACACGCTCCCATTCCAATTGCAGCCATCATCAATCAACAAACCTGCTCCTGTCACGGACATGTACATTTTTGGCTCCCCACTCGTTGTCCAGAACACCGTCCCGGAGGACCTGTCTCGGAGAGCCTCTCAAAATTCACCACCAAGTCCCCAACCAGCTCCAAGTCAGCCTCCCCTCCAACATGACCTCCACAAGCAAGAGGTTTGCCTTAGTCAATCACCACCTCTGACACGCACGGGGAGAGACTTTCAAAATGTACTACCAAGAGGTTTGCCCTAGTGAACCGCCTCCTCTGACTTTAACCCTTAACCAAAACCCCCAAGCACGGCAACCTCAGCAATCAGTGAAGTCTTCAACCCCCTTACCCCAAACCCAGGGAGTGCCTAGGGAGGGCCCCCTAGAGCCACATTCTCACTTAATTTTTGCACAAATACATGCACAAAAGGTCCCTGTATCTAATTTTGATTTACTCAGTTCTCCCACCTCCCACGCCCCAAGTCCCCCAGAGGGAAGTGTATACTCGACAATCCCTCAACAACATTCTTGCGCATCACCAGCGGAAATAAGAGCCTCCCCAAAACCATCCCAAAAAATTGCCTCCAATAATCAACTGTTAGCGGACTTGTCCATTTTTTTTTTTAAATCCCCAGAACTCGCCTAACTTAACATCAAAAACAGAGTCACAGTCAGATGCCCTTACAAAATTGAGTATTTGGCCCCAATTATTACTTACTTTTCAATAAACAGTTATCGCTTTAAATTCTCACTCGGACAAACTGGACACTCAGGTTGACCTGCTGAACACTCTAGCACTGTTCACAGCAGGGATCGATAATAAATTGGACAAACTAAACAATCTAATTGTAGGAGCACAATCATCTTCCAAACTAGTGCAATCGGTCTGGTGTTGCTCGCCCATTATCGACTCGCTATCCTCGCTTCCGGCCTTTCTATCTACCGTCATAAGCGAGGTCAAGCAATTGAAGGGAGACAACCGATCTGAATGTTTTCATCAGCCAAACCAAAAGTCTTCAACTGTGATCCCTGAACTATTCAACCCTCCGCATGGCTCAATGGCCGCGCCACAGTTGAGTGGGGTGGCAGAACCTTTGGTAACTGAGACTGTCCATCGAGAGGTCCCTCACTGTTCCATAACAACAAATCAATTTCATCTTTAAACATTCAGACATCGAGCAGAGGCCTGTTGGACTTGGGCCTTCTGGCAGGGTCACCCCTGAACTTTTTGCCTTGAAATTATAGTGATTTCTGGTCTTTGCGCACTTTGACACTGTGGCGCAGTGTAAAGTGCGTGCTCTCCCTGAGTGCGTGTGTGAGATTGGCCTGCCCTCCCATAGGAATGCATGGGGAATGTCTGTGTCCCTGGTAGTTCCTGGTGCGTGAGGTGTGCATGGTCAAGTTTGGTATGTGTGAACTCGGGGGAGTGAATGCTGCGAGATGGTGTATGCCGCAGGTATGTGTCTAGTAGGGAAGCGCCATTTCTAGACATGGCTGTACGTGTGCTGTGAGGGTGCTGGCGTGTGATTGGCTGGAGCTGGCTGGGATGCCAGGCTCCAGGAAGTCTGTGTGGGTCTGCCCCGGTGGTGAGTGGGAGATTAGCATGAGTGATGTGTGGGAGGAGTGTACCTGTGTCCTGGATGGGCTGGGTTTTCCCCACACAATGCTGGCTCCGCCCCCCTGTGGTGTGACTGATGACCCTAGCCCTGCCTGTGAATAGAATGGGTGGTTGGGCCATCAACAGTACTCCCAGACCAGCTGCGACTGGTTCTGCCCCCACCCTGCACCTAAAGACAAAGAGAAGGGTGTATAAAAGAGGGGCTGTGACCCCATGAAAATGTTCTTGTTTGCTGCTTGAATCTGCCAGGGGCGTGCTGCTGCTTGGGCTCAGGGATGGCTTGCCTCCCTGAGCCCTGCCCAGCCCCTGGCTTGCTGATGGACCCCTGATGGACTTTTGTTGCTCTTTGTGCCTTCCTAGCGCCTGGGAGCGCTGTATTTCTTTCCTAGCGCCTGGGAGCGCTGTATTCCTTTTCTAGCGCTTGGGAGCGCTTTATCCTGCCTATTGTGCTGGGAGCGCTGTTTTCATGCCCCCAGCGCTTGGGGGGCGCTGTATTTTATTTGGCTCGTGAGCCGAGATTCGCAGGAGCCTACCCTGCATGGTGCCCGATTTTCTTTACATTCATTCACGGGTGCCACCCCGCTATCAGTGCCTCGCGGGTGCTCACCCCGCTATCCACGATGTATTTCGAGCGTGCCTACCCCTCTCTGTGCCCCGAGATTCACCGCCGCAAACCGCGGGTAAAAAGGAAGTCAGGCACCGTAGTGCCTGACGCTGGGCGGGACTTCCGGTCTGGAAAGGAAGTCCCGCCTGCCGCCGCGCAGGGATTGGCCGGCGCCCGACCAACGGAGAGAGCCCCGGGGCAGCCAGCAAAGTGCAGCACCGGAGAGCCCTGCCCGGAGGAGAAGAGCAGCGCCGGAGAAGAGACCGGTGAGTTTTTCCCAGAAGAGGGGGGGGCGTCGGGGCATATTACCGGTGCCCGCCCCTCCCCTCCAGTGAAAGGGCCAGTGTCGTTTTGAGTCCCCAGGAGGGGGACTCCAGCAAAGCAGGCAACATCTTGGGAAGGAGCCCGGAGAGGCTCAGGGGCCCAATTGTTTTTATTTCGAGTCCCCCGGGAGGGACTCCTACGATAGTGACGGGCCCAGAGAGGCTCGTGGGGGCATTGTTGGTTTGGAGCGCTGCAAGGCTCCCCCAGAGGGCCAACCCCTGCCACAGTTGTTCTCAGAGCCACGAGGGCTCCAGGCGGCATTTCTCTGTTTGGCGAGCCACAGAGGCTCAAGGGGGCACAGTAGTTTTACGAGCCCTGAGAGGCTCAGGTGAACATTTTATTTGTTCAGGGCCTGGAAGGCTCCAACGTTGTCCCCACCATTCTCACCAGTTGCCCAGCACTTTGTGGGCAACTGCCACGTTTAGGCTGGTGTACATTTGGCTTATTACAGCCTGCCCTGACTCTGAGACACAGGGCGTCCTAGCCCCAACAAGGCCAGTTGGCCTAGGGAAAGTCACAGTTGGTGACTAATGTGGATTTTGCTACTGTTACCTTTAGGTTCTGGCGCAGTGGCGCAACCTGGACTTTGTGAGTTCTACACTAAAGGTTTAGATGCTGTTATGATCTATGTCCTATTGCTTTTGGGTGTTAGGAAATGTACAATGTGTAGTATGTTTTGCGCACCCTGTGTTCTGCACCTCTGAATGTGTTGTTGATACATTATGTGCCCTGTTCCTTACACCGCTGAACGTGTGTTGATGCGTCATGTGTTCCTTACACCGCTGAATGTAGGTTCTGCATCATGTGTTTTGTCCCCAGGTCTATGCCCCTACTTGTATTGTGATACTGAGGTGGTTGTTCTTGCTAGTGCAGGTGGTGCTAGTAAGGTCCTGGTTCCCTGCGTGACCTGTTCCTAGGGTGGTTAGGATTGCGTAGGGGGGGACCTACCAGTTACCAGTGGGTACTGGTTTTGTGCTTTATGTCCTATTTTGTGTTACAGTGATCTTCTGTTATAAGTGATCCCAAGGGCTTGATACTAAGCTTGCCCCCTGACCAGAGTCCCAGGACCAGTGGACTCTATGGTGCCTTCCCTGCCAAATTGCTGGGACTTGTCTGATCTCCCTTGGCCCCTGGGGCCTCGCTGAAGTGTGCCTCGCTCGTTCCCCTCGGCAGCTCGTGCCGGCAGCCCGTCCAAGCCTCGAGCAGCGCCGCTCTCCCCTGAGCCGCGCCGCTTCGCTGGGTCGCCCGCATCCTGCCTCCCCCTCCTCTTCTGAGCCGCATACATTGGTCGCCCCAGAGAAACGCTTGTACCGTGCCGGCAGCCCGTCCAAGCCTCGAGCAGCGCCGCTCTCCCCGGAGCCGCGCCGCTTCGCTGGGTCGCCCGCTCAAGCTTACTAAGGAGGTCACTCGCATTATCCCGTGCAACCAGGACGGAAGGTACTGTCTGATAGGCTATGTTCTAAGTTCTAGGCCTACAAGTATTGTATTGTTACTTCTAAAAGTGCTGATTCCTGACAGTGGTCCAGGTGGCCCTGTCTTGTAAATAATCCCTTGTAAATTCTGCCCGTGCCTCTGGCACATTGTAAAGTGTGTTTTATCTAATGTGTTTTGGTGTAATACAAAGGCTATTTTTATAGAACCTTGTGTGGAGTTTCCTTTGTGGTGGGCCTTTGGTTGTTGTTGCTGGGGTGCATGCGCAAATACTTAACTTACATCGCCTCCAAGTTTAGCCTTGCTGCTCGCGCCACGTTACCTAGAGGGTGAGTAGGGGTTATCTTGGCGTGTAACTCCCTTGCCCTGACTTGGGAGTGGTGGTCTCTGACTGACTTTGGCGAAAGCCCTGGCCAGCCAGGGATCCCATTTTCAACATTGGCGGCAAGCGGTGGGATAAGGATTTGTGTTTGCGTTGTACCTTAGTAGCAGCTGGCTGCACCACAAAACTCTGCATTTTAGATAAAAACATTTTGGGGATTATTGTATGGAGTTTGCTAAAAATGTCATTTCTGCGGAAATGTGTTTCTTGTGCACTTTGAGTTAGGTGTCCCTAGCTCGGGAGGGTAGATCATCCCCCTAAGTGCAGTGTGTTTTCTGGATTCACCAGAAGGGTGGGATCCAGTGGTGGCAGCATAAGTGTGTCCAGTGCATGTGTCCCCCGTCCCTGCCCTGGAGTAATGGTACCTGTGTCAAGTGTGGTCAGGTTGAGAAGTCAGGGGTGGTAGAAACTGCCTTACCAGTCTGGGGAGGGGTGTGTGTGGATGAATGGTGTGTGGCACTGGATGTGTTTGTGAGTTCTCTGGATGGGGAGCTTGCTGAATGCTAGTTTTGTTCAGATACCTAAGTCCTGTGTGTTGAACTTTTCCCAAGAACGTCTGCAGATAGTGGAGCCTGCTTTTTGATTTCTGTGGTCTGTTGAGAGACAGAATTTTGGAGTTGGTAATGTTCTGGGAGGAGAGAGGCATAGGGGATGGAGTGATTCCAAAAGGAGTGTCTGAGGTGTCTTCCAGCCCTGCGTGGTGGAAGAGGTTCAGTGTAGCCCAGCTAGGTCTCGGTGTAGGGGCTCACGTCCTGTCTCAAGAGGAGAAGGAGTGGGTGGGACTGCATGTCTCCAGGTGCCCGAAACCCAGTGTCAGGGCCTGGAATGTTTCTAGAGGGAACATCAGGTCGGGGGCCTAGGCTGTACCAATAGGTCATTTGAGGAGGATCTTCCAGAGTGTCTGGAGAACGTGGAACCTCTGTAACCAGGGTTCCAGTAGTTCTGGTGTCTGGCAGTACCGCTCCAGTTGGGAGGGTGCAGAAGTCCAGATGGAGGGGTGCGAGGGGGATAGGTTCCCCAGTGGAAGAACCAGTGGGTCAGGGGCCAACCAGAAGGGTTGTGTCGCCAGGGAGTGACCATGGTGATGCCACTTCTGTCCTGAGTGTCAGGCAGACTTGTACACGACACATTAGTTGTGTCACCCTCAAGGAAGTCCTGGTGCGCCAGGCATCTGACCAAAGGGTACGTCCCTCGGTTGGGGAGCCAGTAGCCGGTGTTTCCGGATCTGGACGTCAGGGCAACTGTATGTAGTGTCCTGAAGTTACAAGAGGGAACTCCTGCCTGATGAGAAGGAACCAGGTAAGCTGTATGGGGTATTGACCTGCAGTGGTTGCCTTGCTGCTGAAGGAGGAGAGAAAGTCTTAGATTTTTGTTTTCAACTTGTAGAAGTCCTGGTGCGCCAGGCATCTAACCAAAGGGTAGCGTCCCTGGGTTAGGGAGCCAGGTTCAGGTGTTGCCTGTCCTGGACGGCAGGGCGACTGTAGCCAGTGTCCTGGCCGGTTTGTCTTCTAGGGGTACCCCTGTGAACACAGGTGGGGCTCATCTTAAGTGAAGAGACCCTGTGTTTCCCAGAAGGGGTGGTACAGGCCTAGCAGGGATCTTTAGGGTTCTTGGCTGAGTGTTGTGGTACTACCCTGAGAGCAGGTGGGGCCTACCTTAAGTGGAGGGACCCTGTTCTACAGTGGGAGGGTGCAGAACTCTGGAAGGGGGTCAGAGGAAGTCTGACCCCTGTGCATCCGGTGAATTTGAATCCCAGGTGGTAAACCAGTTGAGGGAGCTGTGACTCTGTCATGACCAGCCTGGTGTCCTGTAGGCACCGCACTAAGCCGCGTCTGCCTTCGGCCGCGCAGTCTATGCCGCTCGCCGTCCCCGTCTCGACGCGGTCCGCGAGCCGCCGCCTGTGCCGCATCTGGCAACCCGCAAAGTGCAACGCCTTACTACACCGATCTTGTGCTGGTCTGACTGTGGACACTGCTGCTGAGGAAGTCAGGTCCTAAACTGGTGGGAGAGTTGTGTTCTGGAGGGTGCTTCAGAAGTAGAGGTAGGGTGGGGCAATCGTGCCCGTGACCTCTGGTCAGCCTGAGGGTGCGGACCCTAGGTTGAAGGATCAGTGGTAGTTTGGAACTACACTGAGAAAGGAAGTGGAGAATGGCTATTGTAGGCCAGGGGTTACCACCCCCCACTCTGTGGATTGGCAAGGACCAGTGGTATCTGGGTGGCCTAGGGCCTGGTCCTAGCCGTGGACAGCTAAGGAGTACCAGTGGGGTAACCTAGTTGGGCCTGTGTTTTTTTTTTAAGGATGTGCTTGTCTTATGGATCAACTTGGCGTAGAACCGGAGGGTGTCCCTGCAGTGCGGGCCCGCGTCCGTGTTCTATCGCCCCAAGCAGGGAAGTCCATCACGGTGGTGATTGGCCTACCCTGCGTTTTGGCTGGAAGGGGGTCGTGTTGGACTTGGGCCTTCTGGCAGGGTCACCCCTGAACTTTTTGCCTTGAAATTATAGTGATTTCTGGTCTTTGCGCACTTTGACACTGTGGCGCAGTGTAAAGTGCGTGCTCTCCCTGAGTGCGTGTGTGAGATTGGCCTGCCCTCCCATAGGAATGCATGGGGAATGTCTGTGTCCCTGGTAGTTCCTGGTGCGTGAGGTGTGCATGGTCAAGTTTGGTATGTGTGAACTCGGGGGAGTGAATGCTGCGAGATGGTGTATGCCGCATGTATGTGTCTAGTAGGGAAGCGCCATTTCTAGACATGGCTGTACGTGTGCTGTGAGGGTGCTGGCGTGTGATTGGCTGGAGCTGGCTGGGATGCCAGGCTCCAGGAAGTCTGTGTGGGTCTGCCCCGGTGGTGAGTGGGAGATTAGCATGAGTGATGTGTGGGAGGAGTGTACCTGTGTCCTGGATGGGCTGGGTTTTCCCCACACAATGCTGGCTCCGCCCCCCTGTGGTGTGACTGATGACCCTAGCCCTGCCTGTGAATAGAATGGGTGATTGGGCCATCAACAGTACTCCCAGACCAGCTGCGACTGGTTCTGCCCCCACCCTGCACCTAAAGACAAAGAGAAGGGTGTATAAAAGAGGGGCTGTGACCCCATGAAAATGTTCTTGTTTGCTGCTTGAATCTGCCAGGGGCGTGCTGCTGCTTGGGCTCAGGGATGGCTTGCCTCCCTGAGCCCTGCCCAGCCCCTGGCTTGCTGATGGACCCCTGATGGACTTTTGTTGCTCTTTGTGCCTTCCTAGCGCCTGGGAGCGCTGTATTTCTTTCCTAGCGCCTGGGAGCGCTGTATTCCTTTTCTAGCGCTTGGGAGCGCTTTATCCTGCCTATTGTGCTGGGAGCGCTGTTTTCATGCCCCCAGCGCTTGGGGGGCGCTGTATCTTATTTGGCTCGTGAGCCGAGATTCGCAGGAGCCTACCCTGCATGGTGCCCGATTTTCTTTACATTCATTCACGGGTGCCACCCCGCTATCAGTGCCTCGCGGGTGCTCACCCCGCTATCCACGATGTATTTCGAGGGTGCCTACCCCTCTCTGTGCCCCGAGATTCACCGCCGCAAACCGCGGGTAAAAAGGAAGTCAGGCACCGTAGTGCCTGACGCTGGGCGGGACTTCCGGTCTGGAAAGGAAGTCCCGCCTGCCGCCGCGCAGGGATTGGCCGGCGCCCGACCGATGGAGAGAGCCCCGGGGCAGCCAGCAAAGTGCAGCACCGGAGAGCCCTGCCCGGAGGAGAAGAGCAGCGCCGGAGAAGAGACCGGTGAGTTTTTCCCAGAAGAGGGGGGGGCGTCGGGGCATATTACCGGTGCCCGCCCCTCCCCTCCAGTGAAAGGGCCAGTGTCGTTTTGAGTCCCCAGGAGGGGGACTCCAGCAAAGCAGGCAGCATCTTGGGAAGGAGCCCGGAGAGGCTCAGGGGCCCAATTGTTTTTATTTCGAGTCCCCCGGGAGGGACTCCTACGATAGTGACGGGCCCAGAGAGGCTCGTGGGGGCATTGTTGGTTTGGAGCGCTGCAAGGCTCCCCCAGAGGGCCAACCCCTGCCACAGTTGTTCTCAGAGCCACGAGGGATCCAGGCGGCATTTCTCTGTTTGGCGAGCCACAGAGGCTCAAGGGGGCACAGTAGTTTTACGAGCCCTGAGAGGCTCAGGTGAACATTTTATTTGTTCAGGGCCTGGAAGGCTCCAACGTTGTCCCCACCATTCTCACCAGTTGCCCAGCACTTTGTGGGCAACTGCCACGTTTAGGCTGGTGTACATTTGGCTTATTACAGCCTGCCCTGACTCTGAGACACAGGGCGTCCTAGCCCCAACAAGGCCAGTTGGCCTAGGGAAAGTCACAGTTGGTGACTAATGTGGATTTTGCTACTGTTACCTTTAGGTTCTGGCGCAGTGGCGCAACCTGGACTTTGTGAGTTCTACACTAAAGGTTTAGATGCTGTTATGATCTATGTCCTATTGCTTTTGGGTGTTAGGAAATGTACAATGTGTAGTATGTTTTGCGCACCCTGTGTTCTGCACCTCTGAATGTGTTGTTGATACATTATGTGCCCTGTTCCTTACACCGTTGAACGTGTGTTGATGCGTCATGTGTTCCTTACACCGCTGAATGTAGGTTCTGCATCATGTGTTTTGTCCCCAGGTCTATGCCCCTACTTGTATTGTGATACTGAGGTGGTTGTTCTTGCTAGTGCAGGTGGTGCTAGTAAGGTCCTGGTTCCCTGCGTGACCTGTTCCTAGGGTGGTTAGGATTGCGTAGGGGGGGACCTACCAGTTACCAGTGGGTACTGGTTTTGTGCTTTATGTCCTATTTTGTGTTACAGTGATCTTCTGTTATAAGTGATCCCAAGGGCTTGATACTAAGCTTGCCCCCTGACCAGAGTCCCAGGACCAGTGGACTCTATGGTGCCTTCCCTGCCAAATTGCTGGGACTTGTCTGATCTCCCTTGGCCACTGGGGCCTCGCTGAAGTGTGCCTCGCTCGTTCCCCTCGGCAGCTCGTGCCGGCAGCCCGTCCAAGCCTCGAGCAGCGCCGCTCTCCCCTGAGCCGCGCCGCTTCGCTGGGTCGCCCGCATCCTGCCTCCCCCTCCTCTTCTGAGCCGCATACATTGGTCGCCCCAGAGAAACGCTTGTACCGTGCCGGCAGCCCGTCCAAGCCTCGAGCAGCGCCGCTCTCCCCGGAGCCGCGCCGCTTCGCTGGGTCGCCCGCTCAAGCTTACTAAGGAGGTCACTCGCATTATCCCGTGCAACCAGGACGGAAGGTACTGTCTGATAGGCTATGTTCTAAGTTCTAGGCCTACAAGTATTGTATTGTTACTTCTAAAAGTGCTGATTCCTGACAGTGGTCCAGGTGGCCCTGTCTTGTAAATAATCCCTTGTAAATTCTGCCCGTGCCTCTGGCACATTGTAAAGTGTGTTTTATCTAATGTGTTTTGGTGTAATACAAAGGCTATTTTTATAGAACCTTGTGTGGAGTTTCCTTTGTGGTGGGCCTTTGGTTGTTGTTGCTGGGGTGCATGCGCAAATACTTAACTTACATCGCCTCCAAGTTTAGCCTTGCTGCTCGCGCCACGTTACCTAGAGGGTGAGTAGGGGTTATCTTGGCGTGTAACTCCCTTGCCCTGACTTGGGAGTGGTGGTCTCTGACTGACTTTGGCGAAAGCCCTGGCCAGCCAGGGATCCCATTTCCAACAAGGCCCACTAAATCCTCTTCAGTCTCGACTGGGCCCGGACGTAGGTTGTTTACCCGAAAGAATTCCTCACCCCAATACAAGCCCTAGCAGTAAGGGTGTTACATGTAACACACAGGCCCCTAAATTCTAAAGGGCCGAAGGAATTATCTGCCTCTCAAGCTCACGCCCAGCGAATAAATTTGTCTACCTTTTCGGACTCTTTTGTCTAACCGGCCAACCCTGCCATCAAATCTTGATTCTGCAGTGGAATCATTCAACGCTTGGGTGGAACAAAGTGCTGTCCTACATAATAATAAGGGTGCTAGCAGGCGGACGAGGTCGTCTCCCTCTAAACCTTGGTTCTCCCATGCTCTCAGAGAACTCAAATTAGGGTGCAAAAAGCTGGAGCGAGCCTGGCGCCTTGAGTTCTGCCCTGAACTTAAGAGCAAGCTGCGGAGGGCGCAGAAGGTATATTATGCTGAAATCAAGGCTGCTAAAAGTAGCTACTTCTCAGGAAGGATTGAGAAGGCGGACAACAATGGCAGAGAAGTCTTTGCCATTGTTCAGAGCTTCCTCTCTCCATGTGCTGCCTCCCCAGTTCTCCCGGCATCCGATCTGTGGTGTGAGGAACTGTCATGTTTCTTTGATAATAAGATCGCTAAAATCCAAGAGGAGCTCTTAAACTCCGGTGGTTCCCTTCAGCCTTCACCACCTACCATTGAGTTGGGTGTGAAGCAACCTGTCAGACAATTTTCCACCTTCGAGCCAGCTCAGCAAGCTGATGTGTTGGCCATTTTGGAGGCGCTAAAGTCTGGTTCACCCTCTGACCCGTGTCCTGCTAGGGTCTTGGGGGGAGCGGCTAGCCTGGTGTATCAGGAGGTCACCCAGGTTGTTAACCTGTCTCTGGCCTCTGCCTCTGTACCTCTCTGTTGGAAGCAGGCGAAACTTCTTCCTTTGCTGAAGAAGCCTGGCCTGGACCCTTTGGCTTCCTCCAGTTATCGCCCGATATCGCTGCTCCCGGCACGAGCGAAAGTGTGTGAAAAAGTTGTTTTTAGGCAACTGAATAGTTTCATTGAGTCCTCTCAGGCCCTGCACCCGGCTCAATCGGGGTTCAGGGCTGCTTTCAGCACTGAGACGGCTCTGGTGGAAGTCTCAGAGGCCATTAGGGAGTGTCTCGACGGAGGCGGCAGAGCGGTCCTGGTGTTGCTGGACCTATCTGCCGCCTTCGATACGGTACCCCATGCTCAGCTGTTGACGAGGCTGGCAGAGGTGGGGCTGTCGGGTGCGGTTCTGGCCTGGCTGTCTTCGTTTTTGTCAGAGCGGTCGCAGCAAGTATGGATGCCCCCATTTGCCTCATCACCCAAGAAGCTCACCACCGGGGTACCACAGGGCTCGACGCTAAGCCCTCTGCTGTTCAACGTTTATATGACCCCGTTGATCTATCTGGCTGAGCAGTGGGGAGCCAAAATAATGGCATACGCTGATGACACGCAGTTGCTGTTTACCTGGCCTAAGGACTGCTTAGACGCTCGGGCTGACTGCTCTTGTTTGTCCCACGTCTTCCGATGGCTTGTCTCAGCTCAACTCAAATGCAACGAGGACAAGTCAGAGTTATTATTCTATGGCAATTTTCCGGCCAATTTTAGGGATCTTATTTGGCCGACTGATTTTGCATGTCCTAGCTATCACGGAGGCCCGGCCAAAAACCTGGGGGTCTGGTTTGGACAGGATCTTAAGTTTGAAGCTCATCTAAAAAAACTTACTGCGACCTGCTTTGCGACCCTCAAGTCACTCAAGAGGTTCCTTCCGCTTCTCCATAGGGAAGCGAAGGAGACTGTTTTGCGTGCTTTGATCCTGTCAAGGCTCCACTACGCCAATGCTCTCTACAGTGGTCTCCCTAAATACCTTATAAATCGAATGCAGATCATTCAGAATGCAGCCGTGCGACTTCTGTTCCATCTTCCACGAAGAACTAGTGCACGTGCCCATCTTCGAGAGCTCCATTGGCTCCCAGTGGCACACCGCATTATGTTCAAATCATTGGTTCTGGCCTTTCGGGCCTTACATCACCAAGGCCCACAATATCTGCACAAGAGGTTTACCTTTTACACTCCTCACCGTGCTCTTCGATCGGCCAATCTCCGTCTGATGTCTATGCCCAAAGTCAGATATGCGAGACTGGGTGGCCAGTCGATTTCTGTCCAAACAGCACGGTCCTGGAATGCCCTGCCGCTTTCTTTGAGATCATCAGCTACATTAGCGGGATTCAAGAAAGGGTTAAAAACCCATCTTTTTAATCTCAGCATTTAGTTTTCTCTTCCTTTCTTCTTGGATTGGGTCTGCTTAGTGTTTACATACCGCGCCAGGATACTTTGTAGTAGCAGAGCGCGTAATAAAATATTTTATAGCATAACATAACATAACACAGGGTGCTAAAATACTCTTTGCCCCGGAATACATCTCAAAGGGTCGACACGACACCCTTAATAGGTCAAATATAATAAAACTAGCGAATGGAGTACCGGGCTTTGAGGCGTTTACATCAGAAGACATCGAGTTTATTGAATTCCTCCCACCACGAGGCACACAACCCTCCGAGGTAACCCTGGTGTCACTTAAATCAGCAACCTGGGCGCAAGCATTCATTGAACATAGGGCTACCTTTCGGGAATGGGGCATTAAAATCTACTCTCACAACCCCCCAGGTTATCCTTCACAGCTACTAAACCATCAGGATACCTTGAAAAAAGTCGAAACCACTGAATCAGGAGCCAAAATTAGGCCTTATTCCATTTAAAAAAACGCCCTAGGTATAACGGAGGGGAACCCTATTCCCTTGAATATAAACTTTATTCTGGACAAAACGCAAGATTGGGGGTGGCTCCCAGCAGCTCTGTCCTGCAATAAAATGGCCTGACCCCGAGAACTTATTCCTCTAAACCCAAACTGTAAGGCCTTGGTCCAACCGACATCTCAAGCACTCTCATCCGTAAAGTCCCCAATCCCGGACCGAGATTCTTCATTTAATTTGTGCTCATGGAACATCAGTGGTCTCCATAACAAAAAGACTAACTTGGAGACACTCTCTTTTATATTTGGGCACACTGCAATAGCACTTCAAGAGACATGGGCCACCCAAAACACTCCAGTGACCGGCTTCATTGAATTTTGGAAACCAGCAATTAGAGACCGTCTCTACGGCCACCCTAAAGGGGGCCTGTCGATCTATGTTTCCAACAATCTAAAAGTCCCGATTGTGCCTTTAAATTTCATGTCAAAATCAATTCATGGAGTAAACAACATCCACTCCTGTTGCTTAACATTTACATCAACCCCAGTACCCACACAAAAAAGATCCATCTAACTCGTCTAATGAAAATCGTGCGGGGCCTGGCTGTGGATCAACCCCATGCGGACTATATTATCACTGGGGACTTCAACATAAACTTATTCCAAGGTAATACAGAAGATTGTGAAGGGCTAACCCCATTTGCATTTGCAGATGTAGAGGAACAGTCCAAACCACCAAACCAAGTCTACTGTGGTCTTGGAGAACTTTGTGTGCTGCAACTCCACAGCGCAGGATTTCTGGTAATGAATGGAAGATCCACAAATGACACTCCACCAAATTGGTCTTGGACGAATGGCCGCAAGCATTCCTATTTAGATTATACCATCTGCAATTCGGCTCTGCTGAAACATCTGGGCAATTTTAGTATTCACCCGCGAACCGAAAGCGACTATCGACCTCAGTCCGTAATCCTTAAAATAAGCCAGAGTTCCACAAACCCGCTCCAAATACATTCATAGGAAAGCATAGTGACAATCTGAAACGCCTAAGATGGAGTGATGACATAATACCCTTTGTTACGGAGGCAAGCCTGGCTTTTATTTCAGACTGCTCCGACCCGGGGTTTTCTCCAGCTGCTGCATGGTCGACGCTTTGCGTACAACTGATATCTATTTTCCCAACCAAACAGCACTATCAGATGGACTTTGCCAGTCACCAGCGCACAATCTCACGAGAGACAAGGGCACTGAAAACATCCAGAAACAGCGCCTTGCGGGCTCTAATGAAATTTCCAGGAGATAATGAGCACCTTAAGGCGTATAAATCCGCTCAAAAATCGTTTAGGCAGGCAATACAAAAAGAAAAGCAACTCCAACATAATGAATCTGGTGCAAACTAATATGGGAAAGTAAAAATCGCAATGCAAGAAAATTCTGGGCCTTAATTACCCGCCAAAACTCCAGCAAGTCCAGCCCAGGGTCAGCTAACATTCAAGAAGCCAGTTGGTTCGCTTTTCTGGCAGAGCACTTTAAGTCCCCAGAAGGAACAGGGCCTACAGAGGCATGTGCTCCCGGGTTGACGCAAACAAGTACAAGCAAGAGCCGGAGTAGGTCTAGTGGTTGCTTTGACCCCTGCACTGACGATCTGCAGACCACTCAAGAAAGAGTTACTACAGTACTGTTAAAAGCAAGATCGGACGGAGCCCCGGGTCCCAATGGTCTACCAGAGAATGTATTCAAATCAAACATAACACTTTGGTTGGGTCATTTAACCAACCTTTTTAACTACTCCCTCAGAACCTCAATCATACCGGATTCTTGGCGTGGGGCAATAATCCACCCAATTTACAAATCAGGTTCCCATTCATCACCAAACAACTACAGACTAATTGCTCTCTTGGATATTGAGGCTAAGCATTATGCTGGCATTCTCTTGAACGAGCTGAGAGCATGGGCGGATGAGAACAATTTGATCCCAGTGACTCAAACAGGCTTCACTGCCAAATCCGGGACTATGACCAACTTATTGACATTGGCCATAATTGTTGACAAAGTTTGTGCAACATCCAGGGCTATTTTTTGTTGTTTTGTTGACTTTAAAGCCGCCTTCGACCGGGTCCCCAAGGCAGCCTTATGGGAAAAGTTAAAGAAATAGGGAATCCCACGAAAACTCCTGGAGGCAATTATTCAGTTACACTCAGGTACATGGGTTCAGGTGAAGTTGGGGTCCGGCACACATCTCTCTCGGAAAATCATGACAACCAGGGGTGTCAAACAGGGCTGTGTGCTGGCCCCACTTCTCTTTAATCTGTTTATAGCTGACTTGCCGACAGCCCTAGAAGAAACCAACAGTCACCCACCAAACATGGGTGGAGTTCCCATAAGCAACCTGCTCTATGCTAACGATTTAGTGCTTTTTAGTCTCACACGTGTAGGTTTACAAAGGCTCCTGGCTAAACTATACAATTACACCACTGTAAATCAATTAGAGGTTAACCTAAAGAAAACCCAAGTGATTACCTTTGGAAAAAAAAGAAAAGACGGGGGAGGATGGTCGTATAACAACATGAGTATTGCAGTGGGAAGTGCATACAAATACCTAGGGGTCAATCTTGACTCAAGGGGCAATTTTGTGAAACAAAGTAAGGAGATATCAGCTAAAGCATTGACCTTACAGGTGACCCTCTCAAAGCTGTCAAAAAAGCTTTCAGGCCCAAGTCCGACACCTTTATTAGAGGTAATGAGAGCAAAAATTGGTCCGACACTGTCATATGGTATTGAGACTTTTAGGGGTAAATTAAATATGATTCTAAACCAACACGTGACTAAAATCTATAAAAAAATCCTCCGCTTGCCCAAAAGTGCCTCTGCTGCCCAGATTAGACTAGAATTGGGCCTATTAAATTATGAAGTCTCTAGCACTGGCATGTATTTAAATCTCTGCCATAAACTTAGACAAGCAGATCCAGGCTCATTAGAGTCACTAGTTTGGTCAGACATCACTGAGAAAAATCCAGGGGGCTCGTATGGTCGCCTTTTTAAAGATTCCATCCAAGAACTCTCCACGGGTGACCTATGGGACCTCAACCCCAGTACGACAGTATTTAAAAGTACCGTTCAGAAATGTGTCAGAATGAGCTCCCTCATTATTGATAAAAACCACATTGCCAAACGCAGACATGCATGGGCTATTATGAATTCGTATGGGCGTCTAGCTCCTGCAACCTACCTGTCATGCACGTATTCCCTGCATCTAAAACGTAGTTTTATAGCAATTAGACTCGGTGACTGGCAATTTCTAAAAGACCTGCCAGGCTGGCGTCGTACATCAGATGTATTATGGTGCAGAGGGTGCGGCAGGACGGCTGAAACAATGGAGCACGTGGTTTGTCTCTGCCCAGCACTCATGTCACTGCGCAGATGCAAATTGAAAGCGGAGTGGAACAGGTTGGGAATTCGGTCCTGCAGACAGGCAATCATTGCGGCCCTAAGCCCAGAAAACACAGCTTTAAATATAGGCCTCACAACTTACATACACCTCGCATATCGCCTCTTGTCGGCAACAGCCTAAATTAAATTGCATTATTTTTAAGCTGTTAATTCGCTGCTATTGAACTGTTGCTGCTATTTTTATCTGAACTCACTTTTAAAACTTGGAATTATTTGTCGACGGTTGGTTGGTCTACAAGTCCACCATTACTAATCACTGGTACCACAACCCCCTTACCTTTTAAAGTCAGTTTATTGCTATGTGGATTGTTTACAATAGGGAGTTGTATAATGCCTCCCACCTGTACCTACCCATCGCTGTTTATGTGATGCTAGTTTTTAGTTTTTTACAATGTGTATTGCTGTTGGTGTTCCTTTTAAGGATGTTATTTTATATCCAAATAAAGATATTATTATCAACAACAAAAAAATATGTATGTAATACATGTCTTTTTACATTGTGGCGGGTGCCGCAATGTAAAAATACGGGATGCGCCCGCCAGTGTGGCGGGCTCATCGTGATTTGTATTGCGAGACCGCCGCACCTATGGCGGGCGGTACCTTTTGACTATACGATGGCGGGCGGACACGTAATCGGCCCCATAGAGTGCAGTGGCATAGTGTTGAGTAGCATGCAGTGTAGTGGCGTAAAGCTGAATAGTGTGCACTGGATTGGGGTGAGGTACAGTGTAGTAGTGTACAGTGGAATAGCATAGACTGGAGTGGCATAGAGTGGAGTGTTGTAGAGTGGAATAATGTAGTGTGAAATGTTGTGGAGTGGGGTAGACTGTAGTGGCATATATTGTAAGAGCATACTGTAGAGTGATGAGGAGTGTTGCAGAGTGGAGTAGGATACAGTGGAATAGCATAGAGTGTAGAGGCACAGAGAGGAGCGGCATAGAGTGGAGTGACATACAGTGGAGTAGCATACATTGGAGTGGTGAAGTGTGGAATAACCTTGAGTTTACTGGCATAAAGTGCAGTGACACAGTGAAATAGTATACTGAGGTATAGGGTACAGCAGAGTAACATACAGCAAAAAAGAGTAGAGTGGAGTAGTGTAGAGTTGAGTGACATACATTGACGTAGCATACACCGAGTGGCATAGATTGGATAGCGTACAGTGCAGAGATGTTGAGTGCAGAGGCTTACAGATGAGTGGGGTACAACAGAGTATCAGAGAATGGTTTAGCGTATAGTGGGGTGGCATAGCGTTGAATGGCATAGAGTTGAGTGGCATAGAGTGTAATTGCCTACAGTGGAACAGTGTATAGTAGAGTTGCATAAGGTGGAGTGGAATAGTGTACAGTGCAGTTTTGTACAGTGAACTGGCATCAAGTAGAATAGGGTACATTGGAGTGGCAAAGAGTGGAGTGGCATGCAATTGACTGTAGTCAAGTGTAAAGCATACAGTGGAGTAGCATAGAGTGCAGTGGCATAGAGTGGAGCAGCATACATAGGAATGAGTTACATTATAGTGGAATGTAGTAGAATAACAGAGTGGAGTATTGTGGAGTGGCATAGAGTGGTGTAGCATTGATTGCAGTCATATAGAGTGCACTGGCAGAGAGGGGAATGGAGTGGCATACAATGGAATGGCGTACAAAGCAATATTGTGTAATAGAGTGGCATACAATGGAATATCGTACAGTGTAGTTGCGTACAGTGGAATAGTGTAGAGTGGATTTGCGTACAGCACAGTGGCGCTGACTGGAGTGTCACACAGTCGAGCAGCATATGGTGGAAAAGTGTACAGGGGAGTGGTGTACTGTGCAGTGGCGTAGAGTGGAGTGTGGTAGAATAGACTGGCATATAGTGGAATCGCGTGAAGTGGTACAGAGTGGCGTGGTGTAGCGTGGAGTGTCAGAGTGAGGCACAGTGTAGTGGTGTACAGTCAAAAATGCATAGAGTGCTGTGGCGTAGAGTTAAGTAACATACAGTGGAGTGGCATACAGCTGATTAACGTACACTGAAATGGGGTCGAGTGGAGTGAGGTACAGTGTAGTGGCGTACAGTAGAATAGACTAGAGTGGCATAGAGTGGAGTGCTTTAGAATGGATTACTGTATAATGGAGTGTTGTAGAGTAGAGCGGGTAGAGTATAGTTGGGTAGACTGTACTGGTGTTCAGTCTAAGAGCGTATCGTGGAGTGATGTAGAGTGGAGTGTTGTCGAGTGGAGTGACATCCAGTGGAGTAGCACACTTTGAAGTGATGTAGAGTGGGATAACGTTGGGTTTGCTGGTGTACAGTGGGGTGGCATAAAGTAGATTAGCGTACAGTGGAGTGTCACATAGTGAAACCGCATAGAGTGTGGAGATGTGGCATGTCATAGAGTGGAGTAGTGTACAATGTAAAGGTGTGCAGTGGATTATCATAGATTTCAGTGATGTATAGTTGAGTGGCTTATAGTGGAGTAGCATAGAGGGCAGTGCACTGGAATAGCATACACTGCAGTGGTGTACACTGAAGTGGTGCACAGTGGAGTGGTATAGAGGACAATAGCACAGAGTGTAGTGTGGTTGAGTGGAGTTACGTACAGTGGAATAGAGACGGAGTGTAGTAGAGGGGCATACAGTGAAGTGGCATAGACTGGGAGTGTCAGAGAATGGATTGGCGTAGAGTGTAATGACGTAAAGCAGATTGGAGTGGACTAGTATAAAGTGGATTGACATAAAAAGGAGTGGCCTAGAGTGGAGTGATCTAGAGTGGATTCACAGAGTGTATTAGTGCAGAGTGTAGTGGCGCTTTGTGAAGTGTGGTAAGTGAAACAGATGTAGCATGAAAGTGTATGATCCGATTGAGGTGTAAAATGCCATGAACATACATTATCAGGAGTAACTGCTATTTTTGGTAGTATGTGTGAAATGTATAAGTAGTGTTAAAGTTAAAAATACTTAAAAACAAATATATATATTGTGACGGAGTATACTGCAGTAAGTTCGTGATATACCATAGTACTTGCATATGAGATGTCTGTATGTAATTGTTTAATGACTGTGTTTACCAAATATAACAGGCAGCCATGCAGTTTTCAGCACACTGTGGCTGTGTTCTGCATTTCCCTGCATTGTGGGTTATGTTCCTAGATATAGTTAAGTATTAGGTTGCATTGTCATTCACTACATATTACCAATTTTTTAAAGTGATAATAGGTAGCGATATGTATTTATAAATTTCTATATATTTTTACAGCACTTTAGGGAGAACAGCACATTTAAAAAATAATATTTTAAGTGTGCGGTAATTTGGAGACATTAATACGGTCCCTACGAAACCTCTGGAGGCCTTTCTCCCAGTATTCAACTGTCCCTCGGACTACTGAGGGCTCTTCTGTGGTGAGATGTGGGCTGCTCTCAGGCAGAGGCAAAGGGCTTGGGTATGGGAAGTTGTTGGCATTCCCTTGAAAGGATGGCCAGGGTAGTGCCCAAGGACTAGCTACACTTCAGAGTGGCCTAGCCTGAGCAGATGAACCTCCCACAAGGCCTGCTCCCTTACTTTGTCCCTCTAGTCAAGCGTGACCCCAAACACAGTGGAAAGGGGAGCTGCCCCAGAACTGGTTTGGAGTGACAAGGTAGGATTTGCTCATTATCATAGCCACACTTCTGGTTGTGCCCAAGGAACACTGACTAAGGGAAGAATGGTCCTGCCATCTTGGGTTTAGGTAGAGAGGGCTACTGTGTGATGAAAAAGTCGGCAGGGTCACCTCTGGGAACTCTTACCTCATTGGCTAGTGTGTGGCCAGTGGCTGCCCCACCCACAGGCTGGCACTGGGCGTATATATGTGCTTTCCCAGTACTCTCCTCAAACACTCTTTGTCCAGAGAAGAATCAGAAGAAAGACTGCCTTACTGTCTGAAGAACCTGAAGGTAGACTGGACCGGCTTGCCATGAATCCAGAACTCCAGATGTTACTCCAGGGGTACATGGGTGACCTCTTGATTGAGCTAAAGGGACACAATAAGCTTCCAGAGGCCTAGACCTGATTTGGTCTGCTCTGCAGGCCTCGGTGGGTGTGAGTCCTGACACTCAAGTACTATCTCCAAGTTAACGGACCATTGGTTTTGGTCAGAACGTACTCCTCCCTGCCTAACTGAAAGCTTCTTTGGACTCAATGCAGAGTATTGATACAAACAACCTTCATTGATGACTTCATCAAATTTGACACTAAGCACCACCTGAACAACGGCATCCCCAGACTTGATACCAAAAAGCACTTGATAGATGGCTTTACTGAACTCATTGCCAAGCTGCATCCCAGGATGGCAACAGCCTTCATCAAGGGCTTCATCGGGCCTGACATAGCCTTAAATGGAATCCTAGACCTTTTGCAGCAGTTCCCCATCATCATTAAGCCCTTCATCAGATCCAGCAGGCTGCCCAGCCCCAATGAAGACTTTCTGTCTCTATAAAGGTTTCTAAGTGAGGAGGTAACTTTGGGACCGGGACAGGCCTGGTCTGTGTATCCGACTCGCACTCCATCAGGTTTGACCTTAACCCGTACCTTTGTCCAAGTCACATTTAACCAATGACCACAATTGGTGCTTTATGCTTTTTGGTGCTATCTTTTAATTCAAACTTAAAAAATGCATAACTCTTTATTGGATTCTTTTCCTTTTGGTTTCTTTATATTTATTAAAATATTTTGTATTATTCTAAATTGTTTTGTGGCTTTTCTTGTGTTGTGTTTTGACATTATTACTGTTTGGTAATTTACAAATTGTCTCGAAGTTAAGCCTGTGTGCTTTGTGCCATAGCGACCCGGGAGTTGAGCTCAAGTTAATTTAGTGACTTTAAGGGTTCGCCCTTCCAACTAATAACCCAGGGGCATATTACCAAGGAATAGCGATATTTATCGCAAAATGCGCTTTGCACAATTTTTTATCACTGCCTATAGCTGGACATGTTAGCGGAGAAAACATGCTATTAGCAACGTTTTTCTCCATTGTGCTAAAATATCCAGCGATAGCGGCGAAATACGTGAATATCGCTGAGAATACAGCGATATTCACGCATTAGCGACGAAATGCTCTTAGCCATGTTATCCACCTCCCATTGGATAACATGGCTAAAAACTGGTCTGGGCAGGTGTTAGTATTTGGAGATATTCGCGCTTAGCGCGAATATTTCCATCGCTACGCCTGCCTTGCTAATAGGCGATAGCGACGTTAGCGACTGCTTTCAGTCGATAACTAGTTGGGTATGCCCACATTAGCGATAAACATCGCTGATATGCAAAGCAGGCCCCAAACAGCTCGCTATCGCCTAAAAGCTGTTGCTAACATCAGTTAGCGACAGCTTGCTAATAGGGCGATAGAATTATCGCCGCTTAGCGGCCGAAAACGGCCGCTATAGCGGCTATAATTGCCTATCGCCCTGCTTGATAATATGCCCCCCAGTTTCTTAATGTGCTCTGTACATTCAGTAGAAAAGGGGAACTGAAATCTCAGTAACAATATGTGCTTTACATACACCGGAGCTGTATCAATATTGGCATGGCAATATGTGCTTTAGATAATGGGTTGTAATACTGATATTGGAATGGCATTATTGCCTTTACATACCCTGACCACTGTAGACATCTGTAACCAACTGTATAATTCTACTTTTTTAAGTGGGAGTGTAAAATATATGTATCCTAAGGGTATTATGACATGTGTCCCTGCCTTAGCACCCTGAACAACGGGGTCATTCTCAACACTTCTCAATTTTTGCTAACATATTAAGCATACCTGGGCTATTTCAGCATCGGTAATCACCTATAAAATGTTTGGCACAATGTCTACAACTCAGGCATATCTGAACAGTACATTGGCAGTCTAATTAAATGAGACTCCCATTATTAAAAGCAGCCTAGAACATTTTCGTATAGCTCTAAAATAGAACTATTAGCAGCACCCAGAAATATGCAAACAGCTCATATTTTAGCCATACCCTGGCGGATCTCCACTATATGGTGGTATTGACATAGGTTGCATAATATCTCCTGCCATGGATATTTTAATGCACAACTAACTAACGCATTAAAATTGAAGGGCATTATGCATTGGCACAATATTTCGAATCAATTTTATTTCTCAGTGAGGTACAGTGTATTTGACAGCTGCAGCATCACAGATGGCAAAAATATATTTGCCTGCTGTCCATCCACTTTTTAAAAAAAAATCAAATGCACAATGTTATCAAAGACATGATTTGCTACGAAGGAGGAACAGTTCACTTGCATATTCTGGCAGAGAGTGTCCTTTTAATTACGTGAAATGGCTTGTAATGCACCATTTCATAAACGTAAAACACTATCTTAATTAAATGACTGGTTTAATGAATGCATTTCTTTGATTGCAAGGCTTGTATTCTTTGCACTCGTTGCACTGTTCCCACAGGGCAATCGAACACACAACAGAACCCGGTGGGCAGAGCATCTGCCAGCCAACAAATGTAACACTAACCACACAGCTGCTATCATGGAACTACGATCAATAGCCAACACCAAGAAATATCATGTTAGACAGATATTACAACATTCATTCACCATAACTCAGATAAGTCATTAAGGTGTCTGCCAGAAACTGGGTAATTCATTTGAGAGGGGAGTTCTCGTCCCAACTTAATAGGTGCAATCTTGTTGGCTAACAACACTGTTCTAAAAGAATTTCTGCTCAACCTCTGGTAGCATTGGGAGAAGCATCTGACGAAAATTCCGCAGAGAAATGCATGTTACGTTCAAGCAGTACCAATATATTTTAAAGTCAAGAAAACAACATATAATTCAACACCCAATTCAAAAAGATCAAGGAAAATGAATTAACAAAAAGATACCAAAACAATCAAACTGGTAAAGGGGAACCCGAAATATATATTTTAAAATGTGTTTAGGTACAAAGGCCATGAAAAAGGGAAGCAGTAATTAGAACTTACTGTTTGTCGTTGTCAGGCAGGAGAGACATTATATAGACACTGATGCCTGGTAGGCCAATTACGCCTTATCAAAGGTTTTATATTCTTAGTGTGTTTTCGGAAGCTCCAAGTCCTCAGGCACAATAAGGCAAGAAGCTGGAGACTGCAAGGGTCCTTTGAAATTAGATTAATCTTAAAGAAGCTCACTCTGTTGCCTTCAGTTTGGGTACCAAAACAAAGTAGAGGTCATACATTTTAAAGTCCCTTCTCCACTTGGGTATCTATCCATCAAGCTCTGGTCCAAGATTTCACCTCCCAAAGTAAGCCACTTTTTGGTTTTCAAAATCCTACTGCAGGGCAAGGCAGGATGCTGTAGCTGGACACAGCTCTACAAGGCTAGATACCAGTGCAAACCTGACACTTTTCCTTTGCAGCAAAAAAACTCCAAGCAGTGCAAACCTGAATATCTTGCCACCTGAGGGGGCACTCTCCCTAAAGCAACCTCAGAACATTGTGTCTATCCTCTGGATGCAAAGGCCCAATCAGTGCTAACTGCTTAAAAATCACTCCTACAGCACCCAGGATCCTCAAAAAAGGTTTCCCAGACCCCATATCACTCTCCAACCAGGCTTATGTTAGGATCCAGACCACAACGAGAGTTTCTTGGAGTCAGCGTTACTTCTGCTTTTTGTGATCCAGTAGCAGAGGTAAGGAGTCCAACCACTTAAAACTTGGAGAGCAGTTCCGGATCCTTAGTGTAAGCAAAAGTACGGTATTACTCAATATTTTTTCTTCACACTTCCTGGCAGAGTCTTGTTTTTTTAAGATGTTTTCTTCTCACAAAGTCCAGGAATTTTTTGACGAGGTGGTGGTGAGGTGCCTGTCATGTCCTATTATACGCACTAGCCAATCAATCAATCAATCAATCAATTAATCAATGTACTTGTAAAGCGCGCTACTTACCCATGAGGGTCCCAAGGCAGTGAATGTAGAATTCTGGACATCCTATCTTGGCAAATTTCTTATGGACTTATCAGCTTCTTTTACAGCACTTTCTTTTCTGTTTACTACTTACCTTCACAGAATCCCTCATTCAAGATAACCCTAGCCTTATTACGGTTGCAGGAGCATATTATCTCCTTCTAGATACTCCTCTATGGAGAGGAGGCTCCCTCCCCTTTATCGATGCTAGAACTGTCTTTCACTGTACTAGGACAAAAAGTCTAGGGTGGCTCTGGCAATGGATGGTTTCAGTTTCTGACCATCCCACTTGGAATGTCTACCTTAACGTTAGAGCTGTGAAAGCTGTCCTTTGTGTTGCAAAGTGTGCCTGCGCCTCTCCCAGATGGCTAATTCCTGTTAAGTGTCCACCGTTAACATCATTTCAACCTTCAGCTGCCAGAGGTCAAACTGTTGTCTTTAAGGGTGGGCATTGTTAACATACAGACAGGGATGTATAGCCAGTCTCTGGAGCAGTGCTGTGTGGCAAATGAGCTTAAAACTGTTTACTCTTGGGTACCACAAAGTACCCTTTTATAAAACTCAATTTCCCCTAAAGGTGTCAATAAATCTACTTTCATTGGTGAATTGGATTTTTAAAACTCAGCAGAAAATATCTGATTGATTGTGCTATCATTTCTGAGGCCTGAAGCCAAAAAGTAAGTTTTAGTCATACTAGGACTTTTTCTGGAAAACGTAGCATTACCTAAATAGTGAAAAACAGCTGTCGGTACATTTGAACTGTGTAGGGGGAAGAATGTTCTTATTATTTAGCATATAACACTTGTATACTTTAATCACCTAGCCCTGCGGACTTACAAGGCACAACTTTAAGGTTACTTAACTGTTATATAAAATAGGTTTTTTTTACCTTGTAAAGGCATTTCTCCTTGCCATGTCACTCTGCTGTACTTCTAAAATGCTAGCCAGTACAATGGTGGTCCTTGCAGCCATGCATTTTATCAAATATGTGGGTGGCATAACTACACACTGCAGTCCACTTATGATTTTTCACTGCCATGATTCTGCACAACCTACCATTATACTACTGGAAAATTAAAGAAGCCAAAAATGTGGAACCTATGGAATAGTTCATGTTTTGGGGGAAAATGCATGCTCTGTGACATTATTCAGTACTGGCATAGAACACAGAGTCAAAAGGATACCAACATCAGACAGGTAAATATTAGGGGATGTAGGAAGTGACCACCATTTGTGTGGTACCCCTCCCTCAATTCTTACCCTAGCCATCTGTCTGGATTTCGAGCTATGTGTGCCTGCTAATCAGATGTAATGTGCCTGTGCTCCTGCTTTAAACATAGTTGAATTGATTTAACCATAACTATCATTTAACTTTCATAAAAGTTCATAGTATAGGATGCAGAAATGCACTCATGGCATTAATTTAAATGTTGCTTGTTGACTGCATCATTGATTGCCCATCGACTACAGTGACAGAGAAAACATCGCTTCAAGCCTACCCTGTGGAGTCTTGCTTCAGCAGCCTAAAACCAGCTATGCAGTCCTGTCAAAATATTTTTTTTTACACACAGGAAACTCTCCTTTTAAATTTCAATTAATCATTCCGAAGTACATCTTGTTGCCTACAAGGTAGGGTGTCTGCTATTAAAAAGTGAAACATGTGCAGAATTAAAATAGGCATGTTCGTCCAGTACTTGTGGCCAAAAAGTTATTTTTACTGGTGAAGTTGTTTTTTTAATAAATAATTAAGAAAATTAACTTTCACAAAGCTATTTTTTTCCTGTCTAAAGCTGATCAATGCTAATTTGCATTATCTCTGCAGACTCTGCCAGCAAATACATGGCCTTAATCGGGTGTACAAATCGTGCCCAAAGCAGGAACTGTAGCCTGACTGTGGGGAGGTGTTTTCCCCCTACAGGATGATGAGTAGGATGGACCCAGAAACCTCATTATCTAGTAAAGAAGCCTGTTCTTTCACAATTAAACGTTAAGGTGAGACATGGAGAAGGCCGCCCTTTGTCCCCCTCGTCAGATTGTTACCTGGATTATAATATTCAGTAACACAGAGAAGGGGTCTGCTCCTTGCCTTAGCCACACCTCTTGGTGAGTGTATATGCTCTGCACAAGAGAGGAAGGGTTTCTCCATCTTGAAACTTAGAAGTAAGATAAACTCTGAAATTCTTTGCAGTAGGGAAAACAGAAACAGATGCAAATGTGTGTAGGGTTGACCCTAGGAATTGCTACTCCATTGGTCAGGGAAGAGCCAGGAGTCCCTCATAACCACAGCCTAGTGGAAACTAATAATGGTGCACCCTATGGCACAACTGGACCTATCATAGAAGAGAAGACCCTGCTTACTCTGACCTGAGAGGAGCCCTGAAGGACTGGGCATGCTTCCTCTTGTACCCAGGACATAGAACTGGACTCCAAGGGCTAGTGGGAAGACGCCCTGTGTTGCTACAGGGACAAAACAAGCTGAAAAAACAATTTTCGTGGAAGACCAAATGTCAAGTTGCAACTGGACCTTCCCTGGACCCTGCAAAGCGTTGACAGGATCAAGCCCTTACATTTCTCTGAGGTATGGGAACCTTAGGTGACGAGTTAAAGGAAAAAGAGACTGCCCATTGCAAAATTACAACTTATAGTTTTGGACATCCAGAACTCCGGAGGACTGGGACCACCCACCAACTAGTGTTAATCCGGGAAAGGTATGACTTCCTTTGGTAGAGTTAATAGATTTGTCCTATTTGGGGGTTCTCTGCATCAGCAAACCAGTTTAAGTGGGACCTCTGTGAGAGAGTATTCGCCCTGATGGAGCACTGTTTGGATACACTCTTCTGCTTTGCCCCACTGGAGAATTACGAGCTCTAAAAAATGAGTCTACTGTTGTAGAAATTGAAACCAGGCGAAGGCATCAAAAGTATCTGGCTGACGCAACTTCTCTGTGTGGAAAATTTGAACATTCCCACCAAAAACAACAGCTTCGGCGACACCTCACTCTAAGCCCATCCAACTTCAGTGGGGCCTTCCTAGATACATCCTGGATACATTTGACCTTGGGATCCATCACGGTCAGGCCTCAGAGTGTCCCTGGGTCTCAGGCAACCGCAGCTATGGACTGTATTTGCGGTTTAGCAATTTTTGATGCTATTTTCATATAAAACATTAAAAACTCATATCTCCGGTTCCCCTTCTTGGATTTTTGTTGTTTTGGTGTCGTTTTGTTCATTAAATGTGCTCTTTTTTTCTAAGTTGGTTTTGGGATTTTTATTGTTTGGGGTTTACGGTATTACTGTTTTGGTACTACATAAATATTTACACTTTGCCTTAAGTTGCTCTGCTGCTACTCTGTGCCATAGCTACCAGAGGGTTGGGCTTAGGTTAATTTAGTGACTTCAGGCCTCCCCCTGACAAATTAGTTTTACTATTTCTTGAGTTGTTCAACCACCTACTAATAATTCACTTTCTTAAAGGGGACCAGAATACAAAATTATGTTTTTTCATACAGGGTCACACACTATTTATATGAACATGTTTTTGATGTAGTCATGTCAATGGCTATTTCTCCACTCTATCAAGAGCTGGAAAGGTTTTCCACACAACAGCATGTATCTAAAAACATACATCTAAAAACTATTTTAAAGCGTATTGACATAGTTATACCACATCCACCAGAGCACAGCATTGCACCAAAGTTATGAAATTGGCCCACAATGTTGCTCTACAGTCTAATCCTCTTCAGGCTGGGCAAGGGATAACCTTTGCCCCTGCAGAATAAAATAAGTGTTTAAATCCCACGCCTACACAACCCTTCAAATAGTTCCCTAGGGACATTCTGACAGGGTCATACAAATAATAGCCTTTAGATTAACCAATTCAAAGTATTATGGAATAGTACCTCTGATAGACCAATCTTCACTGACACAATGATACCAACCCACCATGATCTGCATGGAAAAGGCATCCAGGTTTCCAGTCAATACGAATAGTAGAAATGCACTATACAGATGCTGACAACATAATATTAAACTCCTGATCAACCTACTCCGAATTGATGGGGTACAATATCAGTCTTAAGCAGATATAGATCTATTTGTGGGTCAGTTGTCCACTGAAGTGCTTTGCAACTTTGCCAGAAGTTCTAAAATATATACATCTTTGGACACACTGTTGTCACTTTACGCAATATTGGGAAAATATTTAGGTTCTTCATTCAACATACAAAGGGTTGAACTACTCAGTCACATTCTTAACCTATTATGTAGCCTTCACTGTGGAAGCAAAAGTAAAATTGTTACTAGCTTGGGAACAAGATTTCAGTATGACCTTTAAAATCAATATTACAGTTGAAGGGATGTTGTACAAAATGTGGAAGTTGAAGCATGTATTTCTTTAATTTTATTCCAGCAGTAGAAAGTAAGAAAATCAAAACTATTATTCAATCTGTATCAGAAGCTTCCCGACCATCAGCATATTAGAAGCCATAATAAAAAATATTGTGCAGCATGTTAGCAATTAGCCCTGAACATTTTGGTTCTGCCTCGCATTCTCTGGCTGAATGAACTATCTTTTCAGGGGCACAGTTACATTCAAGAAAATTGTACAACTTTGGGACGTATACATCATGACATGGAAATCAAATTTCCCATGGACCTTAAAGATTGAAGCATTTCCTACCAGTATGGATAGGAAGGGTCTCCTTAGGACTCTTTCACCCCTCCACAGGTTAGATTTGAACACTTCACTAGGCACACAATATTACAGTTTTTCTTCACAATTCCCCAGTTAATCAAACAAAATGTGTTGGGAATTACAAGAGGTACTACTGGAGGTGGTATGTCTTCAAGAGACCCACCTGAGAACCCTTAATGTTCACTGTATGAAACACTGCATCCACCACACTGAGTATTAAGCTGTGACAGCTAGTAAGAAAGGAGGAAGTGATAACTGGGACACACAAAGATTTTTCAAATGATGTTCGCACAATCATGACTCCACAGAGGGTCGATATATATATACTTGAAGGGATTGAGATTGGATATAATTAATGTATATATCCCTAATGAAGGTCAAGAACAATACTTTGTCTCATAACTAAGATTAGAAACTGGCCAAAGATCCTTTGTGAGTGGGAGATTTCAATACTGCATCAGATGCCTTAATGGGTAGACATCCCCACAATAGATATACTCAGGGGGTATTATCACAAGAGACAAAGTAGAAATTGATCTATGGAGGGCTAAATACCCAGATGAGAAGGAATACACTTTCTCACATGTCCATTCATAATACTCATTGGATAGACAATACGGGGTGCTTGGGCCTTGGCTGACACCACAACACGACAACCTCATTCAAACATGGCACTATAGCGGTTTCAGACAATGCAGTGCTAATCTGGGAGGGGAACAGTCATCAAGAGAAATGTAGGACAACCAAATAGAAATTTGAAAAAACATTACTTAAGGACATATTAAGTTAATAGGAACAGCGAATCAATTCAGCCTTACTTTGAGGAAAATGATTTTGCAATATCTCCCCATATGTGACACATTAAAGCAGTCTTTAGGGGCAGATGTATAGTGGAAAGGGCTCAGTAGCAGGCAATCAGGAAATCTTACAAAATGTCTCATAAAGCAGAGCTTAAAGTGACAACCAATCAACATAGGCTGAAAGGCTCCTTAAAATCTTAGCATAGGATGATATCGCCGAAGAGTTAGATTGACCAATTGGCCATGGAAACACAGGAAAAGCTTTAATATATCTGCAACAAAGATTTTATGAAAAAGATAATAAAACAGGCTCCTTATTAGCAAGGATCTGAAAGTAACACAAGGTGACTGGAATGATTCCAACCCCAGTGGGTAATGACCGCCAAACTCTTAGTGGAAATGCTGGTACAAATCAAGCACTTAGGGACTGTTACACAACTCTCTACCATGCAGAATCTGTTTTAGAGAACGAAATAAAGACCTATCTCAAAGAGGCATCTGTCAGGTTCTTGACTAAGGCTAATAGAGCTAGCTTAGAGGAATTAGTAACAGGGGAAGAAGTCTTAAAAGCAATATCTGCTATGCATGTTGACAATGCCCCTGTATTGGACGGTCTCACCAATTGGTTTTACAAACATTTTGCACATGAACTAGTCCCCCACCTAGTCTCACTATTCATTTCCTTTCGACAAACATGGACTGTTATGCTCTTGATGGTTAAAGGAAGGGGGGGGGGTTACCCAAATAAGTCACTAGGGACCTGGGTGCTATATGGTATATGAAATGAGGGTCCCAGTGAACATTTATTTACACCAACATTAGCAAAAGAATTAAAGCAAACACACTGTAAATTAATCACAATGGGCAAGGTCTACAATATATAAATTATGATAACAGTGCCCCAAGAGAAAAGGAAAGGAGTGAAATAGCGTGATGCTGTGAAAAAGAAAAGGAATAGATAAGGGATAATAATGATTGTGACAAGCAAATGTTTCAAATTCCTAAATTATTTACAAGCTAAATCGGCTTCAGATCCCTAAGCCAACGTATGGAATCGCGAATTTCCAAATATTTATCAAAAAACATCTATTTGACGCTGGTATACTATCCAGAAAAATTAGGGCGGCGTCACCTGAGATGAAAAGAAAGTAGCCGTCGACGTTTCGACCCCACGCTACGACAGTAGGCGTACTTGAGGCCTTACATCGGGGTCTTCATCAGGACAAAGGTGTAACCAAGGGTGCACTACAATTTCTGTAGGAATATAAATAATGAGACATAAGTAAAAAATTCTCCATAAAATTAGGAGAAATTAAGATGGCATCATCCACATCGCAAAAGAATTAAAATGTTACCATGGTGCGTGGAGATATTAATTTCATACGGTGATAAGTTTAAGTGTTTCCTTCTTTTCAAATTCGTCAGTATCTGAAACAATAGAAATAAAGTTCCAGATCGGCTATATTATGCCACTTCATAATGGAACAGCAAAATGAATTGTTTATTCTTTATTCTACGACTCTTGCCAATTAATTACAAAGGGTCGCTTGTCTATCCCTCGAAAAACTCATAATGACACTGCTAAGACGGACCAAACCAGACCAACCTCTACCAAGACAGGTTAAACTATACTAACATGTCTTTGTCACTCTTAACATAATAGTCGATCGAAGATCAGTGTGATAAAGAAATCTCTGGAATCTCATACATACTGTGAAGTCAGACATGGCTATCAAAATGTCCCATGTACCCAATACGATGTATTTCGGGGTAAACAAACTCTCTAATACTGTGTATCAGAGGCGGGAATTATAGCGTTTTAAAAACATCAACATTATTATAGTATTCATACCTGGAATGGGTAGATCATAAAGGCGTCTAATTTAATGGTATGGAACTGTAATATTACACGAACACAAGACCTAAGAAACACAAATGCGGAGAAATTACTTGTCTCTATTAAGTCCAATTGGCTTAAGAAAACCACCACCGACGCCCGGCACCCAGTGTTAAGAAAACACATACCTAATCAGGGCGGGTAGCCGCATCGTGTTTGATCATATTTCCAAAACCCGGTGGTTTCTTGCATCGGGGAAAGTGCTATTACTCACAAATATTGCTGCGTACCCTAACTACTGCCACATTTGTGACCGTTTCTTACCTGGTGGATGTGTCTCGTTTAATCAAAGAACCGCTCTCAGTCGCGGGGGAGGACTCTCTGTACTCGCGCTATGGCAGAGCGGAGATACTAAAGATATAGACAAAGGACTACCGCTGAGGTATTTCCGGGTCGTTTCCAGGGGCAACACTGAAACGGTTTCGAAATACTAGAAAACGGACTCGTGTGGGCCTCGAAATGTAAATAATAGTGGCTACATTGGTTGGGAATATTCATACCAGTTAATCAAATAATTTTTTTTTTTACCAGTTAATCAAAAAATGTTAAAAAAATTGATGTTACACACGCCATTGTTGTAATATAGACCAGTGAACCAAATTAATTCATGACATTTAAAACATAGAGTTGTCATCACTGTAGAACCTGCAATTATTATCCCCAAGTCCAGTGACCAAGATGAATTTGTAACATTACAATGAAATTCACGATATAAAGAACTGTTAGTGGTACCGCATCATAGATATGCGACATTATTGGAGAAAGTAGGGAGCCACGCACCTCTCGCACAGGAGGGTAAAGTAGCATGTATCCCTATAGTCAATAAATGGGTAAGCAGAGTCACTAAGAGAATGTTAGATTATCAAGGTAGGATCGACAATATAGATATATCTAGATATTGAATAATACATCCATCGTAATAGCGCTCCTTATCCCTACTTAGAAATGCGACATTATTGGAGAAAGCAGGGAGCCACGCACATCTTGCACAGTAGGGTGAAGTAGCATGTATCCATATAGTCAATAAATGGGTAAGCAGAGTCACTAAGAGAATGCATCAAAGGAATGTTAGATTATCAAGATAGGGTTGACAATATAGTCTGAGCAGGAATTTAAATTCCTCAATCAAAGTCATCCCCGCCTTGCGACAATTTACACCTTGCCCAAGGTGCACAAAGGCCTAGATAATCCACCCGGACGACCGATTGTGTCCGGGTGCGGGCCAATGCTGGAACCGCTCTGTCAGTACATCGATTTCTTCTTGAAACCAATTGCCACACAGACCAGGGCTTATCTCCGTGATACCACACAAGTAATTAATTTGATTGATCAAAGACCCTTTAACCCAAACACTCAGCTACTAGTAACATGTGACATTGTGTCACTTTATACTAGTATCCCACAAATGGATGCAATTGATATGGAGAATTTTTTACCTATGTCGCATTGTTTATATTCCTACAGAAATTGTAGTGCACTCTTGGTTACACCCTTGTCCTGATGAAGACCCCGATGTAAGGCCTCAAGTACGCCTACTGTCGTAGCGTGGGGTGGAAACGTCGACGGCTACTTTCTTTTCATCTCAGTTGACGCAGCCTTCATTTTTCTGGATAGTATACCAGCGTCAAATAGATGTTTTTTGATAAATATTTGGAAATTCGCGATTCCATACGTTGGCTCAGGGATCTGAAGCCAATTTAGCTTGTAAATAATTTAGGAATTTGAAACATTTGCTTGTCACAATCATTATTATTCCTTATCTATTCCTTTTCTTTTTCACAGCATCACGCTATTTCACTACTTTCCTTTTCTCTTGGGGCACTGTTATCATAATTTATATATTGTAGACCTTGCCCATTGTGATTAATTTACAGTGTGTTTGCTTTAATTCTTTTGCTAATGTTGGTGTAAATAAATGTGAATAATGTTTGAACAGTTCACTGGGACCCTCATTTCATATACCATGCTTTTGATGGTGGCAGCAACTATTACCCTTATTCATAAGCTGGACAAGCCAGCTAATAAATGAGAGGCCTACAGGCCAATAGCTCATTTAAATCTGGATTTTCACAAAGGTGCTACAAATTAACACCCCATCTGCCCTATGTTATTGATCCTGATCAGTCAGGTTTGTCCCTCGGAGGCAAGCCACTGATAATATTGGGTGAGTTCTCCATCTGATTGAAAAAGCTAACCCTTTAGCGATCCTTTCTTTAGACGCTAAAAAAGTCTTTGAATGGGTCATTTGGGTAGTTCTTTTTCAGGTGACAGAAGAGTTTGGGTTGGGACCTAAAATGCTCACTTGTATAGCAGCTAACTATGAACACCCATAGGAAAGGTCCTTGTCAATTGAGCTTATTCAGAGGCCACTCCACTGTATAGAGGGAAGAGGCAGGGATGTCTGCTTTCACCTCTTATTTGTACTGGCTATAGAGCCCATAGTTGCCATCGTCAGACAACACCCAGACATCCTGGGAATGCCCTTTGGGAATGACCGGCATAAAATTAAACTGTTCATTGATGATGTATTATGGAGGCTAGTAGAGACACAAGATGCTCAATTCTGAGAATTATGAAGTCTTGGAAATATATGAATTTAGTAAAATCTGAAGAGCTGAGTGGAGGTGTTAGAAATTGTGTTACTGGTTGACTGGAGTGTGCACCCTGGTCAAGCAGCAAACACAGTAGTCAGGGTAAGGCACAAGTAAACCCCAATTTAATCTTGTGCTCAGCACCTTGGCAAAGAGCTGTCAGGCTTAATTTAGGGGCAATGTGTAATGTATTTGTGCAACACTTCAAACAGTAAAAACACCACATAAAAAAATCCCACACCACGATAGAAAAAAGAGCTTCCTTTAATAAATGAAGCAAGATTAGTTCAGTTCAGTTTCAAAGCTTTATTCAGTTTGTAAAACACAACCATAAAAGCAATCATTAAAATACAGTACTATTGTTGTCAGCCCACATTAAGTTTGCAAATATTTCTTAACAGCTTAGGTAAAATTCATGCAAAATCGCAGATAAATGCCAAATACTCTCTACATTACAAAATGTGCAAATGTCGCAATACAGCACGTTATGTACTTTTCTCACAATCCTTACGAGTTTTCCAAAGTTTTCCAAAATACTAACAATTAATACATTATGTGCAAATTTTGCAATAAAGTGCCATATGCCAACAGTGTGCGCTTCGTGCAAATTTCGCAGAGGGTGCAGTTAAATTCACAAGTGTTTCTAATCAGCCTGTGCAAAATGAATGCGAAACCGCAAAAAAAAAGTATCATATGCTCCCTATATTACACAATGTGCAAATGTTGCAATACAGTACCTTATATAATTATTACACATTCCATACAAATTTTCCAAAGTGACATGTGCTAACAATTAATACGTTACGTGCAAATTTCGCAATAAAGTCCCATATGCCAACAATATGCAATTCGTGCAAATTTTGCAAAAGGTGCCGTGTGCTACTGTTACTAAATTTAATAAAGTTATAACAATGTAACTTCTGTTTTACCATGTAGATTAAAAGGCGTATAAACTCAAAGGACGATAGATTTCCTAGCAGCTATGCATTTTAAAATATAAGAGGCAGCATAAAAACAAATATCTGTACCTTCCAGAGAAACCATTAACTTCATAGCATTTTTAGTGGAACGAACATTATATTTTAAAAAGATGGGTTTCAGATAAAACTTCCTTATAAAAGAATAAAATTTACAAAACATTAAAAAATGGCAACAGCTTTGTTTGGATATGTTATCACATGGACATGCAGAATTGGTACTTTTTTTCATAGTCGGAAAAGCCACAAGGTGGTGAACAATTCCTAACCTACGTCGCGTCAGTACAAAAGGATCGGAATTTCTAGTCACTTCAGTTACATATGTCTGAAAGCCATTTCTAAAGTTTAATTGCGGGTAAAATACAAAAGTAGGTTGTTTCCCAGTCAGTCTCTCTCTAGCCTCCCTTTCATGAGCTGGAAAAGTTACTTTTAGCTCCTTTTTTGGTAACGAGGCTGCATACTCTGGCTCCACAAAAATGTTACAATTAAACAGGAGGCTGTACCAATGGTGGATAAATCTAAGCCAGGGGATGCGGGAACAATGGTCCAGCTTCATGCAATCTTTAATGATAGATTGTGTAAATAGGGTTTCATTTATGGACCAGATAGATCGCCATAATAACAAGGGGAGTAGGGCACCTAGGTCTGTGATATAATTAATTCCCACTTCCTGATGTATTAATTCAGTGGAGGCCGATGTTGGTACGCTCAGCAAATGTTTAAGAAAAGTGTTTTTATCATACTGGTGCGTTTTTAAACAATGATGGCCCCAGACTCTTGCCCCAAATAATGCAGTGGATACACACCTAGCATTATAAATGGCCACCATATCTTTTATTCTTCGGTCCCCCAGTTTTGTGGAAAATCTAAAAATACTGTTGGTATTCCTACTCATTTTATAGCGCACATTTTCGTGTTCGTGTGACCATTTCCCATCCCCTGCAAATGTAACACCTAAGTAGCAAAACATTTTAACCGATTGCACTTTGGTGTAATCTACATAAAAAGTCCTAGTTGACTTGGCTTTCTTCCCACATGTCATAACAAAGGTCTTCGATTTGTTAATTAAAAGTTTTCTCCCATTGATAAATGTTACAAAATTATTAATAATACGCTGGAGGCCAATTTGGGTATGCAATAATAAAACAGCATCATCTGCATATGACAAAATTGGTACAACTTTTCCGTCTATTAATGGGGCATCCGCAGGTATCTGTCTTAATGTTGCGTCAACATGGTTAATAAATAGTGAAACTAAAAGTGGGGCCAAAACGCAACCCTGGCGGATGCCTCTCTTTACATTAAAAAGGGGTGTAAATTCGCCTGCAGGTCCGTAGCGCACTTTACTAGATAACCTCTCATAAACTCTTGCTAAAAAGTATACAATTTCCTTGGGGGCACCAGAATCAAGTAGTGCGGACCACAAAATTGAGTGGTCTACGAGGTCAAAGGCACTACTCAGGTCTGCGAAGCATAAAAACATATTGCCCTCTTTCACAGATGTGTACTTATTAATGAGAAGGTCAAGATTGACGCGCTGCTCCAGGGTTCCGAAACCCTTTCTAAACCCATATTGTGCTTGTGATAGGATGTCGTTATCTGAAGCCCAGGTTTCTAACCTTTTTAACAGAATCCTGTTCATAATTTTGATAGACTAATCCAACAGTGATATTAGGTGGTAGTTACATGCTTCTGATTTCGAACCTTTTTTAAAAAGAGGCATAATTAGTGACTGGCCCCAGGACAAGGGGAATGGGCCAAGTGCTGCAGCATTAAAAATCCTAGCTAAAATCAGGGCCCATAGATTCATTTCTCTATTATACAAGTCGAGGCCCGGTGCTTTGCCTGCTTTGATGTTAGCTAGCCCTTCATACACTTCTTCTATATTGATTAGTAGGGGTAGTGTAGGCCATATAGAGTCATTACTTAATAATAAATCTAAAACCAGCCTATCTGGGTTAAAAGTATTTGTGAAATGTTCGATCCATGCATTACAATTTACGTACGAAGTTAGTTCTGGTACGCAGTCATTCTTTAAAAAGGGGCAATTTATAGTCTCCCAAAACAATTTGCTATTATTTGTATCTGCTGCTAGGCTAAGTTTATTCCAAGCCTCCGCCTGAGTTCTCTTTTTCGAGCCTCTATAGTTAATTTTTAGTTATAACGTAGGTCTTGAATGTGTGTTATATTTCGTGGTTTAATACCTAGGGCCTGTTTCAGATTGCGTAAGGCTTGAGTGCAATTTTTGTCAAACCATCCAGCATGCATCTGTTTGGTTACACTATTGCTTTTGGTTAATAGACTTTCTATTGTTTTGTTTATCTTAAAAAAACTAGAAAGCAATGTGTTTGGGTTAGCCTCATTGATAATTAAATAATCTATTTCTCTACTACATTTTCTTACCACATCCCTTTGTATCTTCTGGGGGTCAACACCAGCCCATTTTATCCTCATGCCGTTAGGTCTTATAGGGGCAATATTGTTGATACAAACACTATTAATGGCTTGTTTGTTTCCACAGCATAACAGTGATATAGAAATACTGTTATGATCACTTACGGCCTGTTCTGTAAGCCATAAGTTACAATAATCACCATTACAAGAAATCAAAATGTGGTCAATGTTGGTAGTGGCATTCCTGCCAGTGAAGGTTGGGCATGTAATATTTCCCCTTCTCTTGGAACAGTTTAAGAGTTCAAGATCTAATTCCGCTATTAAGGTATTTAGGGCTGTACCATATTCATAGAGGGGAAAATGCATATGATCGATGTTATCATCGACATCAGACTCCTTCATAAAACCACATGTCTTTGTTTGGGCCAGTGGGAATGCATGGATATTGAAATCGCCAACCCAAAGGGTGATGGCTTGATTCTTTGACAATTCCATCACCCTTTCGATTTCTTTCCCCAATGCCTGCACAATAAGCCCCCTACTGTTGTCAAAAATATTGTTGTAATAATTAATTAAAACCAAGTCTTTGCCCCATTAAAACTCAAGCTGCATCACCTGATTGTGAGTAACCACTGTTGTACAACTTTTAATTTGGCATGTAGTTAATTTATTGGATACAAGGAGCAAGAGGCCACCCTTTGCTCTGCCTGCTACAGAATTGACAGCATTTAACCAGTGAGAGGTATAGCCCTCTATAAAAATAGACTCTCTGCATCAGGTTTCCTGCAGGCAGATGATATCATAGCCTGAGGTGATAAAATCCCTCCTAAATGGAGTGTCTAATTTCCTACTCAGGCCTGCGATATTCCATGGTACAATACTGTAACCTTAATTTGAGTTATCAATTACAGGCTTGCATAGGGGGGTGACTGAACTCTCCTTTTAGAAAGTGTCAGACGTCTCCCCAGTTGTTATTAACGGGGTTTTAATTACCTCCCTTAATGATATACTATTTGTTTTGTCAGTAATAGTAGTGGCCACGTCTAAATGGGGTCTCCTATAATCATGTAACAACAAAGGGAAGAATGGCAAGACCTCAGATGCTACCTCAACTGCATCCTTCTGTGGGGTTCCTATTAAATCATATTTCTGAACCATACCATGGCCTAGCATAAGTCAATCGTTGTCCTCTAGAGAATCGAGTGCCTAAAATCTATTATAAGTTGGGACAGAGAAACAAGGTGGTGGTATTAATAATGATGACATTTTATTGAATTTAAAATTAGGATTTCAATTTAAATTGCCATAGCTTTTAGTCGCCATCAGGTGTCTGTAAAAATACCCTAAGGGCAGAAGGGTTGTATTATATTCCCATTGTGACGGGGAGGTAATTTGTAAGTGAATTCCGTGCCCATCCCGGGGATCTAAAGTTAATAATTATCCAGTCACCCTCAAAACTTTTCTTGAGGGGACCAATCCACCCCACCCTTTGGGTTAACAGTACCTGATTAGCCCCATCCATTGGGAAACCAAAGTTATTGTACAACCAATGTTGAGTTTTGTTCTTAAGTTTTTCGTGCTTTTCCATCTGGGCTTTCCGTAGTTTTGGCACATTCACAAGGACCGCTGCATAGGCACCGCATTCAAGCGGCAGGTTAATAAATGCTGGTATCTTGTTTATAGTGAGGGGCATAGAGTCTAAGTGGCCCGACTTAACAACTTCCATTGGGATTGGTTTCTCCCTTTCATTCAAGGCAGGATTAGGTTCAATAGTTGGCGTTTTTCTATTTGACGTAGAAGGGTCCTTAGGTATATCTCTGGGGCCTAGATGTTCTATTAGCGTCCTCTCTATGTGAGTCTTACTCAGTATAGGTACCAATGGGGTGCTACCACTGCCCAGGGTAGTTACCTCACTGTTTTTGCCGCTATTTGCGTCTGAACTAAGCCTGTCTGGCTGGGTCCTCATGCTGATTTTTTCAAGGTTGCCACTTAGTTTATGTACCTCTCTAGCTAATTCATCAACCATATCATGGAGTGGCCTAAGCAGCTCAGTTAATTTGTCAAAGATGACTCCTATATTGAATATGCCATGGGCTGCATCTAGATTTTGATTGGATCTTGTGGTGACCATATTCCCCCGTGTAGAGCTTCTTTTATCTTTTTTTACCTTTGAGTTTTCCTGCCCTATCAATTTCTTTATGTATCCCTTAGTTTTAGTTAGGGCGGCAGGTGAAAGGTAAGGGGAACGGGCAAGAGTGGATAGCCTAGGTGTATTAGAAATGCAAGAGTGCTCTTCATCGATATTACTTGCACCATCAGTTAGGCCGGTTACTTCTGTAAAGGTGTCAGCTATCACAGAACTATCCAGTCTATCTTCACTAATAAGAATAGACACTCACTTATACTGACCTGGTCACCTAACATGATGATTGACACCCTGGATAGGCGCCTCTCAGTGCGATCGATTTCCTCGCTGAGGACACTAACTGCTTTTACCAGGTATGTGTCTATAGTATTACACGTATTTTCCATCAGTGGTTTTCCACGTCTCCTTGCCATTATAGGCGTTGAACAGTACTCAATCCACAATATAAAAACTTATCTAAACTGAAAATGTTAGTTATAAGGAACTGAGGAAACAAAAATACAATTAACAGTAGGCCTTACCCCAGCAACATACCTTCAATACTTTACAATGTTAACTGCCAAACTAGATAGAAGTTTCAAACGTTTTAGGGGGGTGGCCCAGCCCAGCCCCTTCGGCCTTTGACGGCCTAAGATGGCCCCAGCCCTTGGCCCGGGCTTTGCCCGGCGCGCGCCCGCCCGCGTCCCCCGGAGCATGTGCCGCGTGGAGCTAAGTAGGCTGCGGGGAGAGGCAAATGCACCTCAGGTGCTCTCTGCGCTGGGCTTCTGGGGCCTGTAGTCCACCTCGTGTGCCCACAACACTCCGGCAATCCCCGCGGTCTCCTGATGGCAAAACGCTCCCACAGCGAAGCAAGATCAAAACAACAAAAATCCAATCAGTAGTACCGAAGTCATGCATTTTTAAAGAATATACTGCAATATACCTCCTAAAAGCATAAATTACCAACCATGACTATCAGGTCATGCTGGACTTGGTCAAAGTCAAACGTTGAGGCCAACTGTGTTGGAATGCGGGACGCATACAGTCCCAGATTTGACCTGGTAAAGTTTTAACTTCAAGTTTTTTTTCAAAAAGTCCCCTTCACATTGGAGAGGGTAGAAAGTAACAAGGAAAGCACCGCAGTAGGTGGTCCACATGAAGTGATGAGCAGGATGGGAGGGCTGGTGCTTCGCATTGGTGGCCATCAGCAGATGATTAATGCTTACTGTGTGAAGCGGCAGGCTGGCGGCAGCTTACTCTGAATTTTGGTGCAAGAGGAGTGGTTCTGTTGTGAAGGGACCCATTTGCGGTCACTAGGAGCCCAAAAGCTTGATTTCAAGAACCAGTGACCTGAGAAGCACCACCTGAGGTTCAGGATCTTACTCCAGCTGGGTCCAGAAGCTGGGTGGGGAGCCTTTTATATCCCTGAGGCTCAGAGAAGACTGGCAGACTAGCCTTTAAGTCACTCTGGGGTCCTTGGTTCAAGATGAAGTTGTAGGAGATCAGGGATAGCTTCACTCTCCTCCTCCTCCTTCTCCTCCTCCCCATCATCCATAATCAGCAACATGAAAACCTCAGACCAATCATTGTGGGGTTCGAGGTGGTTGAGATGGAGTAAACGTAAGGGGTACTTGGGGGTCTTGAGGTCCACAAGGTGAGTGGACATCCCCTTCCTCTCGACCACCTCATATAACCCATTCCAGTGATCCCAAAGAGCCCTAGGCTCCAGTGTCTCCATCACCCTCACTTTCTGCCCAGGTCAAAACTCCATGGGGTAGACGTCTGATTATGGGGTACTTTTAGCTTTTTCCCAGTCTTATCAATAGGCTGGCATGTGAGAAAAGACCTGCAAAAAGCAGTAGTAGCTGTCCTCACCGGGGTCCAATACAAGTGGCTCACAAAGCTGTCAAAGGTCTTGTCCTTCAGCAGATGTCCTGCCAGTGGTACCTCATGTGCCACTCCCAGTGGGAAGGTCCTGCAACATTGGGGAGCTACCATTACATGAGTTGCCCCATGCTCTGGAGCCTTGGACTCACTTTATAGGAGGCCATTATACCAATATATGAGGTGATCTCCAGAGGTGTTGCTAGCTGCCTGGACTTCCACTTGCCGCCTCAGGCTCTCATGGGTTGGGCACTCCTTCTATAGCTTACTGAACTCTGTAGTGGACCCTCTTTTCACGTGCCATTCAGCAAGTTCAGATAGTGTGCCAAAAGAGCCAATGTCCGTCCCAGTAGACTCCGGGGCACCCTCCTCCAGGGCCCCATCCACCTGTTCTGGGAGACATTCAGGGGCTGTCTTCCCACACCCCTTGTCCTTCCCTGGCAGCGGTCTGAGCCATTCTTCAAGGTTCCTGGACCTTCTTGACTCCACTCCTGGACATCCATGTACTGGATGGCTTCACCCATCCACTCAGGTACCTCTAATATTACCAGGTGTAACTTGACCTCCATTTAGAAGGGCTGCTGGATTGCCAGGAGGAATCACGTTGGGACTTGACCCCTCTGGGGGTGCTGACCTGCTTCCTCTTGGGCTGAAATAAGGACTTCAGCTCTACCCTGAGTGCTCCCAGGAGAGCTGCTATGCCTCTGGTCTTTGCAAACTGGAGCATGTGGTAAAGTGATACATTAGCAAAACCAAAGGGGATGATGGACAGAGTGTGGAACATTGCAAGCACTCACCCCCAGTCAACTGATCTGGGTTCAATCCATCATCATTATTTACCTTACTCCGCCACCCCAGTTCAGACATGGCCATATGCAAATTAGTCTTACCCTGTGCCTCATGGGAACTGTCCAATCCAAACTACCATGCCATGTCTTCCCTGGACCGGAAAAAAGCATCCTGGGACAGGTTTCAGGTTCATAACCCTCATCAGCCAGGCTATCTTGAATCCAGTGACAAAATGAGCAAGGGACCCATGTCTGGGCATACCCTGCCAACTTAGGGCGAACTTAGCGAAACCAAAGGGGATGATGGACGTAGTGTTGAACATTGCAAGCACTCACCCCCAGTCAACTGATCTAGGTTTAATCCATCATCATTCTTTAGCTCACTGCGACACCCCAGTTCAGACATGGCCATATGCAAATCAGTCTGACCCTGTGCCTCATGGGAACAGTCCAGCCCGAGGATGCTTGTTTCCGGTCCAGGGAAGACATGGCTTGGCACAACAGCCAATGTTTTTGTGCAGATCACTTAATCTCTCCCTGCCTGTGAAGCACTCCAATACCTTCATTGGGGTTCCTGTAATGTGTAAAGCAGCAAACCCATTAAGAAAAAAAGTTCCAGCAAAGAGCTTAAAACCAGTACTTGGGCCACGCAAGACTGATAAGAGAAACACACACTGAACAACAGAGAATAGAACACCTACAGCCAATAGAAACGAGGAAAAGTAAAGTCAAAAGCACATGGACCAATAAGAAGTGAAGATGGGATGCTATCCCCTTTTAAGATGTATTAAATACAATAGGTTTCACAAGCACTGTGCAGGCGAAACCTAAAAAGGTACCTGTTTGGGAATGCAAATATTGGGGTGGTAGTCTGCTGGAATGTAAACATGTTTCAGCCATTATGTTCACTGTAGTGCATGATATACACTTATTTTATTTAAATTCTCATTACAGAACTAGTCTTATTACATTGTGGGATGTAATTACTTGAACAAGTTCAATTACTTACCATTTCAACATCTGATACCGGTCCAAAGCTAGTGACATAGATGTCTGTTTTGACTTCTGTAACAGGACCTGAATAATAAAATATCATCCAAAACATTAAATATTTGCAGAAAAACAATATATACTCAAACGTTATGCTAAAATACCCCATTTACATCCTATGAATATATTTGCCCTAAGCTGTATGAGCCATAAACTGCTTTAAAAATATGTTAAAACATTAAGTTACTAATTCTCAATTTTCTCTGCTAGATTTGAGCGTGAAACCAGTTTTCATTTACCCAGGTGTAATGTAAGCTTAGCTCAAAAATCACTAAGTACTAGTAAATGCATGCACTTTCTTGGGAGCTGCACTGTCCACAATAATGCACAACAATACACATGTAGATTTGATATTGCATTAGTGTAATAGCCATTCCTATGAAGCGTTAGTGAAGCGGTTAGGTGAATATTATGGAAAGTGGTGAGCACCCACACAAGTATAACAAACTTAAGTTATTCACAAACATTTTGCAGGGCATTTCCCACACTTGCTTGCTCATTTATTTGTCTAGAAAGAGGTGCTGCAGGTTTCCCAAAGTGTAAAAGGGGGTCCCATTTGCAAGTGTTGGAATGAAGGTAAAAATATTGTTAAACCATATTACTATAGAATGAGAAAATGTATTGTCTCTTAGATAAATGTTTTTGACCATAAACATGCATGGTGTACCTAATTCATGAAAATGAAAGTCAGAAAAGTAAGTCATTAGTGTATACTCGTGTGAGTACAAAGTGATTACACTATGTCATTAATTAAGAGTACCCATTATTGGATGCAATAATTAGGTCATTCAATAAAAGCGGACACAGAGTGGCAGTGAATTTTTCCAGCGCAAAAAAACTCAGCTTTTCTGTGTTTGCCGGTAAAACGAGGCAAAAAATGCAGATGTTGGTACTTATTGTTCCAAGAGCTACATTTCCTGGTATTTTCTCGGCTTTTTCACCTTGCAAATATCAGCAGAATCAACCTGCTAACATTTATCTGGAGGAAATTGTGGGGTGGGGAGCGGGATTTGCCAGAAACCTGGGAATTCCGATATGTGCAGTAACAGAGAATTGCAAAGACGAACGCTCTTAAAAACCAACTTTTGCGTCTCGTATAATCACTCCATCTGTGGAAGGAAAGGAAAAAGACAGCAAAAACCACTGCTTTATATATGTTCAGGAATGTTCACATATTCATGCGTTGTGCTATTACCCCCGTGTTGTAATGTAACGAAGGTGACAAACGCAATGTAGCGTGTGATATACCTGCATTGTCTATCGCACACTCAAATTTGTGTAATGCCCATTTTGGTGGTGGCAGGTTGCCGCCTTTCACTCGGTAGTGTGTGATCAGCATTAATGAAACATCTGTGTCATTCGCACTCATTCAAACATGTAAACAGAAAACGCTGTACCTCTCATCACTGTGGTGATTCTTTAAATCGATTCTATCTATATTTTCATGTACACACATTTTCCTTACTCCATTCTGGGAGAGGTTGTACTCCACATGGGACCTCACCTTACATTGGGGTAGCCCTGTAGTCAAACACTGCTTGTGTCAGGATAATATATACGGCCATGTAAATCAAGATTTTTTGCGGTAAGTTAGTGTTCACGAGCAGCAAAACCAAAAGGAAGGGAGAAAAAGTAAGAGAATCGAAAAAGGCAGTGAGATAAAATGTGGGAGCCACACCCGAGTGGGGTGGAGCTCTCTCATACCTGCTGGCTGTTGTTATGTCCTTATTTACTCAAGCCATCAAGGGTCCTGCCCCGCGTTTCATCCTATTGGAACCCCTTGGAACAATGAGTATTCCACGGTCATGGTTTAAAAAGGGAACTTGTTTCTGATTGAGGACGCGTGACCCTGCCCAGTTCCGGGGTCGGGTTATCATGACATCACACCTTGCCATGGTTTCATGGGAAATTTGGTTCCTACTGTTAATCTTCGTTTTACACGATATTTGGGTTTTCATATTTAACAATGATATTGCAGGCTGTCATAGAGGTGTTAAGGGGAAGTGGTACCTCTTGTATTGAAAATGTTTTTAATTAATAATAACTAATGGTGAAAACTGCATAACTCAACCCCGTCTTGCAAGTGTAATGTCATATCTACATGCCTCAATAGGGGAAGGTTGGAAATGTAGTCCTAGGTACCTTCCACTTTGCACTTGCCGCTTAAGATTGCGGTAAAGTATTGATACATAAGAGGGACGTGATACCTTTTAAAAGGGAGGGACGTGATACCTTTTAAAAGGGTGTTACTTTACGTAACCAATAGCTCACCTTATTTTAGAGTGAATCAGTCTTCTGAGATTGTTAGGAAAGGTTCATATAATGTATACAATATGTGGATTCTCATATTCTACCGCGATATTACAGGTAGTCATGGCAGTGTGAATGGGAGGTAGTAGTTCTTGTATTAAAAATGTGTTTGTCAAAAAAATAATTGGAAACTGCATGACTCAACCCAGCCTTGGGTATGTGATGTCTCCAAATTGAAAGGTTGGAATGTGGTCCTAGGACCCCTCCACTTTATATTAGTGACACATGATTCCAGTAACGTATTGATACAGTTGAGTAAACGGGATACCTTTGAGAAGGGTGTTACATAGGTATCTAGTTACTCGTCTTATTTCAGAGTGAATCACTCTTCTGAATTAGTTAGGAAAGATGTAAACAATTATCTGCTTTTAACACTTAAGACAGATATAATGAACACCACCCTAAAATAGGAATAAGGAACATATCTACCGCATTATCTGTATCTGTTAAGTTGATTCCATGGTATGGAATCGTTTAATCCAGAGATTTGGGTTTTCAATATGTAGACCCATTGTTGCTCACGTTCCAGCAGTATTTTTGTAATGTCACCATCCCCCTTGACCTTTTCAATTACCGTCCAACTTAGGTCAGTGTCTGTATGTTTTTTCTCCATGTAGTGAGCTGTTAATCTAGTTCCTGAAATAGCCCTTCTAATTGTGCTCCAAAGTTCGCTAATGCGCACAATTTTTTTCTCCCTGTCATACCCACATACATGAGTTGGCAAGGGCACTTGATCAAGTAAATTACTTCATCGCTATTGCAGTTAGTGTGTGATCGTTGTTCCCATGCATGGTGCATGCCAAGGTCTATTTCTTTTGTGTGTTCTGTGAATGGACAGGCCACACATGAATAATAATAATAATCCACATTTGTAAAGCGCACAATCACCCGTAAGGGTCGCTAGGCGCTGGGGGCCGTCGGGAAGATTACGCAAGCTCTTGCCCAGAGTCACATGGTGCTGGGCTAATCTGCCGCCGGTGCCACGGATCGAACCGGGATCCCCAGATTCCGGAGTCAGTCACCCTAGCCGCAGCGCCACACCTCGCCCGCACAGATAGTGGCCCATAACTCGTGGCTGGTTCCAAAGTGTAAGTTGTTGTGATATTTTGATTTTCTGAAGATCAGTCTGTATGAGGGAGTCCCTAAGACTCCTATTTCTTTTAAAAGAAAACATTGGTTTGTCAAACTTCAATTTGTTTGAAGTTAAGACTGACCACTTCTTATTGATGATTTTTTTGATGTCATTAGATGACCATTATAAGTTGTCACACATATAGGTGTGTCTTTCTCCCCTTTCAGGTGTTATTCAAGCAGGGTCTCCCTTGGTGTGTTACGGGATCGTTTTTTTGCTCTCTCAATGATCCTTTTGGGGTAGGATCTCTGTTCCAGTTTCGTAGACAAGATTTCTCCTTCTGCTCTATATTCGTTAAGGTCAGCACAATTTCTGCGAATTCGCAGAAACTGGCCAATGGGTAGGTTCTCTCTTAGTGCACGAGGATGGGCGCTATTAAAATGTAATAGGCTGTTTTTATCAGTCGATTTTGTGTAAAGAGAACTTACAACCCCCCCCATTTTAGTTGCCGATTTTAACATCTAGGAAAGATACCTGTTTGTGATTGTGGGACATGTAAATTTCAAGTGTGGGTTAAGTTGCTTCAACCACTCATGGAAATTCCTCAGGGTGACAACATCTCCCTCCCATACTACCAGGATGTCATCTATGTAGCACCACCATTTCTTTATGTTATCGGAGTAAGGGTTTGGGGTCCAGATATGTTATTCTTCTAGTTGTCCCACATACAAACAGGCTATGCTGGGGGCAAACTTAATTCTTAGATGTTAAAATCGGCGCCAAAGATGGGGGGTTGTCAGTTCTCTTTACACAAAACCGACTGATAAAAACAGCCGATTACATTTTAATAGCGCCCATCCCCGCACACTAAGAGAGAACTTACCCATTGGCCAGTTTCTGCAAATTTGCAGAAATTGTGAGGACCTTAACGAATACAGAGCAGAAGCAGAAATCTTGTCTACGAAACTGGAACAGAGATCCTACCCCAAAAGGATCATATAGTTAGCAAAAAAACTATACCATAACACACCAAGGAAGGCCCTGCTTGAACCACACCTGAAAGAGGAGAAAGACTCACCTATATGTGTGACGACTTATAATGCATCATCTAATGGCATCAAAAAAATCATCAATAAGAACTGGTCAGTCTTAACCTCAAACAAGTTGAAGTTTGAGAAACCGATGTTTTCTTTTAAAAGAAATGGGAGTCTTAGGGACTCCCTTCTACACACAGATCTTCATAAAATCAAAACATCACACCAACTTACACTTTGGAGCCAGCCACGAGTTATGGGCCACTATCCATGCGGTTCATGTGTGGCCTGTCCATTCACAGAACACACAAAAGAAATAGACCTTGGCATACACCATGTATGGGAACAACGATCGCACACTAACTGCAATAGTGATAAAGTAATTTACTTGATCAAGTGCCCTTGCCAACTCATGTATGTGGGTACGACAGGGAGAAAAATAAAGGTGCGCGTTAGCCAACATTGGAGCACAATTAGAAGGGCTATTTCAGGAACTAGATTAACAGCTCACTACAGGGAGAAAAAACATACAGACACTAACCTAAGTTGGACGGTAATTGAAAAGGTCAAGGGGGATGGTGACATTACAAAAATACTGCTGAAATGTGAGCAACAATGGGTCTACAGATTGAAAAATATATGATTGGATTAAACGATTCCATACCATGGAATCATTTTAACTGATACAGATAATGCTGTAGATACGTTCGTGATTTCTATTTAAGGGGTGGTGTTCATTATATCTGGCCTAAGTGTTAAAAGCAGAGAATTGTTTACATCTTTCCTAACTAATTCAGAAGAGTGATTCACTCTGAAATAAGGCGAGTAACTAGATACCTAATGTAACACCCTTCTCAAAGGTATCCCATTTCCTCATCCGTATCAATACAATACCGGAATCATGTGCCACTAATAAAGTGGAGGGCCACTGGGACCACATTCCAACCTTTTAATTTGGAGACATCAAGTACCCAAGGCTGGGTCGAGTCATGCAGTTTACAATTTTTGTTGTTGAAAAAACACATTTTTAATACAAGAACTACTACTTCCCATTCACACTGCCCTGACTACCTGTAATATCACGGTAGAATATGAGAACCCACATATCGTGTACATTACATGAACCTTTCCTAATAATCTCAGAAGACTGATCCCCTCTAAAATAAGGCAATCCATGGGTTACCTAAAGGAGCACTCTTTTAAAAGGTATCAATTTATCAATACTTTACAGCAATCTTAAGCGGCAAGTGCAAAGTGGAAGGCACCTAGGACTACATTTCCAACCTTCCCCAATGGAGGCATGTAGATATGACATTACACTTGCAAGGTGGGGTTGAGTTTTGCAGTTTTCACCATTAGTTGTTATTAATAAAAACATTTTCAATACAAGAGGTACCACTTCCCCTTAACACCGCTATGATAGCCTGCAATATCGTAGTTAAATATGAAAACCCAAAAATCGCGTAAAAAGTAGAGATTAACAGTAGGAGCTACATTTCCCATGAAACCATCGCTAGGTGCGATGTCATGGAAAATGCGACCCCGGAACTGGGCGGGGTAATGCGTCCTCAATCAGAAACGAGTTCCCTTTTTAAACCACGACCGTAGAATACTCAATGCTCCAAGTGGTGGACCCTCTCCAAATAGAAAGAAACGCGGGGCAGGACCCTTGATGGTGTGAGTAATTAAGGACATAACAACAGCCATCAGGTATGAGAGAGCTCCACTCCACTCAGGAGTGGCTCCCCCATTTTATCTCACCGCCTTTTTCGTTTCTCTTCCTTTTTCTCCCGTCAATTTGGTTTTGCTGCTCGTGAACACTAACTTACCCAAAAAAAACTTTGATTTACATGGCCGTATATATTACCCTGACACAGGCAGTGTTTGACTACATGGCTACCCCGATGTAAGGTGAGGTCCCACGTGGAGTACAACCTCTCCCAGAACGGGGTAAGGAAAATGTGTGTACAAGAAAATATAGACAGAATTGATTTAAAGAATCACCACAGTGATGAGAGGTACAGCGTTTTTATGTTTACATGCTTGAATGAGTGCGAATGACACGGATGTTTCATTAGTGCTGATCACACACTAACGAGTGAAAGATGATAGGATGCGGCAACCTGCCGCCACCAAAATGGGCATTACACAAACTTGAGTGTGCGATAGACAATTTGAGAATATAACATGCTACATTGTGTTTATCACCTTCGTTACATTACAACAAGGGGGTAATAGCACAAAGCATGCATATTTGAAATATTCCTGAACATATATACAACGGTGGTTTGTGTTGTCTTTTTCCTTTCCTTCCACAGATGGATACAAGACGCAAAAGTCTAAGACAATTAATGAGCAGCTACCTGCCCTTATTCAAAGTAGTATAGGTAAATTATCTGTCTATTCCTTGTTCCAGGGCGTAACCATTCCAGCCCTGAAGAAAGTCCAGCACCCTATATGGGGCAACAGCGGACTGAAACATGTTAGCAATAGGGTCTTAGGATCATAATATCCCTTCTGACCCATTTTTCTGTTTTTACTGTCCCTGCCAGATCCAAGAATAAAGGGAAACTGGAATGTGACAGTGGAATTTTAATCTTTATCCCCCTGGCCAAAAACATCTCACTAAGTGCTCCCTGAAAGATGGTCGAGCCCACCCTGACTTCTAGGCGTCAGAAAACGTTACTACCATACATAGACGTAGCTTACATTCATATTTCTGACAGTAATGAAATTCGGTACCTGAGGACTGGAAAATAACCTACAGGGACCTAACTTATTCAAATGATTGCAAGTGAATATATCGCTTATACTGTAAAATGTAGTCTTCAAAGTCAAACGTTCTAAGCCCTAGAATAATGTTATCTGCACCTAACTTTGCTTTGCCTTATTTTAGCCATCCTATTTTCCCCACATGTAAGGAAAGAATAAATTGCTTGGTCTATACAGTGATTATATTGTGCTAAATTATATCTATGTTCCAAACGTAAAGCTGCGTCTCAGTTAAGCCTTTTTGTAATTTCAGGTCATTTGCATTTTATAGCTTTGACATTACAGCTTACCGATTTCACATCCGTCCAATACTAGCAACATTTGTCCTAAGATCGGCCTGTCCACTAATTCACCACCACTCCCATTCTTTCAGCACATCTCTATCACAGTAAGCTGGTTTTAACAGTCATTAGTTATACCCATTACCATCTAACACAGGAGCATTTAAGGGAAAGAAAAAAACAATTCCCCTTTAAACAAAAACCAAGGTTGTCTCACGCTCTCTAACCATCCTACTTTTTACTAGTATCATTCTCTGCCCGGAACCCATTTACATGCTCCATCGGCCCAAATTTTAACCTGTGCAGTCGAATGTCCAAAGATTAATGAAGGAGTCCGAAGGGTCGAGCTTCCCTAATGAGCTGAGACCCCAATTGGTCCTGGGAGCCATCTATCACCACTTCAAGACAGTCGTGTGTCAAATTTAGCCTCCAACACCAGCATAAATGGCTCCCAGACCATACCTGATGGGGCACCCCCCCATCCTCTACTGTAGGCTTGTGGGTGGGATGGCCTCAGCAGTGGACCTCTTCCACAGGTCCCTAAGCCAGACACTCAAACCAGCAGAATTGAGCAACTTCCAAGTTATTGCTGGTAGACCAGAGAGCCTTAGGGTGGCCTTTCCCAACTTTTTGCCTGCCTCCTCAACTTTTCTGACCTCGTTTTTCCTGGTATTAGGACTACTGCTAACCAGTTCTAAAGGGCTTGTGCTCTCTCCCATAAACATAGTAATATTGGTACATCCCCAATTGGCATATTTAATTTACGTATACATCCCTTGCAAAACGGTACTCCCTGTACCCAGGACAAGTCAATTAAATTCTACTAATGGGCCTGCAGCATTGATTGTGCCACCCACTTAAGTAGCGCTTTAACCATGTCTCCGGCTTGCCATTACAGAGCCGTTCAGTGAGTCGACACTGCCATGTTGACAAGGCAAAATAAACACTCTGCCTGTCCCAAATCTTCCCATTTTTTACATATGAGTAACCCCTAAAATAAGCCCTGGACAACCTAGAGGGTAGGGAGCAATTTATTATAGGCTGGACATTTACTATTATGTTTTACATGTTTTGGTAATGAAACACTCCCAAAGTTTTTTATCACTACTGCAAAGCCCATCTCTCCATAGCATAAGATTGGGATTATTTTATTCTATTTTATAAGTGTAATTCCCAATTGTGAAGCGGTGGACTTCAAGTTTGTAGTCTCTTGAATCACAATTTAAAATCCAAACTTTTGGTGAAGGCTGATTTTAAATTACAATTCTGAAAATGCCACTTTTAGAAAGTTGCCATTTTCTTACCTTAGCCGTTTTGTGCCTGTCTCTGATCATGACTTGGGTGGGTGACAGTTGTGTATTCCCCCAGACAACCACACACAATAGGAGTTTGAGTGTGACTTGATGTGCCTGGCAGGATGAGAGGGAGGAGGCAGACTCAGCCTCAGTAGGCTGTGTCCTGTCCCCACACTAAGGGCTGCAGACCCCCAGTAGGGAGTCTGGAGCCAGGCAGGAAGGGAGGACCTCTGTACACTACAAATGCATGTCTTTGAAGTATCTCCTACTTTAAAGGCACAACTGGGTATAAGTAATGGACCTCAGACACCACCACTTCAGTACTCTTCTGAACCTGTGAAGAATATCATGAAGGAGGACTGCTGGATTTTTGCTTTGCTGGACTCTTGCCTTGCTGTGCTTCCTTGCCGCCTACGGTCGTTCTGCCTGACTGGGAAGGACTAGACCTGCATCATTTGAACCAAAAGTGACTCCTAGGGTTAGCTAGCTGTCCTCCTGATCTGAAGTCTCAGGGACATAAAAGACTTCCAAACACACTGCTTCTGCACCTGGACTCTACCATCTGTGAGTCTGCCCGTTCCAAGTGGTGCCAACCTAGTCTCGGATCAGGACCAGCACACCATCGCTGCTGCATGGATTGGTACGACGCAACACCTCGATTATACCACGCATCCTCAATGCACCCAGGACTAAGGTACTTAGCCAGCTTCACTCGGTCCCTGTATCTGGCCTGCTCTCCATCATGGTTGGCCTGAACTTTTGACTTTGTGCCTGTCCTACACCATCAGCTATCCTGAATAGCGCTTTTAGGTGTTATTTTTAACTAAAGAATTTAAATTTAATATCTCAAGATTTACCTATTGGATTTTTGTTGTTTTGGTATTGTTTTATTTATAAAATTAAGCTTTATTTTTCTAGCACAGGGGGGGCGGGGGTTCTGTGTGGTGTTTTCACTGATTTACTGTTTGAAGTTTTTCACAAATGCTTTACTCATGGCTAAGTTAAGCCTGACTGCTCTGTGCCAAGCTACCAGAGGGTGAACACAGGTTAATTTAGGGTTTGCCTGCTTCTTACCCTGACTAGGATTGTGGTAGCTGCTTACCTAGGGTCCATACACCAGCCTACTAAAACCTAATTTCTAACAAATACTATAATGTGTTTAACAGAACCAAAGCCAGGTCTACGTACCTGGTTATGGCACTTAGTCTTCTTTGACCTGGGCATAAGGATCAGCAGGCACAGTGTTGCTTTCACAGCCACAGTTTTCCCAGATATCTCTGCCACCATCTCTAGAGCTTTCACATAAAACTGTACTAGTATGGGGCACCGTCTCACTATATGTTAAAAGTACCCTGCAACCTGGTGGCAGCAGAGGCAGCATGAGCTGGCTCCTTCAAGCATGTTTGCAATGTATATGGGGGATCAGGTACACATGGTGAATGTAGTTATATTGGGTGTGTTTCATTCTGGGATTCAGTCATATCCTCTGCACAAATTCCAGAATACGTCCATTTCTTATCTGTTATGTCTTGCTCCTGCATTGTACCCACTTGTCCCTTACTCTCAGCTGCTGGGTCACATATTGTGCTGGCAATAAAGTAAATACCCTAGTCACTCCTTTCCTCTCTCTATAATAAGAAAAGGTTATAGTGTAGTAATTGCAGCAGGCTACACAAGATCCCGACCCCATGTCTGTTTCAATGCATGCATGTGCTACAGCATTATAAATGAGGAACTGGTCTGACACCAAGCTGTACGTGTCTTGGATATTTTGTAGCATGCGTAGTGTGCTATGTATAAAGAGATCGTTGTGATGTCAGCCTCCTCCCAAAAACATCTGTGGTGTGTAAAGCTTATTGACTTATATTAATAACTTAAATTGACTTCTGTAACTTGTGTACGGCAACCCTCTTCCTCCTAAAACCCCATATAAAAGGTCAGAAAGGATTTTGTCCGGTTGTTTAGAGAACTTCTTTGGCAGCCTCACCAGTAATGCATCGAAAAAGTAGAGCTGCCTGTGCAGGCTTAGCATCTTAGCTATGGTTACTATGCCCATTGGGGAGAATGGCAATGATGCCCAGAACTAAGTAGACTGACACGTCACTGTCACCACTCTATCCGGGTTACCATAACTTTATGATATACAGTCATCACTAATTTTTTTTTTTATCTAGTGGGTGGGTGGAGGAGAGGCAGTCACAATAAGCTCCCTCTTGGTCATTAGTCTAAGCAGAAACAGGAAAGATGTATGCCAGTTGATCTTTAGACCAGAGTTATGCCCCAATTCATTTAAGAAGTCAATCACCTTCGGGAGGGCCCAAAGCTCATCTATCAGCTGGATGAGGGCATTGACTGTTTTGGACTTGACCCTTTCCGCAGGGTCCTCAAGAAACTTTTCTGCCTCCACATTCGTTGCAGGTAAGAGCGGTGGGGCCAGCTGGGGGGGATTTTGAGAGACGACCATGAGGGAAAATTAATTATTTATATAATTTTCCCATGTGGTTGTTTCTCAAAATCCAGCTGGCCCCACCACCCCACCACTCTTACCTGCAGAGGCTGCGGATGGTTTCTGTAGCAGTTTTTCTTGGCTTTTTAACCCTTTGAGTGCTCATGACGAGGTCAGCTCGTCATGAGCTATGGCGCTCCGGTGCTCATGACGAGCTGAGCTCGTCATGACCTCGCCCGTTCCGTGGAACGCTCGCAGGCTGGGCTGATTCCCCTGCAGTGCTGAGCGTTCCATTGGAACGGGTGTGGCCATGACGAGCTCAGCTCGTCATGAGCACCGGAGCGCCGTAGCTCATGACGAGATGACCTCGTCATGAGCATGAGGGCGCTGTACGCGCACCCCGCCCCCAGCACAGCGGGGGAAACAGCCCCAAACGGAAGGGGTTAAGGGCTCTGTGCACTTCACCACCAGTGCTAAAGTACTCTGGAATGTGCTGGAATCGGGGAAACATGGCGGCAGCGAGGGAGCTGCCGTAGCACTCCCGTAGTCCAGGTGCCTTTCTGAGTGTTTGCCAATGATAGAAACATTGCAATAAGTATTTTTTCCCCTAAACGCACTGGAATTCTGATTACTTACACCCGGAGGTCCTTCCGTTGGATTCTGTTCATCGGTGGAGTCTTGTGGAGCTTCGGAGTGGTTCTGGCCGGCCTAGCGGTGGATTCTGCCGGCGCCGGGCTTCGGAGGAGCAGAGGGGGAGGAGCCTGGCCCTGGAGTTGCAGCGTTGTGGAGTGCTGTGTTGCCGCTTGTCGAGGGCATCGCGGGCGGGCGGTGGACCTCTGGTGAACGGACTCGGGGGGATTGTGGCGCCAAAGCGCATGAAACATTGTAAGGTATCGGACTGTTTGCTCGAGCCCTCCCGGCCGGCACAGCGGGGCCTAGGGAACCCCGGGGGGACTGGTGATTGTGTGTTGTTCGAGCCGAGCTGAGCAGGCTGTAAGGAGTGTGGGACGTGGCGAGGCTGCAGTGTATCTTGAGAAGAGGCTTTTTCTCCTTCCTCCTTTTTTTTCGGTAATCGGCTGCCTGTCCTGGGCATTCATATGCTGCAGTACTAATAAAGCGTCTTCTTTTCTGTGTGCGGAAGTTAAAGCCAAACGTTCCAAAGGGGGTAAGTCGGTAAAAGATCCCAAGGCCTCTAGGGGTGTTAAGGCTGCTACTCTTGCTCTAAGACAGGGTTCAAAAATAACACATTCACTTCGTCATATTTTAAGGCTATTCCTCAGGTTTTGGATCTAGCTAGAGAGATTCAGGTTACTTCCTCCCAGACTTCACTCTTTTCTACTCCTTTTTCTCCGCTTGTTTCTGCCTCTGTCTGTTCGTCTGGGATAGACTCGGAGATTTCCATGGAAGTAGGCCTTTTAGACATGAAAAACATGGCTGCAAGTACCGAGTTACAACCGGTGGTATTAAAGGGAACGCCGATTGATAAGAACTCTGATGAGCAGGCTGAGCTGGGAGAACTGGTGTTAGAACCAAAATCCGATTTGCTGGGGCAGTCCTCTGCTCAAGTTAGTGACCCCCAGCCAAAACAGCAACAACAACTAAAGCTGAGAATAGAGGAAAAGGCATCAGTAGAGATACCAGTGCAAGTAGCGGTAGCAGCGAACTCTGAGCACTTAAACTCATTAGAGTCTCCACTGGGGAACCAGACCGCAGATGCGGATTGTGCTGATTCTATACAGGAGGGAAATATCGAGGATTCCTCTGACAATATGTTAAAATCAATGTTCTTATCCTTGACTTCGGATATAAAAAAAGGGTTTGAGGTCTCCGCTGCCAATCAAGCGGAAATAAGGAGCTTCTGTGAGTCGCTAGACAATAAAATTGATGGCCTCAACTCTATAACCACAGCCCTCGAAGAAACAGTGGCCGGACTTTCACTTTATTTGGACCAGGCCAAGGTTGGCATTGCCACAATTAGAAAAGAGGAGATAGATCTCTTGAATCGGATGGAGATGTTAGGAAATAATGCTCGATGCAGTAATTTGCGGATTTTAAATGTACCGGAGGGAAGTGAGGGCATATTTAATTTCTTGTAAATCCCTTGCAAAGTGCTACTACCTATGCCAGGGCATTTAAATTAAATGCTGCTATTGAGCCTGCAGCACTTATTCTGCCACCCACTTAGGTAGCACTTTAAACATGCCTCTGGGATGCCAATCTGGGTAGTTTTAAATTGCCATTTCAACCTGGCAAAATGAATCTTTTGCCAGGCCCCAACATTTTTTTCAATGCATATAAGTCATCCAGGGGTAGGCCCTGGACAGTTCAGAAGAGGCAGGGTGCAATGTATTTAAAAAGTTTTACATGTAATTTTTAGTTTTACAAGGCCTTCCTCTCCCAAAGAAAAACATTGGAGTTAACGTATATCATTAAATAAGCCATAATTTCCAATGGGAGAAGGTAACCAGTTCATGTTTGGGCTCTTTGGAAATATAGTGAAAAAAACTAACTTCTGGTGAAGTCGAATTTTTAATTACGAATTTGATAATGCCACCTTTAGAAAGCTGTCTTTGTCCTTGCTTAACAATTTGGTGCCTGCAGCCTGTCTCTGCATCACATGAATGGGTATAGTTTACAGTTTGGCTTAGCATATTTCTCCTAGACCGCCACAGCTTAGGTCTGCCTGAATGGGCCAACACTGGCAGAATGGGAGTGAGGCACTGTGCCCAGCCCCTCTTACACTTGAATAGGCTGTATTCTGCTTCCACACAAAGGGCTGAATACCCTTTGTAGTTAATCTGGAGCCAGGAAGGCAGAGCACTTGTACACCTCAAAGGCCTGCCTTTAGAAGATTCTTCCCACTTCAAAGGGTACACATACTGGACCTAAGATACCAACTCTGTAGTACACTTCTGAATCTGTGGATACTCTGCCAGGAAAAAGTACTGTTCTGCTGCTGAAAGGACTGCCACTCTGCTGGTCTTCTGCTCTGAAGTACTGCTGCCCTGTTGTGCTGACCCTCTGCCAACTTGCATAGGTGAGAAGGACTGGACCTGTTTCTCTTGAAACCAGAACCCCAGAGTAACTCCAAGGCCTAGATGGCTGGCCTTTTGATATTAAGCCTGAGGGGCACAACAGGCTTCCAACAACCTTGCTACTGCTTTGGGGCTCTGCAATCTGTGAGTCTACCATACCAAGTGGTGCCACCTCATTCCTGGACCCTTGGAAGTGGGTTCAAGGTGCTCTGCCAGCCTCTGTTATACAGTAGAACTGACTCATCTCCTCTGCTGGGCTGCACAACCCCGAGTAGAACTAACAAATAGCCGCTGCTGCAGGGGTTGGGCCCATCACAAAGGCCCACATCACATCCCATCTGAACTGCAGGTGCATGACAAAGGCCCTCACATCCCTCATCGATAGCAGCCTCGACGACAAACTTCGCATCGCAGCCTTCTAGCTCCTGGGAACCAGCGCATTGCCTTGACTGCACAACGCATGCTCAACGCCTGACTTTACATTGCAAGCCCTAATCGACAGGATCCCTGATGAAGACTTCGCATCGCAGCCTCATCACATCTCGGAACCAACCCATCACTTCAACTGTGCAATGCTTCTTTGACACGGATCCTCGCAATGCTCCACAAAGCAGGATTTAAGGTAACTTGTTCAGTGTGCCTAACTGGGTCCCAGAGGCCGGCCCACGCTCCATTATGTTCAGCCTGAACTTGTGACTTTGACTTTTGCACAGCCAGATATCCAGAGTTGGCGATTTGTGGCAATATTTTCACCAAAATCTTTAAAACTGAATATCTCTGTTCCTACTAATTGGATTGTTGTCATTATTGTTGTTTTGGTCATGTTTTATCTATTTAAAAAAGCTCTATTTTCCTAACTTGGAGTGGGATCAAGCAACAGCCACAATCAACTCCCAAATGTACCTGTGCTCAAACCCCAGTAGCAGTGAGGCTTAAAAAGGGCATTGTGTAAAGTAATTGTGCAATGTAAAGAAATTGTGCAAAACTAAGAACAAACAGTGCCCTACATCAGGCATCCCACAACAATATACCACATCAGGTTAAAAAATACAGCAAAATGTAATTAGAAACAAACAAGAATAAACAAAAAGAATTCCTTAGTGGAACTGGAATTATGAATTTTTAGAGAATAAACTGAATATTAATACTAAAAAGCATAACGCGCCAACCAGGGATATCTGGTAAAGCATGAACATGTCAAAGTCAAAAGTTCAGGTTGACTATAATGGAGCATTAGTTGGTAACAGTTCCAGATTAATGTTGCTGAAGGTTTAACTTCTCAAGTTTTTGTGCCTATTTGCGTTGGAGAGGGTCGCAGGGAGCAAGGAAAGCGTCAATGGCAGTGGTTGGTATGGTGTGAAGAGCAAGCCGGGAGTCGAGGATGGGTGGGCTGTAGTTTCCCGCTGGCGGTCCTCCCCATCACTTGATGGTTGCTCTGCGAGGAGACAGCCTGGCAGTGGCTCGTACTGAATTCACGTGTGAGAGGAGCAGTTTGGGTGGTGTCAGGCCTGTTTGCAGTAGTAAAGAGTCCTAAAGCTTGAATTTAAGAGCTCAAGAGCCACACCAAGGATCCAGGACATTAGAGGCATCACTTGGGGATCAGGAACTCGCTCAATTCTGATCCAGTAGTTGCTGGGGAGCCTTTTAGGTCCAAGAGACTCAGATCAGGAGGCAAGCAGACCAGCCCTTTGAGTCACTCTGGGTTTCTGAGTTCAAGGTGGGTTCCAGGTCCAGTTCTTCCCTTCTAGACAAAAGGGAAGCAGGTCAGCACAGTAGGACAGCAGCTCCTTCAGAGTAGCAGTCCAGCAGAGTGACAGTCCTTTCAACCGCATAGCAGTCCCTCTTCCTGGCAGATTATACACAAGTCCAAAGTGTACTGAGGTGGTGGTGTTGCAGTCCTTCTTTTATACACTGGTGCCATACTTCTGGAAGGAGGCAGAAGCATCTAGACAGTATCTTTAAAGTCTATGGAACTCCCTACCTCTCCTGTCCTGGCTCTAAGTTGGCTGAAGTGACAATCCAGGGTTGTTAAACAACCCTTTGTGCAGAGGCAGAACACAACCTATTCAGGTTCATGTGAAGTTGGGCCCAGCTCCTCCCTCACATCCTGCCAGCGATGGCCTATCCAGTCACAACTAAACTACCATTGTATGTGGCTGTCTAAGAGGAATATACTGTCTGAGTCGACCTCCAAAACCCAAGGCAAAAGGTGACCAGACTGGTCACGTTTGGTCAGAGACGTTTTAAAGCATGGGCAAAGTGGGCTCTGGCCCATGGCCCCAGCCATTCAGGGGGCCCCCTGATAGAACGAACTCTGTTCTGCAGAGAGTCCTGCCCTGATGACCTTGACCTAATTCTTAAACAGATTGTTTTAAGTACTGTTTTGCTTTCATTTACGTTTTTTTAACAACTTTTTTTATTACGTTTTTTCTCCATAATAAACACATACCAGCCACACAATGGTTCGGTAAGTTGCGACACGCAACGATAACAGACAAAACAAGCATTGGCATAGCCAATAGGTATCGCTTTTGGGACCTTATAAGTGTTTAATTATCCAGCACAATACCCTTGGTGCAACAACATCAACTGTTGCATGGCTAAACACTTATAAGGTCCCAAAGGCGAGACCTATTGGCTATGCCAATGCTTGATTTCCTTCTTATGATCCATTTTTCTAAATCCAGCATTGATAAATGTGAACGTATCTAGGTAAAAAAATGTATGGCCATAAAGTCTCACACAATATGCAAATTTCACAGCATGTGACTTTAACATCACTTGAAATTTTGTGAGACTTTATAAGTGAAAGGTTTTGCTCATTGTTGTGCCTTGCTGGAGTTGTTTTTGTATAATTAAAAAAAGACCTTGCACATGACCTTAAAACTATAAAATCAACAAAGTGAAACATAGCGTATGCGTTGGATAAATAAAATGCACTTAGACAAGGATTGTGGATCTGCTCTGAAAGTTTTGTAGTTACATTACATCGGAAGGAGGTGCACTGACAAGCAGTTGTCATTTGCTGCACATTGCAGAAGCTGCAGTTCTCAATACTTCTAGCGGTATGCAGATGGGAAGCAACAGACACTGCTAACCACAGACCTTAATCCTGTGCATGAAAGACCAGTACCCACCTGTCAATCGGAGAACAAAAAGCAATTAAAAGACCACTTAGATTTTTACATGGTAAATGAGAAAGTAAGTACCAGATTAATCACCGTCAGCACACAGACATGCCAGACTCCTTATCTTTGCAGCTGACATTTTGTGGTTAGTGATGAAACAAGTTAAGGTTACCTACTACCTGAGCTGATGCAGCCACAACAGCGAGTTTACAGGATATGAAACCATTAAACTGATTAGGTTGATAAAATTAAGTTGGTTGAACGGTTCTGGCTGACTACAGGGTCAGTTTTCGAAAACCACATTTCCATTTAACTCAATGCCATCCTACACTATATTTTGAGAACTTCAAGGAACTAGACAGCGCTTTATTCCGATGGTTCAGCTGGTAGCCCGGCATCGTGCTCAAGGCTAATATGTTGCGTCGGTCAATGGGCACGTTGGTGAGTGTACAATGTACACCCTCTCGAGAGCATAAAGGCTGTGTCGTCAGTGGTTACCTTCATTGAAACCAGCACAGAGGAGTCTAGTGAGCATTAATTGTTCCATAGTCTTCGGCGACTGGAGGGAGAGAGAGCAGCCATCTTACACCAAGGTACACACACCGAGGACTTGCACTAGGCACCGAAGAGAGCATGGAGTGGGGAAGCCAATCAGAAGGTAGTGGTAATGATCATATATATAAAATGAGAAAACTAGCGATCCAGTCTGAGTACAGAGATGGCAGGGGGAAGAGGATAGACACCTTGCAAGATCGAAGGAAGAGAGAAAGTGGGAGGGGGAAGAGGAAGTGCTGTGCAGAGAGAGGAAGAGGAGGTGCAAGAAGAGGCAACAATAGGCGCCGAAGTCGAGAACATGGACTAAGTAGGCAAGAGATATGTAGGAAGAGGAAAGTAGTAGCAGAAGTGGAACAGTCAGGCGACGGTGGGATGCAGGGAGAGAGTAGTTGTAGATTTAAGGGGGGACAGGGTGGTAGAGAGCAAGAAATGGGAATAAAGCACAGAGGAGCACACAGGAGAGGGCAGAAAGAAGGCAGCTAAGTTAAGGCTCAGACGCGGAAGGGGGTGTCAGTGGATGGGCCAGGAGGAGGTTGCGAGACGGGAGAGAGGGGGAGACAAGACAGGGAGAGTGTAGAAGAGAGAGGCAGGAAGTGACTCGGAGAGGGGGTATGGAGCAGAGATGAATTAGAGAAAGAACAACGCAAAGGATAAGGTAAAGTGGCCGGTTACTGCAAATGCTTGTGATACAGCCGGTGCTCAGAAAGACACTGCAAGATCGAAGGAAGAGAGACAGTGGGAGGGGGAAGAGGAGGTGTTGTGCAGAGAGGAAGAGGAGGTGCAAGAAGAGGCAACGATAAGCAGAGGTAGGCGCCGAAGTCGAGAACATGGACTAAGCAGGCAAGAGATATATAGGAAGAGGAAAGTAGTAGCAGAAGGGGAACAGTCAGGCAACGGAGGGATGCAGGGAGAAAGTAGTAGTGGATTTAAGGTGGGGACTGGGTGATAGAGAGCAAGAAACGGGAATGAAGCACAGATGAGAACACAGGAGAGGGCAACTAAGTTAAGGCTTAGAAGCGAAAGGGGGTGTCAGTGGATGAGCCAGGAGGAGGTTGTGAGATGGGAGGGAGGGGGAGACAAGACAGGGAGAGTGAAGGAGAGAGGCAGGGAGTGACTCGGAGAGGGGGTATGAAGCAGAGATGAATTAGAGAAAGAACAACGCAAAGGATAAGGTAAAGTGGCTGGTTACTGCAAACGCTTGTGATAAAGGCGGCATTCAGAGAAACACTGAATAAGACGCGCGGCCGCTAGACATGCTCTGTGCTGGGGGAGGGAGAGGAAAGTTGAAGCGCGAGCATGCAAGGCGGAGAGGCGGAGCGAGGCGAGCACGCTTGTGCGCGTAACTGCACGCTCTATGCCTCACAAAAAGCTGTGGTCTGCTTTTTTTAAGCCCACTAACTAAAAGTCTCGCCAGAGAAGCGCATGCGCTGGCTCAGGCAAGACCTAAAAAAGGAAGGACATTTCTGATATTTATGTCATTTACATCTTTCTGTGTCTAATTAATCCTTTAAAGTTTCACAGCAAATGATACCACTTATATAACATATGTTATACCTTGCCTGGCATCAGGCACATTGGCTTGGGTATATGTCTGTGGTGTCAGTGATGATGTTCCTAATACGTGTTACGCTGTGCAACTGCGCTGTGCCTGCGTTTGTCATGATGTGCTCCGTAACTGTGGAGGAGGGGTGTTAACGAAACTGTGGCAAAATAATACTTAACGGGTTAGGGATCTCAACTGTGAGGCTGGCGCTTAGGTACCCTGGGAGCAACTATCTTGGCGTTAATGTCTTTCATTTGTGCTCTGGCGCTGGCTGCTAGCTTGGAAAGGGCATGTTCATGTTTGCACTTATTCAGTGGGTTGGAATTCTTTACCTCACTCCTCCTCGCATGCTCTCTTCTATGGTATATGCTCTTGAGGTGTATCATCTACAGGAGTCTGAGAGGATGTGGCATTCCCTTGTGTGTGAGTCAGTGCGGTTAGGATTTCATCCCAACTTGCAGCGAGGGGGATCTTGCGGGTCCCAAGTGTGTCCTCGCATCTGAGTGCAGTGCTTTCTGCTTTGGCACAGTTTAGCACGGAGCGTCTCCACATTATTATGAGCAGTGGGTCAGGGTCCTTCCACCTTTTTGTGATAAGCCTTTTTGCTACTGCCAACCCAATATCTAAAAATCTAGACGTGGTTTTATTGTTTTGGCCTCTATGGAGAAGTGTGGCTCACCGATTAGAGCGGCAGACCCTGAGGCAGAGGTCTGGCCCGGGACCAGGGTTCAATTCCCGACGCGGCAGGGTCTTGGGCTCAATGTCCGCGGACCAGATAATTCTCGCCTCGGTGCCTACTCTAATTATGGGTCTCACTCTGCAACTCTGGGCAATAGCTTGCTTAATCTCCACAACGGCCCCGAAAGTGCTAGGATGCCTGGCCTCACCTTGGGGGTGCCCAGTAAGGGGCATCTCACAGGGAAAGCCAGGAAGGGTTCCACAGCGGTATACAGCGCCAGGATGCCTGAAAGGTGATAGTGCGCTTTACAAGTATACATACATATATGATATAAACGCAGAAAATATACGTGCCATTCAAACGGGAGTGTGCGACCAGTGCAGTGCGCCAGCGCGTCGGCTACTTCCGACCAATATTCTGTTACTGTGGAGCACTCCCATAGCATGTGTAGGAAGTTTGCATCTAAATGCATACATACATCTGGGGCATTTGGTGTCTTGGCATTGAAAGTATTGATTGATCTTCGCTGGCGTGAGGTACACTCTACGGGTCATGTAGAATTGCATTCGTCACAGGAGCACATTCCTTGGAACCTGAGAAGAGTTTGCCAACACCGAGGCCCATTCTGTGCCTGTGAGCAGGTGCCCTATATCTGCCTCCCAGTGCTGGCGGAGGGCCGATATGTTTGCCGTTGTGTGATGCCTGAGGGATGCTGCAAACTATTTGACAAAGTGCTCACCTTGACCCATAACATGTAGGTATTGTATGGTGAGGTGTGTCTCTGGTTCAGTACTCAAGTCTCCCCATTTAGCTGTTATCAACGCTAGTAGGGAGCGATGCAGTAGAAATTGGCCGGGAGGTCATTTGTCTTCCTCAATTAGCGTTGTATATGGGACTAGTGTGCCCTCTCGATATAGATCCCCTATTCCTGAATTCCGGCAGTGTGCCAGCTTCTGAGTTCGGCTGCTGTGGTTACTGTGTGACCTCTTGGTGTTCCCTCCAGAAGTAGGGCTGGAGCGTATGGTGTGGTTTTGCGGGTGATATAGAGTGCTCTACGGAAGCTTCTGCAGGCCACATTCAGCTGTAGTGAGTCCGGCGGCTTGGCTTTTGAACATGGGTTGAATATTACTGCTTGCTCCGCGATCTGTAGGGGGTGTTGTGTGGTTGTTGTATCTCCACTGTGGCGGTAAGCAAACCATCTGGCAACCCATTGTATTTGGGCTGCTAAGTAGTACTGTTCCAAGTGTCAAACTGCCAGGCCACCCTCGTCCTTCGGTAAGTAGAGTTTGCTGATTGCCACCATGTGCCTAGATTTTCCCCATATGAAATCTTTTACTAATCTTTCGAGGGGCCGGAAGAAGGACGAAGGGATGTAGCGTGGAAGATTTGTGAAATAATATAAAAACCTGGGCAGTATTAGCATTTTTAATATGGCCACTTTCCCTGTCAGAGATAGTAGGAGCGTGTCCCAAAACACCATGTGGGAGCGGACTGCGGTCAGTGCTCTGCCCAGGTTGCCATCTTCCAAGTATTTTGGGCATCTGTATATGCGGATGCACAGGTAGCGGAACGTGTATGCGCACCAATGGACACGTGTTCCGTTGAGGGCATACTCTGGGTGACCACATTGTTCGCTGAAGGGATATAGACAGGATTTAGTGATGTTTACTCATAGTCCTGTTATGAAGCAAAGTTTTCCAATATGGTTGCTAATCTCTGTGGGATGCAGTGGATGTCTCTTATATATAGCAAAAGATTGTCCGCTTACAAAAATATTGTGTGTGTGCCGTCTCCTTGCGCAATGCCGTCTGGTATCTCTGTGCGTATTGCTTCCGCTAGTGGCTCAATCGCCAGTGCAAAGAGCAATGGAGACAGAGGACAGTCCTGCCCAGTCCCTCAGTGCACTTCCACGAGGCCGGATATGTAGGGGCCTGTTTTAACCCTCGCAGTAGGGGCACTACACAGTAGCTTCACCATGTTGAGAAAAGACTCCCCCAGATGATATTTGTCTAGTGCGGCAAATAGGAATCCCCACTCCAGGGAGTTGAATGCCTTCTCCAGGTCTAATATAAGGTAGCCTGCTCTCAGCCACTGGGTTTGTGAATACGTGGCGATCCTAAAGAAGTGCCAAAGGTTTAAGGAGGTGCTTCTCGAGGGTACAAACCCGTGTAGGTCACTGTGACCCAGGAGGGGACCACCTGCGCCAGTCTATCTGCCAATCTAAAAATCGTTTTTAAGTAGGGTGAGGGGCCTTTCCTTTCATTTACTTTTAATGTGGGTGATGTGTGAGTCTATTACAGACATTTTGCAGAGAAATTATGTGTTTAAGTTTCATGCAGCATTCATATAAAAGTGTCTTTTAGATCAAAACAGGATCTCACATATGAGAAATGGCAGGGTGTCACTGTGATTATTTCCAGTAACATTAGTGAGCTGCTGCTGTGTGATAATATTGAAAGCACATCACTATCCCTGAATATTAGGTGTAAACACATTTAGAATTTGGACGAGTGTGTCTGTGCAAATTCAGTGACTTGGCCAAATAGGGCATGAAAGAGGGAGAAATTGGATCATCAATTCAAAATTGTCCCTAACAGGGGCCCCCAAAACACGTTTGGCCCAGGGCCCCCAAAATCCTTAAGGTGTCCCTGCGTTTGGTAAGATGTCATGCTACATGAGCCTGAATGTCCAACCTCCTCAACATGTCTCCTAAATCCCTATGTTTCTTCACCATGTCCCTAACACCAGGGGGATAAGCAAGACAGACATCTTCCTTACAGCTTTCTTCCTCAGTTAAGCCTTACCTGATTGCCTAGGCCAAAAAAAGGACAGTCAGGAATACTTGACTATCTAACTGAGGGTAATAGCATGTACGACACCAGTGAGAATGAACTTGTACTATGGTTATTGGAACCGGAGTACCATAGAATTTATGGAAAATGCAGAAGAAGATGATTCTTACGTTGGGGGAATATTATAAAGCAACATATGACTTATTATAGAGTAGTAACCAGATTGACTTTCATTTAAAAATAAAAATATGTTACTACTACAAGTAGGTGTGATTAAAAAAGGATAATGTATTTTAACATAACACAATCAGTGATCAGAGTTAAAGGAAAACAGCCAAACAATTCAATTAGGAAGTGTAGGTTAGACAGTGCAATACATCCTCCACATCTCTTTCCCATCCCCAAACTTGTGACTTGTCTGAAATAGGGACATCATAGGACCTGTAAGCCTTTAAACTCTGCATATACAAGTGTTATTTTTGAGACATGTGCACACAAGCAAGCCTTATTCAGTAAAAAGTCCAGATACTGCTACGTGCCCATCAGATTTTAAAATGAATCAAATAAGTGTTACTATGGTGAATGATTTTTACTAAATAATACATCAATTTTCCCTAAATCAGACCTAATGGAACATTTCAATAGCATCCAATTCTTGTTTAGCCAACTAAATTCTTCAGAAAAACATCATTCAGAAAGACATTACTCAAAAAGGCACTAAATCTTAACATGACATCCATGAATAAGGAAAACGATTAGAGTTTGTTATTAATGCGAGGCATTCATCAAAAAACATCAGATGCCCTACTCACCAAACGGGTTGTTTGTTCACCTATTTAAACGTGAGTAAACCGTCAGGTTTTCAATGGTGAATTATCAGCTGACTTTGCAGGCCCAAACCCTTAACCGATAGACTATCCACCCAAGGACTATTGGTCAGAGTACACCGGTGCATCCACCTTATTTAGGGCAAGGGTTCTTCTTTTATTTTTTCTGTTTACAACTGGCAGGCAAACCTAGTCATTCTTCAACAAGAAACAAGAGAAATGCTCCCTGCCCTGATGCCCTGGGAACAGCACCCTGACGGTCAGGGCAATTCATTTTTTGTTGACAAATAACAGACTGGGAGTTTGTTATTGAAAAAAAAAAGCACGCGCTGAATGGCTGCATTAAAAATGGCACCCACTCTACAAAGCCTAAGGGGCTTTTCAACAACCCCCTTGTGCCACCCGTACGTCGCTTTTCCCATGTTAGAAATGACGCAGAAGTGGGGCAAGGCTCTTGTAAATAAGCCCCTACATGTCTTCTTCTGAACCACTGAGCTTAATGCACAAATATCCCTGCCCTGTCTTGTGGAGATCTCTAAATATGGCAAGCAGTCATCCATGAGGTGAGGCGATGCTATATTCTTCACTAACTAGGAACACTTTCAGACTGCCTGTCAAACTGTAAAAGTGCCCGAAAGCTTCTTCAGCCCACACTCAGGGTAGTTCAAAAGTAACTTTACATGTAATATCTGGAAGTCCATTGATGTTGCCCTGGCCCTAGTAAACACAAACATGCAGTTCTTTGGCAGAAAACAGTCTTAACCTTGTAATATTCCATAACACATGAAACACCAGAACAATCAATTGAGACTTTGGTGCCTGCATTGTAAGTGATTGGCCACACTACGAGACACAAAGCTAGTAGTCTGCTTTCCTTTTGGTCTCTACACTAATCAGATTTTAGAACTCACATAATGAATGGAGAATGGAGAGATATTCCCAGATCTTCTGATTAATGTGAACATCGGTCAAGATGATTTGGAGAAATAAATCAAGGAACTGAAGAACACTGTATTCATGATGAAACACCTTATCCATTGGATCAAAAGGGCAACAAAAAATGGCACATCTATCTACATAGCTGAGGTTACATATAACCACTACAATATGAAAAGGTGCCATGGGCAACAGAAGCACTTAGACCAAAAATAAACAAAACCAATTTAGATATCAAGTGGAAAGGGAACTTCATACTGGAGGATGACCCTGAAAATGTTCCTGAACAAAAAAAAGAAGGTGCCGACGAAAACCCTGCCTAGTGGAACACCTTCACTTGGTTAATATGAGAGCCGAAACTATACTATTCGAGGAGAAAAACTAGATTAGATTTTTTTTTGGCAACAGTCCAATGCCAAATGTATTCTATTTGGTTATGATTTCAAGAGTCTGGGACCCCGACCTTACTACGAAATTAGTATAAATACCAAAAGCATGAGGCAAATAGTAGATCCCAGGGGAGGTTTTTTAATGTATTAAAGGAATTTCAACTATTTGCCTGGCAACCTAGTTGCTGTAGAAACAAGAAATAAAAGTATTACATGTAGACTCAATTCACTGCTTTCTCCAGTTAGTTCGCACATTAAAAATTACATAGACGAGCACATTAACTAAAAAAAATACAGTTAAATGCTAACTCGCTCAGCTATATCTATGTCAGAGCGTGATAACCAGTTAAGTACCCTGAGGCGGAAGCCGGGGTGTCTGTGTTGCTGTTAGACTAGCGTTTTTAATATTTGTCTGCTTGCACTAGCGTTTTATGTTGATTTTAAAAACTTAAAACCTGATTTGTTCATCGTTTTGTTTATTTGCACAATAACAGCGCCTGAGGGGAAGATCTAAATCCCTACTCAGCGTCATTGCACCCACGTGACTCGGGGCCACGCCCACCCACGTAGCCACGCCCACTCCAGGAAGTAGAAAAGCGCGTGCTCGCTCTAAGCCGGTGTTGACCAGTTAAGTACCCTGAGGCGGAAGCCGGGGTGTCTGTGTTGCTGTTAGATTAGCGTTTTCTTATTTGTCTGCTTGCACTAGCGTTCTATGTTGATTTTAAAAACTTAAAACCTGATTTGTTCATCGTTTTGCTTACTTGCACAATAACAGCGCCTGAGGGGAAGATCTAAATCCCTACTCAGCGTCATTGCACCCACGTGACTCGGGGCCACGCCCACCCACGTAGCCACGCCCACTCCAGGAAGTAGAAAAGCGCCGTGCTCGCTCTAAGCCGGTGTTGACCAGTTAAGTACCCTGAGGCGGAAGCCGGGGTGTCTGTGTGCTGTTAGACTAGCGTTTTCTTATTTGTCTGCTTGCACTAGCGTTCTATGTTGATTTTAAAAACTTATAACCTGATTTGTTCATCGTCTTGCTTATTTGCACAATAACAGCGCCTGAGGGGAAGATCTAAATCCCTACTCAGCGTCACTGCACCCATGTGACTCGGGACCACGCCCACCCACGTAGCCACGCCCACTCCTCTATCCCCTTTCTATCATGCTCAATTCTCGACAGCGCAGCGGTCGAGCGCAGCGGGCACACCTTCAGCACGCCGAAGACACGCCAAAGACTAGCCCGTCTGTGCCCGTCCGTGCCAGGACGGGGCACAAGGCTGAGGCACCCAATCCTACCACACCCTCTAGGCTGGTAAGAACATCATCCGCGTTGAAAGCATTGCGCCCTACCCCCAATCCGAGTTGTTCTATATTTAACCTCCACAAAGTCGGAACTCATGCCTGTTCCGAATGTAAACTGTCTACTACCATATATCAACCTCACCCGATCCATCTAGGAGACATAGGAAAAGCAAACTATTACGCAAAAACGAGCCGACGACTTATGTTTTTTATAGCACAAATTGTCGATCACTGCCCAAGCATAAGCATGATATATTTAACCTCCTTACTGAAAAAAGCCCTAGTGCTGTTTTCCTAACTGAGACCTGGCTGCACGACAGCGCCGGACCGGATGTGGCTATTGCCCTCCCCGATAACTACGCCATTGTCAGAATAGACAGGGAAAAACAGGTAGGGGGTGGGATAGCTATTATCTTTAACAGAGAATTTAAATGCACTTTGGAACCTGCATCGATCCCTGACTGTGAAGCGGGTCTTTTTAAAATCTCTTTGAACCCCAATTTTACAATGTCAGGCCTTCTGATTTATCGACCACCAGGCAACTCTTCTCAATGGGTATCCAATTTTGCCAATCTTATTACTCCCTACTATATGTCATCAAGCAATTTTTCCTTGCTGGGTGATTTAAACTTGCACCTAGAAGATTCCACCATCCCCTCATGCTCCAATCTGTTGGAAGACCTAGCGGCACTAAATTTGTCCATAATAAATTCTAGCCCTACTCATATAGCGGGCCACCTGTTGGACCCCATAATATCCAACATCAGGGAACTTACGTGCATTGCCACCTTGCCTTCCGGCTGGTCAGACCACCATCTTATTAATTTTAGCATTACTTTTCCACCCTCTCCCAGTTTGAAACAAAACACTGACGCCTCACACAGAAAAAATTGGAAGTTAGTAGACATCGATGCATTAAATGCGGCACTAAAACAAAACCCTCCAAGCCTTAATTCTAACATGGACTGCGTAGCAACTGAAACACATAACTGGCTAAGTAATGCAGCAAACAATTGTCTGCCTTCTACTTGCACCAAAGGGAGTAGGCATCGCCCTCCGGCCCCATGGTTTAATGATAACCTTAAAATTGGAAAATCAAAATGCAAAGTACTAGAACGCAAATGGCGCAAAAATTACGACCCCAATGCTAAAAGAAGCTATCAAGACGCCAGGAATCATTATCACGCTGCCTGCACAAAAGCACGAGCTGCTTTTGTCTCAAAAACAATTATCGAAGCTACTAACATGCCAAAAACTCTCTTTTCCAAAGTCAAGGAACTGGCGGGCGCACATACCACAGCTGTTGCACCCCCACTAAGCACACAACAGTGCCAGGCGTTAGCATGCTTCTTCACTGAGAAAATCGATAAAATTATCTCAGACATTAAAACAAAAAATTCTGATCCAGAACTTCCTCCTCTCTTTGACTCAATACTGATTCAACCCACTTCTCGGGGTGAAAATCTACTGGAATCCTGGCCTGCTCTTTCAATAGATATACTGAAAGGAATCCTAAAAACTGTTAAATCCGGCTCCCCTAGGGACCCCATCCCTATTAAAATCATTAACAAATTGGATGACCATTCTCTGGGAATCATTGCTAACCTCCTAAACTCATCCCTCGACCTCGACACTGTCCCAGCCTTATGGAAGCATGCCATGGTGACACCCCTTCTGAAAAAGCCTAATGCTAACCCAGAAATACTGGCCAATTATAGACCCATATCTCTGCTCCCAGCTTTTTCTAAATGTCTAGAGAGACACGTACACTCTACTTTAGCCACTTTTGCAGAAGAAAATTCCCTACTTCATTCTTCGCAATCTGGCTTCAGGGCTGGTTTCTCGACTGAAACCGCCCTGTTAGGTGTCACTGAACACATCAGAAAACTTCTTGACCATGGCCAGACGGTCGCACTTGTGTTATTGGACCTAAGTGCGGCGTTCGACACCATCTCCCATGAAACGCTTATCAAAGAGCTATATACAAATGGTGTAAGAGGAAAGGCTCTGGATTGGATCAAATCTTTCCTGGCAAATAGAACCTTCCAGATCGCATCTGCACAAGCTGTGTCAGACACCCTACCCGCATCACATGGAGTGCCTCAGGGGTCCATCCTGAGCCCTCTATTTTTCAATATTTATCTCAAACCTCTGGTCGATCTTGTTGAAAAGTTAGGTCTAACACTTATGAACTACGCCGATGACACCCAAATTATCTTTTCCCTATCTGAATCTTGTCCCCACTCCCCTTCGTTACTTAAAGAAGGACTATCAAAAATTTTGAACTGGATGACAACAAACCAGTTAAAACTAAACGGCGACAAGACGGAAATACTGATTTTGGGAAAAGATCAAGATCTCTGGAATCCCGTACATTGGCCGGATCAGATGGGCGTTTTTCCTACCCCGGTGTCCCACGCTCGTAATCTGGGCTTTATACTGGACAACGCCTTATCCATGAACAAACAGGCCAGTAAAGTAACCGGCCTTTGTCTCACCATAGCTAAATGGCTGAGGAAGATCCTGTGGATGTTGCCAGTGTCAACTCAAAAGACCGTAGTCAATGCCCTTATTACATCAAGGCTTGACTACGGCAACATTCTCTACTTGGGCGCAAACAAATCTGTGATCGGACGATTACAGGTAGCGCAAAACGCTGCGGTCAGACTCCTCTGCAATATCCCGAAGAACGCCGGAGTCTCGAACCATCGTCGGAATCTTCATTGGCTCAGGATCGAGAGCAGAATCCGTTTCAAGGCCCTGAATTACATGTTCCGAATAAAAGCAGGAACAGCACCAAACTACCTCCAATCTCTGGCCTGCCTCTATACGCCAAAGAGAAACCTCCGGTCACAGACAGCAGCCTGTTTCTGCATACCAAGGTTTAAACGCGCAAGAACAGGAGGCAGATCTTTTGCCTATCTGGGGCCCTCCCTTTGGAACACGCTCCCCCCCTGTATCCGGAAGGAAGAAAACTACTGTAGGTTCAGAAAGCTCATAAAGACCTGGCTGTATGAACAATAACCACTTAACAGTCACCTCCGCTTCTCTGCCCTCTTTCTAGCTGTGTCTAGGCGCCGGGAAACCCTTTTTGGGTAGCTGTTGCGCCCTATAAATTGATAAAATAAATAAAATATAAATAAATAACTCAATTCTTTGTACATAAATTAATCAATGTCCCTAATCTAAAATTGCCACAACAAGATCACGTGGAATAGCAGATTCTCAACTGCCAAGAGAGACAATATTTTCCCTTCAAGTAATAATCCCCACCAAAATGTCCTGTGATAACATATAATGTCACTTGCCTGTATATTAATTAGGCCTTGGTACAACTTAAATCACACCAGTGTAATTTGTGTCGTTTCAGGAAATTTGCATAATGCCAGAAATTATGTTACCACACCACTTTGCTTAAACACACACAATTTGTGGTAAATATTTACCACGAAAGCATGGGAACAACAGAACACGATGCTTTTTTTACTTTTTTTTTGCACAAATTGCATCCCGGATTAAAGAATAACGACACAATTCGATCTAAAAAATAGGGTGAATTAAATTAGGCATTTGCATGTTATGTAATTATGCAAACGTATGCTGAAATTCTGCACAACTATATGAAAGCAATTAAGCGAATTTTGCATACTCTTAGTATTAACATCATACATTCATATGCAGATGGTATACCGTATACATGAAAATATTGTCACCAAACGCCATCTTACACCTTTGCTCAAATAGTCAAAGAAATCCAATCATGGGGATGGCATTTCTACAACTGTAGATAAATTGCGTCTGAAAGCTCATCCAAACTGCTCCACACCAGTGACATAATGAATAAACACAATGACCATACTTGACCACAAGCTAACTTAAATAGAAACCTCAACTTCCAAACAAAAACAATGTTCTGGCCAAAGGTGCCTAACAGCAACTGAGACTATTTCAAGATATCAACAACTTATGCTGGTTGAAGATATCAAACAGTTCAATTGCTAGCACAAGAAGAGATTATGACAACTCCATGCACCGTGGATTCACCCAACTCTTCTCAATGCAACTCTTTATGCATCAGTTTAAGTCGTTCTAGGGTAGAATAAATAAGATTTTTTTTTTTTAACTCTGCATGTGTTCCCAGGACTGCCAATTGAAGCTAGAAGCCAATTCCATCTAGCTTGCATCACTTCGAAAGCTCTCCAGACTGAAATCCAATTATACCTGACCGGCTACGTTGGACAATCAGTGCTAATTTAGCAGCAGAAATACCCTCCTACTGGAAATTCCAGCATAAAATGAAGAAAGAAAGAACTTTAAATAAATCTGCCTCTGGGAGCACGACCAGGGTAGTAAATTTCATCCCTTCAACAATAAGAATACTTTGACCTCCTACGAAATCTTCAGGAAGGAAAGAAAGAATGTATTATTCCCTCATCAATGGGATTACTACTGACCCAGCTATAATAGGTCAGACCTCGAGAGGGCAAATCTTTTGGACTGTTATATGGTGAGTAAGCCTTCAGGCTCTCTTTCCCCTCCCTCCCTCACAAGTACAATTTTGATTGGAGCAGTTTAATTATATTTGCTTAATGTCTAAATGTTATTATTATGAGCTGTGTGAAAACTGATTATGTTAACCGATATAAAGTGCGACACCGTTGTTGGTCTGGTTCCTACTATATCGAACTATAAATAAATAGATAAATAAATGTGGAAAAATGTCTACTTTTGCTTTAACAATATACCTAAATTATTGAATTAATTCACTTCTTTGGATCTGTTTCTAAGAGCTAAATGTACATCAGTAGCGTTTTTCAAAAACCTCATAGCCACTGATATTTTTGTATACATTTAAGCAGGTGATCAGGGCATAATTGAATGCGCTTTTAATCAAACATTGTAATCTACTTGGTGTCTTAGAGCCATGTTGTCTATACAAAGCAATATGGCATAGGAATCCCTGTTAGCTCTTAAAGGTAGGGAACCCGTTTCTCTTACAGAAACAGGAGGTTGAAAGATAAACATTAAACAAAATAGCACTAAACAGAAGCCATTCATTTTTGAGCCTTCATGTTGTAATTTGTATCCTCCCATGGCTACCAGCCCCTTTATGTGTTCCAATGATTGTGTTTCATCCACTCATGTTACTGGAAACACATCCAAAAATAGCAGTAGCGGTCGGCAGTAGGAGTTACTGCAGGGCGGTGACGTGGGCAGGGGGAGGGGCAGGGTGGGGGGTAGTAATGTATGGATTACGGAGTTTTACAGGTAAGTAAACATTTAAATAAATAAAACGAATTTCGTTGCGCGCACTGCATCACATTTGGTTGGAATGCCAGAAACCGGTCCTCGGAAGCTTGTTTCCGGTCCAGGGAAGGTAGGGCTTGGCAGTTTGGGCTGGACTGTTCCCATGAGGCACAGGGTCAGACTGATTTGCATATAGCCATGTCTGAACTGGGGTGGCAGAGTGGGCTAAAGAACGGTGATGGATCAAACCTAGATCTTTTGACTGGGTGTGAGTGTTTGATTGGTTCAGATGCTCCATCCATCACCACCCCCCTTTTGTGCTGGACTTTTCTTCTGGCACTGACGAGTAAGTTGTTATAATTGACTTGTGCTATTTCTTTCTCTAGCTGGGTCTTTCCTGCTGCTCAGCCAGGGTGAGTTTTAGAATGCCTGATTTCCTCACAGAATGCTTGAGTGCCTGTTTGTGTGTGTAGTGTTATTTGGTGGATGCAGGCTGAGTGGTAGGGAGGCTGCTCCTGGTATGTTTGCAGTTCCATCTACCTATCCTCTTCTAATGAACTTACCTTGTAACTAAGCTTCAATAAATCCAGCCTGTTTTATATACCTGGCTCATGGACTTTCCATTTACCACATTTTGGCGACGATTTAAAGAACCTACGCATTGAGAAAGGAAATCTGCCTATAAAGGAGCTAAGGAACTGAGGAGCCTACTTAAGTAATTGAAACACGTTAACTGAAACTTAAAGGAAACACCTTGGTCAGCCCCGTCAGTGCCCTTTACCACCTTGACAGCCCAGGGCGTTTGACCTCCGACAGCCGGTCTTCATGCAGCTACTGTGGATACTGCTGCCATCCTACTGCCTTAGAGGAGTTTCTCTTGCCCAGTTGTCTTTGCTAAAGTAGTGGGAGAGGTTGTTATTTGGTTTAGTGCTCAGGAATTGGTAGCAGCTAACTGATAATGGAAAACCTACTGACACCTCTAGTGAGCCGCTTTGAAGTGTGCTGAGGAAAACTGACACCCTAGTGAGCAGTTACACAGATTTAGGGATGCGGAGGCTGGTGATGTCTCTGAACCTGCTATTCTCGAAAACAGAGGTCCTAAGGAAAAAATGTATGACATATACAATAAGAATATAGTCTTGAATCAGTCCTATATTTCGTTTTCCAGTACCCAGCCGGGACAGGAAGTTTTATTCAATATTTTAACAATTTTGTGACCACACAGGGGGTCAAATACAAGCATTGGATAGGGTACAAGCCTGCACCTATCTAGGAGTGAGTGAACAGACAATAAAGAGAGGGATAGAGATAAGAGAAAACAAACAATACCAGGCAAAGACAAACAAGGGAGCCAATTGTCTCTTGCTACTTAAATGACTGTTAAAGCAAGTTCAGACACACAACCTCTATAAAAATTAATCGCAATAGATATATTACAGGGTTGTTTAGACGGTCGACGTTTCGGTCCCCTGGCTCCTAATGAACCGGGACCATCATCAGGACTTAAATTTAGTTGCCTGTTGTAAATATCAAAGCTCCTGTAGAAGAAATGGGAAAAAGAAGGCGAAATCAACATTTGCTACCATGATTCATAGTTACAGAAAACGTACTTCTTATGTCATGCTTCAATCGTAGTTTTCCACATGCAATAACTTTTTGTCTCACATGCCAGAGCTATTTACAATTAAAATTTGAGGCAATCTCAATAGGACTACTACTAAACATGCCTCTTTCCTTATATTCGGGTGACACCCATTAGTGTTTCATTCAGCAGTCACTGTGCACGGTGCATTGTGACCGGTGTTGAGTTGTGGCTATGGCTATAGCCAGTGATGTCCTGGCGTGCAAGACATTAGGGCTGAGTGATTTCACTTGGGAGGCTGCCGAGTGCTCGCGTGATCGGGACATTAGGACTAGGTGGTTTCAATGTGGGGGTGGCCGAGTGCTCGTGAATTGTGAATGGAACACGGAGGTTGCGTGTGTGCGACAGCGTGGTCCCGGTGCCCGTGGTCGTAAGAATAAACTGACCTGGGAGGTTCCAAGATTGAACGGAGAAGGGTTCAGAAATTACGGCCCTTGGTCCGCTGCAGTGATATCTGAGGAGTTAATTAAAATTATAACTACTATCCAGTCGGGGAATTAATTATACATATGAACCGGCGGTTCCGCGGTTAGGTTACCTCTCGTGGTCGTGTTAGAACACGAGTGTGTGTGAGATTCCTTCTCCAATTTCTCCTCGTGGGGGGAATTGGGCCGTTGATGGTACGGTCAACGTGGGTGATGTTGGTTCAGTTAATACTAAAAAAACACAATGAAGGGGGGTAGTCAGGGAGGACAACTACGGAGGTATGAGACTGCGCGGAGTCTCCTTGTAATTACCCCAACGCTTACCTGTTGTAGGTTTTGTGCGTGATAGAGAAGCTCCGCAATCGGGCTCCCTCCTAGGCGTCAGTGGACTCGATGGTCGCTGGTGCCGCCAATACGGAAATCCGCTGTGGGGTGTCTAGGAGGCCGGAAGTATTAATTCAGCAGTCAATGGACAGCGAAGATGGACTAACGTGTGTTGTCCAAGGCGGCCATATTGGGAAAGGATCGTGATGCGAACACTAACATGCATTTGGATCCATTGGTGGTGGGTGAAGTGCCTTCCAGTATTGTGAATGGGCAAGTGAACAAGTGATGGTAAAGATCATGCGTGTAGGTGGCCCAGTGAGGCAATTACACAATAAATACTGAATTTATACTACATACTGTTAAAACCAATTGACATTTCATAGTGCAGCTTAGTTCATCAGGAAATAGTGTTCAGACAGCCACTCGAACTTTTCAGTTTGGAAATACGGTGTCTTTCAAGTAATTCATAGGAACACAGGGAACAATTAGAATCAGAGCAGACCAGTCCAATCCTCTGTGCGATTAAGCCCGCTCTCAATTGAGTCCAGCAAAATTATGCATCTGAGTTCCTCCTTGTTCAGTAATTGTGCCATATTCCCACCTCTGGGTGGCAATTTCAGGGCTTTCAGTATCGTCCAACGAATGTCATCCTCGTTGTGGTTGGCCTGAATGAAATGTTCCACTAAAGGGGCGTTAGGGGTCTGGCACCTGATGCGGCTCCTATGTTGGCAGATGCGTGTCTTCACCTTTTGTGACGTTTGTCCAACATAGATTTTTCCACAAGGACACTGGATCAGATATATAACGTTGCATGTATTGCAATTCGAAAGGATGTTACTTTTAAAGGTTACATTGTTAAAAGTCATACAATTACCTTCAATAGTCAAATCACATACACTGCATCCACCGCATTTCACATGTCCAACAATGGGGGACAGACCCCACAAGGCTTCTAGTGTAGAAGGATTAGAGGGACTAGGGAGAGCTGCCCGGACCAAATGATCCTTTAAATTTTTGCTTTTTTTAAAAGCGAATAGAGGACGCTCTATCTCCACCGTCCCTGCATTGATAATTGGCCAATGGTGAAGGATCATCTTTCTGATCTGATTAGACACTGGAGAAAAAGTTGTCACACAGGCTATTCTTTCCTGATCCTTCTTGGGTGTAGGGGTTAGTAAGGTCTCACGTGGTCTATACCAAGCCCGTTTGAGGGCGTTTTTGACAATTTTTCTAGGATAGCCTCTGTTCTTGAGTTTGGTGGATAGGATGGCACTTTCTCTAAAATAATCCTCCCTGCATGAGCAGTTTCTCAGAATTCTAAGGAATTGGGAGTAGGGGAGGGAATCACGTAGAGCTCTAGGGTGATTGCTTGAGTACTCTAACAATGTGTTCCGCTCGGTTGGTTTCCTAAATAGTCGAGTCAAAAGTTCTCCTTCATGATGGAAAATAGTAAGATCTAAAAAATCTATGGAGGATTTGTCAGATGAGATTGTGAAGTTGAGGCCAGAGCAATTGTTGTTCATCCAATGCAGCAAGTGGCGTAGATCATCGATACCATACCTCCATAGCATGAAGATATCATCGATGTATCTACGCCACATGATAATCCCAGGGTAGAAGGGATTTGATGGTACTAGGATCACCTGTCTTTCTATTTCGTCCATAAACAATATGGCTAGATTTGGGGCAAAAATAGCGCCCATGGAGGTCCCCTTGATTTGTTGATAAAAGAGACCATTGAAGGTGAAAAAATTCCTCGTCAAGCAAAGTTCGAGAAGTTGCAGAATGAAAGAGGTCGGCATAGCATGGGGCCGTGGGCACGTGTCTAGAGTTTTCTGGATCACTCGTAAAGCTGCAATCTGGTGGATATTTGTATAAAGGGACTCCACGTCCATGGTACATAAGGTGTCCACATTGGGATCAAACGGGTGGTGTTCAATCAATGCAATCATGGACATGGAGTCTCGAACATAGCAAGGAGTAGATGGCACAAATTCCTTGATAAAGAAATCAACGAAAGCCCCTAATGGTTCTAGGACAGACCCACAAGCTGAAACAGTTGGTCGTCCAGGGGGTGAAGTGAGATTCTTGTGCACATTGGGTAGCGTGTATATTACAGGTGTTCTGGGGCTTTTTACATTTAGGTAATTATATTCTTTTTTTGTGAGGAAACCCTCTGTCATGGCATCAGAAGTCACTTTATGTATTAGTTCCTGGATCTGCTTGGTGGGGTTAGAAGCCAGCCTTAAATAGTGTTCCTTGTTATCTAGCTGTCTCTGGATTTCATTAGTATAGGGATCAAGATCTTGTATAACATTTCCCCCACCCTTGTCCGCACTCTTAATAACCACGGAATTATTCATTTTCAGGGCAGTTATCGCATGCTTCTCCTTAAGGGTAATGTTGTAAGGGGTGAATCTTTTTTTGGTTTGCAGAGTAGACAGGTCCTTTAGAACCATTTTTTCAAAGGTAACTATTTCTGGCGGAATCATGCCAGAGGATGGTAAAAAGGTTGAAGGTGGGCGGAAGGGAGTCAAAGCCCTGGTCTCATTCGAAGGGTGAAGTTGGAAAAATGCCTTGAAAAATGCCTTGAGGCGAATAAGTCTAAAGAACCTCATGAGTTCCGTTTGGATCTCCATGAAGTTAGGTGGAATAGTAGGGACAATGTTAATCCCTTCTTAAGTATAGATAATTCATCCTCCGCTAATAAATGGTTGGAGAGGTTGAAAATGGGAATGGTATCAACCTGATGGGAATTGGGTCCTACTACTGGTAATAATTGTTCCTGGTCCTCCGTTCTCCCGGAGGATTGAACCATCTTTGGGTTTTCTTTACCCTTCCCCTCTGTGGTGTCTCTTGCTGGCCTCTTTGTAAAAAAGAGTTAGTGTTTTGATGATGTGCACCTCCACGCCTAGAATTACTACTTCCTTCACCGGCGTCTGAGCTTTCAGATGATTCCGCTGAGGTATCTGAGAAGCCCACTAGATTCTGTCGTCGGTTGAATCTACCCCACGGTCTGTATTGATGTGGATTGGTATATGCCCTGTTGGTATAAAAATCTTTCTGTAAATATGGATAAGTGGTTTCGATCTTATAAGATTTTATGTCCTTTTTAATTTTATTCGATTTTTTATTTTGTTCTATCCTATGGAAATCAGATATGGTTTTATCCAACTGTTCTAGAAGTTTTTTACTTTCTGTGGATGTTACAGAATCTTGGATTTGTTTCAGAATGTCCGAGATCTCCACCTCGAGTGATTTTAATGTCTCAGTGGCGATGTCTATGCCTAATGCCAACCAATGGCGGGAACAGGTTGTCCCTATATAGCTGAAATTGGATGTGTATTTAGGATTGTCGGTGAAGATCCCCGGTATATTGCGAACCTGTAATCCCAGAGGAATTACGTCAGCCTTCAATAGTCGGTTAACATTAAAACCATCAATTGTAGGCGCACCTGTTTTTTCCTGAGTTTCTCTAGTTGTTCAGGTAATGTAGTATTGGCCTGACTGGGAACCTCTGAGTCTTCTGAAAGTAATGATGGGCCAGAGCACAGTTGTTTCAAATAGTCATCTGTATATAAAGGAGCAAATGCTGACATAGTGGGTACGTTTTTTGAGGAAGAAAACCAGGACAAGTCCTGTAGTTAATGGAGAAGTGTGGCTCAGTGGTTAGAGGCGGCAGACCCGAAAGCTGAGATCAGCCGTGGACCAGGGTTCGTTTCCCCACCTCGGCGGGTCTCGGGCTCAAAAATTCCACGGACTCGACAATTCTTGCTCCGGTGCCTACTCGACTCACGGGGTCACATTCTGCGACTCTGGCCAATAGCTTGCTTAATCTCCACTACGGCCCCTCGCGGCGGGATGCCTGGCTTTCACCTTGTGAATACCCTGCCGGGGTATCTCTCACAGGGGAATACCAGGATGGGTTCCCTAAGCAAGCGCCTTGAGACCCCTGGGTGAAACGTGCGCTATATAAATCGAAATACATTTACATTTACATTTACAATGAAGGAGAGGGGAAGGTGAGAAGATAAAACCAATTTCTCCTCGTGGGGGGAATTGGGCCGTTGATGGTCTCTTTATTGTCTGTTCACTCACTCCTAGATAGGTGCAGGCTTGTACCCTATCCAATGCTTGTATTTGACCCCCTGTGTGGTCACAAAATTGTTAAAATATTGAATAAAACTTCCTGTCCCGGCTGGGTACTGGAAAACGAAATATAGGACTGATTCAAGACTATATTCTTATTGTATATGTCATACATTTTTTCCTTAGGACCTCTGTTTTCGAGAATAGACTGTCTACCCATGGTCCTTAGGCATCCATTGGGTCCCCTTGTTATAACTTAAAAAGTCTCTGAACCTGCGGCATGTGTGAGGGTGGAGGTGTCCCAAGATTGATGCTTTTTAGTTTTCCAGAGGTGCTGTTTGTTTTAAGTTGTGCAGAGAGGCTACCGAATTGAACACATAGGATACTGAATGGTTTACTTCTTGGCACCTCTGAGGAATGGGAGCGATGTGTTGCGGGAAAATCGGCACCACATTTACATTTCACTAAGAGACTGTTTGTGGTGCATTGATTGGTAACTAAGTATAAAAGTACTTTCCTTCGCTGCAACCGTAGACATTTGGCAGTTTGCCCGCAACTTGAAATTTGAAATTCAGGCGAGTGTTGCCCATGTCGCGTGCACACTCACCTGGTGATGCAGTCCTGCAGTCCTTTCGTGGGAGCCACTGTGACCGGTGGCCCATGGCTGTGGTGCACATTTTAGAGCACAGTGATGCCGGGAGCCATCCAGCACGGCGTCACTGGTGCGTGACGCCATCTTGGGATTGGAGAATCTGTAATGTTCATAATCTTCATTACCTTGTGGTGCACACGCTTTGCCAACCACGTTTTTTTTAAATGTATGTTGTCAAGTACAATAAAGTTATGGGGAACATCGTCTTTATGGAGCAGCACGGTTTTAAAGTTACTCTCGTCAGCTTCGGTTGCAGTACGTGTCCTCGTGACAACAGCTACAGGTACTGGTGCTTATAGACCTTCTCTAGAATTGAACTTTGGGCACAATCGTGGGGCAGCCATCCGGTTCTTCATGGAAACTTGTGTTCCCGTTAAAGTGGAATGTCAACCATTTTGCACAAGATTGCAGGACACACTACATCGGAGTTTATTTTTCTCACGCTATGCAAAAACTCTAACTAGGATGAAGTTTCTGCGCTACAGCTAGATACAGCTCTTGAAAAAGGGTTTCTCTTTGTGTCAAGGCGTCGGGTGAGAGATCGCACACTGAGTATATGACTTTCTCCTTTAATTGTTTTGCTTGACATGTCGTATGATGGGGTGTGGAGTTGACTCTAAGTGCTTATACAGTCTTTTACAGTGAGGTTGAGGGGCAAGTGCCCCAGTTCAACCTTGTAGTGTGTTGTATACTCTATTACGATACCCTTTTATGTTAAGATTGTTAGGGTGTTGTGGGTGGTTAGTGTTAGTACCCTATTATGGTATTGTGGGTGGTTGGTGCCACTGTATGCTCCTATTGGGTTGTAAGTACCCTTTTGTGGTAAGGTCGTGGGGTGGTAAGCGTCCCAGTTCTGGTTCATGGGGAGATCTGTTCCCTTTTGCGTGGGTGTTGTGGGAGCTGGGTGCTCCAGCTCAGATTTAGATGTTTTCCTCTATTACATGGAGGTTGTGGCAGTTTTTTTAAAAGCGGTTTTGGGAGCTAGTTGCCCCAGTTTTGGATCATAGGGAGGTGTGTTCCCTTATTACATGGAGGTTGTGGGAGCTGTGTGTCCCAGTTCAATTTTTAAGAGGTTTTGGGATCTAAGTGCCTCAGTTCGGGATTACAGTGTGGTGTGTTTTCCTATTACGTGGAGATTGTGGGAGCTAAATGCCCCAGTGCTGGATCATAGGGAGATGTGTTCCTATTTCATGGAGGTTGCAGGAGCTGAGTGCCCTATTCCTGGATGTTTTCCAATTGTCGAGTTTTGAGTGGTATGCCAATGAGTGGCATTAATGCTTGTTTTAATTTTGCCAAAGGGAGGAGGATGGGGTTAATCCCAATGTGTTTTATTTTTGAGAATGCAATGTAAAGGTTTAGTTTTGAGAATGCATTGTATATATTGATGTTTCCATTTCCTTCCGTAAATGTTTAGTTTTTAGAATGCATTGTAAACATTGATGTTTCCGCGTTTCCTTCCTTCACTTCTGCATTGTTGTTTCCCTAAGGAAGGGGGATATGTTGCTCAGCCAGGATGAGTGTTAGAATGCCTGATGACCTCACGGAATGCTTGAGTGCCTGTTTGTGTGTGGAGTGTCAGTTGGTGGATGCAGGCTGAGCGGCAGGAAGGCTGTTCCTGGTGGGCTTATATTTCCATCTACCTATCTTCTTCTAATGAACTTACCTTGTAACTAAGCTTCAATAAATCCAGCCTGTTTTATATACCTGGCTCATGGACTTCCCATTTACCACATAAGTCTGTGCAAATGTGCCCTTTCGTGTCTGCACTAAACTGTAATTGGTGTAATAGCGTGCCCATTGGCACACAAAATAAGTGACTTTTTTGTTGTTGTACTAAATGCATGTCATAACCCATAAGTGACAGGACGCCAAGTTTTAGTTAACTGCAAAATTTAGCCCTACCATTCATTCAATGTTACTTTCAGTTTCCCTATTAAATCCTATTTCTAGGTCGAGCCTAAAGTCAGCGCACAATCGATGCTCTGTTGAAGATCTGTGGTAGTTCAGTACGGGAGAGAAGCGCCGCCCATAGTTTTCATTGACCTGTGTCTTTGTCCTTTGTAAATGCTGCCATCTGATTCCTTAATAGGCTGGTTAGTCCCCCTTTAGTAGGGCCATGTTGTCTCCCATGGCTACTGGCCCCTTTACTTGGTTGTTACATCTCACGTGTTCTATTTTCTTTATTTAGTTTCTCCTACCTCGTGCTTCGCTTACATTCAGCCTACAATATTAACTAAGTTAAGTCTCATTTAAGGCTGAGGTACAGGGATTTTAATCTGATTTTATCCCCTTGTTCTGCACTCTGCACCCATATTTAGAGTTGATCCATTAACAGATGCACCATACATTGTTGTCTAGGTGCGCCAAAGTCTACCCACAATGTGGCGATTGATGGCAAACAACAGCAGTAAGACCTGCTGGTCGTTACCATGAGGGAACCTGACGTTATTCCCAGGGAAAACGAAAGTGCCCGTGTGTGTTTATTTTCTCGTCTGATTTGGTTAATTCAGAAACCCTTCCAATGGGAAGGTGATATCCGGGAGGTCACCTGTTTGTGCCCGAGTCCGTGTGAACAAGCCTCCTCGCGCTGACTGAGCCTTTTAGCTTTAATATTTGCACAAGACAGGTGTAGTTGCCACAATTTGAAGCTTAGTACTTGGCACTCGTAGTACAAGCAACAGCATGGCTCCATTGCCCAAAGAACGGAGAAAGCCTGTGGTGTATATAACATACTGAAATAAATCAAGCGCTTGTGTTTTTCATTAAAATCCCTTTAAATTAGCTGGATTTTAAATAACGTGAAAGGCTTCCAGCTACTGCCAGCCTCATTACTTGTAGACGTAAAATAAATGAGTGTCTGGTGATTTAGGGGGAGATGGCACACAAACCAGAGGTTGTTGCTTCATGGAAAAAGTAACTTTAATGCAAATTTAGCAATTATGGAGTGCTCCCTGCCGCCTTCTGAGATGTGAAAGCTCATTTTAGATGAGCAGCATGTGTTTTGGTTGTCAGAACATTGTATTTACTGGGACACACTTTTTCTATTGTTTGTGACCAGAGGTGTTCTTATGGGGCACAGGCCAACGTTTACTATTGCCATCATTTGGTCTTTCCTTAACTGCCTGCCTGAACTGGTTGAATGGCTTGGGCATTATTTCCTTTAACACTGCCTTCTGCCCTCCAAGCAAACTCACAAAATCATTGGTTGAACTCAAGTGAAACCATACTTCATTGGGGTCTGATACCGTGCAGGATGTGGCATGGTCCACAACTGCCACCACTTTTGGCGCACAGTACCAGCCTTTCTTTTTTTTTTTTTCTTTTTTTTTGCAGAGTTTTATATAGCGCGAACTAGAACCGAACTGAATCAGTTATCAGAGCGCTTTACATAGCACCAGTTACGTTACATGAGGACACACTTTCATTTTTAGGCACGGGGAGATTAAGTGATTTGCCCAGAATCACAGGGGTTTTTTGGCGTTGTTACTGAGACTCGAACCCAGATCCCCAGGTCCGAGGTCGAGCGCCTTAGCCGTTAGACCAAACCCTCTCCTCTTGAGGAGGGTCTTTCTGTAGTGACCCCTACTTTTTTCGGTCGAGCTAGACAGTGCATGTACTGTCGCTTTGAGACCTGCTGTAATCTGTCTGTGTACTTCTAGTCCAGCCTCTTTCTTGGCAATGCTTTTAAATTGTCTAAGTCGTGTTCTTTAAAAATCCTTCCTTGCTAGTGGTCAGTCCTGCCTCTTTGTCCCTCCTTTCTCTCTTCTGTTCCTCCCACAGAGCAGCGACGTAGTACTGTCTCATTCCCCCATGGTTCTTCATCTCTTCTCAGGGGACTATTTTTTGTGGGTTCCTGCTATGTTACTGTTTGCCTGTGTTTAGCTTCAGCACCCTAGCTGCTTACATTCAAATATAGCATTCCTCCTGCTTCTCCTTTTAATACCACCTTTGTATTACTGCTGCCTTTTTTACTTGTTGTCTCCCCTACCGTGGCCACAGGATCACTCAGCGTCACCACATCATCACTCGGTGTCACCTCAGCGTCACTCAGCACCACCACAGCATCACTCAGCACCATCACAGCATCACTCAGCGCCATGACAGCATCACTCAACGCCACCTCAGCAACACTTAGCGCCACCTCAACATCAATTCAGCACCAACTCAGCACCACCTCAGCATCAGCACCACCTCAGCATCAGTGCAGCACCAACTCATCATCACTCAGTACAACCTGAGCATCAGATATGCACCCCCTGAGCACCAGTGCAGCACAACCATCTCCGCATGTTTTAACACCATAGCATCACTCAGCACCACCTTGGCATCACTCACCACCACCTCAGTATCACTTAACATGGCCTCTGCACCAATACACCACCACCTCTGCACCAGTACACCACCACCTCAGCATCACTCAGCACGACCTGCGTATCATTCAGCGTGACCTCCACACCAGTCACCACCACCTCAGCATAACTCAGTACCACCTCAGTCTGCCCTCGCAATCTGGCATCTGTTGATTCTCTCCTAGCGTCTGTCCGCTGCTAGTGTTATAATACAGGTACTATTTTCCAACCTTCACCCTCCCGTTGTTTATACCCCTCCATAACAACAAAATAGCTATAACAAACAACCACTGGAACAGGCAGAAAGAAGTTGCCAGCATTGTAAGGACAAATGAAATCATAAGACATTTTTTATTGTAAATACTTTAAGATGGTCGTTCAGTTGTACATAATGTCTTCTTTGTCATATATAAGGTAACAAAAATGCTTCTGACACTTTTTTATTATAACTTTTCAGCATGCTGAACAGCAGTCACACTTCTCTACAGCATAGATTAAAGACATTGACAAAGTCAATATCTCTAGCTAAACACTTAGAAGGTCCCAAAGGCAAGACCTATTGGCTATGCCAATGCTTGTTTAGGACTGGCTCCACAGAGATTTAGCGGTTTTGAAAGACTTCAAGCTACCACTACACATACACTATACCCAACCTGCAACATAAACATACAAAGAAAGGCAAAAAATAGTGGAAAGGCATTTGGGACATCCATCTTCAGATTTTAGATTGTTTCGTTGAGTCTCCCCTTCAGGCACTAGCTCAATGGGCAGTTTGTCACATTTTGGAATAGCCTTACAGCATTTCATGGATGTTTTCATTAGTAAAGTGTTGGACTTTAGAGGGGTCAGATTTACTATTTCCACTCCACCTTGAACACCAGTAAGAGGCGGGTTGGTCTTTCCATAGTCAAGACTTAATATTCTCAATCCTAGTTTTCTTTTTTTTCTTAAATAATAAACTAAGTATAGATAAAAACATAAAACATAAAAATATTTGTAATCAAATATATGAAAAAAATCAAACAATTTTTTAAAATACACAAAATAAATAAAAATGAACTTGAAACATTAAGAATTAAAATTGCAAGTAGAATATAAAATAATTGCTAATTATTATAAATGGCTGCACTAGAAACCCTAAACCCACCAAAAATACAAATACTAGAAACAAAACAAATGTGCACAGTAATTTAAAAATATACTACTAAACATGTAATATAAACATACTAAAACATAGTACATTTAATGAATATAAAAAATGAAACAAACAATTTACATAATTATTAAAATTAACAAATTCAAATTGATAAAATAAATTTCTAATATCTTCCCACACTACTCTCCTATAATTGCAACCTACAAACAAATAAATCAAACTAATACTAGAAAACAATATCACACAGTAATAACAAATAAGATGAATACAAATGCTAACTCCATAAAAAACTAAATTGATGCAGCAAATGAATATAATCAAATAAAACAAAAAAACAATGTACATAAATATTCTAATTGGTAATACATACAATATAGAATAAATTCATTTATAAACAGTTGTAAAATATATATTAAAACAGACTTTGCACCCTACATTCTTAAAACTCAACTCACCAATAAACTAAATAAAACTAAAATAAAAACACATTTCTATATATATTACAAAAATAATCTCTTCTAAAAACTTACACATCATGAACATTAAAATAATATTAGCACACAAATTTAATAAAAACTGATATTGAAAACTATATACATGCTAAATATTTGCTAAATCACATATAGCAACATAAAACATTTAAAAATAATATTCATACCTACAATATTCCGTTCCACAATATTCTTGACATATTTTTTATATGATATTTTTTAAAGAATATTTTAAACACAATATAACAAGGGTTGTGCACCTGCTCACTCAAGCGAACCCACCTTTCCCTATACCTATTGTACCACTTTTCAATATTCTCAGGCGAAAGGATTAACTGGGTAAAGAATGAAATGCTCCCATTTACATCATACACAGGGAAATATTGCATAAGTGACTGGGTCTACAAAAGCCTTTAATGGGTAGTTATCAGCTTAACAAAGGTTTAAATATTATGGTACAAGATATTGTAAAGACTCTTCTTGGTAAAGTTATTATGGACGTTGGTAGATGGTCTGCTCTGGACCTCTCCTAGTTTGGCAGTACACAGGCTGCTAAAATGAGTGTGGCCTCTTCAACTATGTCTTTAGGTTGCTAACCATGATAATTCCCAGGCCACTGCTACAAGAATAGTGGCAGGAAAAATGTGGGTACTCCTACAGCTGGTGGCATGTGCACTTCAATATGTATTCATTATTTTTAGCACACATGTTGGCCCCTTTGGTACAGCTGTCTCATGGCAATGTCTTTATTCCCGTAGAGTGACTACTGAAAGAAACCTCATGCCCACACATGAATCTTGAGGCATAGTTAGAAGACTGTACATACACTGTTTGAAACTCACCCATAAATCACCTCAAATAAGACACCTCATTGGGGAACAATACTAAAATCATGATCGATGGGAATACTGTTTAGTGGGCTGATTAGTGTGGAGCTGGTGGTAAACACATTAAAGATTCCATAATCGTGATAGATTTAGAACTTTTGAGATATAATTTCATATTCCTAATAACCATTGATGAAGATACTTCGAACTCACTCAATGTCTTAAAGCAGTAATAGGTCCCCTAGCGCCAAAGTCCTAAAACATCTAGAATTAACAATTAGCTCACGAAATTGGGACTTTACAGTCAGTTATCTTTTGGTTTATGGAACCGCAATAGACATATTCTCAACCCTAATAGCATCACAGTTGTGAAAAGAATGGACATAAACATTTGGACTAGCCTGTTCTAAGGAAAAATTGGAATCCTGGAGAGGGCCTGCAGGATATGAGGCTACAATTCAGTTCTTTCAAGATACTGCATGGCTGGCATTAGGACACCTCAGAAATTACTCAAGTTCAATCTGTGTCCTGACACAAAATGTTGGTGGTGTGGGAAGGATGGTGGGATTATTTGCACATTCTTTGGACATGTCCGTCACTTATGTCATACTGGTCTGCACTGCAAGCAGAAATAGTGAATGCTTGGCGGCATAAGATATCTTTGGATGCCAGTGCGTGCCTTTTCAAATATTTCAGGAAACGCAAACACTAGATGCAGATGGCATGCCACTGCTTTAACGGTCAGACCACTGTGCAGTTTTACAACACTAGAGATCTAATACCCAGATACAGTTTCTGAAGTCCCTGCAGAATACGGTCCAAGATGTAGATTTTCTGGGGTCTCTGATAGCACAGACTTAGTACACAAACATGAAAAAGAGAACCTGGTGGACTGTGAACCACACACCCCACTGAACATTACCTGAGGAAGGTGTGAATTAGGCAATAATTAATTAGGACAGTCACAGGAGTATTTATTATTATTGGACTTGTGAGTATTAGTTGATGGGGGTAACTATTGGCCTCAAGTAATAACAACAACCCTAGTTAGGTGAAGTGCTAAAGTCACTAAACTAACCTGAGTTCAACCCCCTGATAGCTATGGCACAGAACAGAAAAGCTTAAGAAACGTGTAAGTTATGTATGCAGTAATAAATCAAAAATTCAACAACAAAAAAAGACTCATACACCAATTTAGACAACTAGAGTAAATGTGCATATAAAAACGTTACCAAAACAATACAAATCTAATAAGAGGAACTAGAGATGTAATTTTTTAAAGGTAAAAGTAAGTTACAAATAGAGCCAAAAAGCATTAAATGGCAACTACTGTCATCTGGTTGCTGTAGACAGGTACCTAGGTGCAATTTGAGGCAGGCGGCGATGGAGCTTCAGTAAAATACAGAAACAAGGTTCAACCTGGTTGGAAGTTTTACCTTCAGGCTTAGTCTCTGAAATGGAAGCTCAAAATCTTCAGTGGGGTATCTTCAGCAGAGCAAGACAGCAAGCTGTGGCAGTGATGTGCTCCACGAGGTCGGATAGCCATCAGAGAAGGTCCTGGTGAATCCACAGACGTTTGGTGGTAAAGTTCAGAGGGGGCAAAATTTTAATTTTGCATCCAATGAAGATCCCTCACCAGCTGGATTCTTTTAACCCATTCGCCCGGTGAAAATTTCTACCGTCGGACTAATTCACCTTTTTGGAGCTCTGATACCTCCAACTGGGAAGGCTGCAGGCTGTAGCTGAAGAGGGATCCACCAGGTTGGATACCTTCTCCCTGTGGTCCCGCGGAACCTGATTTGCTGCTCTGGAAAATCTCCAAGTAAGGGAAACCTAAATCTTCAGCCCAGCAGCAATGCACAGCACTCGGATTGGCTTGGCAAGCTTGTCCCAGTCCTCCAGAGATCGTTGGAGACGAGAAGTTTCTATGTCCCAGGATTCACAGGATGCTAGGGTGAGAACACTTTGACTCCCTAGGGGGTTCTCAGACTTCAGAAGAAGCACTGGTGGAGGGGGGTTGGGGAATGGCCAAGACTCACTATAGAAGAAGCCACCAGCTGGGTCCAGGCAAGTCCAGATGGGACTAGTGAGCTGGGCACTTGAAGGAAAGCCCTCTTGTAGCTTGTTGCATCAGTGTGGCTTGAACAAGAGGCCAGTCTGTTGTCCCTTGATGCCTACCTATTTGTCCTGGGTACAAGAGGGAAAGCAGTGCAGGTCTCAGATATCCATTTCAGACCTCTTCTGATCTTATGAAGGTGGCCCAGTAGTGTTCTGCAGAAGGTACTGTGGGTGCCACAAATATGCCTGGCATCAGCCTGTGGGTTGGGATAACTCCTGGACCCACTCTAACCTATAGGGGAAATTTCCAGTGGTAACCCTACCCATGTTTGCAGCTTTTACAGTGTGCCCGACAGCAAACAATCCCACAGTAAACATCTCTGCCTGAATCCAAGATGGTGAAACCCTTCTCTCCTTATATCCACACCTATCACCCTCAATGGAGAGTCAAGGAAAATTGAGCTATGATCTCAATGTTTAGTCTCTGTCCCTGAACTCAGTGAGGATGGCTCATAGCCCAGAGACTGCCAGAACTGATGGCTTTCTGTTCCTTTTGGTTCAAACACCCCATGTGGCATACACTAGCTCTGCAGTGGGACCTGGAATCTCCGTGGCAACAGCATTAAAGGGAGATTAGTTCAGATGTTCACAGACACCCCAACTGCCATTTGGTACTGCAACAAGCGAGGAGGTGTAGGGTCATGTACCAGGTGACTTGGTGCCTCTAAATGCGGCTGGAACGCGGGGGGTTTCTAATGGTGCAGCCCCTGACAGGATCTTTGAACACCAGGGTGGACAAACTCAGCCGTTGATTCCTTTTGGAGCACAAATGGCAGTTACATCCAGAGGTCGCACAAAGGCTTTCCTGCAAATGGAGAGAACCTTGGCTCGATCTGTTTACCACTGCTGAGAAAAGACAAAGTCAGCACTTCTGCTTTTTGCAGTTTCTAAAGCAGCTCTCACTCAGAGGTACATGCCACTTAAATTGCAACTTGGGGCTCCTGTACACATTCCCACTCACACCATTCCTGACCACACTTCTGAAGATCAGCAATGACAGGGTCCAAGTCATCCTAGTGGACACTTATTGGGCACAAAGAGTAGGGAATTCCAAACTATTGGGCATGAGTATCTGTTCTGTAATCAGGTTGCCCCTTTCGGCGGAACTCCTGTTCCATCAGCAAGGCACGGTCCTGCACCAAAACCTATGGACCCTCCACCCCCATGCTTGGAGATTGTGGAAGAGGAGTGGAGCAGCTGCCAGGGCGACTGACGCTGGACGCTAGGGATCACGGTTCGATCCCTGGCTCTGGCGGCAGGGGTCTGCCCAGCACCATGTAACTCTGGGCAATAGCTTGCTTAATCTTCCCGACAGCCCCCAGAGCCTTGACACCTTCGGGTAATTGTTCACGCTTTACAAATACGGGGCATCGGTGGCAGTTGAACTCTTTTGACCTTCCACGTAAGGCCGTAGACGTTACCCTAGCAGCCAGGAATCCCTGTACCATATCTGTATACACCTGCTTTTGGGACAAGTTTGTGACCTGAATCACGACCAACCAGGTCAACCAACGACATGCCAATTTGTCTGAGGTTTTGTTATTCGTGTTGGCTTTAGCACATCAAGGACTTGCTCTGGGCACTGTCTGTTAAATGTTATCTGTTGGCTACTTTGACGTTTTTTGTGGTTTCGAGACCAGCCTTCGTTATTTAAATAATCAGCTGTGAAGCATTTCCTTAAAGGGCTACATTTATTTCCCCTTTTGTTATGCCCCATATTTAAATTTATTTTTGACCTTTCTCATGTGTTCCACATTCAAACCTATGCATAGCTATACTCTCAAGTTACTCACTGTTGAAATAGTTTTCCTGATTGCCATAACAACAGCACAATGGGTGAGCAAACTCGAGGCCGTTTCGGTTAGCCCTCCATACACCAATTGTGCCCAAACATGCTTGTTTTTCAGACTCTTGCCTCTCTTTACAAAAGGTGTTGATTCCCTCTTGTGTCTGGCAAACCATCACCCTCTCAATGTTTTTGTTATGCCACCTCACTCCTCTAAGGAGGAGGGGAGGCAACATCAATTAAATCCGAAAAAAAGGATTGAAGTTTCTATATCAAGCATACCAGAGGATAAACAGTGGGCGATCAGCACTTTATTGGATTCTCTGGAGCAAAGAAAAGCAAGACAGTGCAGTGGTGATTAATCTCACATTGCTTTAGACTCTGCATTAAGATTGGGTATGCATTAGCAAAGAAGCAGCCTCTTGAAGACTTGCGGGCTCATTCCACCACAGCCACGCTGTTATCACTGCTTTAGCATGTGGAGTGTCTGTCTTGGATATTCGCCAGGTGGCTGTAGTATACATTCATGAAGCACTACTGTCGATAGCTAAATCCGTCCAGATTGGCAATTTACCCACTCTGGCCTGCAGGACGTTTTGCTTTGAGCCAGTTCACAGACCCACCTCTGAGGGGTATTGGTCTGGTATCTATTTGAAGGTGAGGAATCTGGAGTCAGACGTTTCTTTCAGAAGAATAAGTTATTTGCCTTTATAACACTCTTTCTGGTAGAGGCTTCATCCAAACGCAGATTCCTCACCAACCCTCCCCCACTCCCATCCTACCAGTTCTGAGAACTGGACTCTTTCTCCTGAAAAGATCCCAACCACAAATGGAACAGTGGATGCTGTTGTCCACAAGTGACCTTTAATTTGCATGTCCTGGGTTTACTTTGTACCAAATACTATGGAATTATAGAGGTGAAGTGACAGCGGCAGCGGCAACACCCTAAGTATAAGGACAATTAGGAGTGTACTAATTTCCTCATGGTTAAAGGTGGGGAGCACATGAATGTACCCTTTCTTAGCAGATGCAAAGTGAACAGAGATCTACAGCCAGCCAAGTTAGTCAAGGCAAACATCTGGAGGTGCACCACACAAAAGACATTGACTACAGGACTCCTAACCTCATTTAACCATGAATAGACACACTCAAGACTACATACGTTTTGGAATTGGCCCTTTTTGCTGGGTCATCCCTGTACTTTTTGCCTTCCTCCTGTATTTTGTCTGGCCTGTTGTTGTTGGTTTTTATGACTCTGGGCACTTTACCACTGCTGATCAGTGCTAAATTGCATATTCTCTCCCTACTGTAAACTGATGTATGGATTAGTGACTCCATGATTGGATTATTTGGTTTACTTGTCAGACCCTAGTACAGTGCACTGCGTGTGCCCAGGGCTTGTAAATCAAACTCTGCTAGTGGGCTTGCAGCACTGATTGTGCCACCCCTATTGTAAACTGATGTATGGATTAGTGACTCCATGATTGGCTTATTTGGTTTACTTGTCAGACCCTAGTACAGTGCACTGAGTGTGCCCAGGGCTTGTAAATCAAACTCTGCTAGTGGGCTTGCAGCACGGATTGTGCCACCCACAGAAGCAGTCTGTAAAGAGTGTCTCAGGCCTGCAATTGCAGAGCCTGTGTGCAGTCTGGTTTTGCCATGTTGACTGACAAGTACACCCACTTGCCAGTCCCTAAACCTTCCCTTTTCTGCATATCAGTCACCCCTATGGTAGGCCCAAGGGCAAGGTGCATTTTAGGTAAACGCTAAGACATGCTCTGATGTGTGTGGCATATCCTGACAGTGAATTACAGCCATTTTCGTTTTTCACTATTGCAAGGCTACCTGTTCCCCATAGGCCAGAATGGGCAATTTGATTATAACATCTTATAATCCTAACTGACTCAGGGAACATCTCTTGTTGCAGGTTCTCCTGGTTGTATGCTGTTCCTCGTCGACTAACTCCTGACATCATCTGTTTCTTTTAGAAAATTAGCGAAGGGAGATGTGTTGTAATCTTCTTTCCTGTTTATGTATTCAGGTGGTACAATCCGTTCCTCCCCTTTTTACCCTTCCCAGGTTGGTATGTCCCACTAGAGCTTGACTTAGAACGTTGGCATCCCTCAGGCAGTCTTGGAGACTTCTCTTGCCTCAGAGTGACTTTCTTTTCAACAACCGCCCAGAAGAGTGTGGGTTGAGTGACAGAGACAGTCTGATACTATCTTGCCCATCTCAAGAGAGTGGTGTGGAGTACGTGTGCGAGGCACTGGATGGAGAGGTGAAGGATAGTTTGTTTAACCCTTGTAGGGGGCTGTGTGATCCAATCGTGGGAGAGCATATTGTAAGTCCCTGGTTTCCAGAGCTATGCCAACACCTGTTGGAGAGTGAGGTCTCTGACCCGAGGGAGCTCACATTGGAGGCAGACATTTTGGTGGATTCCAGAGGGTCTGGAGAGGCATTGGCGAGTGATCCTAAGAGGAGAGGTTCAGGTATCTTCCAATCCAGAGTGGTAAAAGAGGTGCAGAGCAGCCCAGCTAAGTCCCGGTGTAGTGAGAGGGGTATAGGGGCTCACATCCTGTCTCAGTGGGGACAGAGTGAGTGTGGGGCAGCGTGTCCCAAGGTGCCCGAAACCCAGTCTCAGAGCCTGGATGGTTCTTTAAGGGGAACACCAGGTGTGGAGCCTAGGCTGTCATGATGGGCCGCTTGTTGAGGGGGAGCCCCCAGTGTCTGGTGAACTGTGAGTGTCTGTAAACAGGCCTCCATCAGTTCTGGTGTCTGGCAGTGCCACTCCCAAGTGGAGGGTGCAGAAGACCAGATTGGCGGGTGAGAGGCGGAAAAAGTCCCCCAGTGGAAGAACCAGTGTGTCAGGGGCCAGCCAGATGGGCTGAGTCACCAAGGAGTAACCATGATGACACCACTTCTGTCTGGGGGGATCTTCACGCTATCTGCCTGTAGATGGGTGGGAGGAGTTGCACCTGGGACCTGAATAGGGCTGTGCCTGCCTTCCACAATGCTGGCTCCACCTCCTGTGGTGCGTCTGATGTCCCTGGCCTACACTGTCAAAGGAAAGAAGGAGTCTTGTCAATAAAGTGCTCCAGGACTGCACTGAACCGGTTTGGACTGGGGACAGACAGGACCCTCTGCCTTCAGAGGACAAAGGATGTGCTAGAAATAATATGGTGACCCAGACCCCAGAACTTTAGATCACTTTTGGGAAACAAGAAGAACCTTTGCTGAGGAGAGGAACAAGAAAGAAACTGAAGGAGGAGACTATCCCTAAGCTGAGTGCTGTTTGGTGGATCGGCCTGCAGTGGTTGCCTGACTGTCAAAGAAAGGAGAAAGGACTTTGTGCTACTTTCAATTCAACTTGTAAAGGATCTCCAAGGGCTTGAGATAGAGCTTGCATCCTGCTGAAGTCTTAGGGACAACAGACTTCACCAACCAGCTCCGCAAGAGTTCTTTTGATGTGCCTGCTGTTGTGTTGGCCCTTCTGATGGACTGCATGTCGCAAGGAGCTGGAAGCGCGACGCATGAAGAAGAAGCGTGTCGCCGCCGCAGCCGCTGTCGTCGCATCACTGAAGAAGGGTGTCGCCGCTGACGCTTTGCTTCGCAGGAATGCCTCGCATCGCCGGAAAAGAGTGTTGCCATCACAGCAGACGCCATTGCATCATCGGAGAAGCGTGTCGCCGCCACAGCCACAGGTGTCGCATCACTGAAGAAGGGTGTCGCCAGTGCCGCATCGCCGATGCGCCTCGCATCAACTGAGAAGAGTGTCGCCATCGCATCACCGGAGAAGCGGGTCGCAGGGCCAGTCGCGGCTCAGAAGAATTGTTGAGTCACCGCACGGCCGTCAGGTGTACACGCATAGTGTTGCATCAATAAGAAGACGCCATTTTTGTTTCATTGCATCGGATCTTTATCGCATCACGACGCTGCTGGTCGTATCACCACGGAACTGCAGTAAGAAACCGATGCATCACCTCCCCACGTGAAGAAGAACCGACGCATCACCTATGCAGCGGTAGGGACCCGACACATCACATTCCCTGCAACACTTTTGTTGTACAGTGTTACGCATCCAAAGGTGCATTGAACTCAAAGTGTCGCAATGTACATCTAAAGAGAACTGAGCTATTTCTTCAATTTTTCAAGTACATTATAGTGGATTTTTGTCGTTTGTGGTCTTGTGTTAAGTCTATACAAAAATACTTATTTTTTATACTACAGCTTGTGTGGTGTCCATCTGTATTGTTGTCACTGGGTTACTCTATGTGTTCACAAATCACACTGTCTCTGAGATAAGCCTGTCTGCTCGTGCCAAGCTACCAAGGGGGTGAGTAGGGGTTATTTTAGGAGTGTACCCCCTTACCCTGACTAGACGCAAGGGCCCCTATTTGGTCAAAGGTACCTACCTCTGCGAACTAGATACCCCCAAATCGAACAATAAGGAATATACGTTCATAATTTTATTAAAATCAAAAACCTATTCTAGTGTACACAATATGCATAGTAGTCTCTATGAAAATAAACAAGATAGCAGTTATGATATTGCATAACAAAGAGAAAAGTAAAAAATATTGTAGCATTTCTAATAGTATCTCAGAATGCCCCCATTCCCTCCATTCCTCTCCATTCATAAACTAATCTTAGCACCAAAAAGAGCCTGTGCAAATTCTTAGATGGCCTTGTTCTCAATGGAAAAACAGGGGTATTGCTCAATAAGAAGACATCTATTCTTTCTGTCTCTGCTCTCACTAACTAAGGAGTCTCCAGGCTCTTAAGCCTGTCTGAAGACTCAATGTGTCTTCCCTTAGCCTTTGAAAAGAGAAAGGTATTTACAGCTTATGTCTACATAATCCTCCGCTTATATTCCTATGGGTTGGAAGTTTGCTCTCACTCCTAATCACTTTCTAAAACAGCTTATATTCTTAACTTCGACTTTGTTAACTGATATTTGTTGGACTTGGCCCTCTCTGCAGGGTCACTCCCAAACTTTATTGCCTTCACCAGTCCTATTTTATTTAATTTGTTTTTGCTGTCCTTAGGACTCTAAAGTGCTTATGCCCACTCCCTAATACATGGGAAAATTGGCTTACACCTGATTGGCACATTTAATTTACTTCTAAGTACCAATTAAAGAAGCATATTATATACCTATGGTCTGTACATTAAGTGGGACTAGTGGACCTGCCAAACTTATTGGTCCACCCATTCAAGTAGCCTCTTTAAACACATTCCAAGTCTGACCTTGCAGCCTGAATGCAGTTTTAAACTGCTAATTTGACATGGCAAAAAAAACTTTCCAATCCTTAAATTCCCTTTTTCTTACATAAAAGTCAACCCTATGGTGGGCTCTAGAAAAGGAAGAACTGAAGATGTGTGCCTCATTGGTTGGAGTCGTTTTGTCGCTTTCAGTTATAACCAGTGAAGATGTCATGCCTCATCCAGGAAGCGGCCCATGCTTGGATAACTTGGTCAAGAGATAAATCATTGCTAGTGTGTCCTTTTGGCAGCAGGATGGCATGTTCTGCATACACACGACCGTGACCTACTTTGCTCTCCTGACATGTTGATCATCGAGGGGCAGAATACTACCTACTTTGTACCAGGCGGAGACTGTTTAGTGATCAAATAATGTATAGTGTAAATGAAGTGCCCATCCGAGTGTCAAAAGTAAATACTTCAGGCCAAGTGATGCTTTGCATTGACTCCACATTAAGCTGTTTTAGTCTCTGCCCTCACATAGTTGCTGTTTCATCAGAAGTTTGACTTGTTTGTGCTGCGATTAGTGCCAACTGATGGATCCAGCAGATGTTCATATTCAATCTTGATAGACTTTTGTAAAGACTAAGCATAATTGGGCTCCTAAATGTAAGGACTTCTTTCCATGTTGTGACTTTCAGGTGGTTGGTCATGTTAAATTGTCACTTAATGGCATAGTAGAGATAGATGGGGTGGAAGTTATTTCTTAGATAGATTTTTACCATACATCTTTTTTCTTACATAACCGTCGTTGATTTGCAAAGGATTAACACCTATTTATTTTTCTTTTACACACTCCTCCCAAGTTAATCTATTGTTCGCCATATCTTCACAGAGTAACACAGGATTAATTTTCCTTATGATTGTACTGCAGTTTCAAGGTTTTTTGTTTCAATATTGCTATGTATTTTTGTGAACCGTGTAACATCTTTTTTGCTCTCTGTGCCCCCCCCCCCATGTATCATTCAAACGATTTCTCCACAAGTGTTTAAACAGGTAAAATGTACTTGCTGTTGTCTGGTTATCCAGTGTAAATGGTTTACACAGTGTCCTTTTCGAATGGGGTGGCCCAGATCAAGACCTTTGATTTTGAGCAGGGAAGTTTGTGCTCTTGCCAGAAAATTTGAGGCATCTATATATGCCAACTACATGAGGAATCTGCAAGATCCTTCTGTTATTTTTTTCTCAGATTGTCGGAGGATGCTGCCAGTAATGCATGATCATAGCATGTGTGTAAAGAGTAACCAAAACTCTGGACAGAATTGGGCTTTGTTTAACACATCTGTTTGTTGTGAACTCTCAACTTTGCGCGATTTAGAACCCCTCCCCCAACTGGCTTGTACTTTCAAATCTATATAGAGACCTACAATAATTCTTTGAAGGGCCAATGTGAGACCCAGGCCGTCTGGTTTGCTCCAAAGTAGCCAGCTACTGACCTGGGTAAACCCCGCAAGAAGTAGATGACAGCCACAATCAAGGGCATTAGTCTCGTAATGGAGAACACAAGGACAGTATGCTGGAGGTTGAACATATGATCAATGGTTGAGAGGCACTCCTGAATTCACCCTGTATTGAGGGGGGGGGGGGGACTGGGGCATGTTTCAGCCTACACACTCCAGTGTTTCAGAATTATTTTTGGAAAGATTTTCTATTCCACATCAATTAGGCAGATTAATCAGACTATCTGAGTCAGATACATTGCCTTTTCTATCGAATGGTATAATCAAGCTGACCACTATTCATTGAAGAATTTAAAGACTCAAACAATATCATATTTGACTCAGGGGATTTGTTTAGCTTTATTCCTTGTATAATTTCTATTGATTTTTTCGGTAATTGTGCTCCCACGCTTGCTATGGCAAGTCTTAGGTGAACAGCATCTCATTTGTTGGCGAGGTGGTCAATGTGGAACATTTCTTGGAAACTGTTATAGGCAATTGTCTGTTGGAATATTGGCATGAATGTTGCGAGGTTTGTGAGAATCACACGCATACTGAGAGGCAGCGCTGGCAGTGACAGAACTGGTTGGAGTGCAGCGCATGCAGAGAGGAGAAGCGTTCCACAGTGAGTATCTCACCGAGGGGGCCCCAGCAGGATGGGAAGGGTCAGTGAGTTCTGAATCAACTCACACAGTGCTTGTCCTTGAAGTGTTTGCCCCATATGGAGAAGACTAATGCAATGCCTGCTAAGGTCTGTGAGAATGCTGGTGCAATCCCAGATAAAATATCAAGGTATGCCTTGCGTGCAAGAACCTTCGGTACCCTGGGAAGCCTTACAGGGGTAAGTGACAACTTTACTCTTTCTTCTAAAAGGGCCCCAAAAGCTGTAAGGGCAAAAATAATCTCAAAACAACAAGGGAAGAGCTCACGTGGGAGAGGGAAAAAAGTTTCCCCTATACAAATTAAAGTCACTCCGTCCCTAAAATGTTACTGCAAAGTCCTAACACATGGGATGGCGTCTGGAGAAAAAGGAGACGCTAGAAACAGAAGAGTAGGAGAGCCGTCAATTTTACCCACTGAACCTGAGATAAGCGGAGCCAACCCCAGCGTGCCAGAAAGTAGTATAAGTAAAGAGGGGCGAAGAAGGCGCGAAACAGGGAGCAATCATGGCGCCAAAGAGATTTGTATTCAGGTTACCACACAAAACATGTTTAGTGTTTTATCTACTCAGGAGGAAGATGAACAACTCGAGGTGGGGCCACAACATGAGAACTCGTCAGCCCTGTTAAGTCGCTCCACACAAGTTGAGCCTTCAGCGACACCTCGATCCAAACCAGAAAACCTAGATGTTCCATTGGCATCCATCCTTCTAGGCATCCGGGAAGAACTTAAAACGCAGTTTGAAACATCAGAGGCAAAGCAAGCAGACATTCAGGCCTCTTGTACAGTACTTGCGTAAAGGTTAGATGACGTGGTTGCTCGGACAGGGCAATTGGAGGTGGAAGTTAGCTCAATGCGAAACAACATAGCTAAAAAGTCCAAAGGAGTACAGGCTCTGGTCAAAGAAAACGCAAGCCTCAGAGATGACTTGGAACGAATAGAAAATCATTCTCGAAGGAATAATCTTGGATTATAAAAATGCCAGAGGCTGAGGAAGGGTCAAACAAAGGCTTTTGTGATAAAATTGTTAATGGAGACGACTTTGAAGGATAGACTGGATATCAACCTCGATTTGGAAATACAGCGGGTCCATAGGGATCCATTTAAGAGGAACCCGCAGCGGCAAAAGTCAAGAAAAATTCTGATAAACTTTTTATCATACTCTGTTAAAGAGACCATTCTCTTTGCCGCCTTAAAAAATGGTCCCTACACAATTCAGAAGCTGATGTTTAACATCGGATCAGATGTCTATCATGCAACAGACCAGAAGCAATGGGAGCTGGGGAAAATAATGAGGGAGCTAAATAATATAGGCACTAAGGTTCAATTAACATTTCCAGCCATGCTCCGTGTTTTGTGTAACAACCAAATGCGTAACATACGGTTTATAGACGAGGCAGACAGTCTGAAAGTCAACATAAAGAAAGGTGGGCGGCCTTGAGAAACAAAACTGTTAAATATGTTATTGTTAGCCTAAGGAAGAACTATAAAATGGAAATTAAAAAATTAAAAAACAAGATGGATATAGATGAACAAAAATAGAACAAAAAACAAAAAAGCAGAACATAAAATACCTATGAGCTAAAAAGAAATTAAAAATACATAATAAGACACAGATATAAGTCACAAATATAAGTCACATATATTAGGTGGAGATGGGGATTGGGAGGGAGGGACGCGGGTGTGAGAGGGCTTGGTTTTTTATAGATTTTTATGTGACAAAGCCATTGCCTCCTCGGCGGTTCCTAAAGGCTTATGCCTGATAGTTCTGGGAGGGTTCGCACAGGGGGGATAAAGGGTGGAAGGGATCGGGTTGGGGCACGAGGTGGGGTGCAGTGGGAAAAAAAAATCTGTCCTTATTTCACATATTATCAGGATCTCCTTTCAGAAGAATGAACCAGAGATCCTTGGGTCCAAGTTTCTTAGATTACCTAAAGATAGATGGCCAGGAAGGACAAGATTTACAAATTACAACTTGGAACATAAATGGTCTAAGAACAAAAAATAGACAGGGATTAGTAATGAGGTACTTGAAAGAATCACAAGCCCATGTAAGTATTATTCAAGAGACCCACCTAACAGTGATAGAGAGTAGGGAGCTTCATAAATAGCTGGCTAGGGAGCTATGTTGCCACCGATCAATTGGAATATTCGAAGGGAGTGGAAATAATAATCAGGAAAGGGTCAGGAGTTAAAATTACCTCTTCTAAAACTGATGGTTCAGGTAGATGGGTCATGGCCACTCTTAGATGCACAGGCTCCGAAATTGTTTGCGTGAGGTTCTACAGACCCAACGTGGAAAATCCCCAGCATATAGTAGATTTGCAACTTATGGTAGCTCGGGCAGGAGCACCGATAATAATAGGGGGGGATTTAATACCCTTTTAGACCAGGTATTATATAGGGCCACTAGTAGTAGGGGCACCCATAACCAAGGGACAAGAACAAAACAAGCCCTTAAGCATATGTTATATGAACTGGGTTTGGTTGACTCCTGGAGGTATCTAATGCATGGCAAAAGAGCATATTCCTTCCATAGTAAAAAACATCATCATTATTTATGACTGGATTATTTGTTAGTAGTTGGTAGGAAGTTTGAAAGAAGTATGTATACTCCCAGGACATATTTCTGATCATGTCATGGTTAGTATTAGGCCTGGGCAAAGCACTACGCTACACTCGCGTAGTTTGTGAAGTTTGCGCAACTTCGCACTACGAGAACTGCACGTAGCACAGTGCGAACACGCGTAGCATAGCGTAGCGTAGTGCAGCGGTCATTTGTTGCTTGTTCGCGGTCCTCAACGTCAAGTTGGCGACCGCGAGCAAGCACAATGACATCCCAGCGAGACTTTTTCCTCGTTCGCGATCAGCAACATCAAATTGCCGATCGCGAGCGTGGAAAATAAACCTCCCTGCGAGATTCTCAATGCGGGGAGTTCTGGTTTCTCATTGCGAGTGGTCACGTATGCTCGTGACCGCTCGCAATGAGAAACTACCAGTCTGGGTTGAGAAAGCTGCCGCTCGAGTAAAAATCTCCTCGAGCGGCAGAAAACTACCGCTCGCACTGTGCAAGATGCCGTTTTCAATGATTGCACAGTGCCGGATGCTTGTCCACACTGTGCAAACATTGAAAACGGCATCTTGCACAGTGCGAACAGGGTACTACGCAGTTCACGTAGTGCTACGCGTAGTTCGCATAGTGCGAAGTGCACTTCGCGTAGCTACGCATAGAGCTACTTCATGAACTACGCCCAGCCCTAGTTAGTATCTTACTGAAGGGTGTAAAAAGGAGAAATAATCTGAGATGGACATTGAAAATATCCATATTATTAGACTTAGATGTGGCAGCTTGCTTGAAGGAAACCACCGCAGAGGTTTTTAAGATTAATGCCCAATCAGCTCCATTAGGAGTTATCTGGGACACCTTTAAAGCCTTCCTTAGGGGGGTTCTACAAAGTCAGGTCTCTTTTAAGAATAAGGTGGAAAGGGCTGACTTAAAAAAGTTGGAAGAAGAGAGTGGGGCATTAGAAAGAGCACAGTAGGGAGCATACAATATACAGCAGAGAGAGAAGATTTTGAAAAATCTCGAGGAACCTAGGTTGAATTATAAGATCAAACTAGACCTAAAATGTAGGGAAATGTGGGCTACTGGGCGTATGCAACATTTTGAGTATGGAGCACTCTTAGCTTGGAAGTCAAAGGCTAAGAGGGCGAGAAACCACATCGAGGAGGTGATAATTAACCCCAAGGGAGTTACTACAAACAACGAAGAAAAAATAAACAAGAACTTGGTCTCCCTTTTTTCTGAGTTATATACTGATTCAGTGCGACCAGACATATAGGAAGTGAAACGCTGGCTAAACAATGTTGGCCTTCTCGTTTTAACAATTGAGGGCAGGAATAAACTTGACACCCCATTACAGAGGGGGAAATCAGGGAGGTGCTTAAACACATGAAAAACGGTAAAGCTGCTCATGTTAGCTGGGGGTTTCTATGGGCTGTTTTAGATACCATGGTTTTTAGTTTGGATTTTATAAGGGCAATGCAAAAGTTGTATGAGTACCTCACGGCTAAATTTCTTATAAATGGCTCCCTGACAAGGAGCTTTGATATCCATAGAGGGATAAGGCAGGATTGCCCCCTGTATCCACTCCTTTTTTATCTATATATAGAACCCCTGGCATACTTGTTGAGAGCTGATGATTAAATTATCCCCATATACCAGCTCCCTTCACATAGTAAAACTGCATTATACGCAGATGTTGGAATATGGAGGACTGGGGCGGCAGAAGATGTAAAGAGATTATATATTTGGGGATTGTCATCACAGATAAAATCGAAGAGATTCCCTCTCGTAATTTGAAACGAGTTATGAAGGAGGTGGAGAAGCAAGTAACCAGGTGGAAGAAATTACCTTTGTCTATTTATGGGAGAGTAAATTTTGATAAAAATGTCCGTCTTATCGAAGCTAACATACCTTATTAATGGTACACCTCTCAGTTTTTCTAAAGAAGAAATAAATAAAATCCAGGGGAAAATATCGGGCTTCATTTGGGCATCCCGGGGGGTGCGCCTCATGGAAAAAATTACGGAGCAGCCTTAAAAAGGGCAGGTTAGCATTGCCAGACCTTAAACTTTTCTGCATGGCCTTCAAATTATAAAATATCCGTATGTTGGCAGGGGAGCCCATTAGCAGCACATGGGGTTAATACTAAGAGAAATGGCTAAAGAACTGAGTCCAAAGGCATTTTTAAACAAATTTGGAGCCCAACATTTTTTTTTAAAAAGTGAGGCTAAAAGTCCTAAAATCTGCACTGAAATTGTGGCTTACAGTGAGACGATTATTAAAGATCGGTTACTTTTCTGATTTTTCTCCAATTTGGGAATCCCCTGGTACACCGGAGTGTATGAAAGACGCTCTGAGTTTGCCATTAAAACAGGCAGGGATACAAATTGGGGGATCTGTTAACAGATGGAATTACTCGCTGGAACAGGTAATAAGTTATCCAGGTTCAAGTACTTGCAGCTCACCGCATGGTCTTCCACTGCAGCAGAGGAGGTGGTGGGCAGGTGGGATTTTGAAGCCTCACTACAGGATACAAACCCAGCATTAAAAAAGTGTCAAAATGGTATGGACAGTTCTTGGAGGCGGAAGAAGACAAACTAAAGGCCCCCTCTGATATCTTTTACAAGTATGCTACAGGAAGTCTGCATAGAGTCTTTGTGGATGGATTCCTTGAAAACCCTTTATGCTATTGTATCTCCTGCTAATTTTAAACTTCATCATTTTTTTGGCATCCACAGGCTATATTGGCCCCACAAAGATTAGCCAAGTTTGTGCTGCAACCGGTTCCCAGCTGTAAGAGGTTCAATCTTTTAAGGGCCAATGATGTCCATGTTTTCTTCACTTGTCCAGGTATTCAAGAATTTTGGAAGAATGTTGAAATCATTATAAGGGCAATTATTGCAGAGAGCATTCTTTTGACTGAAACACCGGTGCTTCTTGGGGTAATTAGTGCCTCTCAACAGGTTCTGAGCAGCAAGCAAAGGGGCTTATTATTCTATTCGTTGCTTTTGGCATGAAAAGAGATATGTAAAAGATGGTTAGACTCCATGCCTCCCCATCTGGTTGCCTGGTAAACAACAGTAAATTGGACATGTAAATCAGATATTAAATGTAACCCACATAGGTCAAAAGAGTTTTGAATTGAAGTGGTTAGAATAGGACTTCAACATAAAGCTTTTTGGTTGGTGTTAGAAATGGGATTTCTGGTTGGCTAAGGCTTGCACCAAAGCCAGGCAGAGACCACCACTCTAGTCAGGGCAAGGGAGTTACACGCCAAAGATAACCCCTGCTCACCCCCTTGGTAGCTTGGCACAAGCAGTCAGGCTTATCCCGGTGGCCGTGTGTAAAGCATTTGCGCTCGCACACAGCAACAACATCCCAGGCACACTACAAAAGGAACTCCACACAAGGTTATATCAAAAATAGCCTTTGTATTCTCATAACACATTAGAATAGTAATCACACAATATACAGTGTGCCAACTGGCACTGGGCAATATTTACAAGGGATTATGTACATATGACAGGGCCACTGGACCACTGTCAGAACCAGCACAAAGTGAACTTAGTAAAGGTAAAACAGATCATAAGCGTACAACCAGTAAACACTGGTAATCACTATACTTAGCCACTGCCTGTAACATAAACTACATTATGCACAGTATCACCTCAGGCGCTTATTACATTCTGCACCATCTCACCAGCATAAACACATTATGCAATGACCTCACAAGTCTAAATGCATTAGACCCTAACCTCCTAAGCATAACTCACATTAGGGGCATAACTCACACAGTGAAACATAATCTCACTAGCATAAACCAGAATATGCAAAACAACCTCATAATCATAAAACCCACAGTTAGAGGTATAACACAGGGCGCGTAATCATACTACATACATTACATTTACTAGCACCACAATCACATTAGGGCCTGGCACCCTATAATCCTAACAGTCCCCCTGGCCAACTGGCCATCTCAAAAGGGTCTCCAATGCCCTATGCCTCAAGAGTCAGGGCGCGCTGCCAAAACAACGAAAGTCAAAGGTGCGCACATTGCGCAGGCCTAAACGTAGCAGCTGGCACTAAGTGCTGCGCAGCTGTGAAGATCAGGGGCAAAGGAGTGCATCTCACTCCTGACTCAGATATGTCCCCAAAAGAAACACATGGTCTAAACGTTGCAGCTGCCCACTAGTTGCTGGGCAGCTGTAAATAATGGTGAAGGCCTGGCACCATGTGCCACTTCTGTCCCTCTCAGGAAGTCTCTCAAATTACTGCGCAAAACATTGCAGCTGCCTGTGCTCTCGTAGGGCAGCTGGGATCAGCCAAAAACGTGGTCACCACTGCGCCTCTGGACTCAATGTGACCCCAGAAGAGATGCGTCAAATGTTGCAGCTGCCTTCTAGCCAACTGGGCCCTCTAATCAACAATTATACCCGCTAAAAAAATGGTCCCCAATGTTGGAGCCACGTAACAAACAAACAATGCCAGCAACGTTGGAGTGGCCCACTCTCCTGGCGGGGCCGCTCAGACTCTCGGCTTAACACAGGACCTTTAAATTCTCTCAGCCCCATGATGCGGCCATGTCTCCCTCTCAGCCCTCACTCACCGGACTGGTCAGGAGGTGCTCCTTTTCCCTCCTGCGGTACTCGATGGAGAGTCAGAGGGAAACAGAGAATAACAGGTTGTCTTTGGAAAGAGAAAGAAAAAGAATGGAACATGAGAGGATGTTGAGGGAGTTAAAAATCAAGGCCAAGAGCTTAGAAATCAATCCCTCTGGTGGCAGTGCACCATCAGTGCCTTCAGAAGGCAGGGTACATAATCCCAAGGATGTCATTAAAGATTTCCACAAAAGTGAAGATATTGGGCAGTGGTTTGCAGCCTATGAGATAGCAATGTTGGCCCACCGGGTCCCTGAGAAGGATTGGGGAACGGGGTTGTGGGGCCGCTTTTTAACTGAAGGTAAGGATACTTTGTTAGACCTGCCAAGAGAAAATAGGATGTCTTATGCCCACATGAAAGGAGCACTGATGACAAGGTATGGTTTGACCCCAGAACTCTATAGACAGAGGTTCAGGAATTGTGAGAAACTGAAGGGAACCACTTGGGTAGAATATGTGTCTTTCTTTTGCAGAGCTATAGATGGTTGGGTGAGGGGTAGAAATGTGGATAATTTTCAAGCGCTCTATGATTTGATTGCTAGGGAGCACTTGTCTGCTAATTGTTTTCCGGAGGTACGCCAGCACCTTATTGATAGCAAGTTGACTAACCCTAGGAAGCTTGCTGAAGAGGTGGACCGCTGGGTCAGTACCAGGGTCCACAAGGATTTTGTGGGAGACTCCACCAAAGGTGGGCAGGGTCCCCAGCAGAAGAGTGGGGGCGACAAGGGTAAACAGAGGGAGTTCCAGAAAGGGCCCCAAAGTGATTCCCAAGGGAACCAATGTAAGGGTTCCCAGCCTCCCCCTGAGAAGTCAGGACCCCCGACAGGTAAACCTGTTCATAGGGGGCCTGTTACCTGCTTTCAGTGTAAGCATGTGGTACACCTTTGGTATGATCCCCAGTGTCCCCAAAAGGGTCAGTATGTGTCACCCCGTGCACCACCCCGTAAGATGGCCAGTGTAGCCCTGGGTGGGGAGAAGATGGGTGCCCAAGGTGGATGGGGTCCCGCAGAAATGTCCCTTGTCTCATTAGGAGACTTTGAGATGGTCCCTAGAACTCAGCTGCCTGATAACACTAAAAAATACAGGTAGTGGGTGACCATCAATGGCCATAGAGTGGAGGCCCTGAGAGACACTGGAGCGAGTGTGACAGCTGTCAAGTGTCACTTGGTGTCTGAAGACCAGGTGATCCCCAATGCATTCTTCCCAGTTATTGCCGCTGACAACACAGAGAGCCATTGCAAAGTGGCTCAAGTTTCCTTTGAGTGGGGGGTCTCTGGTACTCTTCAAGTAGCTGTGAGGCCAGCCATGCCTGTTGATTGTCTGTTGGGCAATGATTTGGAAAGCTCCCCTTGGGTTAAGGTATAAAAGAAGGCTCATTTAGAGATGTTGGGTCTGCCTGAGTGGGTCTGCCTGCCTGAGTCAATGGCAGTTAAGGGTGTTCAAGAGACCCTGGAGCCTGAAAGTATGGCCCATTGACCTGCCTTAAAGAGAAGAGGTAGGGGGCGCAGGAAACCAGACCCCATTGTTCCCATGGTCCAGGAGGAGGCAGACCTTGAGGGGGATACCCTGGAACCTATAGGGGAGCAAGTTTCTGAACTGGGGAACCTGCCTAAGCTGACCCATTGGCAGCAAGAGGAGGTTCCTTCAAGGGAGGAATTTTGTAAAGAGCAGCAGATGTGCCCTTCTCTTGTGGGGTTGAGGCAACAGGCCACAAACCAGTCTGGATCACATTGGATCTACTGGGAGAACGGTCTCCTGTATAGCGAGCCTACGGTTGCTGTGCCTGGGTCAGCCCATGTGCTGGTGGTACCCCAGCGCTTCAGAGCCTTCCTACTGGGTTTGGCTCTTGATGTTCCTTTAGGTGGTCATCTGGGGCAGGACAAGACCTTTGAAAGGCTTGTCTCCCACTTTTGCGAGAGACAACCCTGGAGATGCGGGAGAGTTCAGATACTCATTGTAGGACCTGTCAAACTTGTCAGACAAGTGGGAAAAGTAGAAGGTAGCACAAGGCTCCTCTCCAACCTTTCCCTGTAGTCCGTACCCCCTTTGAACGAGTGGGCAATGACATTGTGGGGCCACTGTACCCCAAGACAGCCATGGGCAACAGGTTTATCCTGGTCTTGGTGGACCATGCTACCCAGTACCCGGAAGCCATTCCGCTCAGGACAGTGACGGCCCCCGTGGTGGGACGTGCACTGATGGGGATCTTCTCCCGTGTGGGGTTCCCCAGAGAGGTGGTGTCTGACCAAGATACAAACTTCATTTCTAATTTTATGAAGTCTCTGTGGAAGGAGTGTGGTGTTACCTACAAGTTCACCACTCCTTACCACCCACAAGGTAATGGGCTGGTTAAAAGATTCAACCAGACCCTCAAAGGCATGATCATGGGTCTTGAAGAACCAATGAGGCATAAGTGAGACGTCCTCTTGCCATGCCTTCTGTTTGCCTACCATGAGGTGCAACAAAAGTCCCTAGGGTTCAGCCCCTTTGAGCTTTTGCATGGAGACCCGGTAAGAGGACCTTTGAGTCTGGTCAAGGAAGGCTGGGAGCAATCTCCCAGGAAACCTCACCAGGATGTATATAGTTACATGCTGGCCTTCAGGAACCGGACTCGGCGATTCAGAGAACTCGCTCAGTTGAATCTGGAATCCAGCCAGGAGGAAATGAAGCGGTGGTACGATCAGAATGCCACTCTGATTGAGCTTCAGCCTGGACAGAAAGTTTGGGTCATGACCCTGGAGGAGCCTGTGCGCTCCAGGACAGGTGGACCGGTCCATCTGAGGTAGTGGAGCGCAAGAGTGATGTCACCTAACTGTTGAACTTGCAGTCTCACATGAACCCCTTGCGGGTCCTGCATGTTAACTGCCTGAAGCCCTACTTAGAAAGGTCCGAAGTGGGCATGCTCCTAGCGACGGATGATGGAATGGAGAAGGAGCCTCTTCCTGACCTCCTGTCTGCAACAGAGCAAGAGGGGTCAGTGGATGGTGTCAGCCTCTCTGCCACACTGACCCCTGATCAGTAGGAAGATTGTCGCCAACTGTTGGGGCAATTCTCTGATCTCTTTTCCTTGGTTCCTGGTGTCACAGAGTGGTGCGCACATGATGTGGACACTGGAGACAGTCCTCCTGTGAAGCACAAGGCTTAGAGTGACTGACAAGGTCAGGACTTACATTAAGGAGGAAATCTCCAAGATGTTTGCTTCAGGGGTAATTTAGTCCTCAAACAGTCCTTGGGCCAGCCCAGTGGTCTTGGTCCCAAAGGCTGCCGTGCCGGGTGCCACACCTGAACTCCGGTTCTGTGTGGACTACAGAGGGCTCAATTCAGTCACCAGGACTGACTCACACCGCATCCCCAGAGTTGATGAGCTCATTGATCGGTAAGGGGCTGCCCGGAGCCTCAGCACATTTGATTTGACGTCTGGGTACTGGCAGATCACCTTGACTGATGGGGCTAAAGAGAGGTCAGCATTCTCCACACCAGATGGGCACTACCAATTCCGGGTTATGCCCTATGGGATGAAGAATGCCCGCCACCTTTCAAAGGTTGGTCAGCCAGGTGTTGGCTGGACTGAAGGATTTCAGTGCCGCCAACCTGGATGACATTACAGTGTTCAGCGCCATTTGGGAGTAACATCTGCACCACCTCTGGGAAGTGTTGATGGCACTGCGCAAGGCAGGCCTCACGATCACGGCAAGTAAGTGCCAGATCGGGCAGGGTTCCGTGGTGTACTTGGGTCACCAGGTAGGGAGCGGCCAGGTGGCGCCCCTGCAACCCAAAATTGATACCATCCTGGCATGGGAACCCCCAAAGACTCAGACACAGGTAAGAGCCTTTTTAGGACTCACGGGGTACTACAGGAGGTTTGTCAAGGGGTATGGCAATAGTGTTGCACCCTTGACTGAGCTGACTTCCAGGAAGCAGCCCAAGAAAGTGAACTGGACTGACACCTGTCAGAGGACTTTTGACGCCCTGAAGACTGCCATGTGCACAGCACCCATGCTTCAGGCGCCCAACTTCTCAAAAGAATTCATTGTTCAGACAGACACTTCAGAGCATGGTGTGGGGGCTGTTCTATCACAGATTAATGACAAGGGCCTAGACCAACCTGTAGCCTTCATCAGTAGGAGGTTACTTCCACGGGAACAGAGGTGGAGTGCAATTGAGCGTGAGGCATTTGCTGTGGTCTGGGCACTGAAGAAGTTGAGACCAGACTTGTTTGGGACTCACTTCCTGGTTCAGACCGACCACAGGCCCCTCAGATGGCTGATGCAGATGAGGGGTGAGAACCCAAAGTTGTTGAGGTGGTCCATTTCCCCACAGGGTATGGACTTTACGGTGGAACACCGCCCTGGTACAGAACACCCCAACGCTGATGGTCTGTCCAGATTTTTCCACCTTAGTGAAGAGAACTCCGAAGGGGAAAGGTCGTTCTGCCCACATTTCAGCTGGAGGGGACACGTGTTAGACCTGGTATCATTGGCCTGAGTCTCCCTTCCATTTTTACTGATTGCCTCCTCTGTTTTTGATATATTTTTGCTAGTTATGTGCTTTGGGCACTGTGCCACTGCTATTCAGTTTCACAGTGCAAGTGCTCCCAATGTTAAATTGATGTACCAATTAGTGATTCCATGATTGGGTTATTTGATTTACTTGTCAGACCCTAGTACAGTGCACCATGTGTGCCCAAGGCTTGTAAATCCAATGCTGCTGGTGGGCTTGCAGCACTGGTTGTGCCACCCACAGAAGCAGTTTGTAAAATGTGTCTCAGGACAGCCATTGCAAGGCCTGTGTGCATATGCTCTCCCTATGGTAAATTGATGTATGGATTAGTGACTCCATGATTGGCTTACTTGGTTTGCTTGTCAGACCCTAGTACAGTGCACTGCGTGTTCCCTGGGCTTGTAAATCAAACTTTGCTAGTGGGCTTGCAGCACTGATTGTGCCACCCACAGAAGCAGTTTGTAAAGTTTGTTTCAGGCCTGCCATTGCAGAGCCTGTGTGCAATCTAGTACTGCGATGTCGACTTGGCAAGTGCACCCACTTGCCAGTCCCTAAACCTTTCCTTTGCTTCATATCAGACACCCCAATGGTAGGCCCAAGGGCAGGGTGCATTGTAAGTATAAGGTAGGACATGCCCTGGTGTGTGTAGCATGTCCTAATAGTGAACTACAGCAATTTTCGTTTTTCACTATTGCAAGGCTACCTGTTCTCCATAGGCCAGAATCGTCAGTTGGGTTATTACATTCTTATAATCCTAACTGACTCCGGGAACATATTAGAATTTGGAATTTAGTATGCCTGAACTCAGAATAATAAAATACATCTTTTAGTAAAGTTGGTTTTAATATTCTGTGTTTGAAAATACCACTTTTAGAAAGTAGGTATTTTCTTGCCTAACTGTCCAGGCCTGCCTCTGCTAGGTTGTGTATTCCTTGTCTGGGTTTGTGAGTGACAGGGCTGGGGGATTCCAGGAAACAGGCTGGGACAGCCCAGTGATGAATAGAAAGATCTGCATATGCATGGGAGGGAGGAGTTGCACCTGGGACCCGAGTGGGGCTGGGCCTTCCCTCTACAATGCTGGCTCCACCTCCTGTGGCATGATGTCTCTGCCCTTCACTGTGAAAGGAGAGAAGGAATCTTGTCAACAAAGTGCTCCAGAGCTGTGCCTTCCCTCCCCTGTGCTAGCTCCACCTCCTGTGGGGTGTCTGATGTCTCTGCCCTGCACAGTGAAAGGAAGGAGAGTGCCATGTAAACAAAGTGCTCAGGAACTGGTTTGGACTAGGCAGAGGCCTCTCTGCCTTCAGAGAACAAAGGATTTTGGGGGAATAAATATTGGGACCCTGATCCCAAGAAATTAGATCACTGCTGGAACAAGAAACCTTTTGCCAAGGAGTATAACCAAGGAAGCTGCAGGAGTTGGACTGCCCCTCTGCCAGTGTGCTGTTTGTTGGGTTGGCCTGCAGTGGTTGCTTCATTGCCACGGAAAGGAGAAGGAACTTTTTAAGGACTTTCATCATCTACAGAATATTCTCCAAGGGCTTGGACTGTTCTTGCCTCCTGCTGAAGTCTCAGGGACAAAGGACTACATCTCCAGCTCCCCTCTGAATTTCGTTGCTGGGAGTTCTAATTTCAGACATTTGCGTGTCGCTTAGGGCTGGAAGCGTGATGCATCAAGAGGCAGCGTGTCGCCACCGCAACTGAAATCGTCGCATCCCCGGAGAAGCGAGCCTTCGCCGCATCTCCCTGGAAGCGTGTCTTCGTCGAAGCTGCCTGCTGTCGCATCCCCGGAAAACCGTTGCGCCATCATGAGAGTTGCCATCGCATCACTGGAGAAGCGCGTCGCAGGGCCTGTCGCAGCTCCAAAGTACAGAGTCGTCGTAAGGCTGCCAGGGCGCCTACGCATCATCATCGCAGCATCATTGCATCATCGCATCTAGGGCGCCATCTTCTCGCATTGCAACCAGATCATCGCATCGCATCAAGGCGCCATCTTGCGCATCACAACGGGCCCGCAGGCCGAGAATCTACGCATCAACCCTGCACCGGTTAGGGTCACGACGCATCCCCTACTCTGCGCAAGCATTGAGGCACAACGCATCATTTCCCCCGGATCACCGAACCGACACATCTCCCCTTTTGCAAGCCTTTTGTTTACTTCGTGTTACGCATCCAGGCACTTTGTTGAGAACTTTGTCGCATTTATCATCAACTTGAACTAAGCAACAGTTATCATCTTTAAAGCAATCTTAAGTGTAGTATTGTGGATTTTTGTCGTTTGTGGTCTTGTTTTAAGACTATGTAAAGAATACTTATTTTGATAAAAACCTGTGTTGTGTCCATCTGTAGTGTTTTCACTGTATTACTGTGTATATTCACAAATGCTTAACACACTGCCTCTGAGATAAGCCTGTCTGCTCGTGCCAAGCTACCAAGGAGGTGAGTAGAGGTTATTACGGAGTGTAATCCCCTTATCCTGACTTAGAAGTAAGGGTAGACAACAAGTAGACTGAGCTGTTCCTAAAGAAGAAAAGAGGAGAAAAAGACGGTCACTGGGGTAGGGGGGATAGTGCTCAATGGAGGACCACCCTGGGTATCCAATTTGTTGGATATAATGGCCTCACACACCCTTGCGAGTGTCATGCTTCATCATCGGCAATGCTCCTCGTTGGGCAGGCGGTGCAATGTCCAACGGGCTCACCTCAAAGAGGGGCTCTTTGGCGGAGATCTTTTATCCAACTGCCTATGAGTGAAGTGTGGGTGAGGGGCCAGGAAAGAGTAGATAGTGTGGGTGAGGATAAAATGTGGCACGAGGTACCGGAGAACAGTTTATTCTGGTGGTCCTCTGCCACAAGAAAAAACAAAAAGTAGTCTGTGATTGCTGGAACTTAGGTTTCCAAGTCACGATACAGAACTAGCGTGCAACTAGTGTGGTCAACATGTTTCTCGCCTTAGTACATTGACTGCGATTCTTCAGGACCTAATAATAACTACTATCAACAAAACATGACCTATCAAAGTATCAGTTTAAAGTTCATAGGGTGTACTACCTGTTTGGCACTGCTCTTGCCTAGTGGTTAGAGTGTGAAGGTGTCAACAGTACCCGGTAGGTCTGACATCAATGGGGAAACCATAGTGGTTTAAGGATCTGCCTTAGTCAGTGCCGGCTGTGCCTACCCATCGCTACCGTGTCCGGATAGTTGACTAACCACTAGGCAAGAGCAGTGCCAAACAGGTAGTACACCCTATGAACTTTAAACTGATACTTTGATAGGTCACATGTTGACCACACTAGTTGCACGCTAGTTCTGTATCGTGACTTGGAAACCTAAGTTCCAGCGATCACGGACTACTTTTTGTTTTTACTTGCGGCAGAGGACCACCAGAATAAACTGTTCTCCGGTACCTCGTGCCGCATTTTATCCTCACCCACACTATCTACTCTTTCCTGGCCCCTCACCCACACTTCACCCATAGGCAGTTGGATAAAAGATCTCCGCCAAAGAGCCCCTCTTTGAGGTGAGCCAGTTGGACATTGCACCGCCTGCCCAACGAGGAGCATTGCCGATGATGAAGCATGACACTCGCAAGGGTGTGTGAAGCCATTATATCCAACAATTTGGATACCCAGGGTGGTCCTCCATTGAGCACTATCCCCCCTACCCCAGTGACCGTCTCCTTATCCTCTTTTCTTCTTTAGGAACAGCTCAGTCTACTTGTTGTCTACCGATTCTGGGGCCCTGACTGTGGCTGGACCTTCCATTCTCCTTTCCTTGAATGGTAATCTTAGCCCTACTGGCTCATAACCTGATCCATTTCTTTCCCCTACCTTTTGTTACATTAGAAGTAAGGGTCCCTATTTGGACAAAGATGAATAGCATTGCCAACTAGAGACCCCCAGATCTAACACCAATCAGAACTGGTATAGGGGAGCTTTGGAGCACTTTGTTTTGCTCAGCTCCTCTCTCCTTTGTTAGGTGGGGGCTCAGTGATTAGACGCACCACAGGGGCCGGATCCAGCATTGTGGAGCAAAGGCACATTCCTATTCAGGTCTCAGGTGCAACTCCTCCCTCCCATCTACATGCAGATCTCCCTATTCACCACAGGGCAGACTCATCCTGGCTCCTGGAGCCACCCACATCATCCAGCATCTGTCAGACATGCAATTCACATCAGGCAGGCAGACACACAGTACACAGAAATGCCAACTTCTAAAAGTGGCACTTCTCCACCAGTCACCATAAATCTGTGCACACCATTGCGCAGCATTTATACTCACGAGTTCATACATACTAAACTCGCCCCTGCACTCACATCATACCAGGAACTACCAGGGACACACATATCCCCCATGCATTCCTATGGGAGGGCAGGTGAGTCTCACCACACATACACAGAGAGCGCACGCACTTTAAACTGGACCACAGTGCTAAAGTGCTCAGAGTCCTAAAATCACGAACACCAGGTTACAGAAAAAGGCTAGGAGAACGCAAAAAGTTTCGGGGTGTCCCAGCCAAAAGGGCCAAATCCAACAATTGGTCACAAATTTGGATACTTGGTCCAATGATTACACCATGCCATTATTCGGCCCAGAATGCAGTAGCCATGGTGAAATGAGGATTACAAAAAAATAAAATAAAAAAGTGGTGTGCATTGGGGAGGGGTGGGTAGATTGAAGTGGGGTGGATTGGGGTAGAGTGGAGTGGGGTTGGCTGGGGGGTGGTAGATTGTGGTGGAGTGGGGTAGGTTCAGAATATGGAAATTCGCCTACTGTCTAAGGTCCCTAGCCCTCCTTGATTACTCACTTCTGTAAACAGCTACATTGGTTGTCAGTAAAGAAGAGGATCATCTTTAAAGCACTTAGAGTAGCACAATCGGCCTATTACAAAATGGGCCCAGTCTATTTGCTAGAAAAACTGACCAACTACTGCCCTCATAGAGCATTACGCTCTCAATCCGCCCACCTCCTATCCATTCCACGCATAAAAAAGAAAAGGTGGGGCGACTCAGCCTGTTCACTACTGGCGGCCAAACCTTGGAATGACCTGCCATTTCCCCTCAAATTCCTTTCTCACACAAAAGCATTCCCTAAGCAACTGAAAACCAACTTGTTCAAAGACTAGTCAATCACGTGCCCAGATATGTGCCACCTGCCCAGTGCTGAGATACTCTCAGAATAGCTATGCGCTTTAAAAATCACTCATTCATTCATTGGGGTAGAATGGAATGGGGTAGATTAGGGTAGAGTGGAGTGTGGTAAATTGCGATAGAGTGAAGCAGTTTGGGATAGAGTGGAGTGGGGTAGATTGGGGTAGAGTGGAGTAGAATAGATTGAGATAGAGTGGCGTAGAGTAGATTTTGATCGAGTGGAGGACAGTAAATTGCGGTAGAGTGGAGTTGACTGGGGAGGGGTAACTTGAGGTAGGGTAGAGTAGGGTAGATTGTGGTAGGGTAGATTGGAGTGGGGAATAATTGAGTACAGTAATGTGGGGTAAATTGTAGTGTAATGTGGCAGATTGGAGTGAGATAGCTAGCTGGTAGAGTGGAGTTGAGTACAATCAGGTAGAGTGGGGTAGATTGTAGTGGAGTAAAGGGGGGCAGGTTGGAGTGGAGTAGGTGGATTTAAATGGGTTGTATTTGGGTAGATTTGAAGGGTGGAGTGGGGATGGGTGGAGACAAGTGGAATGGGGTAGATCGTGGTAGAGTGCAGTGGGGTAGAATGGTGTAGATTGGAGTGGGGTAACATTGGGTGGGATAGTGTGGAGTGGAGTAGATTGTAGTGTGGTAGATTGGGGTAGAATTGAGTGGGGTAGAGTTGCAATGGGTAGATTAGGGTGGAGTGGGGCAGAATAAGAGAGTGGGGTAGTGTGGGGCGTGATAGATTGGGTTTCCAGACATTTGGAGCAACTTCGGAAAAACGATCTATAAGGGGCCGACTCAACCGCGAGAGCCAAGCTGTCCACCTTCAACCGTGAGTAGGCCTATCCTACTAGTTCTTTCCGCTGAAAAGCTCTGGACGTCAAACTTCCAGAGTTTGACCGGGAGCTCCCTGAAAAGCAAACCCTCACCAAATTGGGACTGGTGAAAAAAGCAACAAGAGACCCTGGCAGAAAAAGCGTCAGAGAAGTTTATAAGCCAGAAGGTAAAATCTCAACCAAGGTCTACCACAAGGGGTATCCAAGCAGGGCTCCTTCGTGGTCGGCCTGAAACTTTGATTTTTCAGCGGTCAAGTGCAACCAGATGTCCCATAGTGGTGCTATATGGTTTCTAAGTGCTATATAGTGCTAAATCTTTAAAAATGCATACTTCCTGTTCCCAGGGTCGGTTCCTCCCTTAGTGCGGAGAAGCATTGCCCTGCCGGCTGGGAGTGCAGCAGCAAATGTAAATTAATAAAATGATTCTTACTATTTTATTATAAAGTTTTGTGCTGTGCTACGCATTTGCTGTTCTAGCGCGAGTCAGACCCAGGGTGGGGATAATACCTGTGATGATTGCCAGCAGGGAATCATGGCTGACTAAAGCCTAAAGTGCGGAGTGCGCATGTTGGATTGGCTGGCTTTCCTTTGACGGCCAGCCCTACATGCTCACTTCAGCCTGTACCAATCAAGCTGTTTTAAACAGCCCATGGAATGCAAGCATAGGCCACCAGTCTGCAAAGGGGCGCTGCGTTAGCATTCTCAAACCAATCATGGCGCTTCTCTGACAGCAGCTCCATGATTGGTTCAAGCACAAGTTTATGCCACCATTATTAATTGTGCTCTCGAGCGGACACTGAAGGCCCTTGAAGTTCCTCACAGTGCCAGTGTACAGCGTCTACAAATGCTGTCAGGTAAGCCACACTTTACATCCATTTTGTGGAACTGTAAATAGTACTGAAAAATAGAAGTATACTATTTTGTTGGTATTTTAAGTTACGCAGCAGTGTTGCATCAATGCACTTTATAGCGTTTGCAATCCCTGATGGGAGAAAGAGAGCCGAGCTCGCTATGTTCTATTGGCCCCCATGCACACCATCAGTCACTGAGCAGGGCTGAGCGGCACTGCAAGTCCCTATACCCACCGGATGTCATAGTGCATGCTGGAATGTGCTCGTGAAGGCTGCCCTTGCAGGCAGACACCACACCAAGGTCCCGACCACACACCACTTCTGCACAACTTAAAGTTCCCACTAGACACTATTTTTGAGGTTAATAAAACACTTAAGAGTCTATACTCGCATCGAAAATCAGCAGCACCCTTTTACAAGAATATTCCATAAAGGATGATTCTGAAGAGGATCGACGGTGACTGTTCGGTTTACTTTAAATGTGTGCATCAATTTAAGGGAAACTACTGCTTGGCAATTGCTGCTATGCTTGACAATTATTATTCTCTTCACAAACCTGCTGTCACTTTAACACTGCCAAGTTACCCCACCCCCCTATTCGCACACAGTACTGCTGCTGCACATAACGGGCCACAGCGGCAAGTCGATGTGTGGCTGGCACAATACATGCGTATATTTGGAATTGGATCACCATTTTAGCCTCTGGTGACATTGGCTATTTATAAAATCACATACAGATTGCATATAGCCTCTGTAGCAGTTGGTACACTTTAAACAAAATATATTTATCTTTTGATAACTTCCATAATGGGGCACAAAAAGGAGTCTGCACCAACTGCTGCAGGTAAGCACCATGGGGCGGGGCAGGGCGCTGCGGTGGGGATGTTGGCAGGCGACAGAATAGGAGAATAGGAGGTATTTATTTAATTTGCCCCATTCCATCATCTGTTGACATACCCCAACGCGCCCCACCGTGTATACCTGCACCGGCCGCTGCAGGTCTGCACTGTTTGCCTCGTTGGGTCATCGGGGTTTTGTCGCTACAGAACTCGAAAAGGAAACACATCTCATGCCATTCTTGCCTTCTGCTGCTGATTTATTAAACCAATAAAATAGCCCTCGCGCTTGGTCACTGAATATCCTTTGCCTCAAAATCATTTCGCAGGGAAGACAGGAAAGCTGTAAATAACAAGGTCCAAATAATGCGAATGAAACATGCTGAGCGGACGCAGAGAGTGGGCCTGTGTGTGGATGGTAAATAAGTTTATTTTAAAGAGGTCCTTTGCTTTAAATGTGCCTTCTTGCTGCAATGAAGGGAACACAATCATTTTAGTAATGGTGACACCACATATGGCTGAACAGACTCTAGAATGCCTGCTAGCAGAGAGCTAATGTAGAGCTCATCAGAGTGAAGTCATTAGCTAGCCACATGGGTGATATCAAACTCTCCCTTGCCTGCTTTTGTTCTTGGCCAACTAATTGTGGTAAAAAGTCACTTTTTCAACTGGCGTGGTGTCTACTGCAGTTTTGTATCTGCACGAGCCCATTGTGCCAATGATGGTCCTGGCTATTTATTATGATAGTTCAACTGTCCTCTTTCAGATATTTATTCAGATGTTGGATCATTTTTGCACAGCTTCTCTAATAGACATTCACACATGTGGTAAAACAGCGTTTTGCTGTTTAAGCAGCAGAAATGGGATTATGCAGTTATGAGTTGACAATTTCACATTGTTGCATACATTCGGTTTTAGGCACCACTTTAGGTAGGGAGTCCTCTGTTCGGGTAATCCATTTTAGCGATGGGGAACGTGTAGTCGTGTCACTGGCCTAGGGGTGTAGTCAGACCTTGAAGTCCACAGACATCTGACACAGTTCATCTACACTCTTCACATCCTTGCGGAGACTTCCAGGATTCAAGAGCAGTTTTAGGAAATGCCTTATGCACCCAAGCCACACAAACAATAAGGGGGAGGGGGCAGCCATTGCCTTAAATTACACCTCGCCACTTTCAAATGTCACTATCCGCCTCTGCTGGTTCCCGACATTGAATTTTTGTCATTTTGGTGTCATTGTAAAGATATAAATATTTAATAAATTGGTGTGGGATTTTTAATTGGGTGTTGCATCTTAATTATTCACTGAATTGGTGTTTTTTTAATGCTTTACATATCTGTCTCCTAAGTGAAGCCTGCCCACCTGCTTGCAGCCAAGCTACCCAAGGTTGAACATGGGAATAATTTGAGACCTGTACCGAACTCTTGACTGGATTATTGACTTTAATGCCAGTGGTAGATGCATATTTACCACTACTGATAACCACTTTCCAACAATTAGAACAAACAATAAGCTAAAGTATAACAAATCTCACTGATATATGGGTAAAAAACAGAAAACGTTGTTTTTTCACAGATAAAAGCATTTACCAAAGGGAATAAAGTCTTGCACCATTTCTGGGCTGGCTTTAGGCCAAACCACAGCACAGAAATTGGGGTGATTGCAGTACAGGATGATTTAAGAGGAAAGGTGGTCGAGGTTGTTGGGACGCTGGTTCTTTTAGACTTTTCACCGGCAGCAACACAATTAATCACTCTAATCTCATTGCTGGAACTTTATGACATATGAATCGAAAACATTGTATATAAGTGGGTTTTGTCTTTTTTTGACTGACAAAACAAGCTGTTAGCTTTACCCCTTTTAATTCGGAATCTAAAAAGATCAGCTTTAATGTTCCTCAAAGGTACATTTTATCACAACTTTTATTTTACTTCTACATGCCCCTACTGACACACTTATTGCATTCAGTTGGAGTTCAATACTAAATGTATGCTGATGATATTCAAGTGACCGTCCGACTTGCTACCATTAAGTCTCCTAATGCATCAGCCCTAGCACATCAGATTCATAAAAAAAATTCTTTGGTCATCACCCAGTGGCAGAAGTCATTTAATTTCCTGAAGCTTAATCTATCGAAAATAGGGCTGCGCCTCAGACGGAATAAGCATGATAAATGGAACCTGCATGCCTAGATCAGACTAAAAGACAGAGATAAAAATTGAATGAATGTAGGCTACACTTATGTCTTAAAAAAATGAGAGGGGGCTTCCTAAGACCAACAGAAGTGGAGCACCAATTAGACAAAAGTCCGAAAGAAATGTCCTTTTTGGCAACGCACCAAATACACACACCACAAATATCCTTATCGCACCATTACTGTATCATCAGAGCATAAACAGTACAATCATAAAAATGAAAAAATTAAAACAAATTTGTTTATTTCAAAGTAAAAAAGTCAATAAAACACATGTAAATTACAAAGTTTCCTTTAAAACTACCAGAAGAAATGTCTGGAGATTTCATATACACCCAATTGTCATGAACACAAAAATGACATTACAGTACGTTACATCAATAACAAGAAGGTTATAACAAACAGCTATACAGTTACACTTTAAATATGCACAGAAACGGGAGAAAAGAATCGACACACAAAATGTTCAAGGCATTGTATATGATCACCAGTTACTCTTGAATTATCTGCTAAGTGAGAATACTTTATATAATTTCATTCACTTGCACATACCCTAGTGATCTAGTGTCCATACATTAAAAGCATGGACGCGTTTCGGTGGGTAACAGTTAGATAAAAAACACCTAGTTCAGGATTGAAGATATCTCCCAACTATGAATTGTATGGTCTTTCTAGGTATATTCCTGACAATACCAAGCATTAGAGTATTTTCAATAGACTCTAAGGCAACCAGAGACGTAGGCCAAGTATTTTCTAGTCCAGCGCCCCAACAACGAATTAAAATCTGAATATTTTCCAAAAACACTTTAAAACTTTCAAAGATGTATGGCCGATATGATCTGGTCCAATGTCTACAGAGATGAGTTAAAATCTGTTTCAATCAAGAGAACGACACCCAATGTCTCCTTTGTGATCCTGTAACATCGCTCTACTGTGCGTTTTAGCTCTGGTGAAATTTGTTTAACCTGCTTAATAGCTCTTTTGCCAAAGCTTGTGATATGTGTCTCTTAATTTCTAATCCAGTCCCCTTCCAAGTAGAGTCTCATTCAAAGCTTGTTAATGAGAATTGTAAGAGATTGAAGACTTAAAGGGGATGAGAACCCACCTCAAATAATAGTCACAATCATTGTCAGGGTGAACCATTAGTCTCACAAAATAAACCTGTGCTTAACCCTTTGTTATCTTGGCACAAACAGTCAAGCTTAACTTAGAGACAGTGTAAGTATTCAAACAGTAATAAAGTGAAAACACAATATAAAAAAAATTTGAAACCAACTTAGAAAAATAGAATGCATTATAATAAAAAGAATGAGACCAAAATGACAAACATCCAATAAGTAAAATCAGAAGTATTATTTCATAAAAGTTTTTATAAAAAATATTATCAAAAAACACAAAAGCACCAACCTGGTCTTGGTAGTCCCGGTGTTAGACCTAACAGCTTTAGTGTGGTCTTCCTCCCCAACTTTTTGGCTATCTCCTCGACTTTTCTGACCTCCATTTTCCTTGCTTTAGGACTGTGCACTCTACCACTGCTAACCAATGTTAAAGTGCTTGTTCTCTCTCCCCTAAACATGGAAACTTTGGTTCATCCCCAATTGGCATATTTAATTTACTTTCAAGTTCCTAGTAGAGTGGTAACCCCTGTACCCAGGGCCTGTAAACTAAATACTACTAATGGGTCTGCAGGACTGACTGTGCCGCTCACTGAAATAGAACTTTAACCATGCTTCAGGCATGCCACTGCAGAGCCTGTGTGTGCAGTTTTACACTGCAATCTCAACCTGGCAAAATAAACCTTTTGCCAGGCCAAAACCGTCCATTTTTATACGTATAAGTCACCCCTACGGTAGGCCCCGAACAACCCAGAAGGCAGGGTGCAATATATTTAAAAAGGCAGGACATGTACTTTTAAGTTTTACATGTTCTGATAGTGAAAAACAATGAGTTCGTTTTTCACAACTGCAAATCCTATCTCTTCAAAAGTATAACATTGGGATTACCTAATTACATTTTATAAGTGCAATTTCCATTTGTGATAAGACCCCCCAAGTCCGATGTATCTGGAATAGTAATTTATGGTTAAGTCAGATTTTAAATTACAATTGGAGAAATGCCACTGTTGGACAGTTCACATTTTCTACTTTAGCCATTTGTTGCCTGCTGCCTGTCTCTGATCATTCTGGGGTGGGTGACAGCTGTGGTTTGTGTAATCTTCCTTGATAGCAACATACAATGGGAGCTTAGAGGTTACTTGGTGGGCCACCCTGGGAGGATGGGAGGCAGGAGTTGGACCCAGCCTGATTTACACCTGAATAGGCTGCATCCTATCCCCACACAATCCCTGTGTAGTGAGTATGGAGTCAGGGTAGGAGGGGAGGAGCTCTGTGCTCTTCAAACATCTGTCTTTGAAGTCTCCTCCACTTCAAAGGCCCAACTGGATATAAGTACTGGACCTCTGACACCATGGCTTCAGTAAACCTCTAGGCCTGTGAAGACTCTGCCAGGAAGAAGGACTGATGTGCTGCTGAAGGACTGCCACTCTGCTGGACTGCTGCTTTGCTGGACTCCTGCCTTGCTGATCTGCCCTGCTGCCTGCTGTTCCCCTGACTTGGTGAGAAGGGCTGGACCTGCATCACTTGAAACTGGCTGTTCTCCTGAACTGAAGTCTCAGGGATATAAGACTTCCAACCTACCTGCTTCTGGACCTTTACTCTGATATCTGTAAGCCTGCCCTGCAAAGTAGTACCACCCTTGTCCAGAACCCTTGGAAGTGAGCCTAAGGGCCTTGATCCAGTAAAAACCATGCATCCTCTGTCAAACAGGGACATCGCCACCACTGCATGGATCAGAACCTACGCATTGCCCCTGTTGTGTGGATCAGAACTGGCACATTGCTCCTGTTGTGTGGACTAGAACCGGCGCATTGCTCCAGTTGTGTGGACAAGAGCCGTGCATGACTCCTCTAGCGTGGACCAGAACCAGCACATTGCTTTCAGAACCACCACTGTGTGATGCTCTTTCGGGGGCCAGGTCTTCGCATCTCCATCACCAACATCCTCGACGATGAATCTCTGCATCGCAGCTCTTCTCACATCGGAGCCAACGCATTGCCACTGCTGTGTGGATCACGACCGGCCTTAAATTGACATAGACCCATCGCATTAGCTGCACACCATATCTTCGACGTCAACTCAGCAGGATTAAGATACTTCTGTTCAGCGGGCCTCACTGGGTCCTGGTGTCCAATTTGTGCACCATTGTGGTTGGCCTGAACACTTTACTTTATCTCGGTCCGGCACAACCAGATATCCCAAGTAAGCACTTATTGCTGCCAAACGCTACTTTACAGCTCATGCTTTAAAACTTCATAGCTCAAGTTCTACTTATTAGATTTCAATTTCTTTGGCCTTGTTTTATTTATTAAATTAAGAGCTATTTTTCTAACTGGTGTGTTATTTTTGTGTGTGGTGTTTTCACTGTTTTACTGCTTGAAGTTTTGCACAAATGCTTTATACATAGCCTCTAAGTTAAGCCTGACTGCTCTGTGCCTAGCTACCAGAAGGTGAGCACAGGTTAATTTAGGGTTTTCCTGCCTCTTACCCTAACTAGGACGGTGTTTGCTGCTTGGCTAGGGCTCATATCCCAGTCAACCAACAACCCCATTTCTAACAGTGGGTTAAAGTCAAAAGTTAAGGCCGACACCAGTGCAACACTTGTCAGATATGGGAATCAGGTTTGCCCTGATTGAAAGTTTAGTTTCTGACTTAGAAACTTACTTGGTAAAAAAGTGGTTATTGACGAGTTGTCAGCGGAACAAGCCTCAAGCTGGATCCAAAGCAGGGATCAACAAATGCAGAGTTGCTGATGATTGGGCTCCCAGTTTAGTTGTCGAAGACAGCTCGAAAGCTCCACATAAGCAAAGCCTGTTCCCAAGGAGGCCTTGACATTGATGGGTTGCTGCTCAGCATCAGTTTCAATGAAGCCCTCTACATCTGAACTTAGAAACTTTTCTAAAAGTTACATCTTCTTCAATGGGGCAAACCAGAAAATTGTAACCAATCTGCAGTTTGATGTTGAAGGCAGTCCTAATCCTCATCCTACGCTAATTTTCTGGAGGAAACGTTGGAAAAACATTTATAGGTCCCAGATTCTGAAGTTTGGTCAGGGAAGTAAACTCCAGCAAAGGGTCCAGTACCTGATAGGTAGCACTTGGAGTCAGGATTCATTCCAACAGATGCCAGCAGCAGGGTCCTGGGCAGGTCCAGTAGGTACCTGTGAGCTGGGCAGTTGCAGGGAAATGGCCTCTGGAAACTTGTTGAATCTTTGTTGCTGAATTGGAGTTGGCTGCCGTTTTTCAGAGGAGGAGAACTTTCGTCGTGCTGCCATAACTGCAACGCTCCTGTTTACTTCGTAGCGCTATCTGGCAGCGCTTGTACTTTGTAGCGCTATTTGGCAGCGCTTGTGCTTCACTGCTCGCGTTTCCCGCTTCGCGGGAAACACTCGTTCTTGTGGGCTTGTTGGCAGGCAAGGAGGCAAGGAAACATCAGCGCCCACAAGCCATCTGGGCCTGGAGATCCTCCCCGCCACGCCCCCCTCACCTGGCTCAAATTGCGCTGCAGTACCGCTGAAGAGCGGAGATCTTTGTTGCTGAATTGGAGTTGGCTGCCGTTTTTCAGAGGAGGAGAACTTTCGTCGTGCTGCCATAACTGCAACGCTCCTGTTTACTTCGTAGCGCTATCTGGCAGCGCTTGTACTTTGTAGCGCTATTTGGCAGCGCTTGTGCTTTACTGCTCGCGTTTCCCGCTTCGCGGGAAACACTCGTTCTTGTGGGCTTGTTGGCAGGCAAGGAGGCCAGGAAACATCAGCGCCCACAAGCCATCTGGGCCTGGAGAACCTCCCCGCCATGCCCCCCTCACCTGGCTCAAATTGCGCTGCAGTACCGCGCATCGCGGGACGCGCGCGGGACGCGCCGGGCTAAGCCCGGGCAAAGGGCGGGCCCTCTGTGGCCCTCAGTGGCCGAGGTAGGCCGGGCTGGGCCCTGGTATTTTTATTCAGTATCTTGCTTTAGTATTTCATTGTATATGTTTGTATGAAAACACGCAGATTGGTTTTCTGCTACGAAAAACGCTATCTGCCTGTATGAACATTACCTCCTTGCCCTGTGGATCCATATTTAATTAATTGTGTGTTTATATTCGGGACTGTGAATCCTGCTGTTGGGCTAGAGTACCCTTAGCCATTATGACGGCAAAGACATTACGTTCTGGGAAAATCCTAGGGGAGAAGCCATGTATAACATCAGGATCAATTCCCCTGAGAAAAAAGCACGAAAATAGCTTACAATTGAAAGGTCAGATGCAGTTGGTACAAATTTGGGAAAAAACTGTGAATAAATCCCTAGAACTTCCTACTATAATTGATGTAGATACACTACCACAAGTGCAACTGCAATCTAATGTGGAGAAAGATCTCAATCTAGACCCAAAGACGGAAATAAATAAGCCTTCTCAGAGTCAGTCAAATGAAGTAACTTTCCCAACATATACATTAAATGGAGATGATTTTGATCCCATGTCAATAAATCCGCAAGTACTTCATCACAACACCCCTAAGGAAAGAGAAAACGTGGAGGAAGACATGGGTGATGTATCTATTTCTACCAGTATTGATCTTGAACTCTGTGGTCGCTATATGGACAAGAGAACTTTACCTCAGCTTGCGGACAGTAAATCACCAATTAGAGCAATGCCATCAGGACTGCTGCTATATAGCAGCACTCCATCTATCAAATCAAATGACAATCTTTCAATGCAGAGTGATTTGAAATCTCCACAATTCAATCTATCGGGGATTTGCTCGTTTACTCCATCTAGCTATCCAAAAAATGAGAAACCAATTTCTGAGTCTTTGATAGCACTTGAGCAAATTTTGTCCTCTATATTACTCCTACTTGGTAAATTTGCTGTGAGCTCCGACTGTATTCTGACTTCAGTTACCGAGATATTGAAGGCATTGCTGGCTAAAAACGTTGAGAATATGATTATTCCTCCTACTGAACCTGTTGTTCAAAAAATCGTAGATAACACTAATGTTTTGGGGGGAAATCCACCGCTGGGAATGTCCATAAAGGTTGATATTCATAAGCCCCCTGAGACCCCTACCCCATCTTCCTTCATACAGAGACAAGATTTTGAGCTTCCTGTGAAGGAAGAAAGTCTAGTAGAGGTATTACAAACGGGTGGAAATGAACTCTTTCCCATTTTTATCCAGGAAAAAAAAGAACCGGAAGGAACTTTGACGACTAACAAAACTACAAAAGTAAAATCTAAAGGGAAAAAAAGGAAGGTGCTACGTAAATACAAAAAGAAAAAACCGAGGCAAATCATCTTCCAAAAACATATAATACCTGAAGTGCCTGATGTTATAGAAAGTGGAGATAACTCACTATCGGATATTTCCGTCAAAGAGGTAGTGGAGTGTATCACTAACAATGTATTGGTGGGTACCCCTGTTGAATCTACTGTGAATGGGGTAGTTCCAGGCTCTGTGGTAAATGTTCTCGAACCCCTAACATCATTTGTTGATGAGATTGGAAATATGCCGATAGTAGCAAAGGTACTTAATCCATCTGCGCCCACTTTTCGGCCTCAACCTGATGTAGCTAGGAGCTCAATTATTCAGCCAGTCAAAAAGTCCTAATATATGTGTGGATACTTTGTCATTGGATTTTCTCCCGTTATTTGATCTAGACCTAAAATTGAACAGATCTTGGTTGCTTAACTGCTTTAAAGAGATTGAAAGTCTAAAATTAATTTTATCAAATGATATTGATTTAGTCCTGCCAATAAGATCAGTAAATGGGCAACGAACAAGGGTAAAATTTTACTCTAAAATAATTGCTAATCTTGTTTTTCAACAAGCGGAAGTTTTTCAATGTAGAGGAATTGATGTGTTACCCTATGTTAATAGCGTTCTGTGTAACCCCTCTAGAGAAAGAAATACAAAGTTGGTTTCTAGGCAGGACGATTCCTCTACCTGCAATAAAGACTTAAAAATCTGGGTCTCTAGAGGCAAACGAATGGTCTCTCAGGTACTTCCATTACCTGACAACACAGATATTCCTCTAACAGATGACAATCAGATGTGGAACTGGTTACCAGGAGTTTTATCAAATAACACATCGAATAACCCACGACTTTTTCAACATCTTTAACATCCATTTAAAAATTGTCTCTTGGAATGCCGCTGGTCTGTATAATTGCCCAGAGAAATTTGATTTTTTAGTTTCTTTAAATGCAGACGTGCTATGTATCCAGGAAACATGGTGTAAAAATCTCCCATATGGAGGGAAAGATTACTTTGTCCTGGAGGCCCCTGCAACTCCTTCTAAAAAAGGCCATGCAAAAGGAGGAATTACCTGCTTGCTATCTAATTCTTTACAATGGCAATTCTCCCACTACACGGACACTAGTAATCTTTTCCAATCTATAACCATTAATAATCTAACCTCAGTGGGTAGACGGTCTTCGTTTATAATTTTAAATGCATATATTCCTCCCGAAGATACTTTTAACATAGTTTTAAAGCGAATGTTTTCCTATGTCAAACAATTACTAGAATGTTGATCGCCCCCCCTATATATTATTGGTAGGTGACTTAAATAGCAAAGTGTCTAATTTAACCTTAGACATGTTTAGAAACAAATCTAAGGAAGAAGTATACAATATACCTCAAACACTTTTCCCTACTAAAATAAAAACTAATAAAAGAGGTAAGATTCTCCTTGAGGAACTTAGTCACTTAGAGGGGCTTATCGTAAACGGTAGGATGCCCTCTGATACGCCCGCTAACTATACACATGGATCATTTAGGGGTGAATCTATTTTGGATTACGCAATTACGGACTATGATACGTTCTCTTTTATTAAAGATATGATGATCTCTCACTCTTCCTTGAGTGACCATAAAATGATTAATATAACTGTCTCACTAATCCCCCCTGAAACTAATTCCTGGTCCTTAAAGAACAGAGGTCTTACTATTAATTGTAAGTCAGGTAGATGTTTTTGGGGATCCACCAATATGAAGGATGTACAAAATATTCTTGCCCAAACTTTATTAGAATTAGATCATTGGCAAGGTATGGAATTTTTACATCTCGAAAATCTTATTAAAAAAGTCATCAGGATAGCCAAGAAAACGGGAAATCCTAAAAAGCTACGCTTTTCTCCTAGCTTATTACTAATGCTAAATAAGGAGATAAATAAACTCGTTAGGAAACAATACCTTAATAGATCTGGGGAAAATGATTGTCAGTTAGCCTTACTAAAAAGAAGGAGGGTTAGATTGAGATCTAAGTTAAAAAGAGAAAAAGAAGACTCTCTATGGATAAAGCTAAGAGAGGCTTCTACCCATAATAAATCTAGAGATTTCTGGTCCATAATAAGGAAAGGATGTGGTTCAATAACAACTCCCACTCCAATCTCTATTGCGGAAGAGGTCTGGACTCTATTTGTGACTACCTTATATGCACCCAATGGTGCAGTGGGGGATACATGGGATCCAGGCCCAAATAGAGAGCATAAAATAGAACTCCCTACCGAGAAATCCATAGCTACCGTGATAAAGAGTATGCGCTCTTCCGGAGCTATGGGTCCGGACGAACTGCCCATGTCAATAATTAAGCAAGATGTTACCACCTGGAGTAGGATTCTTCTTCCAGTATTTCAAGCATGCTTTACATCAAGAACAGTCCCCGACTCTTGGAGGGGAAGTATATTAATCCCCATATTTAAAAAGGGTGATCGGGATAAGCCCTCTAACTATCGTCTAATAGCTTTACTGGACTCAATAGGAAAAATTTTCGCAAAATGTCTTTTAATGCTAATAACGGAATGGGCAGAATTAAATAGTATTTTACCTATGGAACAAACAGGATTTCGTAAAGAGCATGGAACTCTAGATAACTTGACATTATTACATGTGATTATGGACAAATATGCACGTGTTCGAGGTGGTGGCATATACGCGGCATTTATAGACTTCTCCACGGCGTTTGATAAGGTGGATCGTCCAACGCTGTGGAGAAAGCTGGCTGCATTGGGTATGCCAGGATATCTACTCGAATTAGTTAGGTCTCTACACTCGAACACATGGTGTAAGGTGCTACAAGGTGGAGAAAGGGGTCTTTCTCAATCTATCCCCTCCCAGAATGGCCTAAACCAAGGGTGTATATTGGCGCCTATATTATTTTCTTTATATACGGCCGACCTACCATCCTCCATTGCAGCTTGTGAGGGTTTAGCTCCGACAATTGGAGGATCAGCTATATCGGTCCTAATGTATGCGGATGATATACTTGTTTTAGATTTGACCCCGAAGGGTTTATCTAATCGTCTACATGCATTGAACCAATTTGCTGAAGCACATTACATGAAAATTAATACATCGAAAAGTAAAATCATGTGCATTTTTGGCAAGAAAAAATGTAGGTCTGGAAGTTATAATTGGGCTATTGGCGGACAAAAACTCGAGGTGGTTAAAACCTATACCTTTTTAGGTAAAATAATATCAGCGAATCTTAGTGAGAACCCCCATATCGAACATAACTCACGTAAAGCGCTGGCCCATGGTACGGGGTTATGTTCTTTGTATAACGCTACCGGGAAGAGACACTTTTCTCTCTTTCTGGATGTATTTAGAGCGAAAATTCCTGCAACTCTACTATATGGAATTGAATTAGTGGAGTTGAAACAATGGGGATTTCTGCAAAAAATGGAAGGAAAGGTACTAAGGATAATCTCTTCTTTTAACACAGCATGTTCTATATCCTCATGCAGGCTGGAATTCGGACTCCGAAGTTGTTGGATACAGAGGTTGGTTGCCCTCGTAAGATGGGTAGCCTGTTTGGCCAGAGGTAGACCGGGTACCTTAAGAGAAGCTATTAAAAAGGAACTCCTGGGCAATTTTAACGAGTTCTCTTTGTTAGTAAAAAACTTTAGAAAAGCAGTATCTCTGCTAGAATTGGATGAAAGAACTCTATTTCTACTTTCACCCTCTGAGCTAAAGTCTAAACTAAAATGTACATCTTGGGAACTGTGCTACAAGTTGGATATACTTGCCCAACCTAGACAACAAGAAAGGGAATCCCTGGTAAAAACATATATCCCAAAGCTAGCCCAACAATACCTTATTTGGAATATTCCCCATAGAGTCCGTAGATTATGGTACCTTTTAAGACATGACTTGCTTCCACTTAATATTCTTTTAGCAAAATGGTATGGGGTATCTTCAATATGTAATTTTTGTAATAATGCTGTCCAGGATCGCAACCACGTCTTGTTTATTTGCCCTGCATTGCGCCCATTGCGTCATAAATGGTTAAAACCAATTTGTTTACAATTAGGAATTGTAAATGTTAAAATGTTCTTCCATGCACTTTACTGCCCTCCAAATGAAATGTTCTGTTCCAGAATTTTTACATTTTTTAAAGGGTTTTTAGATATTTATTAATGATGTACAGGGAGATGTTGATGATTGCTTTACTTGCAGATAAGTAGTGTTTTCATTTCGTTTTGTATTGTCATTTTACTTAGTGTTTATATTGTAAATTTGTGTGTGCAATTTTATGTGGCCCTCATTGAGAGCCAAAAACATAATAAACTTTTTGACTCCTTTTGTTGAATCCCTGTAGCTTAAGCAGAAAGCAGCCAATTGACACTTGGAGTCACTTATTGGCGCCAGCACAAGAAGGTCAGTCTTCCTTCAGGTTTCTGACAGAAGGGCAAAACCTCTTCTGATCTACACAGGTCCAGGATTGTTCTGAGCAGAGGAAGTTGAGGACAACTTTTATGCCGGTGCAAGTCTATGGGTAGAGGAAAACTCTTGGCCTTTCCCAAACCTCTCGGGCAAAAGTTCCCAGAGGTGACCCCACCCACTTTCCCAGCACTTCCTGTGAGTTGCACAATAAACTATCCCGCAGTGCCCTTCTCTACCTAAATCCAACATAGCTAGACCCATTGTCCCCTGGTCAGAGCTCCATGTGCCCTCCAAACCCCCAGAGGTGTGGCTGTGGTAACGGGAAAACCATCCCTTGTAAGCTCTCCAAACTATTTTTTCTGCAGGTCCCCCTCTCACTGGGTTTTTAGTCAAACTTACTAAAAAGACAAAGGGAGGCACAGGCCTAGGTGTGGGATACATCAGCAAGTGAAATGGTAGGTATCCTTTAAAGCTCAGGAAAGGTCTGGGCACAGCTGCTCATGCCATCCTGCTCAAGGAGCAGAAACATCTCTCCAAACCCAAGCCTTTTTCCACTGTCTGGGAGCAACCACATCTCACCATAGGGGAGCCATCCAACAGTCTTGTGACACTGGCAGAAAGACTTTTTTGGCATAGAAATGACAACTTTCTAAAAGCTTAATTTCTAAAATAGCAATATTAAATCTGACTTGACCATTCATTTTGATTTTAAATTACTATTAAAATGAGTCATTGATTAATGTTTGTAGCTACTCCTAAACTAAAACCAAGCACTGTAAGCCATTATAGTGCAGCCCAGTGTTTTCCTATTGGAGAACCATCCTTGCCTCTGTGAATAATGACTTTGATGGTATATCCCTTCTAGGGCATGTAAAACACGTCGTACTTTCTAAATGCCATGCACCCTATCTTATGGAAATTTAGGGCCTACCTTATGGATGACAAATGTATTAAAAGGGAAGATTTAGGCCTGGTCAAAGGGTTCATTTGCCAGTTCAAGTTTGCAGTTTAAACTGCACACCTAGGCTGCAAATGAAGGCCTAGTGACATGCGTTGTAGTGCTACTTTAGTGGGTGGCATGATTTGTGCTGTAGCCTAGTGGTAGTATTTAATTTACAGGCCCTCGGTACGTGTAGTACCATATACTAAAGACTTACCAGTAAATTAAATGTATCAATCAAGCGTATATCAATTTTAACATGTTTAGATAGGAGAGCATAAGCACTTTACCTCTGTTTAGTATGGTCAACAAAAAAAATTGGTTCAGAAACAGAAGGCAAAAATCTGTGGTGACCCTCCAGAAGGAGCACATTTCCAACTAGAATTTACTTGGAAGGTATAGTCAGAGAAAATGAAAGTAAGCAATAGGTAGAAGTGATGAAAGTTGCCTATAAACATATGCATGTTGACAAACTGTAGGAAGTAGAGTCAAACTGCACATCCAGATTAGCTGAACTACCTATAAAATGTGAAGAAGTTGTATTAATTTTTGGAGAAACTGGGCAGTAAAGCACATTACATTTGCAAGAATGGTTTCCAAGTATTCTGGGAAGTGTTCTACAGCTCCACAAACACTCCTTGGTAGGAGGGACAGGCTTGTTTGACGAATCATGAAAATATTAGAAAAGTGTATGGGTGCCACATTTTAGAAATCACTGTAAAACACGTGGCGGTTCAACTTATTTGAAAGCTGTGTTGTAAAATGCACATCTGTCCAAAATTCTCCCAATGGTAGGGGAAATGTACAAAATAAGTCTGTTTTGCTCGCTTCATGCCCAATCCACTTCATAATAGCTATTTCTGCCCCTCTCGTTTTAAAGTTCACCCCTCACAGCATGACAAGAATGATGGCTTTCTTTTTGATTTATCAGACATAGGAAAACCCATACCGATTACCGGCCCCTTGAACACAATTTAATATGCCACAAGCAACAACACAGTTATGAACTTTCACTTTTTTGCAGCCCAGGTTGAAAGGAAGTAACCACTCTCAATGGCATTCCTATTCAAAAAATGACAGCTGTCTGTTAGTGAAAACTTTCCACCAATCATCAGCCTGCATCTGGGGACTAAGGGCCCTATTCATAAAAAAATTAAAAAAAGTACGGGTGAAGATTTATCTTGGGATAACGTAGACAATAAATAAATTCACTGGTTGGGTAAGACAACGTAATTGATTAAGGCTCTTTTTGAAGATAGAAAAATGGTCAGAAGGGTAAGTTGGGTTGGTAGGGGAACTAATACTCTACCAGCAATTGTGTAGTGATGCCCTTCAAATCCCCTGGCCTGGTAGAGACAATTCAGTGTAGAAGTAGCCATATAACCACTCCCTCTAATCAAGTGACATTTCTCTCCCACTTGGTTATTTCTACTGGCCTCTAACTTTTAATGATCGGCAACAACCTACCCCTGGTAACGGTCTTTCACAGACTTAGGGACTTCATCCAATGGTTACTAATTTTAATCATTTTGCAGCATTCGATGGAAGAGACTGACTTGCATTCAGGCCTGAGAAGTCTGACCAGCGTGGTTATTCAGTTTTCTATAGCTCTAAGATTTGAGGTCCAAGATTGTCAACTACGTTGTGGCAGCATTACGTTCTAAGGTGCTTCTTCCACTCTGGATCCATAACTACTTTCCACAATCTATGTTTCCATGAGACCCTGGCTCACGAGACCATCCATAGAAATGGTTTCAGGACATTTCACCTACTCCAGTCCCTTTTCAAGCTGGTAGAGACAAGGGTGGGCTGCCCATCTTTATATCAAATGTGTTGTCCTAAGTTGTGGTAAGATCAGAGATTAGAGCTACACATTATCAAATAATAATCAAAGTTTTTAATAATCTTTATTTTGCGCTTGTTAATTTCTATAACAATGTTCCATTACCTGATACACTCAAAGTTTTATCTCTGCTTGGTCATAATCTTAAAATCTTATGTTGCTGGGAAGGGAAGGAGCTCCTTTACTGTGAGGTGGTCATTTTAATATTAATTTATGTCATCTCCCGCCTAAAATAGTTGGTGGCATGGTGGATGTACACAACTCTGATCAAAACCACTTTCTTCAAAGTGATTATGGAGCGAAAATGAATGATCTATGTTAAAGTATAATTTTGTTTTTGCCAGTAAATTGTGTATCCCTCCCGTCTCATTTATTTGCACATTTAGCGGTTGTGTTCACAGCTCTGTTATTTAATATATTCTTTCTTCCAACAAACTGGATATGTTTTTATCTAATTTGACCACTCATACCATATCAATGAGTGATCACTATTCACAGAGTGACAACGTAAACTGCCTGTAATGACAGAACAGCACTCATCCTGAGCGAACCATTTACAAGATTGTGTTAGACACCCACAACGAACTCTCACTACGTTGGTCCCTGTTCAACTGGGATAACTTTTTAGTAAAACTGGTTATCGATCATAAGGAGGCTTTTGAGGATCTGTTCAGCTATTTTGTCTGATGATGCCGACATCAAAGCAGCTTTCCATAGTGGTTCTTTTGGGATTAAAGAATGATAAACCAGATCCTCACCTCACTTCAGCCATAATAGTCCAGGCTGGTTTGACCGTAAATGCTATTCTGAAACTCATAAGCATCTTACGATAGTCCTTCACAATACCTCACCGTACATCCCAGAATTAAGAACTTTTAGACGTGAGTACAGCCTAGCGTTGAAACAAAGGAATTTAGCATTAAAGAAACCCACATGGGAAACTTTATTGGAGGTCATTGTGGCTAAAGATTACGCAGCCTTTTTTGGGATGTTGTTAATGCCTCATTCTTAAGGGATGATAGAGCCACCTGATTAGAGGTCACCATCAATGAGTCTGACTTGGTGGCTTACTTCTTTAAGATTTAATTAACCTCAGGTCTGGAGTACCAGAACGCCAATACCTTTGTTGCTGAGGGTTCTCCATCAGTATTCATCTTTCTCCATGGATGAAATAAAAAGGGCACTTATGGGAATTAAGGGCTGCAAAATTCCTGGCCCGGGTGGGATGCCAATGGATTTCTTTATGGCTAATATTCCATTTTGGGCCCTATTTTGACCATGGTGTTGGCTTGTTGCAGCTCCGTTATTTGGAATACCTGGTCAGAGTCCCTGATAGTGCCCATCTATAAGAAAGGGGATCTTTCTGATCAAGCTTATTACCACCCAATTTCACTACTCATCTCCTTGGTGAAAATGAATAGCAGAATATTACTGAGCAGATAAGGAGATTGGGCAGCGAAAAAAAATATCTTTTTTGACTTACCGTTTGACTTCTCTAGGGTTATGGGGACAATAGAACAGAGGCTAAATTTAAATTTGCTAATTGGAAAATATATCCTTATAAAGAAAGGCCATTTATTTTTGCCATTTGTTGATTGTCAAGTGCTTTTGACTGTGTTCTGCATGACAAATTGTGGAACATTTTGTCAGATGGTGTGGACCACCCTGTTAGACCTAGTTTGTTCAGCTGGCTTAATCCCCAGACTTTTTGGCCTCCTGTTTCTGACCTATTTGTGTTGGTTTTATGACTCTGGGCACTTTAACACTGCTGATCAGTGCTAAAGTGCATATAATCTCCATGCAAATTGTGTTTATGGATTGGTGTTTCCATGATTGGCTTATTTTACTTACTACTAAGCCCCTAGTACAGTGCCCTCAATTTTTTTCTATTCAAAAGAGTCTTTATTTTGATATACATATCATAAAAGACTATACATAATAAAAAAGTGTAAACATTCCATTCTCATATGAGTGACAGACCAGCACTACAAAAAGATTTGATCGTCAAGTTAATCCATCCAATGCAAAATAATATATCGAGTAAAGCAAAAAAGACTATAAAAGCGTAGAAAAAAAGTCCAGGGCCAAAATACAATAAGCATCACAGAGTTGATTTTGCAATAAATATATATAAATACATTAAAACAGTTTTAGTTCTGCCTTAACTTACGCTCACGGATTACCCACATCCAATGTAAAAGTTTAGCGACAGCAATAACAGTGGGTTCTGAACAATCTGTTTTAAGTATCCTTAATGCCTCTGCGCCAGTGGTGATGCCCTTCAGCAGACAAATAGGCTTCAACCACGTATGCCTGGGATATTTGTACTCTGGGCAGATAGACAGAATATGTGCTATGCTTTCCGGCTGAGATGGACAAAATGGACAACTTTAATTGGTTTTATCATGCCATTTGCCGGTGAAAGAGTTGACAGGAAGCGTTCCCACCCTAGATTGGTGGTAGCATTTCCTTTCTCCGGGAATTGTGATGAAATCCCAGTACCCTTCGTAAGCAGATTCATGTTTTAGCTCCAGGAAGTCTCTTGTGAGCGATGGACTAGTACAAGTCCTAAAACTTCTCATAGAGTCCATCGTCCAGTTTAGCTCCCTAAAAGCCTTTCTAGGCGGAAAAGGATTAACAGTAGGATTCTCCCACAATGAACTCAAGCCCTTGGCAGTATAAACTGCCCTGGCCTCTCTCATCCAAGGAATTCTGCGGGCACTATCAGCATCTCTAACTTCGAGGAAAGCCCGAGCGTACTGGGAGAGCTCTGGGGAGACCCACAGTCTCCTCCAGTCAGTCACGGGTCTAAAATGTGCTACGTCCTCTAGTCGCTGGCATCCCAAATCATACAGAGGGGCAGTAATGGCGTAGATGGTGGAAGGCCAGTTATTCCCCTCACAAACTTGTTTTGAGAGCTCGTTAGTGATGCTAAATTGCTAAACCCCCATAGTTCTGCCCCATAAAGGACTGACGTGCTGATTTTAGTACTGTAAATTTTGAGCGCTGGGGCAATAGGTTTTGTAGCTGAGAGGCGTAGTTCCTTTGATAGGGCACCAGCTAGTTGTGCATGTTTGGTAGCCAGCAGATTAATGTGAGGTTTCCAATCTAGTTTAGAACCCAAAGTTATACCAAGGTAGGAAAAGACTTGCGTCTGTTCTAGCATTACAACTGTTGGAACTGGCCCTTCTTGCAGGGTCATCCCCAAACTTTTTGCTTCTTCCTCCCTTATTTTTCCTGACCCGTGGCTGTTGGCAATAGGACTCTGCGCAATTTACCACTGCTGATCAGTGCTAAAGTGCATGTGCTCTCTATGTAAATTGTTATTCTGATTGGATATACATGTTTGGCATATTTGTATCACCATGAAATCCCTAGTAAAGTGCACTGGGTGTGCCAGGGCTGGTGATGACAAATGCTACTAGTGGGCCTGCAGCACTGATTGTGCCACCCACAGGAGTAGCCCTAAAATGATGTCTCAGGCCTGCCACTGCAGTGCCTATGGGCATGTCCTCCTGGTCAGTGTCCCCACTGACCAGGCCTAACCATTCCCTTTTTGTGCACATCAGTCACCCCTATGGAAGACCCAAGGTACCCCCCTGGGCAGGGTGCAGTGTATGTAAAAGGTAGAGCATGTACTAGTGCAGGTGACATGCTCTGGTAGTGAATGGCAGCCATTTTCGTTTTTCACTACTGTAAGGCTATCTTGCTCCATAGGTTAACATGGGGGATGCTGGCTAGAGTGGTTAACAGCATTTCTTCCCATAGGAACAAGATAGGACATAAGTATCTAGTATCCCTGAACTCAGAATTTAATAACACATCTTTTAGGAAAGGTTGTTTTTAAATCCTGTGTTCGAGAACAGCACTTTTAGAAAGTTGCTGTTCTCTTGTCTGACCCTTCTGTGTGCCTGGGCCTGTTTGTGTATTGACTGTCTGGTTTGAGAGTGACAGGGGCTGGGGGATTCCCCAGGAGGCTGGATGAGTCAGCACTAGGCGGAATGACTGCAATTGCAACTGGAGTGGTGGGAGGAGTTAGCACCTGGGCTGAATAGGGCTGTGCCTGTCTTCCACAATGCTGGCTCCACCCCCCTGCTGGGCGGCTGAGGACCCTGCCCCTCACTCTGAAAGGAAAGATGCAGCCAGCAAAACAAAGTGCTCAGGATCCACCCAGAACTGGTTCAGACCGGGCTCAGGGCCCACATGCACCAAGAGAACAAAGACTTTAGGGGTATAAGTACAGGACCCCTGACAACAGAAAATTAGATCATCATGGAAATCAAGAAGGAACCTCTGCCAAGGAGAAAGCTGAAACTGAAGAAGGAAGATTGTCCTGCTGTTGCTCTGCTGGACTGACCTGTTGCTTTGCTGCCAAGGAGAGGGGAAGGACTTTGCTGCTGAGCTGTGTCCCCTGTCTTGAAGGAATCTCCAAGGGCCTGAGAAGAGCTGGCTCCCTGTTTTGAAGTCCCAGGAACAAAAGGACTTCACCCCCAGCTTCCCTGAACTCTGCTGAGAGAGTTCTGTCCTTCCTAGAGTGCTTGATCCAGTTGTGGGGCCTCTGGAAGTTGTACCTGAGCTGGGAAGCTTGAAACTGACCTTGAGTGACTTTTGAACTTGAAAAGTGTTGCATCGCTCGCTTGCGGAGCGCATCCCCGACAGTGCGAGAAGTTTCCCGCCGCTACGGAGGTCGAGATCGTCGCAGCGCCTGACGCCACTGCCAGAGACGTCACATCCTTCGTTTGTGGGACGCACCAGACCGGTGCGGGAGAATCGAACATCGCTGCGAGAGTCGTCGCAGAGCCTGTCGTCGCTGGGTGAGAACGCCGCACCGCTTGCTTGTGGACCGCATCATGTCTCTGCGAGCATCATCGCAGAATCAACGCATCGAGGAGCTGCGAGAGAGAGGATCCCCGCTGGACCGCGCATCGTCGCCCCGGAGATCGTCACAGCCCCTACGAGATCGTCGCATCGTGCCTTTGCGAGAACAGACTTCCTACGGAACCTACGCATCGGAATCCATACAAGTGGCCTTCCTCCCCATACAGACCGGATTCGTCGCAACACGCCCGCTGCTGCAGCGGGGCTGTCGCATCGCCTCCCCAGGGTCTCAGGAGCAACGCATCACTTGTTTTCCACCGCACCAGCTTCTGCTTTTGGAACTTTGTTGCAACTAAAAGGTACTGTGAGTAAACGTGACGCAACTGTGAACTTTTTACGCATCAGTAGAGAATTCTATCGCAACGTAGAGAATTCTAACGCACCCTTAAGAACTCTTTTTGAAACCATATTCTTGAACTGTGTATGTTGCATTTTTGTCGTTTTGGTCTTGTGTAGTTTAGATTAAAATACCTTTATTTTTCTAAACTGTTGTGGAGTCAGTTTGTGGTGTTTTCACTGTGTTACTGTGAGTGTTGGTACAAATACTTTACGCATTGCCTCTGGTTAGCCTAGACTGCTCTTGCCAAGCTACCTAGAGGGTGAGCAGGGTTTATCTCAGAGGGTTATCTCCTTGCCATGACTAGAAGCAAGGGTCCCTATTTGGACAGTGGTACCTACCTCTGCCAACTAGAGACCCCCAGATCTAACAACAACATTCATAACCACCCTCCCTCTTAGAAGCTTGTGCTTGTGCAGCACCATAAACTTTGTCTTGCTCACATTAATGGTAAGACCATAGTCCTTGCAGAACACCTCAAAACGCACTATAGCCTTCTGAAGGCCTTGCTGCGTTTTGGAAATTAACAAGGTGTCATCTGCAAACATTAGCAGAGGGATCAGCTTGCCATCCAGTTTGGGGGCGTCAGTAGGATGATTCTTAAAATACTGAATCACCCTGTTAATATACAGCGAGAAGACTGTTGGTGCTAGTGCACACCCTTGTCGTACCCCCCTGGAGATGGGAAACCTATCTGTTACGTTTCCTTGCTGTCCCCAGCGAACTTGGGCAAAGTTTGCATCATGAAGTTTGATTAAAAAGGCCAGCACATCCAGTTGCATACCCTGTTCAGCAAAGACACTCCACATCTTAGCACGCTGCACTAAATTAAATGCAGACTTAAGGTCGACAAATGCCGCAAAAAGCGGCCTCCACTAAGTATTACCACCCACCAATAAATTAAAACGAATCTAAAAACTTGATCAATAGTGCTCATATGTGAGCGGAACCCAGCCTGGAGAGGAGACAGAATATCCTCCTCCGCAATCCAACCTTGGATTCTGGTCAAAACGAGCCTAGCTATCACCTTCTGGATGCAATCTGTTAGATCTGGGGGTCTCTAGTTGGCAGAGGTAGGTACCACTGTCCAAATAGGGACCCTTGCTTCTAGTCAGGGTAAGGAGATAACCCTCTGAGATAACCCCTGCTCACCCTCTAGGTAGCTTGGCACGAGCAGTCTAGGCTAACCAGAGGCAATGCGTAAAGTATTTGTGCCAACACTCACAGTAACACAGTTAAAACACCACAAACTGACTCCACAACAGTTTAGAAAAATAAAGGTATTTTAATCTAAACTACACAAGACCAAAACGACAAAAATCCAACATACACAGTTCAAGAATATGGTTTCAAAAAGAGTTCTTAAGGTTGCGTTAGAATTCTCTACTGATGCGTGAAAAGTTCACAGTTGTGTCACGTTTACTCACAGTACCTTTTAGTTGCAACAAAGTTCCAAAAGCAGAAGCTGGTGCGGTGGAAAACAAGCGATGCGTTGCTCCTGAGACCCTGGGGAGGCGATGCGACAGCCCCGCTGCAGCAGCGGGCGTGTTGCGACGAATCCGGTCTGTATGGGGAGGAAGGCCACTTGTATGGATTCCGGTGCGTAGGTTCCGTAGGAAGTCTGTTCTCGCAAAGGCACGATGCGACGATCTCGTAGGAGCTGCGACGATCTCCGGGGCGACGATGCGCGGTCCAGCGGGGATCCTCTCTCTCACAGCTCCTCGATGCGTTGATTCTGCGACGATGCTCGCAGCGACGTGATGCGGTCCGCAAGCAAGCGGTGCGGCGATCTCACCCAGCGACGACAGGCTCTGCGACGATACTCGCAGCGATGTTCGATTTTCCCGCACCGGTCTGGTGCGTCCCGCAAACGAAGGATGCGACGGCTCTGGCAGCGGCGTCAGGCGCTGCGACGATCTCGACCTCCGTAGCGGCGGGAAATTTCTCGCACTCTCGGGGATGCGCTCCGCAAGCGAGCGATGCGACACTTTTCAAGTTCAAAAGTCACTCAAGCTTAGTTTCAAGCTTCCCAGCTCAGGTACAACTTCCAGAGGCCCCACAACTGGATCAAGCACTCTAGGAGGGACAGAACTCTCTCAGCAGAGTTCAGGGAAGCTGGGGGTGAAGTCCTTTTGTTCCTGGGACTTCAAAACAGAGAGCCAGCTCTTCTCAGGCCCTTGGAGATTCCTTCAAGACAGGGGACACAGCACACAGCAAAGTCCTTCCCCTCTCCTTGGCAGCAAAGCAGCAGGTCAGTCCAGCAGAGCAACAGCAGGACAATCTTCCTTCTTCAGTTTCAGATTTCTCCTTGGCAGAGGTTCCTTCTTGATTTCCAGGATGATCTAATTTTCTGTTGTCAGGGGTCCTGTACTTATACCCCTAAAGTCTTTGTTCTCTTGGTGCATGTGGGCCCTGAGCCCGGTCTAAACCAGTTCTGGGTGGATCCTGAGCACTTTGTTTTGCTGGCTGCATCTTTCCTTTCAGAGTGAGGGGCAGGGTCCTCAGCCGCCCAGCAGGGGGGTGGAGCCAGCATTGTGGAAGGCAGGCACAGCCCTATTCAGCCCAGGTGCTAACTCCTCCCACCACTCCAGTTGCAATTGCAGTCATTCAGCCTAGTGCTGACTCATCCAGCCTCCTGGGGAATTCCCCAGCCCCTGTCACTCTCAAACCAGACAGTCAATACACAAACAGGCCCAGGCACACAGAAGGGTCAGACAAGAGAACAGCAACTTTCTAAAAGTGCTGTTCTCAAACACAGGATTTAAAAACAACCTTTCCTAAAATATGTGTTATTAAAGTCTGAGTTCAGGGATACTAGATACTTATGTCCTATCTTGTTCCTATGGGAAGAAATGCTGTTAACCACTGTACCCAGCATCCCCCATGTTAACCTATGTAGCAAGATAGCCTTACAGTAGTGAAAAACGAAAATGGCTGCCATTCACTACCAGAGCATGTCACCTGCACTAGTACATGCTCTACCTTTTACATACACTGCACCCTGCCCAGGGGGGTACCTTGGGCCTTCCATAGGGGTGACTGATGTGTACAAAAAGGGAAGGCCTGGTCAGTGGGGACACTGACCAGGAGGACATGGCAGTTCTAAACTGCACACAGGCACTGCAGTGTCAGGCCTGAGACATCATTTTAGGGCTACTCCTGTGGGTGGCATAATCAGTGCTGCAGGCCCACTAGTAGCATTTGTCATCACCAGCCCTGGCACACCCAGTGCACTTTACTAGGGACTTCATGGTGATACAAATATGCCAAACATGTATATTCAATCAGAATAACAATTTACATAGAGAGCATATGCACTTTAGCACTGATCAGCAGTGGTAAAGTGCGCAGAGTCCTATTTCCAACAGCCACGGGTCAGGAAAAATAAGGGGGGAAGAAGCAAAAAGTTTGAGGATGACCCTGCAAGAAGGGCCAGTTCCAACACAACCCCCTTCCAGCCTAAAGCCAGGGTAGACCAAACGATACCTTGATGGTATTCCCTGCTTAAGGCGATAGAACACGGAAACTGGCCCACACAGCAGGGCAGTCCTGTTCTACGCTGTCCAAAACCCAGTTGGATCACTCTATCCATACTCTCAGGGTCCACCATGCCAATCCATGTGGAACCCTTCTCCTCACCTGTGGACACCACCTGTGCAGCACCTAACCTGAATTTCCTCACAGGTGTGTCCCAACAGACCGACAGCAAGCCACAGTGACCACCAACAGTGATCAGGGATGAGACCCAGGCCTCATGCCTCTCAGGGCGCTCAAACCTCTGTGGCATCAGAGGGTGGGGGGCAGTAGCCCCAGGTGCTTGGCACCCTTTGTCCACTCCCTCTCTTGTCAGGTCAGGTCTGACACTCTGACACTGACCCACCAGTCCCGGACCTGTATCCAGCGGTTGAACAGAAGGCTGGGGTGGGCTTCCCCACACCCGGTCCTCCTCTTCCTTGGGGCTCTGTACCCTCCCACCTGGAGTGGTACCCCCTTCTAGAATAGCAAGGACATCTGTGGCAGGTGTCCCGCACCATTCACCCACCAGTTCAGGGGTGCTATCCTGCAACTGGTATTCCAGGCCAGAGGGGACACACCAGACCTGGCCCTCAAACCTAGGCTCCAAAGCCTCCAGGTCAGACAGCACCTGAACCTGGCTTCCCCACCCAGGGACTAACCCCTGCAGTGGAACACTTGCCTGGCGCACCAGGACCTAACTCACTGAGGTGCCTATACTGGTAGACAGTACCCACCTGGCCAACACAACGGTGTGGCCCAGTCCACCCCCAGGGTGAGACTCCTGCCCTCCTTCCAGGGGCAACCCTGTCCACCAAGACAACCAAGAACACAACTTTCCTACCAGTTCAGGACCTCCCTCCAGCAACTGGTCTCCCAACCTAGGGTTTAACCCCTCAGGTTGTACCGGGGTCAGGGGCGAGGACTCCCTCCTTCTGCACCCCCTTCCAGAGTGCTGCACCCTCCCTACTGGAGGGGTACCCCTGGGAACCATATTGGTCAGGGCACTGGTTACAGATGCCCTTCCTTCCAGGTCAGGCAGATCCTGAACCTGGTCTCCCAACCCAGGGACCAAAACCTGCGGTTGTGCACTTGCCTGACATGCCAGGACTTCTGGGGACTCACACAGTACCCCCTTGAGGGTGACACACAACTCATGTGTCCGGTGACAGTCTGCCTGGCGCAGATCTCCCGACCCCTTCCACCTGACAGCACGGGAAGATCCCCCAGGACAGAAGTGAGGTCACCATGGTCACTCACTGGGAACTCAGCCCTTCTGACTGGTCCCTGACCCACTGGTTCTCCCACTGGGGACACCTTCCCCCTCTCACTCCTCAGTCTGGACTTCTGTACCCTCCCAAGTGGAGCGGCACTGCCAGACACCAGAACTGATGGAGGCCTGGTTACAGGCACTCCCCATTCCCCAGACACTAGGAGATCCTCCTCAAATGGCCTACAAGTACAGTCTAGGTCCCCAACCTGGTGTTCCCTTAAGGAACCCTCCAGGCCCGGAGACTGGGTTTCAGGCACCGTGAGACACACCATCCCACACTCACTCCTTCTCCACTGAGACCGGACATGAGCCCCTATACCCCTCCCACTACACTGGGACCTAACTGGGCTACACTGAACCTCTTCCACCTCACAGGTCTGGAAGATACCTAAGCCACTCCTTTTGGGATCATTCCCCAATGCCTCTTCAGACCCTTTGGAATCCACCAAGAGGTCTGCCTTCAATGCAAGCTCTCTGGGGTCAGAGAACTCACACTCCACCGGGTGTTGGCATAGCTCTGGAAAACAGGGACTTAAAATATGCTCTCCAACAAATGAATCACACAGCCTCCCACAGTTGTTAACCAAGCTACCCTTTGCCTCACCCTCCAGTGCCTCACACAAGTACCCCACACCACTCTCCTGGGACTGGCAAGACAGTATCTGACTGTCTCTGTCACACAACCCACACTCTTCTGGCTGGTCTTCACATACACACACCAAGGTTTCTACCATGGGGGAACCCCTCTCCCTGTACCTCTCATCTAGAGTCAGTAGAGTGTCCCTCCCACCACTAGGAATATGGTCCCCTGTGCCAGTCCCCCAATCTAATTCAGGGACACTGCACTCCAATGGAACTACATCATAAACCTGAACCCCCTGGTGTATGTCGACCCCCTCCCTCAAGTCAGGCGCCACATCTCTGGGTGTTTGTACCTTTGTCTCAGCACTAGATATCATAAACATGCTGCCACCATCTGAGCTGGACTCCACCTCCAACTCAGCAAAGCTCCTTCCTTGAGCATCCCATTTTTCTTTCTGGGCTAAGGCCCACCGGATCATACCTTCCTTGTTTAGCCGGTCTAATTCTCTGCACCTTTGCTCAGCAGCAAGGAGCCACTCATCTTTCTCTTCCTCACTGTCAGAGAAGTCCTCCTCCTCAGAATCATCTGCTAATGTTGCTTCCCAAATTCTGGCCTCATGGGAATACAGGCATGCCTCAAGATCCCTCCTTGTGGAACCTTTCTCCACGGGCAGCCCCCTCTTCTTGCAAAAGGCTTTTATCTCCTCTTCTGTGTAGATGCACAGGTGGAAAAAGTTGACTTCCATTTTGGCAGGATTTTACAGGTGCAACATTAGCCAGAATCTCAATATCCAAAAAATACTTTCAGGAGGACACCGGAAAAAACAAACAGTATGTGGTGGCGTAGTGGTCTGCACTCACTAGTGATGTACACCAATTACTGTGGGTCTAGTACAAATACAAGTTCAAATCCCACCGCCTGACCACCAATGTTAGATCTGGGGGTCTCTAGTTGGCAGAGGTAGGTACCACTGTCCAAATAGGGACCCTTGCTTCTAGTCAGGGTAAGGAGATAACCCTCTGAGATAACCCCTGCTCACCCTCTAGGTAGCTTGGCACGAGCAGTCTAGGCTAACCAGAGGCAATGCGTAAAGTATTTGTGCCAACACTCACAGTAACACAGTGAAAACACCACAAACTGACTCCACAACAGTTTAGAAAAATAAAGGTATTTTAATCTAAACTACACAAGACCAAAACGACAAAAATCCAACATACACAGTTCAAGAATATGGTTTCAAAAAGAGTTCTTAAGGTTGCGTTAGAATTCTCTACTGATGCGTGAAAAGTTCACAGTTGCGTCACGTTTACTCACAGTACCTTTTAGTTGCAACAAAGTTCCAAAAGCAGAAGCTGGTGCGGTGGAAAACAAGCGATGCGTTGCTCCTGAGACCCTGGGGAGGCGATGCGACAGCCCCGCTGCAGCAGCGGGCGTGTTGCGACGAATCCGGTCTGTATGGGGAGGAAGGCCACTTGTATGGATTCCGGTGCCTAGGTTCCGTAGGAAGTCTGTTCTCGCAAAGGCACGATGCGACGATCTCGTAGGAGCTGCGACGATCTCCGGGGCGACGATGCGCGGTCCAGCGGGGATCCTCTCTCTCGCAGCTCCTCGATGCGTTGATTCTGCGACGATGCTCGCAGCGACGTGATGCGGTCCGCAAGCAAGCGGTGCGGCGATCTCACCCAGCGACGACAGGCTCTGCGACGATACTCGCAGCGATGTTCGATTTTCCCGCACCGGTCTGGTGCGTCCCGCAAACGAAGGATGCGACGGCTCTGGCAGCGGCGTCAGGCGCTGCGACGATCTCAACCTCCGTAGCGGCGGGAAATTTCTCGCACTGTCGGGGATGCGCTCCGCAAGCGAGCGATGCGACACTTTTCAAGTTCAAAAGTCACTCAAGCTTAGTTTCAAGCTTCCCAGCTCAGGTGCAACTTCCAGAGGCCCCACAACTGGATCAAGCACTCTAGGAGGGACAGAACTCTCTCAGCAGAGTTCAGGGAAGCTGGGGGTGAAGTCCTTTTGTTCCTGGGACTTCAAAACAGGGAGCCAGCTCTTCTCAGGCCCTTGGAGATTCCTTCAAGACAGGGGACACAGCACACAGCAAAGTCCTTCCCCTCTCCTTGGCAGCAAAGCAGCAGGTCAGTCCAGCAGAGCAACAGCAGGACAATCTTCCTTCTTCAGTTTCAGCTTTCTCCTTGGCAGAGGTTCCTTCTTGATTTCCAGGATGATCTAATTTTCTGTTGTCAGGGGTCCTGTACTTATACCCCTAAAGTCTTTGTTCTCTTGGTGCATGTGGGCCCTGAGCCCGGTCTAAACCAGTTCTGGGTGGATCCTGAGCACTTTGTTTTGCTGGCTGCATCTTTCCTTTCAGAGTGAGGGGCAGGGTCCTCAGCCACCCAGCAGGGGGGTGGAGCCAGCATTGTGGAAGGCAGGCACAGCCCTATTCAGCCCAGGTGCTAACTCCTCCCACCACTCCAGTTGCAATTGCAGTCATTCAGCCTAGTGCTGACTCATCCAGCCTCCTGGGGAATTCCCCAGCCCCTGTCACTCTCAAACCAGACAGTCAATACACAAACAGGCCCAGGCACACAGAAGGGTCAGACAAGAGAACAGCAACTTTCTAAAAGTGCTGTTCTCAAACACAGGATTTAAAAACAACCTTTCCTAAAAGATGTGTTATTAAAGTCTGAGTTCAGGGATACTAGATACTTATGTCCTATCTTGTTCCTATGGGAAGAAATGCTGTTAACCACTGTACCCAGCATCCCCCATGTTAACCTATGGAGCAAGATAGCCTTACAGTAGTGAAAAACGAAAATGGCTGCCATTCACTACCAGAGCATGTCACCTGCACTAGTACATGCTCTACCTTTTACATACACTGCACCCTGCCCAGGGGGGTACCTTGGGCCTTCCATAGGGGTGACTGATGTGTACAAAAAGGGAAGGCCTGGTCAGTGGGGACACTGACCAGGAGGACATAGCAGTTCTAAACTGCACACAGGCACTGCAGTGTCAGGCCTGAGACATCATTTTAGGGCTACTCCTGTGGGTGGCATAATCAGTGCTGCAGGCCCACTAGTAGCATTTGTCATCACCAGCCCTGGCACACCCAGTGCACTTTACTAGGGACTTCATGGTGATACAAATATGCCAAACATGTATATTCAATCAGAATAACAATTTACATAGAGAGCATATGCACTTTAGCACTGATCAGCAGTGGTAAAGTGCGCAGAGTCCTATTTCCAACAGCCACGGGTCAGGAAAAATAAGGGGGGAAGAAGCAAAAAGTTTGAGGATGACCCTGCAAGAAGGGCCAGTTCCAACACAATCGATTAAGCTTATAGGCCTATAATTTCCTGGGTCTGAGCGATCCCCCTTCTTATGAATCGGGATAATCTCAGCACCTTTCCATGTATCTGATATGGGAGAGGAGCCTTTTGCAATAGCATTGGCAAGGGACAGAATATAAAGCACCCACACTCCCCTCTCATGTAAGAACAAGTCAGCTGGTACACAGTCCAACCCGGGCACTCTACCCTTCGGGACAGTGTTGAGTGTTCTTTCTGCCTCTGTTTTGCTTAAGTGTAAGGGTATAATATATTTGGGGATGTTCGGGAGGTCAGGGCACAGCTCTATATCAAGAGCCGGAGGGGCGAACTGGGTCGTAAAGTGCGATACCCACAGATCTGGTGAAACGTGATTAAGGGGTTGTTCCCTAGGATGCTTAGGAATGAAAACCTCTGAAGGCTATATCTGCCAACAAGAATTGGACTTCTTGATAAAACCAAATCCTGTAACTCCAGCGTTTTATGGTGTTCCCAAAACACACAAAGATACAGTGGACCCTCCACTAAGACCCATAGTGGCGTCCATTAACTCTAGTACGGAACCCCTGTCCAAGTATCTTGATACCTTCCTATGCCCTTTGACTACCTTATACAAATCGTATATTAAAGACACTGGTCACATGATCTCTACCTTAGAACACACAGCATTTAATGAAAACACTCAGCTATTAGTGACTTGTGACATAGAATCCTTGTACACTAATATCCCCCAGGACCGAGCTATGGATGCGGTGGCAGCACTCCTAGCAAGGACACCGGGCGACAGACCAGACACATTCTTACTAGAATGTTTACAGATAGTCCTTTATAATAACTTCTCTGAATTTCAAAAAGATATATACCAGCAGACCAAAGGAGTTAGCATGGGAGCCTTGTGCGCTCCTAGTATTGCTAACATTTACATGGGAGAAATCGAGATAAAACATATTTTTAACGAATTAGCCCCATTTTTTTTAAACATTTTTATGTGGCAAAGATTCATTGATGACATCTTTTTTATCTGGTCAGGGACAGAAGAACTACTCAAGGAATTCATGGAGTTGCTAAATCTAGCAGATCAAAACCTCAAATTTACAAGTAACTACTCTCACAACCAGGTAGAATTTTTAGACATCTGGATAAAGAGCACAGAAGGAGAACTTACTGTGAGCTTGTATAGAAAGCCGACGGCAAAGAATACCATTCTGGAGCATAGCAGCTACCATCCTGCATGCCAGAAAGACTCGATCCCCTTTGGGGAATTCCTCAGAATTAGGAGGAATTGCACTAGCATAAAGGACTTCATGCTACATGCAGCTAAACTGCAAGACCGTCTACTGGCACGTGGATATCCGAAAAGATTAGTGCGACAATCACTCAAAAGAGCCAAATATTATAATCGTGATGCTCTAATAAACCCTACACCCAGACAGGAGAACCAGAAGCTTGTCTGTGTCTTGAACCATTCCAGTTTAAATAATAATATCAGACACATGATACACAAGAACTGGAGAATCTTAAACACCAACGAAGATACCTCCAAACTTAGCCAACCTTTAGTTGCCTTCAGAAGAAATCCCAACTTAAAAGACAAGCTAGTACATAGCAGAATGAGGAACAAAAACAAATTCAGACAAACAACTATAGATGGCAAACCTTTACCTAAAGGGAATCACAAATGTGGCACTTGCCACGCCAAATGTGGCACTTGCCACGCCTGTGATCAAGCCATCACTAGTCGGACTTGGACTTATGGCAACAAATCAGGGCAACTACAAGAAATTACTAACTGCAGGACAACGAATATGATTTATCTTATTTTGTGTCCTTGCAACTTAGGATATGTAGGTGAGACGGCGACAGAACTACGGGTTAGATTATCTGAACACAAGTCGGCCATTAGAACCGGAAAAATGAATGCCCCTATGATAACCCATTACAAGCAATACCATCATACAGAACAAGACATGCGATGGCTAATTTTGGAACACATCCATGCTACCCCTGGTATGGATGTAACCAAATTTAGTAAAAAGCGAGAAACGTTTTGGATATTTAATCTGGACACAGTCCGACGTGGACACAATGAAGAGATAGTCTGGATAGTAACTGAGTAATATTATACTGCTACCAGACCCCAATATTGGCATCTGTAGCCCTCTCTCTTGTAACCTCCAGAGATTTGAATCTAGACACGCAAAATTATTAGGGTTCAGCCTGGAACCTAATATAGGCTCCTGTAAATATTTGCGAGTACTTGCTGATTTCTAAAATGTTCTTATATTCTTTTAAAATGATTGCATTATTTTTCCTTTTAGCACATACATAGGCGCCACATTACATGAGTATTCTATCACGTTAGGCAGTCTGTCCTCTATGCCTATCATTGCAGCATCATCTGCCAGCCAGGTACAGTCCTTCTACTATGTTTCTGTTCGTGGCGAGTCTCAGGTGCCGGTACTTTCAACCGACCCAGTGGGCTATTTAAGCCTACAACTTCCGGGACCGCAGTTAGTCGCGGTTGCCCAGGGGAGTGTTTGGAAAAGTCACGAGGCTCGTCAGCCCGTGTTTCAGGTACGAGGAAATAATATTCCTCTGTTTGTTTTTTTGTTCCCTTCACTCAGCACAAGAGTAGCTGCAGGGACGCCGTTAACTTAGTTTTCTGCTTTTGAAGCCGTTTGTGTTTTTACTGCAACTATAAATCATGTTCGTCACGATGCCTAACTTTCCCTTGCCCGTGTCTCTGGCATGGAGGCATTTATTTTTAAACCTCTTGTTTAGCCTCACCCCGCACCACGGGCATGTTAGCTACAGCCATACAGTGCATTATTGAAGCATAATGTTTTACAAACTGACTTCTTGCTAACGATTGCTAGTCAAATATTGGGCACCCTTTAGAAAGTAGGTCCAACGCACGAACAGAGCAGGATACCTATGATACTGCCCGTATTATGATCTGCCAAGTATATTACTAGTCACAATCTTTCTCAAGCACTTATGCTCACTAATCTGCACTATCTAGCTAACAGTGCTTTAAGCGTCAGTTCTTGATTTGGGTCGCCTCATGGCCCGTCTCTGTGCTATCTATTCCTAATGAATACCCATAGCACTAACTAAATGCCTTACTTATTTAGGTTTCTCACACAGGCTAGGACTATTGGGAATTACAGTTCATCCTTTTAAGCAACCACAGAAAGTAGCGACATCACTAATAGATGTCAACCTGGGCTCTATTTTTATATGGATAAGGTGAGTCCCCTTTGCATATGTTAAAGTTAGAAATTCTTGAAACTCTGACTAGCTCCACCCAACCGTTAATACTTGTCCCTTTCTGTTGTAGTTTTCAACTCAAGTATATTTTATCACTGATACTGACTGTCCCCCTGCGATGAACATAGAAACCAACGTTTGAAAAGTTTCCATACCTTTAATAGGTAACATACTATCTCGCACTGAGTGGTAGTGTTTTTCACTACATAACAATTAGTCTCATTGCTGTCTATTAAATTTGCAGACTACCTGGCAGCAGCACACACTACTCCCTTTACCTGGAAACTACCGCCACTTTTGGCCCCTAGAACGCAACTCCTTTAATAATAATAGGTATAAGTAATTATGAACATTGGGAGGTGGAGGGTTTGTAGAGTCACCCCTTTTTTTCTTCTTTTTTTAATGATATTTTTCCATAACTTTTTTTAAACCTCTCTCTTTGGCACATAGAAGAGGAGAATCTCTTTCTCTCGTAATTTAATAGCGTTTTCACTCTTTTCTGGATGCCACTTTTATCCATTAGAATGCACTGATAGAGTCACGACAATTTCTCCGTCTGTTTAGAGTCTCACTAAAGGCATTGCTTTGCGAGCCTTGATTTTAGCTCAGCAGTAACAAATTATAAATTAATGTAAAGAGATGTTTAATGATAGGATGCAACCAGACAATTGTAAGATGAATGTATAAACTGACGGCACAAACATTTTCTTAAATTTCAGATACAAAGGACCCCCTGATTTTAATTCTGTGTGTACTAGTTTATGTTTAATGTTGGCCCTGATGAAGGTGACAATACCTTTCTCACCGAAAAGTACGTAGGCCAGTCCCTATCTGAGATCCGAGCAAAACCTGATTATTAGAAGAAGAAAAACCAAGAGAAAAAGAGATCTATAAATCTGAAACAATAAAAAGAAGAAGAAACAAGACAGTTAAACTGTAAAAACACTACTGGGATTTCAGATATTTTGTGTGTCTTTTGTATGTAATTTATTTGTATTATGTCACTTTAGAGAGTTTGGTTGATTAGGAATGTATGAATTAGAAAGTGTGAGGTTTAGGTAGTTTCTTTTTTGTTGTGGGGTCTGTATTAACTTTATTTCACATGTTAAAAATGGGCTTTGCACTTATATTTCTAAAAAACATGAAAAAAGATGAAATGTTTACGTGATTTTAAATGTCAAACAACAATAAATAACGAATCAAAGTAGCTTATGCCTATGTGAATACTTTCAGTATGGTTGCATCTCTATAGAAATGTATTAGATTAAATTTCAATTGTGAACAAGATACAGGTCAGTTCAGAGGTTTTCATTCCTAATTTTTCTGTGCTCACTCCCTCCTCTAGACCTAAAATCAATATTGGGAGTACCCTTGCTCTATTCTCTTGTTCCCTAGGATGCCCCTTCCCCCATTTAACCAAATACCAAAATGTACCCATATTCCTGTCTCTACTGGCATGATACAACTCCATCCAGTGCTGTTCATCCCAAGCCCGTTTTGCATCGTGTTGCACTTTCTTTTACACCACCCTGGCATTTTTAATCCTGTCCCTATCTTTCGTTCTTATAGCCTTAGCCAAGGCTTTGTAAGCATCCCTGCATGGTTTCCCATACTATGTTTCCTCCCTAGTTTTAGGCCTTTTCTTCAAGTTTTGGACATTTATTATAAAAAAAGCCCTGAGCTTGTTAAAAAAAATTAGTATGGATGGGAATAACTTTAAACACCATATCCTGCTGTGTGACACATTTCTGGAGGTCTGCTGTCGCCTCAACGGCCAGCTCCCTCATTGCTACTAAATGATCCTCTTTAACCCCTTTGGTGCTAAGGCAATTCCCACTTTTACTCTAATTTCCATTGACATTACATGGTCAGCTTGGCTGCAGTGCATGACGAGCTGACCTTGTCATGAGCATTGAAGGTGTTAAGGAGGCAGTTCGACCATTTTACTCTCCTTGTATCATTAGTGAGGAAAGTGTCAATTCCCTCTAAACAGGCTTCTGGAGGATGACATCCCAACAACTGGGAGGACAATACAAGCGGATTATGGTCGCTTTCCACTCTTTCCAGTACAACCATGGCCTTAATAGAGAACCAATTTTCTTTATTAAAAAGAATGTAGTCTATAAGACTACCACGCAATCCGTTATTAAAAGTGGGAGCTCCCTGCTTATCAGATTCCATTCTTCCATTCACAGCCCTTAACCCCTGTTCCAGGCATAAGACTTTAAGCTGGAGTGCAGCCTCTTGTTGGTTCCTGCCCAACTATGCCCGTGCAATGCAGGAGCGACGAAAATCCCGTTCCTCTGAACCTGCCACTCCGTGACCCACACCGTAGATATTACCATGGGTCAACAGATTGGCAAGGGACAGGGGGCGGGAAAGAAGGGATAGACAGACAAGGGATCCTAGATCTTCATTCCTGGGACCTTCTGCCAGGACCAAGATTCTCCACGTGCTATACCCACAGGGAACTGGATAAGTCACCGTCTGCCACACAAAACAAAAAGATAAACACTATAGATCCTCTTTCTCTTCTCATGCCCCCACACACCGCCCCTATACACTCCTCCTTACCCACGAATACTGTGGTGATTGCCGGGTGGAGAGCTCCGTCCAGGAGATATTGCGTCTGGTCCGGCAGGCAGAAAGGGGAACAGGGGAGGGAAGGGCTTGGCGTCAGGGATTACGCGTCTGGAGACTTGGAGGCAAAGGGGGTATGGAGGAAAAAGTCGTGAAAACGACTGAAAAAACCTCCGTTATGGAAAGTCCAAGATAATTGCTCCACGCGTACCGGAGATGGGGACCAGAACAGGGGAAAATGCGCTGCACAACACTGGCTTCGTTGTGCGCTTCGTCGGGAACCCGGAAACGCCCAAAACAGCACTCCGCCTCCACACAACGATGTGGATGGAAAGCACAATGGGGCGGAAGTGCGGGATAGCGTTAGATACAAACAGCAGGGAATCACAAGGGTAATCCAGCCGGATCACCGATTCCTACAAGAAGCGCCGGAGCCCCAGCCACTCCTTGTTCCCAGCCGGGATAAAATGACTCCAAAAAACACGAAACAAACAAGGTAGACTACAAACAAACGAACAACAAAACACGAAAACACCAGAACAGATAGGGTCACG